>NC_090931.1:130841003-131505378 GCF_040938575.1 Ambystoma mexicanum
ATATGTAATCACACCCTTGAAAGGTTATAAGGACTGACAAGGCTTACCTCATAAAGTAATATATTGGGTTCCACGGAATTCACAACATTTTTAACATCATCCATTCTGGAGTAGAGTATCCTAGACTAACACAATGCTGACAGCGTTGGCTAAATCAACGGTTTCAGCTTTTGGGGAGACTTGAGGAATCCATATTTCCCGGCACTGTGAAATAACATAAGACGGGTTCTCCCACCAAGTACCACGCTGGAGACCAGGTACATTATGCATGTTTATTCTGCCCGGATGTACACTTGTAGTCTAAGTGTAGCACATACATATCAGACAGAACACACTGGCCCATCCACACATCAGGCCAGCTTACTCCAACTGTGTATGGCCCTCATTAATGGAGCGTGCAATTGCAGCATTGTTCACACAATTTTGCGGCTGCAAACGCTTGCGAGTAGCATACAGTTCTGTAATGTTAAAAACAACTGAACTAAAGCGACCTGCATAGTGAGAGGTCAATTCTTGGTTTAACACGTTTTGTTATGGACTGGGGTACCTGGGTGTCATTTGTTTAGCAGTGATTTGTTGACCTTAGGTAGGAATTCCTTCATGTTGTAGTTTGGGAGTGGCGCGCAGGTTGCGGTGGGAGTGGCGTGAGGGGTGGGGGGGTACGCATTCCTAGTGTTTCGTCCTGGGCACCAAACGGACTAGAAACTGCCCTGACTGTGATGTCAATACATGGCATATGGTATGAGTACCCAGTCTTTTAAAGAGGCAATATCAGACATATGTTGAATTCCCCTGGGCATAGGGTGCCAATACCGGGTATTTAGAAGGGCCTGGACATATGATGTCAATACCCGAAATATGCATCGGATGGCTTTACCAGGCATTAATTTTCCCCGGGAACCCAGGGTATATGATGGCCAAACACTGGCATGTGATGGACATCTGTGCCATATGAAGAGTGTACCTGGGCATATGATGGCAAACCCTGGCACATAGTGGGTTGCCATTGTGTGCCTATGAATGGTGTATGCATGTGCATGTATGCATGTGTGCTGTCACCGTGAATGCTGTTTGGGTGTTGCTGGCTTCTTGTATATGTTGCTTTGGCCTGAAGTCTTCTCTGTGTGTACTATAAAACATACAAAGAATGGCTGTGTCAATGGTGGGTCTGTTGGTTACTGCGCCTCTGCCCCTTGAGTAACCCATGAGATGCTCAGGGCACATTGTTAAACCACTTTGAGATTCCCATGATAACCCCCAAGAACCCCCCACGCTTCATGACTGTTAGGCTCTCACTTCCCATTGTGCACCGCTCTTCTGCGTGTCTCTGCTGCATATGTGCGCCTTGGCCTTCGTCTGCATTGAAATTACACTGCTGCACGTACACCCGCTGTCCCCTGCACCCTAGTTAACCGCATCTGTGCTACTGAGCACACTACTAAGCTGCCCCCTCTCGAAGCACTCCGACCAGAGATTTTGTGGTTCCATGGCATGACTCACTGTACTGCTACGCTGCCACTTCGGAGATCAGGCATACAGGCATGGTGGTGGTTCCACGGTAAGCCCAATAATCACCCTACTACACTGCTCGCTCTCAGGCCACTCCTACCAGAGCCATTGCGATTCCTTGGTGTGATTGACTGTGCTGCGACTTCACAGTACACTGTGGGATGTTTTTACCCATGCATACAAGCCCTACCATAAAACTGTGCAGTACTGGCATGGAAACATCATGATGGCCAGAACTCCCCAGAGAGTGCACAGGGAAAACATGAAGAATAGGCTGCCACCCATTTTTGCCTATGTTGTGAGCACAGGAGGGCACTGCCTAAAACCACCATTGGGCTACACACACAGTAGCCTGAAACCATTGGGAATGGCAATGCTGATTGCCAAAAAAAGCAACTCAGAACTGTGGGGAATTCATTTTCTTAATCACAAAAATGGTTGCGTTACCAGTACTCACCACTATCAGAAAGCCGGCGTTTTAAAACCACCAGACTTTTGTGTAAAACTGAACAAATGAAACAAAACCAGACCAAGGAAAGACTTGCTAAGAGGTGGATACAATGTAAAACTATATTCTGAAATGACTTGAAGGAAGTAATTATTTAATGTATATGTAAAAATTGTAAGTGATTTAAACTGGGAACAAAAAGTGACATTTAGCTGAAACCTGGCTTAATGAAACTGGATTCTGCCTGACAACTACCCCCCTCCCCCGACAGGAGTTGAAACTGGATCAACAGCTGTGTTCCCTGCCAGGCCTGGCTGCATCCTGAGGTCACATGGCCCTGTTGATTGAAAGGGGAGTGGCAGCTGGGGACTACAGGGAGTTGAACAAAGGCCTGTCCTGGACACAGGCAAATGTTATATTCGGGGCGTCGTAAAAGTGGCTTCCTCTTAGGGGAACTGGGAGGGGCAGTGCCTCTGCTAGCAGCTGATCTTGGGGGAAGTGGATAAACCAGTTATTCCACCCTGTGATGTGGGAAGCCACACCCCTTTTTGACCAGAGCATAATTTTAAAAAGATAGATAACTCATAGTGCGGACTTGTCAGAATTATATAAGTAATATCATTATTTTTGTCATTTTTCTGTGAACATTTTAAGAGGCGTTAGGACCCTGTGGTGTATTCTGGGGGGTTGCTAGCGGAAAATAGGGTCTCACTCCAAATGTATGCATGTTAAAAATCTGACACTTTATCATCTGTAACCCATATCCCTGGTGCACATTTGTGTAAAATCTGGAAAGGTTTAGAGGTCGTTATCTGGATGAAAAGGGGAGAATTCTGTCATCAGTGGACACAACATCGTACAAAGACAGGGATCGGATGGTTTGGTGCTACAGAAAATATGTTAACTGGACCTATAATATTAGAAAAATGGTGCATAGATAAATATGTATTTGGGTCAGAAATAGATGTGTGTGCAATCTGACAAGGGGAGGTTCCTCTGACCATAAAACCTACAGCATCACTCTGACTCACATTTCGTTCCCCTAATCAAGGGAGAGAGGAGGAATTGGCCAATGATAAGTGAGAGGGGCAGGTTTAGTTATGACCAACGCACACACCCACTTTCCAAAACACATAAAAAGAGACTGCTGGGACAGGTAGAGAGATTTAATTCCATTTGCTGCGGAGCATGCTGACCGACGACTTCACATCCAGGGATCCAGACTTCAAATCCATCAATCTCCAGAACCTGTAGCAGAAATTAACTCCAGAATTTGTAGCAGAGAGGCCTGAATCCACCAGCTGAATCCTCTTCAGCAGGCCTCAAAACCAACCAAACTATTCAACAGCCGGGCGAGCTGTTTGAATTTTGCTGAGACTTTTTGCAAGAACCTGCAGCAGTACCCAGAAAGCAGAGTTACATCCAGAATCCAGAGAGGCTAGACCAGCAGAGCAGAGCTAACCCAGATCGCTGTGAGCAGAACCGGTGCCTGATTGACCGGCCGAGCAGATAGAACCGCAGCCGGACGTGTTGACCAGATCCGTGACGAGGCCTAGTTCAAATTTATATTGTGAGTACCTAGCAGAACTGTGCAGAACCAATCTCTTAGTTAAAATAATCTAATCCAAACTATTTTAACCTAAGTAGAACTGCCTCCTAGAAATCGTGTCATCTGTCATTTTTAAAGCTGCACAACTGTCACCTGTCAATTCTGCAGCTGCAAGCTGTCACCTGTCATTTTGAGTTTACTTTAAATCCAAAAAACTACCTTTATTTAAT
The DNA here is from genome assembly GCF_040938575.1 of Ambystoma mexicanum. NCBI lineage: Eukaryota > Metazoa > Chordata > Amphibia > Caudata > Ambystomatidae > Ambystoma > Ambystoma mexicanum. The sequence continues at coordinate 130,844,740 of NC_090931.1, forward strand.
CATCCATATCTCTGGAACCGTTTGGGCTAGGAACGAGATTTAACTTTCCTCTGAAATCCAACAAGCCTAGAACCGACTTCCTACTTCCTTATACTTTTTCCGCAATCACGATTTACGCACTCACGAAATTTACCGCGATTTGCGTTTTTGGCTCAATTTCTCCACTTGTCAAAATAGCAGCTCCATTATTTCTTTTGTTAAAATCCGTTGCAACTTGGTAATAACTCATAGAGCATTGCTAAAGTGAGCTAATACCAACACGCATCTCCCACTCACCCTGAATCTCTAGAGGGAATTAAAATCAGTTGGCACATTTTCCCATCCATTGCCATCACATTTAAAAAGCATTTTGGGCCTGTGTTTCAAACTCCTACCTGTTTCCTCTAAGCTTGCTGGGGGGGAACAGAATTTTGTATTGTATTTGATTGCATTCCTGAGAACTGTGTGCTCCTCTTTCCATCTCCTTCCATTTCTTACATTGCATAGGGGAGGGGGGTGAATTGCCAGAGAAAAAGTGATTATCTTATCTTTTGCTAAAATCATATCAAGTATTTCTGTACTGCATTTTATTCCTCATTGCTTTTCCCTTGAAACCATAAAAGTATTTGTGCTACTTTATCCATCCTATACTAACTCCTCATTGATTGTAAAGAAGTGTGCTAGTGCCAGATTACCCATTGTTGAGCAACATCATATGTCTAAGTGTACTATCAGATATTAATTTATTATAAAGTGTGATATATATATATTGTTTAAATTCTCAAATAAACCTTTTAATTTGCAAAACAAACCTACTTCTTGGCTCAGTGGGGTCAGGGGGATTCTAAGGGGGGGGGGTGTTATACAAGGGTGGTCATCCAGAGTACTGAACTAGACATAAAAATACATTAATAAGGGTTTTCCTCAGCATCCCAGACTAGGCATTGACTTGGCTGTAGTGTTGATTGAATATCGCTTACAAAACATACCTGCACTATGGAGCTTCCACAGTAGGCCACTAATCGCAGGGCTATGGTATGGTGGTGTGCTTCCACGGTAAACCCAATAATCACACTACTTCACACTGCTCGCTCTCAGGCCACTCCGACCAGAGCCATTGCAATTCCTTGGTGTGATTGACTGTGCTGCGACTTCACAGAACACACATACCAGCACTGTGGAGCTTCCGCAGTAGGCCACTCACCGCACGGCTATGCTATGGCGCCAGAGTTCAGTATCTTCCTGTACATGTTATTTGATCTTATGTTTGTGTAGTGCTGCGAACCACAGGTTATGGCATCGAAAGGCTTTCCCTGTCAAAGAGGCATAAGAGGAGTCCCTAATGTACATCTCTGTAATGTAGATGTTTTCTAGACTTGTGAAAAGCTGAACCATACCGGTAATATTCCACCCGACGATGCCATTTAGAAACTTATCTTAGCCAAAACAGAGATACATCAGTGGTTTATGCCTCCGGTATGATGTTTTTCTTGAAGTAAAGGACTGAACTGCAGCTGCAAAGCAGAGATGCAGAGAGACAATGGCACAATATAAGGAAAGTGGGCAATGGCACAATATATGGAAAGTGGGACAATGGCACAATGTATGGAAAGTGGACAATGGCACAATGTATGGAAAGTGGGACAATGGCACAATATATGGAAAGTGGGAAATGGCACAATATAATGAAGTGGGCAATAGCACAATATATGAAAGTGGGCAATAGCACAATATATGGAAAGTGGGACAGTGGCACTATGTATGGAAAGTGGGCAATGGCACAATATATGGAAAGTGGGACAATGGCACAATATATGGAAAGTTTATCAGAATATGCTGTTCAATTGTTCTTACACTTTATTAGAACCAGGCCCCCAAGTGCAGTGCAGCATCAGTAGGAATCGGAAATGTCAACAAGTACATTAAATTGCAACCTCTCCTCTTCCAACAAAATGCCACGAGCTTGGTCATAAGACCTTTACACAGGAAACACATTCTGCTGGTATCCACACACCAGCTGCTCCCCTGACTTTGGTGGACATATGGGGTCAACCGTGACACCACACGGGTCAATAAAATCCTGGCTCTCCTTGCAGTGTGTTCAAGCAAAGGCACAAACCACACAAAGGGCCTCATTACAAGTTTTGACATGAAAAAAAAATACTGCACGTTTTACCGCTCTGAACTATTAATAGTTTAGGAACTACTCTTAAGTAATCACCTCCACGCTAAAGCTGTACTGGAAGCGGTATTTCCCTACATTGCCATACAAGACTGCAGGGTTTCCGCAAGGCGGTCCAATGGGATACCAACATGGGGAATAAGTGAAGGTCCCGGAGACCCAATGTCTTCGTGCAACCGAAATCAAAGTAACATGGGAATCCTCCCGTCATTAAAAAAAAAGGGAGATGTGGGGGGCCCACCCGGCCACCCAAACGTGAAGAATAATAAGTTTGCCACTACAAATACAAAAGAGGGCAGCCTCCCCTTTGCGCCTTAAGCAGGATCTGCTCAAAGACTCCTTAAGACTTTCATCTTTCCTCCTCCTTCCCTTCTTCTGGGCCCTTATGCATCCTTGGGGCTCTGACCTCCCACACCTATTCTGCCCAGCTCCTGTCTATCCACAGCACTTGCATTTGCGCACCCTCTGCTGTGGCGGCTCGCACTTACACCTCCCGCGGCCCAGGCCATGTAGCACTCAACATTCCTAGCACTCTGTCTGTGGCTCACCCACGAGCTCGGACTCCTCAGCACTTACCACCTCTTCCCTCTCCCTTCTGCACTTGCACGTTCTGAATACTCACAAGGCATAGTAGGTGCGTCCCTCTCCCACTACCCTTGCCCCCTACCTTTAAATATTGTGTTTTGATTATTTTTCCCACCCTCTCTCCCTCCCTGCCCTGTGGGTGCTTTGAAACAGTGGGGGTCATTACGAGATTGGAGGTAGTCATGGCGCTATTTGCACCATGATTGCCTCCAATAACGGGACCGAGTCCGGTGTGGTGCAATGGGGACTTACCGGTCTAATCCGACGCTGGCGGGACCGGTAAGTCCCCATTGCACCAACCATTCCCCATTCCCATTGAGCTCCCATAGGGCTCAATGGGAATGGGGAAGGCTCTATTTACGGGCCTGCTAATGGCAGACCCGTAATTAGTGGCCTGGTCCCCTAACGGGACCCGTAAGGGACGTGTGGTCCGACCACACATCCCTTGCGGTTCCCGTTAGGGGACCTCGGAATCGGGCAGCAGGGGATTACCGGCAGCGGTCTCCTTACCGGTGCCCGGTATCCCCTACCGCCCATCTCGTAATGACCCCCAGTATTTCCTTATTATATAAGCGCCTAACAAGAAAAGACCAAATACATAAGACACATGTGTATAGAACATAGCAGACAGCATAACAACGTATAGGACGTGTGCCTGCATAGGACAACCCTGGATGTGGGGGCCCGTCTGTCTCATCTCTGAGCCCAAACACCTATTGCTTAAATGCACGTGTGCCCCTTGGCAATATTATGACCCGTGTCGATTGCCAGAACCCAAAGGTGTTCAGTGTAAAAGAACACGCTTTCAACTGCATGTCACCCGGGAAGCGCTCCTGCCCATGCACGCGGGTTGCAGCGTTTGTATAGAATGAAAATAACCACTGGACTCAGAACAGTCAGAATGTTTAAACGTGCAGACCACTAGCATGTTTTAAAATAATGTTCCTCATCATCCTGCCTAAATGCATTCTCATATGGTAGCAACTGGTGATGCTGAGGCGTGGAAAAGTACTTCCGAGCGCCGCATTTGCCCAAAGGCTTCTTGGCACTTTAGATTTGACTGTGGTGCACATCACGGGCGTAGAAGTTCAGCCTGGAAAGAGCAGGGTCACCCCAGTGTGAACACTCGAGCAGATATCGAACTTTAAAAAGCACAAAAGCGATGCATTCACATTGGATTTTTAAAGTGCCTCATTTCGGCCAATGAGCTCCCTTTGTATATAATGAAAGGGGATATAGTTTTCCACTGCAGGGCTGCTCTGACCCCCATCTACAAGGGATTTCTCACCAGGAACCCAATACATAGGAAGGTTTAACCAGGAGGAATTCCAAGAAGTCCTTGACACAGGAGTGTCTATTGTCCCTATTAATTAGGAGCCGCTCTTCTTCAGTACAGAGGGAGATCTCAATTAGCAGAACCCCCTTCAGGCAGCCCTTGTGTACACGCGTGAAAGCTCCTGGATGCTTGCCTTTAGAATTCTTTTTATATTTTATTTAAATGCATAAATCCATTATTTCATCTGGCCCCTCATTTATTAGATAAAATTGAAGTTGATGCTAGCGAAAACGTTGATTAGCTACTTGTAAACCACACCAATCGGAAACACGGTTTTGCCTTTAAAATGCTAAGCAGTCGACCAGGCACCCTGAAGCTCCTGGCAGCAACACTTCAGATGGTTTCCTGAGACCAGATGTACTTGCTTCATGACTGATCCCCAGGACCAATGCGCTGCTTTGGCGTCATTCTGGATTCAGGGAAACTGACCTGCTCTGCGAGACCAAGAGTACGGAAGTCTGTGATGTCCCAGCCCTGCTACCAAAGAGAAGCGACAGAATTTGCTACCGAGGCGCTGAAAGGTTTCTAGGCAGACCAGCAGTACAGACTCAAGAAGCCCACAGTCTTACCCCCAGGCTCTGTGGCATTAAGTAATGCGGGTGCATCTTTACACATTTTGCTGTGCTCTCAAGAGATGTGTGATCATGTCAATGGACGTTCTTTCCAGAGTGGTTTCATGAAAAACTCTAGTACAAAATTATAAAAATAAAAAACACTAGTACAACCTTCATTTAAAACCATCAACCAACTATCAGAGGTTATGATTTTCTTCTAAGACTCCGGCAATGCCTTCCAAACAGTTAAGACGATCCAACTGTGTTTAATCCACTTTAGGCAACACCTGCAGCCTGTTTGCAATTGAATGAGCGGACCCCCAGGAAAAGAAAGTCAGAAGGAAACTGGCCGCTGACAGAAACCTCCCCTGGAACAATCGGCTGCTCCAACACAAGTGCCTACTGTGACGATTCGCCAGCCATCCTCACATCTCCCCAGGAGGGAGCCCTTTCCAGTGAGGCTAGGGAGGTGCGGCCGCTACACAATAGTCACCCTAGGGGTGGTTTAATGTGGGAGCACCTCATAGGAAGGGACTCCCACTCTGCGGAGCGGGACCACCTTGGTGCAACCCGTTGTAGAACATCAGACACTCGCATTCCTTAGCCCCTCCCCCCTTCCATTTCAAACCATTATATTGAGAGTAAACCAATGCATGTCTTTAGTGCCTGGGGTACAGCCAAGGCAGAAAATATAAGGTGAAGAAGAGCACAGAAAACATTAGGAGCACTGATTATGCTAGTACTGAGACGAGGAGGCTCACAGGAGGCATGAGGAAAACCAAAGCGCCATTGACAACATTTATATGTTGTATAAGGAGGAATGGTTAAACACGATAGAAGAATTTAATTCTTACAAATCCCTCAGCCATCTCAAATCGGAGCATACGAAATTGGGACTAACTGCACCTTACTTGACGAGATACCCAGATAGACACTTTAGAAGGTCGCTTCTAAAATTTAAATTGAACTGCCATTTGACCAGAGAGGTTCTCAGTAAATATCATAAGCTTTCAGGGGAAGACTTGTTATGCTGTTTTTGTGGTCATAGAGCGGTCACGGAATCCCTTTTCCATCTGGTGACACTGTGTTCAGCTCTTGGCCTTCCTTAAGGAAGATATGGACTGGAGAAATCCCTATAGTCCCAATGATGAAGAATTTTGGAAGACACCTCTATGGTAACATCTATTGTAGGATTTTTAGATAGTTTACATCTGGGCCACTCTGTGTTAGAATTCTCTTTTGGGGATGTGGAAATGAAATTAATGTGTTATTTTTAATGGTCATATTATAAATCATTGGGTTTTTAAACGATAACATTTATGAAAATAATATTTCTACGAAATGTGTATGAATTTGATTTTTCTTTTTGTATAATGGTCAAAAGTTATTTAACTATAAGAGCAATACATAAACTTTTTTTTTTAATTGACAGCAGATGTTGACATTACACTGGGTTGGAGTAAGTCCTATAACGTGGAACGAGAAGAAGGACTCTGCATCTGCGTCTTCCATCCTCGCCGAGAGATCTCGCGAGTTTCCAAGTCCTAACTCGACCCAAAGAGCAGAGGATGCCAACGAGTGATGGGTCCTGCACCAGCACCGGCAGTACTGAGCCCCGCGGGAAGCAGCGGCATGACCAACATGATGCAGTGAACCGTGCAGTCCCCTAACGGTGCTGAGACTGCAAGGAGCCACAACACGCAGAGTCGCTGCAGAAGCAGTAACGAAGCAGATGGCTGCAGGAAAGAGACTGATCCCAGTCCCTGGAGAAACCAGTGCCGTGGCAGAAAGTCCCGGAAGGTAATCGGAAGCACAGAATTACTGGTAGGGACAGGGGGTGGGTGGTAGAGAGGTCTCTGCTTCCTGCTGGAGCAAGAGTAATGACTATCAAAGGGCCATCAAGGTTCAAGGACCCAAAACAAGGTGAAGAGTGCATCAGAGAAAATCTTTCTCATACCAGTGGCAGAGCTAAGCCCACAGACCACCAGAGAAGGGATTGGGACCTCAATAGAAGAGACCCAAGCAACCAAGGAACTTGGCCGCATACCAGTGGCAGAGATCAGCCCAATGACTAATGGAGAAGGGTCTGGGACCCCTATATAAGTAAAAGAAGAATTGGAGGAAACCATCCTCACAGTAGTGGCAGGGATAAACCCTTTGATGATTAGAGAATGGCCTGCGACCCTACCACCACTGAAACAGGCATCCAAGGAAATCGTCCTCATTACAGTGTCAGAGACCAGTCCGCTGGAACCCAGAGAAAGACTCCGGACTTTGCTGATATAGTGAAAGAGTGCCACGATAAAACCCAAGTGGAAAAGGAACTCTCAAACACCAACAGAAGGGAGTCATTCTCCTGGTGAGAAAACAGAATCATTTCAAGTACACTGAAGAGATGCCAGGGGAAAGGACTCATTGCCCCTGGCCTTTGTTGTGAACTATATTAGAGTGTACAGACATGTACCAGGAGAAGGGAGCCATTCTCCTGGTTGAGAAAGTTGACTGTACAAAGTGCTGGAACTACAAGCCAGGGAAAGGGAGTAATTCCCCCTGGGATCCATTTACAAGGGCACATTTTGGGAACACCAAACATATACCAGGAGAAGGACGTTATTATCCTGGGGAAGTAGCTTTCTGTTGGATCATATTATTCTTTAGTTGTAGTGTAAGGGATAGAAGTAGGTTGGGACACAGGACAGTGGACTTTCATCTTGGATGGACATTCTGACGGATCCTTTAGTATTAATTTGGGGCAGGGTATTCCCTCTTAGCGATAGGGACAGTGAGGGTTCTTTTGCTGTCAATAAAAGACTACAGCAATAAACATGCCACCCTTGTGTCAGCTTCCTTCTTCGACATCCTTACACTACCATGGTACCAACCAACTTACAACAGAAAAATGTATTGGTTTTATTATTACAAGTGTGATACAGTTAAAACCCTTTCCACACTAAAATTAAAATACATATTTAGTCCCAAAAACATTAAAATTAGCAATACTCTACAAAAATGGAAGAGTTCAAATCATTAACATAAACTCAAATGATTGAAATTTAAATATGGTGGTCCATAATACTCAAATTATTAATCACCTCTGTAACATAATACCACAGTTCAAACATTGTGTTAATTAATATAATCGAATTGCAGAGCCACAAAAAGCCCAGAACTCATCAAGGACTATGTTATTTAAATGATTCAGATGCCTTCCCAAAAATGTATTGCAAGATGGCACTAAAGATGGGCATTGGGTCAGTTGGTGTCTTGTGGTCTCTAATAGATCTTGTGAACAGCACCGTCTACATCTGCCTCTCTTCTGGAAATGTTGTGCCTAGAGCCTAGAACCATAATCGACGATAACAGATTGAATCTTAAAAGCATAAAGAAAGGACACCGGCAACAAATGGAAAACTACCAGTAAATCTTTCAGAGGCAGCATGAATTGAGGTCCTTGTTGTGCATACACTGCTAGGGATTTCTTTGCAGTCATATAGTTCACATGGTTACTCCAGTCCCATACACAAGAATTGCCGATTTCTTACGTTCACAATCCCCAAGGATAAATCCATTTTCTGTTCAATTTTCCCATGGAGGACAGAGCAAGATTAACAAATATTGAGAGTTGGAAACTTTTTATTGTAATTCTAGAAGAGATAGCAGTAAACATTACAAAACAATGCCAAGTCCCTCACAGGGGGCGAGGACACATAAAAGATAAACATTAGTGTAGGGCTGGACCTATTACAAACGTAAAGGACTAGGCCGCCGTTACACAAGGGGAGCCACAATATCATGAAATCGAGCAGCGTGTATTAGAGGGAGAGTACATAATTACAATAATCAGAAAGGGTGAAACTCTTACATAGTATAGGTTAAGCAAAACATAAATTTGCTTAATACAGAAGAGGAAGACAAGTGGACTCATTTCAAATATATTTGGTTAGTGTAGTTGTGTGCTGGTGCACACCCGCTGCATACCGTGTAAAAATGGTAAAATGAAAACTTTAACCTACAATGTTACTAATGATAGAACGCTTTAAGAAAGCAAAAGGAAAATAAGAGGATGACGAATTAGAAAAAAAGAGAATCCTGGAATAAGAAGGAAGTGGGAACCTGTTGAGGGTTACCAGCAGCAAGGCTCTGCTAGTGTCATTTGAAGGGACATCTGCAAGACGGTGTGCATTACATCCACAGAATGGCAAAGCTGCGACAGCTTTTAAGGTAGACATACAAATCTATGGATCTAATGTAACTAGTTTGGCAGTGTATGGGGGGAGGGAGGGTTAACAAATATGGAGAGGACTTTACTATTCGCCATTCATAACCTGCGCAATGGCACTTAGAACGCTGTGTACCGCCTGCTTTTTCCAGCCACCTGAGGCCCTTCCCCGGGTGGCGCCATCTTGTTTGTGGGGCGGCAACAGTGACCCTCTCGCTGTTGCATCCCCACCCTCCATCGCACCCCAAAGACATCCCACACCTTTCTTCCACCACCTCTCCACTTACTTTCCGGACCGAAGCATTGTGTTCCAGGACCAGCGCTCGTTCCTGACCATTGCCGTAGACATAGAAAAGGGACTAAGTCCCTTTTCTATTGACTATGGTGTGGCTATCTTTATGTTTTACGGTAGATTGGTTCAAGCAATATATGCAGAGCTCGTCTCTGTATAACATTTTTTTAAAGTTACAAACTATTTGTGATCCCCGGTAAGCGAATAGCAATCACCCCCTTGTTGGGGGGGGGGCATCCATCGGTGGTAACAGGCCTAAACCCTCGGCCAGGCCCTCAATTCGCTAGTGCTTGCCTAGGCTCTGGCTGGCGGGCCATTACCGCCCATGTAACCCCCCCAATGCAGGTGTTGATGATGATATTCCTTGCTGGGCCAACCTGCCGAATAATACAAACATAGCGTCAGCGGTGGCGGTAAGCATTTCCAGCATTGCCACCAAGGATATAAGTCCCAAATCCATTCTAATGGCTTGGTGAGGAAATTCCTGGTGCAAACCCAATGCAGACCTCAAAATCTTTCCTTCCAAAACAGCAGGCCACTTAGTGCGTAATTCCATATGTTTCCAAACCATGAAGTAAACCCGGGACTGTACTGATTTTGTCAATTTTGAACAGGCCATGATTGGTAAAACCACAGACAGTGCTGATAAACCTTTTTACTGCCAGAAATGTACTCAAAGCCCTGATTCTTACATTTGTCTGTAGGTTGAACTGCAGGTTTTTGCTACTAAGCATCAATCTCAGGTAGGTACATTTAGTCACCTTATCAATTTGCTGGCCATCGAGATTCCACGTGTGCTTAGGTCTTAAAACTCCTTGATTCTACTGGTGGAGTAGATAGGCACACACATCAACCATACACATAGTATGTGCATGAACACATTTACGGTTGAAAAACGTGCTTGCAACTAAAACAAACTAATTTGGAAAGTCTGTTTGCACCTCTATATAACCTACCATGGAAAGCCTGTCCAAAGTAAACCAACAGCCAAGCGTACAGAGACAAAAGCAACAACTTGTCAGCCATGGAAAAACTATCTAGACAAACAACCATCCGGGAAAGACTTCCAGCACCAAACCAACATCCCCTACCATGAAAGGACTGCCCACAAACCACCAATAACATGCCATGCAATGCTCCCCGCATGAAGCACAACCTCTTAGCTGTTCTAATATATACATCAGCCGTGGAAAACTGGCAGCATCAACACAACGAAATACCATGAATAGGCAACTAAAATCCAAACAACAACCTACTAAGGTAGACAGTCTGCAACAGAAAAACTATATACCACAGAAAGGCTGCTTGCGCAAATACAACCACCTTCAGTTCCAGGGAAAGTGTGCCTGCACAAAACTAACCACCTATCACAAATGAAAAGACTTACTGTAATGAGCCAACAAACATTGAAATATTGGCAACAAGAATCCAACCTAATCGGAAAGATTTAAGATTGCAACCTGGAAAAACGTGTAGTCTCCAAACGTTGAGAAAGCCAACATTAAGGTTTCCACCGAATCGCCAACACAACCAAACCGAACACTACATTCTACAATCCTGGGAATGCCAATGTTAAGGCACAACAGTCACTCACTCCCAAGGCACCACCACTTAGTCCAACTAAACTAAACCTATAACTCAAACAATGTCCATCTCACTACAAATGTAACCTTTACTCACAATACACCACTATCTTGAAAGACTCACCATGACTACAGCATGGACGTGAGCTAACTAATGTTTAAAGTTGGAGCTGTGAATTGATATTATTGTGTGAGCTCATTGCGAAGAATCCTGTGAATCCCTCACGGAAACCCTGCCTAAGGTCTCCTCCCTGGTGGCCAGCGGAAGGCAGATGCTTCCTGATCCCAACCCTGGGGGTGGTGTACTGCGGGAGGATCACCTGGGAGGAGACAGGGCCCAGGGTGGTGAGGAGATTCCGTGGGATGAGACTCTTACCACTGTGCCAGACGAGGTTATGGCTTACTGTAATTTTAATGTCTCTAAACGTCCTATGGAATCTAAAGTGGTAAACTCAAAGGTTGTACCATTAAAGCATACTATACCAAAGGAAATAATTCTTTTGGTTCCTAAAATCAAATACCCTCCACAATAGCGGAAATGTTGTCTAGTCTAAATCATCTTCCTCTAGCAAAGATAAAACCTACAGCCCCTTTGTTACAATTACTAAGGGAATTAAATCTACCCTTACAAATACTCAAGAAGTAGAAAAACATGACTTTGATGAAGTAAACAACATGTCCCAGAATCCTATAGCGACTGAGACAAAGAAGGGGGCTAGGAAGCATGTAGATGTAGCAGTCAGCCAAGTAGGCCTATGTTAAGTACTCACACAAACCAGTACACTTGAGAGTTCACTTGAGAGTTCATGGCAGGCGTGATTGGTAAGGCCCAAATCATATTTCATTAACCCAGTCGGGGCCTCCTCAAAGAAGACCTGCGAGCAGCTGGCAGCGGCACTGTGACAGCCTAACAGCCTTTGCAAGGGTCAGGAAATTGAAACAAATGGCTCACAGCTGAAGCCAAATGCCAACCCTTTCAGGCATGATCACAGAAAGGATGCCGGAGCGTGCAGACAGCAGATTGCACCTGAAAGCTCTCAGAGGGTCCTGTGCTCTCAAAATCTGCCATGCATGCCGAGTGGCTGTGATTGCAGAGCTGTGGCCATGCTGAAGCCTGAGGCCCGTAGTAGAAAGCAAGCCAAGGGACTGAGCAGTGTTGGAGACTCCCAATTGGTGTGGCTGGACCGGAGACACCTGTGCTGCAGTAGGGTGTGGGTCCCAAGAGTGCCCGAAGTAGTAGTAGCAGTTGAAGAAGTCAGGAAAGTGAAGCAGCCCGCAACAGCAGTGTTCCTGGAGCCGGTGAGTGAAGCTTGGCGTTCAGGTTTACTTAGCAAGCCTTGTCGGTACCGGCTCAGAAGTAACTTGCGTAAGTTCAAAGGCGAGTATAAACTGTTCGTCATCGTGGAAATTCCTTTTAATAATGGAAATGTAACACACAAACTATTATTGAGAGCAGTAGTGTTCGTAAAAGCCTATCATTTCCATTGTTGAACGATTTACTGTTGCCGGAGCGGTCACGTGTCTCTCTCACTCACTTGTATCTCTTTAAGGTTAAAGATCTATCTTAAAGAGTGGTCGCGTGTGCTTAGATCTGTTTTTCCTTTAAAGACTGAGCCTTGTGGTATTCGGGAACACTTATTCTTTAAGTACAGAAGGTTTTGTACGGACTAGAAGAACACGCATTACCCAAGCCAAGAGGCGAACCCTTTCTATAGTGAAACCGGTCCTATTAAGATCAGTCCACCTGATCTGCAAGGTTTGTAAAGGTCTGGTGTCCTCTGATACAAGTGTGGCATTTTTACCTGAAGCTGGAAGAGTGGCAGTACAGCTTCCGGGTGGTCTGGAGAAGGGAGCCGGGGGCTTGTAAAGGAGTTATGCAGAAGAAAATAATCCCTAAGGCTGAAGACGGCTAAAGTTGAGAGAAAGTCGGTCTCGGGGCCGAGGCAGGTTATACTTGTGGCGGTGAGGCAGATAGACGAGGCAAAGAGACTAGCCTTTTCTTGGAGTAAAGGAAAGAAGAATGCCTTGGTTACCTGTAGAGGTTGAAGTGTCTTGCCTTTATATACCTAATAATTCTGAAGTATAAAGTTGTATAAGCAGAAGTGCCTGAATTGTTGTGGCGTGTAAACTGTCAGTGGATGTCACATTGATGTTGATTGAAGTAGTAGGATACTGGGGAACAAAGGAGACTGTTCCACGGTAACAATAGTAGTAGGGTGGTTGCTATGAGGAAAACAACAACGCAAAGAGAAGCACCCTGACAATCCTACCAAATGTACTGCAGAGGTCCTAATCAATTGTAAAGCTGTAGAAGAAGAAGTTGTTAACCTAATCTTTGAACTGTGGCTATTAATCTTGGAAAGAAGACATCCAGGAATGACGTTGTTGCTATTTTCTTGGCTGAACTTGGAAGGGGACCTTTTCAACTGAAAGCTGAAGAATTGTTACCAGTAGATTTTTGTTTGATGAACTTTTGTATTGACTTGGAACTCACAGAATCCTATAGCGACTGAGACAAAGAAGGGGGCTAGGAAGCATGTAGATGTAGCAGTCAGCCAAATAGGCCTAAGTTAAGTACTCACACAAACCAGTACACTTGAGAGTTCACTTGAGAGTTCATGGCAGGCGTGATTGTACAAGCAATTGTGCAAAACGTTTATTTGCTTTTGAACATTTGCAGGATTGCCTTTGGAAAACCCTGGGGAAGGGATTTAGCCAGGACAGGTGAGGGTCATACAAATGACTGGTTAAATACTGTTAATTCTGTTTTGTTTTTTATATATTCCTTTGAATGTGTTGTTGTTTAGTGTGAGGGCCAGTATGTTTATGTTAGGAGTTATTCCCTTAGCCTTTAGACCAGGTAGGGAATTCCCTGATAGAGTAGGAACAGAGATGATTTATTTGCCAATTTTTTCTTTAATAAAATGTCTAACATGAGAAAACACAAGCAGTTGTGCGCCTCGCATTACTGACCCCTCACATGATGTATAATGTAGCGTCTGCAAGTAAACACCGCCTGTGTATGGCAATTGCGTGTTGAGGGAAGTTTTGTCAGAAGCTGTTGTCCTCCCGATTGCTGCATGCAGAGTGTTTCCATATGTTCATTGTGTGTGTGTTTGTTAATTCCGTGATTGCGCTTACAGCATATGGTTGTCCATACTATTGAGCGTGTGTGTGTATGGGAGGGTGCATACATTTGATCTGGCCCCATTCTTGTTAGTCACGTTTCTTTTGGTGTGGGCATACCTGATCCACAAATGTGCATATGCGATTTATGTGCTTTTGTGGTGTTTACATCTGTTCTTATTATGTACGTAGGCGTTTTTTTCTGTTGGTGTATAGTGGTGTTACTGCATATGGCCCTCATTACAACACCGGCGGTAACCAATGGCGCTATTAGCACCATGGTTGCTGCCGGTATTGTAACGAGTCCGCCATGGTGCAATGGGGAATTACCACCCCATTCCAAGGTTGGCGGGGCGGTATTTCCCCATGCACCATTGGCCCTTCCCCATTCCCATTTTTGCCCCATGGGCTCAATTGGAATGGGGAAGGCGGTAATTACGGTGCCGCAAATTGCGGTACCGTAATTACTTTCAAGGTCCCTTTGCGGGTCCCTACTTTAACTGCTGGTGCAGACCACCCGTTCAGGTCGCGAGCCGCAAAGGGACCTCGTAATTAGGCGCTAAGGGGTTAACGGCGCCGCAGCCTTTTACGGCGCCGTTAACCCCTTAGCGCCAGGGTCGTAATGAGGCCCATACAGTGTTTTCATCCACTCATTTCGCACTTTGGTATTTTGTGGTTTTTTGTTCCACTTCATCTGCTGAATCTCTTCATGTGTTCGTTGTGCTTTGATGCATTACCACAATTTCGTGTTTGCTTTTATGGCATGTGTTGGTGCGCCAGTCCATTTTTTCTAATGTTCATTATTCACTTTGGTGTTTTTGTCCATTTCTGTGCATTTGTGTCGCTCCAGACCTACTTTGCATGTATAAATCTAGAAGAAAAAAAAGCATCTACTGTTTGGATGATTCGATTTTCAAAATGTTTTTGTTGGCGCACCTGATCAAGTTAAGGGTTAGTCTTGTGTGGACAGTCTTTCAAATCAAAGTGAACGCTTCCGAGATCTGCTTTGCAGAAGTGTGTTTTTATGGATCTATGTAAAAACCAATGCAAAAAAACCTGTTGTGGTGCTTGACAGAGAGAGCTTTAGCTCTCTGGCAGAGCTCTTGTTGATACGTAGTAGAAGGGCCCTGGTGTGTACTAACTGCTCTGTGATGCAGAATGAGAGCTTCATGCAAAAGAAAAACCCTTTAGTGGGAACTAGAAGCCACTGGAACGGTTTAAAATGGGGAGATAGTTGTTGATTGTTGCTTTTAAGAGCTTATTTTGTTTTCTTGCTGCTTGGTATATCAATGTGTCTTTCCTCTTTTGTCGTGCAAAATAAATATTTGATTATGCGTCTAGTAGCAAGCTCGGGCCCGTCCCCCATTCCATGGGACATCCCAAGAGTATGGAGGAAAGGGGACGGGACGTAAAAGTACTTTGTGCTTATTTTGGAGTGATCATTATTATTTTACTTATGTCTCGAGCTGTCACTGTTGGTGTGTCTAAGGAAAGTGACCCTAGTTAAATGGAAGCCTCATATATAACTTTTACTATGGTTCACATCTATCGTTTGCATACTAATTGACCTTTTCACAATTGACCTCGGGAGAATTGACCTCGGGAGAATTGACCTAATTTAGAAAGTCAATTAGGACAAAAAATGCGGAGGGGAACCCCCCGCAACCTCCACCCAATCCGCAACCCCCCACGCAATACCCTTATATTATTTTTAATCCAAAACCAACCCAATACATATATAAAATAACTAAAATAATATAAATGTCAATTATGCAGAAGGTCAATTAGGACCACAATTAGGTCAATTGTGCAAAAGGTAAATTGTAAAAGGTCAATTTGGGTAATACCCATCTATCATGGCTGCCATTATAAGAAGCATTGCCAAATGGCATAGGTCTGTCTTCACAAATGTAGTGGGTACTGTGAAGGCGTCATGAAGTAGACACAGACAACTGAATTCAAGCTTTCTCTTTATGCTTTTATTAAATCGAAAGAGGGTTGGAAAAAGGCCTAACTTGCCCTATACTAAGGTGGGATTTTCGTGCCTAAACGAAACTAAGGATAGTCTATGTCAGGATGTCGAAAGTACATGTCTCTCTGTGTTAAAACCTATACTTGCCCTCAGGGACGTTGCTAGGGACGGGCTAAGGGGGCTATAGCCCCTGATCTTTTGGTTGTAGCCCCGGATAGAATCTCAGGAGCTACAGCCAAAAGACTAGCTAGCCCCCAGTCCCAACAGTTCCAACATCAGCGTAGCCCCGGGTCTTTTCCAGACCTAGCAACTCCCCTGCTTGCCCTCACCTCTATTTGTATACACTGTGTGGGGCTATCAACTTCAAAATCATAAGTGTTCAAATAACTGTTCTGAGCTTCTTCCAGCGCTGGGTTGGAAAGGATCTCCTTTCCCCATGATTCAAGAAAGTTCACAAAGTCTCCCAAAAAAGGATTTTACCTTTGCCACGGTTTATAAATACTTCACAAAAGCCCAACGGGGTCTCCCTTCCCCAAAACTTCAGGTCTCTCAATAATTTAACAAAGTTCAAATCCTCAGTTCCAGTTCACACTGGGTTTCCTTCCGCTTCACCCACAAGCTCTGTTGCAGGTATTTCAGAAGGCTCTCCGTTGATGGGTGTTCTCGGTCGAGGCTCTGTTGTTGGACCACACAGTTCACCCATTACAGGTCACGCAACCAATACACCTGACTGGTTTCTCCTTCACCTGCACGTTGCCACCGTTTCACCTTTACAGTGTGATTTAGTTCAGGCTCATTTCACATCCACTTGATGCTTTACCTTTTCTTGTGGGTCACTTTGTAAAGGGTACACTGTCCCATATTCTTGTGGCTCTTGCCAATACTCCTTTGTCTTGAAACATACAGTTCTGTGATATGGTTCATATGGCTCGGGCCAATGCTTGTTCTCCCAAAGTTAACAGTTCATGGATATTCATACGTTTCCACAAAAAACTGCTTTTATTCGAATCAGTATTCAAACTGCTATTTCTATACACAGGCCGCCTCCAATATGCCCCGGCGTCCCTTTCCCATTTCACGGGACTAACCAGTCTCTCTTGGTTCCTTTGGTTTCTCTCGCAGTGAACTGTAGCACCCGCTACGGTGCGGTCTATTTTGCTTTCGCTTCCTTCGGCTCTTTCTTGCTTCCGCAGTCACCACTTCTCCCAGCGTCTCGGATCAGAGCTTCGGTAAGCCTCATCTCGCTTGCCCGCACCCGCGAACGCCCCACAGCTTCTCCTTTGTTCTCGGATTCCCTGCAGCCTGCTGCATTCTTGACGCGGCTCTGGTCGGTGAGCCTCCTTGCTCCACCAGACCGGCACTCGCTCTTGCTTTTGCACGCCTTCCCAGGGCAAAGCAGGCGCTAAAATTCGCTTCTGAGTCTAGGACCTGGCCTCTTCTGGAGAACAAGGAGCTCAAAAGTCAACATGGGATCCAAGCAATGCCACTTTTTCCATCGAGCAAAATAACAAAGTCATTGACACCTTATGTGTCGGAGAAAATTCTAGAAGACTCCAATTGCAGTAACGTACAAAAAGGGTATGTTTTCTACTACGCCAGCCCTGACTGTGCTGCCCAGTAAATACTAAGCGAGAGATCAGGTGTGTGCTCAGTCAGGCATATGATCAACTCATGACGTTCACGCTGTGTACATTCGAAAAACAACTCACAGGGTGACTTTATGTTTTATTTGAAACGATGCATTAGTACAATCACAAGATGCACCTTCCTGGGAATACTAAATGGTGCACACCGGTGTACTGGCATGTGCATGGTGGTGTGGCACCAGTTGTGAGAGTCCAGTGTCTGTGCTGAGCTAGGCGGCCTTTGCGCAGCTATAGCCAAATAGCGGCCAGTAATTTTGCTCCCAGCACCATGTACCAATGTATGCCTTTTGTATATAACGAAAGTGCTTGCCCACTTGTAAAAGGTGCCCTGGTGCAAGTCTGGCCTCACGTTGATTGGCCCCGTGATTGCCTGAGCTGCCAGTGGGTCATTCTTGTGAAGTTTTTCCTGATTGGTGGGGCCCGATCCCTCGGATGAGGGATGAGAGTTGGTCCGGTCTGCTATCGAGGTATACTTCAGTTCCCTGCCTGCAAACACTAAGGGCCTGCCATAATGGCGCGTGTTGGGTGTGGACCTGTGACGTCACAGTGGGGCCTGGTAGAGCGCGTGTGGATTCGGGGGAGGGAAGCAGTCATGGTTGGGAGCTGATGGTGCGAGGTGGCCTCAAGGGGTGTGGGGAGCCGGTGTTTCTGGCGTGGCAACTGCCTTGTGTCTTACCGTCCTACCCTGTGAACCTGTAGGGGTACCGAGCTAAGGGACAATAGAGCGTAACGTACAATTTACCCACTGAGGACGCCTCTTTGTTATATCCTGCATATGTATGAATGAGGTCTGAGTCAGTGTAAGAGCTGTGATGGAATGCTAGTGGAGCTTGGAGTGTTGGGGCACCTGGGGATTCCAGGGGAGACGGTTGGGGACTTGGAGCTGGGCAGGGAACCAGGGTAGAAGCTACTTATGATCTCTCTCTCCTATATTCTTATCTGAACCTGTAACCAAGACAATAAAGCGTGTTTCTACTTTCTACAAACCTGGGTCAGCCTGGTTCCTGCTCCTTGTTGTTACTGGCCCAGGGTAGATCCTGCAGTAGGCAGGATACATCATTTGGCGACGAGGATGTTTGAGCCCGATAGACATTGAGCGTGGGAGAGAGGAAGCAGTGATGGAGAGGCCTTGGAGAAGAAATTGCCAGATTTAAAATGCGTTTTTCTGGTGAGCTGGTGGTAGAATAATGCAACTGGTGTCTAAGAAGGAGATGGATGCAGCTAACAGGCATCAGACGAACCATGGAGGCCCATCCATGGGACTGCAGCAGAAGTGGGCCACAACCAGGTACCCGGAGACAGTGTGCACATTGGCGTGCACGTGCTGGAGGACATAAAGCAGACTGCCAAGTAATACGAGATGCAGCGCTGGCGAATTGAAAATTTCGGAGACCCATAGCTGGCAGCCCCACCCATCAAGGTACTGTGGGGAATCGTGGCGGATGAAGTTTGGGCTAAATTTAAGGGTCCCTTGAGGCTGTGGGTGGCGCGCGCACCTTGCAGGCCGTCCGATGCTTGCGTTCCATCCTGCCCGTTGGGCTGGAACGCAAAAGAAAGGGCCCGACGCCATTACCCTGCTTTCCGCATTCGGAGACTCAATCAGTAACATTAGAGGAATGGCCCTTGACAATAGCCACGTTGCGTGATGACGTGTGCGGAATTGAAGAGCATCTGCTTCAATATGGAATGTTGGAGTGAATATATTAAGTCTGCAAGCTGCTCGAAGACACGTGTTATGAACTGTCAAAAAAATAAGCAACGGATTGCAGTTGTGGTGCTTGTTTTGTGCGGACATGGAGGAGAATGTAAATCAGCCGAAACGTTATGCAGTGTGCGACGAAATCGTAACATTTTCTTTCCGGTTTGGAGGCAGCAACAGATTTTATCTAAAGAACGTGATGACGGCTTGACAGCAATGTATTTTATTTTATGGAGACACGTGGAAATCAGGTACTGTGAACGTTTCTAGTGATTCATGTTCCGGTCGTTCGGAACGGAAAGTTGTTTTAACTGCCTGCTGTACCTGCATCCAAACGGAGATACAGTTTTGTTGAAGGCGGAACTGTAACATTTTGAGAAGCGGCAGCCGCATGAAGCTGGAACATTTCGGGAATATAATGTGTTTATAAAATTATCATTGTTTCTCCAACACGCTGGCATGGAACACGACATTAAGAAATGCAATGCGTTTTTTTTAACATAGCTTACCAAAATGTTTTGAAGTAAAATGTGTTCAGGAAGTGTTGTTCTATGAGTGCATGATAATGTTCCAAGATCGTATGATAGTTATTTTCCATGGGGTTAACAAAACAAGGAATCAGAAAAGTATTTTTACATGATGTTTACATTAATGACGTTTGGAGATGTAAATGGAGTTTTAGGAGGCGGAATATTCACTATGTCTTGTTTTTAAATGCTATAGACATGTCTTCAATGAAGTTAAATGGAAAGTGTGTTTATATATTTTCAATTAGGAGTTTGTGGAAATCACTCGGGAGGTTTTTGGTGATTTCAGGGATGCCCCGGCATGGTGACTGATCACCACCATCGCTGGTCGTGCAGCACATTTTAATTCAGATATTAGAGATTTTTGCTTGTTTCCGTTTAATGTCTGTATGTTGTGGACAGCGTATTGGGGATTACACTTGTTAGCAACATTTAGTGTAATTGTGTGGGAGTATGTGACGCAAGTGTGCGCACTGGAGGCAGCAGGTTCTGCAATTATAGTGCCTTTTTATGGCAGTTAAGTGTAAGTGGTATGTGATGTAAGTCGGTGCGAAGAGTTGCATGTGTTTGGACTTACTTTGTTGTAGATGTTGATGTGCGTGAATATGCATGTTTGTAGTGGAGTGATTGCGCAATATTGGACTACAAAATATTGGGAGTTGCATGCATGCAATGGGGTTTAAGCTTATACACCTTGGCCAGGTGTATTGGCAGTAGTATAAAAAACCTTCAGGAGGAACCCCAAAGTTTTGTTTTGAGGAGGTTGGACACAGAAGGGTGTTCCAATGTAGTTGACCTTAGGGCATGGGCCCTCTTCGGAGTTGTTTTGTGGAGTTACAACGCAGTGGTGCGTTTGGGAAAGGAAGGGAAAGGAGAATTTTTTTTCTCTTATGTAGTGTATGTTTACATTATAGGGGCTACACTAGTTGTCTGCGTTGTAGGTAACCGCACGGCAACACTTCCTTTAGTTGAGTTTAGGATTTTCCCTAGTTAGTTCTGTGATGCCAGGCGGTGCATGTGAGAGGAGGTTATTGTTGCTTTTGCACGCCAGTTTGCAAGTGGTATGGAATAGGAGTGGAGGGCACACAGTATTAAGCCAATGTTTAGTATTGAAGTTGTGGATTGTACACTGGTTTGGGTTACTGGATTCATTTCAGTTTTTATTACACTTTTCAAAATATTTTTAGAAATTCCAGGTCACACCATTTGATTTTTCATCCCAGTGGTGTGCCGAAGCTTTTGGGTTGCAAAAAATTTTGAAATTTCACTACACTATTTTTTTCTGGTAGTGTTAAAATTTTTACATCTGAATTTTGGGTTTTGCAAAGGTGAATGTGCTATGCACTACTAATTTTGTCACTTGGTAGTAATTACATGTTTTTAAGCCACAATTCTTTCCTTTTGTGGTTGTGTTTTCTGTGATCTTTGTGTTGTATGTCTCTCTCCTAGGTTTTTCATTCCTTTTTCATGTTTTCTTTAGGGGAGGAGGATGAGGCATGGTTTTTGGGATATTTGCTAGAGTGCATGGGATCTTTGTTGGCATGTTTAGGACTATCCTGTTTTGGCCTTTGTGTAAGTTTTCTAGATTCGTGGCTACACCATTTTGGCAGGTTAGTAGCCTCTCCGGGGGCGTTTTTGGATTGTGCTCAGGTGTGGCAGACCTGAGGCCAGGAGTGGCAGTCCTGGCGGAAGGTGTTTAGTTTAGGAGGGTCGATGCCTGTAGTTTTGTTTTGTTTGTCCATGTGGCAAGGTTTGTGCTTGGTGGTGGCGGCACCAAGACCTTGGTGTGGCAGGCCAGGGTGGAAGGAGCAATAGTAATGTTGTGGTTGCTAGTCCTAGCATGGTTGAGAGTTTGTGCGTTTTCTTTTGATTGGAAAAGGGGGGGATGTGTTATATCCTGCATATGTATGAATGAGGTCTGAGTCAGTGTAAGAGCTGTGATGGAATGCTAGTGGAGCTTGGAGTGTTGGGGCACCTGGGGATTCCAGGGGAGACGGTTGGGGACTTGGAGCTGGGCAGGGAACCAGGGTAGAAGCTACTTATGATCTCTCTCTCCTATATTCTTATCTGAACCTGTAACCAAGACAATAAAGCGTGTTTCTACTTTCTACAAACCTGGGTCAGCCTGGTTCCTGCTCCTTGTTGTTACTGGCCCAGGGTAGATCCTGCAGTAGGCAGGATACATCACTCTTCTTCCATCGCGACAGGGCCCTTAGATATAGGCCTGTTGCCAATTAACCCACCCAAGCAGAGAGCGGCCATGCGGCACCTGCCCTAGCCTCACCATGCACTGCCAAGAGTTTCACGCCAGCCAAGGCTGGGGGACAGGGTCTCTGCCGAGCTGGGGAAGGTATAGGACCACTCCTGCCTGAACACTTCCTAGGTGCGCATGACATATGCAATTACGGACCCCCTACCATACATTATAGAGC
This sequence comes from Ambystoma mexicanum, assembly GCF_040938575.1. NCBI lineage: Eukaryota > Metazoa > Chordata > Amphibia > Caudata > Ambystomatidae > Ambystoma > Ambystoma mexicanum. The sequence continues at coordinate 130,866,872 of NC_090931.1, forward strand.
GAGCTCCTTGTTGAGGTAACTTACCTGCGCTAGGGGATATTGTATTCCTTATAATACATGGCCATGCACTGCCATCCCCTTTAACACCTGAACTTTTGCTTAATGTGGTGTAAGGGATATTCCATTTCCTGACGCAATCAGTGTAGACTCAGGATTTATTTTTAAAAACAAGTAATATGCAGCCTCAAAGTATTGCAGAAAAATAGATGAAACAATTTAATAAAATGCATCTAAAAAAAGTTTTCATTTTGTGCTTCAAAGTAAGAGAAAAACATGCAGATTCTTGCTCTGATATGTTAAAGGCCGATAGTGCACACAAATAAACGGACTACCATAAACAGCTCCTTATCCATTAATGATATGATATGACAGGCTATTTACAACGCGCTTAATACCCAGAGGTTTCTAAGCGCGGACCCGGAGATTGAACCTGTGGTGCTCTGTGTTGTCTTACTTCCGAGGAGAGCACGTTACCCCTGAGCTATCCTCCCACAACAAATGGCTTCCAAGGGTCACAAAAAGCGACTTCAAAAGTCAGAAATGTGTAAACACTGGTCATGGCTTCGATTAAGTGCTGCAGAAGCAGCTGGAATGATGCTCTGCTAGATCAAGCACCAGGCATTGTGACGTCACAGCTGAAGCGTGACAACTGGTTACAGAGCAGTAGTGATGTCACAACTGGCCTGTAATATATGGGATAAAGTACCCCCTAACGTACGTTGTTCTAAGCATTTTGCAAGTCACCGAGGAGTTTCCTGACCAAATACAGGAATGAACCATAGGCAGAGTTCCTTTATAAGGTCACGGAACTCCAAGGTGACTTTCAATATCTTTTTTTATGTACGGTAGGGGGTATTTTATTCCTTATAATACATGGGCACACACTGCCATTCCCTTTAATACCTCGTCTGTCTCTTGCATGATATAATATGTAAGAGATCTTCAATTTGCTGATCTATGTAGAATGTGTTAGGATTTTAAAAAGAAAAAATGCTGCTCCCAATGTTGCAGAAAAATAGTTCAAGCAGCTTCATGAAAATCTATCGAGGAAAAAGGTTTTCGTTCTGTATTTTAAAATAAGTAGTAACCTGCAGATTCTTGCACACATGTGTTAAACTCCAGCAGTGCACAAATTAAACATACTACCATAAGTAGTTCCTTGTCGATTAATGGCTGTAAAGTGAGAGAAAACCAAGGCATTTGAAAAGTGTTTCACGCTTTAATCCTGTGCTGCAGGGGCAGCTGGAATTCTCTCTGCTGGCTCATGCAGCAGGCCTTGTGATGTCACAGCTGCAGCGTGATCGCGGATTACAGAGAGGCTGGGGTGTCAATTACACGTCAGTTGCAATGTCACACAACTAGCCTGTAACAACATTGTTAGCAATACAGATTTTGCAGGCGGCCATATATATTATAAGAACACTCTTCTAGAATGGTATTGCAGGCTGCCAGCCACTACACATGCATCCACGCTTGATCGAAGGGTGGCCTTCAGATGCCAGCTGGGTGACAAGATAGCCCAATGCGGGTATTTGATTAAGCACTGGCAATTGATTACTTCCACTGCATGAAACAGTTTATTGCTGCAACAGCAACCGAGTTATCATAGCAGATTTTGAGCCCAGTCGCAGCATTCTCCGTCCAAGAGAAACGCCCCACAGCCTATTGTGGTGGGACTATGAAAGCCAGGACAGATTGGGGTGGGGGTCTCCTGCAGTGAAGTTCGCAGCCCTGCCCCGGGGTTAGGATTTTTCTCATGCTGCAATAGTGGGGGGGGGGGGGGTTATTGGAGAAGAGGGGCGGCTACACTCGGCAGCCCCAGTGTGGTCATCAAAGTGAGCAACTGCCAGGGCCCGACGTGCAGACCCTGCCCCCAGACGCACAGAAAGAGGGGGTACAATAAGACCAGACCCATTGACCGACACCAAGCAGTACGCTTACAGACACAACCATATAGGCCATGCCCCTCCCCCATCAGCAACATTCAGACAGGCTGAGGCAGACGCACACAGACGCACACAGCGAAGACAGCAACATGCATGCAGATGACACGCCACACTCATGATAGTACGCACACACAGAGGCAGCCAGGTTACACGGCTGCACATACAGCGAGGCAAAGCAGACGAACCCCCTCCCAACCCGGAGGAGCCAACAGTCGGGTACACACTAACAGACCAGCAGAGTCACAAACAAGTACACGCGCATGATGGACCCTAGGCTGACAGATCTGCACTACAATACATAGGAGGTGCCTGTGAGCATTTCTGATTGGCACACTGCTATCTCACACTGCTATCCCACACTGCTATCGCACACTGCTATCTCACACTGCTATCTCACACTGCTACCCCACACTGCTATCTCACACTGCTATCTCACACTGCTATCTCACACTGCTATCGCACACTGCTATCCCACACTGCTATCTCACACTGCTACCCCACACCAGATTCATAAACATTCTCAAACTGTAACAGACATGGAGGTGTCTGGATGATTTCTGGGGGGCCCCCAAGCAAATCTCCGAGAACCAGGCCAGAGACCCAGCAAAGGGGGGCAACCACAGATATCCCAACAGACCAATGCATAAAGTCACAAGTAACACACGCATGCATAGATGGGGCAGAGACGGACACACCCACCCACACGCATGCGCAGAAACCGCTGCCAGCGAGTATTCCTCAGGGAAGCAGCTGCTCGGGCCGCATGTCACCATTATTCAACAGATGAAGGGCGGGTGACGCCCCCCCCCCCCCGCCTCTCGCATGATCCCTGCCTGTGATCGGCCGCCGCAGATCACACGCTGTGTGCGTGTCTGCCACATGCAGGCCTGCGCCATCCTCTGGGGTTCAAGTCCTGGCCACGCGCTATTTTTATACGCATGCCTCTCCACGCAGCTCGCTAGAGCCTGCGCCTGGGGGCCTGCTGTTAAAAGTAGCAACCATGCCCGTGTTATTAGTGACATGAAATACAACCAATTATTGAGAGCACGCCAACAACATGATTGCCTCTTGGCCTTGACATGATTGCAATGGTACTCCTTTTATCACATCTGCAGGGTGAGAAAGCCCGAGGTGACCATGGTGAGATTCCACCCTGCGACCTGCAAGGCGCACATCGATTTCTGCTGCGAGCACTTCGGCCGCTGAGCTACCTTGCTTTCCAACTGTAATAACAAGCATCATTAGAACCCAGCTCTTCGAGCCCCCTCCCCACAGACTGCCCCATCTGGCCACAATAGCACGGTGTGTGATGCCTTGGCAACATACGTGCTATATACACTACCGGTATAACAGACAACATCCGACAATAAAACAAGGCAACACAACACCACAACATTACATGATACAGAACACGACTCCAATTGACGAGTAAGCACGGCCCACAGAAATAATGCAGCTTCACGGTGACACAAGGTAGGAAATCATGCAATGTGACGATTTATATAGTGCCTCGACCGGCCCTGCTTCTAAGCACTGTAATATTCAGTGCCAGATAACTATCCACTCGTGCTACACAGTGTATCAACCTCTGGTGGATAAAGGGCTGAGTCGGCCGACTATCTATCGCAATGGTGGTGTTGCCAGGTCTGGAAAAGATCCGGGGCTACGCTAATGTCTGGACTCGGGCTAGCTAGCCTTTTGGTTGTAGCCTCTGAGCTTCTATCTGGTGTTACAGTCAAAGACCCGGGACTATAGCCCCTCAGACCCCCCCCACACACACACACACAGCAACGCATCATGCCACACGCTATTGTGCAGTTCCCAAAGCCAGCAAGCGCAAAATAGCATAACAAAACGAAGAGGAGTGGCACAAGTGTATAACCGAAGTTATATTACATATGATACAAACAGGCAACACAGCACGACCGATAACAACACATAGCAAACAGAGCATACCACACTACAGATTAAAAAAAGAACACGTCACCAAGCACACGCCACGTGACAGGAGGCAAAGCAACATATAATGCAGCATAACGGAATATATTACACAACTGCTAACACAACATACACCCCATCTTCGCCAGGAGCATGCACCTGCTTGCATGCAGCCACAATGCACTCAGCATTTCACCTGCTTGCATGCAGCCATAATGCACTCACCATTTAACCTGCTTCCAAGCAGCCATAATGCCCTCAGCATTTCACCTGCTTGCATGCGGCCATAATACACTCAGCCTTTCACCTGCTTGCATGCAGCCACAATGCACTCAGCCTTTCACCTGCGTGCATGCAGCCACAATGCACTCAGCCTTTCACCTGCTTGCATGCAGCCATAATGCACTCACCATTTCACCTGCTTGCCTCCCATGGCTCCACGGCAGCCTTTCGCCTCACCAGGCTGGCATCCTCGGGGGCGTCGCTCCCGTGCGCCCCACCGCCCATGCCATCATATTCCAATGCTGGTCCCCGGCCCTGCGAGCTAAGGCGCTGCTGCAAACCGCGTACTCCCAGAAATGGTGCAGCGGGGTCTCCCTCAAGAGGCGGATGCCAACATCACCTGGCATGGCATTTGCGCGTTGGTGGCCTCTCTCAATATGGAGAATGTGTCTGTGCGTTGACGGCCCTCTGCAATGTGCGACACTTCCATGTCTGCATCGCACAGCCCACGGTCCTCGCTCGAGTAGGAAAAGCGGTCCGGGTAGCCTCCCAGTCCTGTTTCCATATGGGCTTTAACCCCTCGCCTGCCGCACGCCTTGTCCTTGAATGGAGCAGGCTGTGATCCCGGTGACCCCCTCGTTATTGAACCCTCGTAGCCCGTCCTCACGTGCCGTTCCCACGGTGGCCCCCTCCCCCGTCCAGAGGCGCGACGCCCAGCCTTACACGCGCGCCTCTTCGTCAGGGCACCGGGAGCCGAAACGCCGCCCGCGGCTGCCACCGAGCCCAGCGGGCCACCCGTTCATTCCCCGGTTCTCCGGGCTGCCCTCCTCCGCCGCCGCTGCCGCCTTCCTCCCCCCGCTGTCAGGCAGCCTGTGCAGAGCAGACGCTATTCTCTGCTGCCGCTCGGTCACAAGATGATGTTTTTAGCTGGGGGTGGGGGGAGGGCTGTCTGCTCCATGGGAAGGGAGGGAGCTGTGGAAAAGCTTGGTGGCCTGAGAATAAGTACAATGTTTGGCATCTTGAGGGTGAATTATTCATGCAGTGCCACCTACCCAAATCCGCAGCCTGCATTGGCGCAGTGTAGCTTGTAACTACCCAATATGCAGTTGAAATAGCACGGTGTGTCAATGTATCTGCTGCAGATATCTGAGTGTAGCTGCTCGTCAGGCCAGAGCTTCCAATGCTTGCTTAGGCTTCCATCCCTCCAGATGAAGGCCCTAAAACGCCGGCCAATCAGTCGGATGACCATATGCACAGCTCGGCCAGCGACCAAGACTGCAAAAGCAGACGCCGTTACAATGTTTTTATGTAACAGCCAATGAGAAAAAAGCAGAGAAGCATCGCATCCGGCCTGCAGCTCACGATCCAAATGCCACTGCCTCGACGCGGCCTTTAGTTCTTGTAAAAATGTTTTTTTTAATTTTTTTAAAGGGGACACCTTTTAATGAACTCATCTCAACACCAACTAATAAAATGTGACATTTCACAACTGTGTCACAAAGCACGATTTCAAAAGGAAATGACATCACAAGGATTAGGGCCACAATTCATATGAAAATGGTGTGATTTCTTTAATTAAAGGCATTTTTTTTTGCACAATGCAAACATGGTCTATTGTCCTTTATGCCCAGTGAGTGACCCAGATGCCCAGCACACTGTAAAACTTTGCACTTTGCCATGCTATTATGGCAAGCCCTGGTAAATCAGCTTAATGTATAGGGAAGCTTAGGGATTATACTAATTAGATGCAGGACCCATCCAGTGCTTCTTTAACAGGAGGCGAGGCGGGTCCATTTTAGACCCACAACCACAAACCCAATATTATTGCCGGTAAAGTAGTTGCTAGGTATATTTTTTTAAATTTATTAGCATTTTTAAAGCGCTCACACAGCCCGCGGGCATCGAGGCACTGTTACAGGAATTGTTTATTTTATTTGCATGTCTTAGTTGCGTAAGAGGTTTCTAAGCACAGACCCGGGATCGAACCTGTGTTGTTGCTTCGTGTTGTCTTGCTTCCAAGGCTAGCATGTTGCCCCTGAGCTTTCCTCCCGGGACACACAATTCAGTAGGGATTTGCTTTCTAGAATATATATTTTTTCAATGTTGACAAATCCGGGCTGGATACCGGTTCCAACAATGCAGTGGTTTAGAAATGCTTCTTTCCCGCTCTCCTGCGTGTGCCTGCACTGTGGCCTGGAAAAGGCGCGCTGTGGTGGTAGTAGTTTAGAAGGAGGACGGCTCAGAGGCAACGCGTTTGTCTTAGAAGACTGGTCTTCGGTATGAATCTCGATTTTTTAAAACTTAAAAAAATGTTTTTTAGTTAAATTAAAATGGAAATCCCAAAAAATGCAAACAACAAATTATTTTCCACATTTCATTGTAATCTCGGTATCCAGACAAACTCTCTCCATACAAATATGCCGCATAACATAATGGGGATTCCAGAATGCTTACATGTGATTATAACAAATTAAATTACAGAGAATGTTTTATTAACAAACGTTTTATAACAAAAACTATCGCTTTAAAAAAATCTTTTGGGGGTTCCTCCACCCAAATCCCCTGTTTCCTTATGCTTTTAAACCCACCGAACCCCCGTTTTAACCCATTACCCCACCCCATATAGATTTAAAAAAAAAATATTGATATTTTTTCATTATTATTGTTTCTTGATTAAAGTTATTCTCTGTTTTTTATTCGCTAAAATCACTGCATACCTTCCAGGATATCTGAAACAGAAATCTTGACATGGACCATGTGCATCACACACTCTGCGCATCCCCCACCACCAACACACTCACATCCCACACACAAACATCCGTGCTCCTCGAACCCTCATAACAACGTCTGCATTAACTCATCACAAAACCCAATGACATCCACAACAATGCGCTCAACCACATTTGCCACACGTAGCTGGTTAATGCTCACCAGGCCTAGCGCTCAACTGGGCAGACCACTCCCCAACACCCATGCAGCTTACCCACATAACTCCCAATCCCAAGGCAATCATGCAAGACACCGCATCGCTTCTTCAAGGACCACAGAATGGATGGAGAAGATTTAGGCTCTCTCACATCCACCTCCGACATACACTAACTCCCAGGCCCGGTCTCTATTCACTGCTATTAAACACACCTTAACAAACACAGTGAACACAGATCTACCACCAAAGGCAAAAGCATAAAAGCCGAAATCCTTCACACTCTGCTATATGGAAGAGCGTACTAACCGGAAATGAGCCACCTGCCGACAAGAACATATATGATGGAGATTCTAAATCACTGGAAGGCCTCATTATTCTGAAAACCCAATGTCAGTTTACAGGAACTACAGCACTATAGCCAAAGCTGAACATTACACCACAGCAATAACGGGCGGCGCACAGAACAAGAGCAAGGCCGTCTTCAGGGCCACCAAACACCGCAACAACTCTATGCCGAACCCTGCCGTTCTCTAACATACCGGCAAGTGCACAAACATCAAAAACATTCTTCAGAGACGAGGAACAAAAAGATTAGGCACCACATCAAAAGCAACAACGAGGCAACAAATATCCCCTGTATCACAGTTTGGTGTTCCAAAGTGGACCAAGGCCAGGACCATGACCAGGAAATTCGACTTGAGTCCTTGCGCCTGTCAAAGCGACCTCCTACGTAGATGACATCTTCCCTGCCTCCACTGTTAAAACAGTCTTTGGGAATGCCCTCCCACTGCTCCTCTACACCATCAACAACTCCCTCACTCCAGGCATCTTCCAATGTTGTACTGAAGACAGGTTGGATCCTTTGCCTGCTGAAGAAACCCAGACTTGCCTCCGAACTACACAAACACGATCACCCAACACAAAGACCTATGGGATAACCAGTGCTGCTTCAGACCAAGATGTACATCTGAAACTGCCAACATCCAGGTCATCTATCGTCCATCACATTATGGCCTACTGGTCCTGCCAGATCTCCGCTCTGCGTTCCACATCATCTATCACAGGGCTTTCCTCAAAATCCATGCCACTCACATGGACTTTGGTGATTCAGTCCTGCTCGTTAGCTTCTTATCTCGCTAGTAAAGATGGGGACCAATAGATAAATATGCCATGTAGCCTCTGGAGTCCCACTATGTTTCATACTTTCCCCAGTCCTCTCCGACCTCTGCATGTGGCTACTGGGGGAACCCCTCACTAACCTTAACATACATCATGCTCCACAAATACTCAGATGATGCGCAACCCAAAGATCACACTCGTCAACGACATCCATTGACTGAAACAATGCCGCTCGATCATCCATGTAGGATGTCACGTGCCTGACTGAAACCGAATCACACAAAGGCTGAGTTCATGCTCCTACGGAGTTCCATCAAGTGCACTGATATCCAAGACAGGAAGAAATAACTCGCAACATATCCACATCCCAACTACCCCTCTGCCTTCCCGCCGCACTGCGCCCCTCAGCTTCATCATCATCTGCCAGGACCTTTCAAGGCTTATGTTACCAAGAAAACACTGAACAGTCTCGACCCAGCTGCTCTCATTTGTCGGAAAATCATGCCCTTCACCCCGCCTCAGACTCCAGAACCGCTGCTCAAGCTCTTGCCCCCTCCTTCTGTGAGAAACCTGAGGGTGACCTTGTATATCATTCCCTTGGTTCCTCTTCTCAGGCGGCCAGGGACAGGCCAACCCTCTTGGATCCTGACCCTGGGGTTGGAGGGTGCCTGGGGATTGGGGATGAGATATTCACAGGTGAGATGCGGTATTCCGCACTGCCCTTTCATGAAGAGTCCTCTATTCCAGTGGATGTCATGGGATATGGTTATCCCTGTCCCGTTGAGAAAGAGAATGACAGGAGATATAATCAACCCTGAAGTGTCAGAATGAGGATGAAGACGAGAAGGGTTAAGAATGGGCTGCCCTTAGGAGAGACATGCTATCCCCCTTATCCTGTTGAGACTCAACCAAAACCCTACCCAACCTTTATGAGTTATTGTAAAGCTGTTCCCCTCATTTCCCCATATATGACACCTGACAGTACTGTGACCAAGAATATGCAACTACGAGTAATGAAGACTATAGCCTTCCAACCCTTTTGTTCTGAGATGAAGAAGAAGCAACTAAGAGTAATAAAGACCATACTCTTTCACCACTTTCGTACTGGGACGAGGAAGATGCCCACAGGGAACTACGAGGGTCAGGAATGTCCCTTTAACTATGGTCAGGCAGATCTCATGAGAGGTCCACACATGCAGCCTGTCAAGGGGCTGCAGGTGCATCAAAAGAGGCTAGTGCAGCAAAAGAGTGAGCAAGAAGGAAGCCTGTGTGGAGTAATCCAGCAGGAGGCCGTGCTTTGGAGGAGGCAGCTGTGATGGGACCGGACGCAGAGCCGGTATGCCAGCAAACCTCCCAGAAGACTTACACAGCATGTAGCCATGGGCTGTGTAAGTATTTGCAGTCTGGGAGCCTCCGTGAAGAGTGCTCAGCAGCAGGAGCTGCTGGTGAGCACCAAGAAGAAGGGACGTTGTCCGTGTCCAGAAAGCAGCATACAGAGATCCGGAATGCAGAGAAAGTCCTGCGGCAGGCAAGCAGAGCGTGACAGAAGGAGACGCAACACGCTGGTTTGTGCCAGGAGAAGACGCACAAACGCTGGGGTGCTCCAACAATGGTTTTGAAAATTAAGCGAAGCAATGTTTATTGAATACTGAATTGAATGGAACTTTAAAACTAAGCGAAGCTAATGCTTATTGAATACCGAAACAAAGGGAACTTTAAATAAAGTGAAACCAATGCACATTGAATACTGCACAAAAGGGAACTTTATAATTCATTAAGCATTGGGAATGTTAATCAGACCCTGAATTGAATGAAACACTGAAATTAAGCATGCTAAATGTGCAATGGAATAAAACCAAGCAATTAAAGTGAATAACCGAAATGCTCAGGTGAAAACATTTACAGAAGAGTGCACAAGGGTGACAGCAAGGCATAAGAAGGTGGGTGTGAGTAAAACACTCTCAACTGAACTTTTATGAATGAATGCAGAGCGAGAAGGCCCAAAAGATTGGAAAGGATGTGTGACAAGTGATGGCCGAACCAAGTGGCTGAGAAGGGAAAGGCAAAAGATTGTAAATCTACGCATTAAAGCCAAGAGGCCGAAAGTCAGGGATTTTGGTTGTGTGACCTGTGATGGGTGAACCGTTTGGTCTGCCCACTGCACCTAGACCAGGGAGTCCTAAATGTTGAAACGCCAAAGACATTGTGGTGAAGTGAAAGTCTTGTGGAGGGGAACCCTGAGACTTGCGTAGCTACATTGTGTGGTCTTGAGAACAAAGCCTCAATACCTTTTTGTTTTTTTGTAAACTGTGGTGCTTGAAACTTGGGGAAGGGAACCTAGAGGAGTGGGTTTGAACTGTATTACTGTGAACTGGAGAAAGGCAATCTTGAGACTTTTTCATGGATCTTTCTTATCCTTGGGGAAGGGGAGTTGAAAGGAAGCTGTGAGCTGGAAGAAGCTCAGAACTTTGAGTTGAACACTATTTCTTTTGACTTTGATATCCCTACAATTTGGTTAGCCTTAGTTGTAAGGGCAAGGATAGGGTTTGGACACAAACAGACTTTCAAGTTGAACTCATTGACGCAGACTTTCTTTAGTTTCATCCTGGTAGGGAACACCCTATCATCCTGACGTGTGATTTAATGAAGTATTTTACTTTGAACTTTAAGTCTGTTGTCTGTGTCTTGCTTCAAGATACCCTTGCACTACTGAGATGGTGCCAGTACCAAACACTGTAAATGCTATTCACCATGTCACAGGCGGCCTTATTAGAGGTTTGAAGACCTCATGACTCCCACCCTCTGGGAACTGCACTGGCTGCCTCTCCAAGCATGCTTAATCTTCTGGACAGCCTTACCCACAAGGAAACAACAACACGACCAAAAAACCTACCGACTCTGGAGGCCAACATAACACTAGGAGCCATGAAATCACTAAGGTGGAAACTAGTGAATGCAAACAAGAAAAAACAGGCCTTCTCATGCTATGCCCCAAGACTATGGATCAGTTTACTGGACTGACCCCTCCCTCAAGCAATAGCAGGTAAGATCAGAATAACACGACACAAAACAATGGTGTGTGTGTGTGTGTTCCGGACCTGCACGTTACCTGATAAATGCACAATCTCTTTGCCTGTGTTACAACTCCTTGTACTGTGTCCTCCATGTGCAGCGCTCTGCAGCTAGGTTCATGCTATAGAAATCTGTATCCACATACAATCATCAGAGCTAGTCCTTGGCCATCATTCATCGGACGGACTTGGCTGTCCTCTTCCCATACCCTTTAGTGTTTTGTCCCAGCCCTTTATCAGAGTCCAGTTCAAGACCTTTATTGGCCGGCATTGTTAGGCAATTGTCAGCTTCCAGTCCCAATCCTTGTATTCATCAGGACCCCACCTTCATAAAGTGTTGCCACCCCCTTTCGATGACAATTCAACACTGGCTCCAAGGTAGTTTGCATAGTCCTTAATGTGAGGAGTTCCAGTCATCAAGCAGCATGTGTCAAGGTTCACAATAACTTCAAAAATTAAATGTATCCATACATGAATTCAGATGATTTTAAAGAGTATTGTCTGTTGAGTCTTATTTTTACAGCCCTGGCAACTATAAGCGATGACCTATGCAAATGAACAGACCCATACTTACATGACTCATTATAGCATTTGCCCTAATGTATTATGAGTTGATGATGTAGGACAGGCGTCTGCAACCTTTGTCTCTCCAGTTTTGTTGGACTACAACTCCCATCATTCCTGACCAGCTTAGTCAATGGGGAAGGATCGTAGGGAGACAAGCACAGGAATGTTTATTTCTTCTGTGGATGTCAATACCAGGAGCTCTGTCCAGATTTCTGCATTGTCCTGACTGCTAGGTGGAAAACAGGATATGGCCAGGGGTCCAGCATTACATATTCTATTGCTACTTTATGCAGCCTCTTTAGAGCCCTTTTCCTGCTGGGCCTGCTGCAGGAGCTGGCCTTTCCCAACCAAACTGGAAAAAGATGAGCGCGAATGGCTGCAAAATTATCTTCAATAAAAGTATGATCTTCCCAGAAGGTCCCACACGTACAGGACTCGCTCACCACGCAGAGGTAAGAAGCCAAAATCTGTAACGACCCATGCACTGTTTTTAGAAATGGCTAGTCCTGATGAAGGGCCAAACAAAATCTAGAATGAGCGCTAAAAGAGTGCGTCAATAATCTCAGTTTGTTTTTAAACTGCATGAGGCCCCCAATACCGCCATACTAGACCCACAATGCCAGGATCTGTGCAACCAGGGTAATAATAATCCCAGCACATTGCTGGGTATAACCCGCCTGAGCTGCTCAGAAGTTCTGGATGACCCGAGAAAAATGGTGATTTTAGATCTTTATATCACATATTGTCACTAACCACATACATTTCATGCATGTCCGCATTGTTTCTTGAAAATTGTTCTCAATTTAATTAGAGTTGGATTAGGTTTTTCCGCGTATTCTTTGTATTCCAAGATAAGAAAAGAACAAAAGGAACATACGTGAATATAACCAATGTAGCTGAAACCGATAATACTCTGGTGTGACGAAACATGATGTAGTTAATACAATCACAAATCAAACATGATAGGATTAGATCCTTGAGGGTTGGCAAGTCATGTTCGGCACTTATGATTACATTATTCTCAGCCCTTATTTTGCTCCAGATGACCAACCCTTACACCACCCTCATTTGAAATCCTAAGGCAGCGTCCATTTGCAGCCCACTGAGCCCCTGGAAAGTGTCAATTTCCTGCACTTCGTACACCTCCAATGCCAACTCTCATCCAGTGAACAGTAACCGCGCGGAGGAAAGGGCACGCTGTTTGACTGCTGAGACCTACATTTTGTTTGTTTCCTCCCTCCCTGCTGGGAACTCTGCATCAAGAAAGACTTTCCCCGCTCCAATTCACGTAAGACTGTCAGTCACCAACACAGCTGACAGCAGTTGAAGCGAGCGGGCGTTTCTACAGAGGCTCGTATACTGACACGTGACCTGTGTCACGTGATTTCTCCTGGACACCCCCCCTGAGCTCCGTTACAAAACCACAACAGCGCGACCCTTGCGGCGTGAAGCCCGAGCGGAGGAAAGGGCGTGCTGTTTGCGGCTGGAGGCGGCTAATAGGAGAGGTGAGAAACCATTGTCACTTGAAATACGAACAAAAAGATTCTTCTGTCAGATCAACTATAAAATACTAACGATAAAGATGGATAACACAAAACCACGCACTAGATTGCAAGAAAAATTGGAAGAAACACTTGCAATAAAGGCTAAAGGCAGGCCGAAAGACAATGATCATCCCCAGTTCACTGACATTCACATAGAAGAGAAACCGAGACCATCTATAAACAAAGCAAATACTCCAGTGAAAAATGAGAGCAAATACAGCACTAGTTATCTTCCACTAAAAAATGCTCTTCCTGTACTTAACAACGGGAATGCTGCCACAGAGATCCAATCTAGATCCTTCCTAGACCAGATAAACACACTGCCAGGGGAAAATAGAATCCAACAGAAGTCAACAGATGATAACATAGATCTTGTAGAAGAGATATCAAAACAATGTGATTCTGACGCTAAACAACTACCAAAAAAAAGCCCAGATGACTCATGCTGCACACCAGCCTTACAGAAAAGAGCACGGATCGCAAAACAACAATGGCAGACAATGTATCGGTCAGCCCACTCTCTGTGCGACAATAACATACATCCCATTCCCCTAAAGATAGCACGACTCTCAATGGACATCACAGAGATAGACGGCTTATTGGATAGTCAAGACAAAAGACAAGAGGTGTTCAACGTGAAATGTGCCACCACCCACACCAACCAAATAAATACCTCTGCACCGAACAACTACAAAGACGGTAAATCAACAAAAAAAATGATATGAATGAAAATAACGGATATCCAAAAAAATAAACATCGGGGACAGAAGAGTCTTCGGCAATAAGCACACAATCAGAACACAATAGGGACGTGAATAATTCACCACCAAGAATACCAACAACAATGTTAGACCTACAAAATACCCTAGCTGCAGTATTATCAACCGCGAGATTCCCTTTTCGAAAATACAAGACTCAATGGTTGACGCCACAAAAGACCAGGCTACGCTACTAGCGATGATTATGACAAAACAAACTCAGTTCGAAGCATTTACAACCAGCATACAGGAGCGACTGATATATGAGGCCGAAACATCAAGATCTTGGCAATCGCGTTTAGCAGATATGGCAAGAGTAGAGCATATCGAAAAACAGAATTTACTAGAAACAGTGTCAACTATAACAAAAAAATTAATAGACGAAAAGGCAAGAAAACAATCCCAAATCTCACCACGGATCTATGCAATAAGCCAAGACACACAAACCGAAGAAGCAGATTGGTCAAAACACAAGATTGACAAGACAACGCAGTACGAGATGCAACCATTGAGGATTGAAACATCTGAAACTAATGAACCTTCCATATGTACACCATTTGACATATTTGATCTCTCAAAACGAGCACAAGCAGGACAGGATAGTCTGAATAAGCCAACACATAAAAAAGCTACAAAAAAATTACAAACAGGATCTAGAGCGTTCCTTAGAAATACGCAAAAAGCGCAAAAAACGCTACATGACAAAACATCACAAAATAACAAGAACAAGGTGACAAAACATAAAGAGACGAAAACTACAAACTTGCCTATGCCAACAACGGACAGTGCTATTACAAGTGTCCAAATACACAATCCAGCACAAAGGGATCCTTTAGACGATCTGATATTGGAAATTCATCACCAGAATGATAAGCAAACAACAAGCAAAACTGGAGTAACAAGAGGCGAAGAAAAGTCCCTGAATTCAAGTATAGCATCGGCAACAGAGCAGATTACAATTGAAGACTCCGCAGAAGATACCTTTTGCAGTACAAATGATCAAAACGAGCAGTTGATTGTCACTATCTAGCATGATTCAACCTTACAAGGAGATAATGCAGCCTTCAATTACTCGGCTGTTTCGAGTGCGGAATCGTGGACATCTCCTGAAAGGCAACAGACTTCAGAAAAAGAACAGAAGCAGACTACTACCCAAGAGTCGCCAATTTTGAAACCTAATTTTCAGAATCCTTTGAGTAGAACATATGCCTACAGAGTGGCCCTGTTCCAACTCGCGCCAAGTTCAGAAGAACCGGTGACACTTAATAGATACAACACTTTGCGACTGATGAAAGCAATCCCGCAACTTAGAGATATAGAATCGGATAACATCGAAGTAATAACTTTCCCCAATAAGAATCATATGGAGGAAGCTCACATTGACTTTTACCTAGAGGAAACCATGGATCGTGTCCTAGCGGCCAACCATCATCTCAAGAAACTTGGCTTTAAAGCAGAAGAAGTTTATGTAACCAGACTGATGGCAAAAAAGAAATCTATGAATATCACAATATTAGACCAAAGGATAAAAAACAACAAAAAGAATGAGGTACATCAAACTAACATACAAACTAATGATCGAAGTACCCCAAGTCAAGTAAATTTAGCTGAAAGGACAAACAAGATCACTCAAACAAGGAAGACATACCTATAACAACCAAAGGAGAAACTATGTGACACACATAAAATATCTCTAACTTCGTGGAACACAAGGGGCTATAAACATCTCCTAGAAAATTACTCCACAGTTTTAGCGAATTCAGAACTAATCTGCTTACAAGAGACCTGGCTTACTAATGAGATCGTCTGCGAGGGATATACAACCTGGATGAACCCTGCAATTCAATCGAAAACAGGTAGAGCGGCATCAGGAATGATAATCCTAATGAAAATCAATACAATGTGGAATATAACCGCAAGAATGAACATAAATTCCTGGTTTCAATACATAACCATTAGCATGCCAGCATACAATCCAGAACGTAATGACAATAAAACGACACGCAAGAGCGAAAATAAAAGTATCTCAATCTTCAACATCTATTGGAATCCAATTGCAATCAATGACAACAAGCTAATTGATTCCGTATGTGAAGAAATTGACTCCATCTCCCGAGCTAATATTGGAAACGAATTCATCATAGCGGTGACTTTAATATGCATTTATTTAACAAAGAGGAAATCAAATTTTCAATGCAAGAAATGTCACCTCGTGCAAGGAAATGGATGAAGGAGCTGAGAATTCGTAACATTTCCTTAACAAAACAA
Organism: Ambystoma mexicanum; assembly: GCF_040938575.1. NCBI lineage: Eukaryota > Metazoa > Chordata > Amphibia > Caudata > Ambystomatidae > Ambystoma > Ambystoma mexicanum. The sequence continues at coordinate 130,883,231 of NC_090931.1, forward strand.
CCGTTAAATGGAGAGGGGATACCGTGTGCAACTTGGACAGGAAAAACCTCTACGTCGATAATTGACTATCAGGGTAATTCATAGAATTTCGCAGAAAAGTGTCGCAAGCGGCTGGCGCAGAGTGTCCGCGTGCGATTGTCTGCGCCAGGTCCGTGCGCTAAAACCGATTTCCGCGCACAGCGTATTCATGGATTTTAGGCTCCCAAACCAGCCGTGGCGCAGGGTATCGCTGCGACCCTGCAGCAGCGCCAGTAACGCCCCCAAGAACGCCCTCACGCAAGGAAAAGCCATCAAAATCACTAAATCATCGCAAAGGGCTGCGCTAACCCTGGACCAGTTTACAGGGCTGCCAAACAAGGAACGCAAAGCGGGTAACGTTTATATCAGGGGTACGCGGGAAGTTTTACACGCGATTAGCCAGGGTACGTGTATTACAGGGTACGTAGGAAGTTTTACACGCAATTGGCCAGGGTACGTGTATTACAGGGGTACGCGTGAAGTTTTACACGCGATTAGCCAGGGTACGTGTATTACAGGGGTACGCGGGAATTATCACACGCGATTTGGCTGGGTACGTGTATTACAGGGGTACGCGGTATGTTTTACACGCGATTAGCCAGGGTACGTGTATTACAGGGGTACGCGGGAATTATCACACGCGATTTGGCTGGGTACGTGTATTACAGGGGTGCGCGGGAATTATCACACGCGATTTGGCCGGGTACGTGTATTACAGGGGTGCGCGGGAATTTTCACACGCGATTTGGCTGGGTACGTGTATTACAGGGGTGCGCGGGAAGTTACACACGCGATTAGGCTGGGTGGGTCCTCACAGTTGTTCCCTGTACACCCTCCACGGCCCCTGCAGGCAGCCCACAAAACAGGGGACTACCCTGCACACCTGCTCATGTCCCCCAGCACCCCCACCCCCCAGCACTGTGGGCCACCCTCCACCAGGCCCCCACTCATGTCCCCTTGAACCCACACCCCCCAGCAGTCATGGGGCACCCTCCACCAGGCCCCCACTCATGTCCCCTTGCACCCCCACCCCCCAGCAGTCATGGGGCACCCTCCACCAGGCCCCCACTCATGTCCCCTATCACCCCCACCCCCATCCACCAGGGGCAGTCTCCACCAGGCACCCACTCATGTCCCCTATCACCCCCACCCTCCAGCAGTGCAGGGGCAGCCTCCACCAGGCCCCCACTCATGTCTCCCACCACCCCCACCCCCAAGCCACCATGGGCAGCCTCCACCAGGCTCCCACCCATGTCTACCACCACCCCCACCCCCCAGCAGTGCAGGGGCAGCCTCCACCAGGCCCCCACGCATGTCTCCCACCCCCCACCCCCCCAGCACTGAGGGGCACACTCCACCAGGCCCCCACTCATGTCTCCCACCACCCCCACCGCCCAGCAGTGCAGGGGCAGCCACCACCAGGCCCCCACTCATGTCCCCTGTCACCCCCACCCCCCAGCACTGAGGGGCACGCTCCACCAGGCCCCCACTCAGGTCCCCTATCACCCCCACCCCCCAGCAGTGCAGGGGCAGCCTCCACCAGGCCCCCACTCATGTCTACCACCACCCCACCCCCCAGCAGTGCAGGGGCAGCCTCCACCAGGCCCGCACTCATGTCCCCTATCACCCCCACCCCCCAGCCACCATGGGCAGCCTCCACCAGGCCCCCACTCATGTCTCCCACCACCCCCACCCCCCAGCCACCATGGGCAGCCTCCACCAGGCCCCCACCCATGTCTCCCACCACCACCACCCCCCAGCAGTGCAGGGGCAGCCTCCACCAGGCCCCCACTCATGTCCCCTATCACCCCCACCCCCCAGCCACCATGGGCAGCCTCCACCAGGCTCCCACCCATGTCTACCACCACCCCACCCCACAGCAGTGCAGGGGCAGCCTCCACCAGGCCCCCACTCATGTCTCCCACCCCCCACCCCCTCCAGCACTGAGGGGCACCCTCCACCAGGCCCCCACTCATGTCTCCCACCTCCCACCCCCCCAGCACTGAGGGGCACCCTCCACCAGGCCCCCACTCATGTCTCCCACCCACCCCACCCCCCAGCACTGTGGGGCACCCTCCACCAGGCCCCCACCCATGTCTACCACCAACCCCACCCCCCTGCAGTGCAGGGGCAGCCTCCACCAGGCCCCCATTCATGTCCCCTATCACCCCCACCCCCCAGCCACCATGGGCAGCCTCCACCAGGCCCCCACTCATGTCTCCCACCACCCCCACCCCCCAGCTTTGCAGGGGCAGCCTCCACCAGGCCCCCACTCATGTCTACCACCCCCTCACCCCCCAGCAGTGCAGGGGCAGCCTCCACCAGGCCCCCATTCATGTCCCCTATCACCCCCACCCCCCAGCCACCATGGGCAGCCTCCACCAGGCCCCCACTCATGTCTCCCACCACCCCCACCCCCCAGCTTTGCAGGGGCAGCCTCCACCAGGCCCCCACTCATGTCTACCACCCCCTCACCCCCCAGCAGTGCAGGGGCAGCCTCCACCAGGCCCCCACTCATGTCCCCTATCACCCCCACCCCCCAGCCACCATGGGCAGCCTCCACCAGGCCCCCACTCATGTCCCCTATCACCCCCACCCCCCAGCCACCATGGGCAGCCTCCACCAGGCCCCCACTCATGTCTCCCACCACCCCCACCCCCCAGCAGTGCAGGGGCACCCTCCACCAGGCCCCCACTCATGTCTCCCACCACCCCCACCCCCCAGCCGCCATGGGCACCCTCCACCAGGCCCCCACCCATGTCTCCCACCACCCCCACCCCCCAGCAGTGCAGGGGCAGCCTCCACCAGGCCCCCACTCATGTCTCCCACCCCCCAGCACTGTGGGGCACCCTCCACCAGGCCCCCACACATGTCCCCTATCACCCCCACCCCCCAGCCACCATGGGCAGCCTCCACCAGGCTCCCACTCATGTCTCCCACCACCCCCACCCCCCAGCCACCATGGGTAGCCTCCACCAGGCCCCCGCCCATGTCTACCACCACCACCACCCCCCAGCAGTGCAGGGGCAGCCTCCACCAGGCCCCCACTCATGTCCCCTATCACCCCCACCCCCCAGCCACCATGGGCAGCCTCCACCAGGCTCCCACCCATGTCTACCACCACCCCCACCCCCCAGCAGTGCAGGGGCAGCCTCCACCAGGCCCCCACTCATGTCTCCCATCCCCCAACCCCCCCAGCACTGAGGGGCACACTCCACCAGGCCCCCACTCATGTCTCCCACCCACCCCACCCCCCAGCACTGTGGGGCACCCTCCACCAGGCCCCCACCCATGTCTACCACCACCCCCACCCCCCAGCAGTGCAGCGGCAGCCTCCACCAGGCCCCCACTCATGTCCCCTATCACCCCCACCCCCCAGCCACCATGGGCAGCCTCCACCAGGCCCCCACTCATGTCTCCCACCACCCCCACCCCCCAGCAGTGCAGGGGCAGCCTCCACCAGGCCCCCACTCATGTCTCCCACCACCCCCACCCCCCAGCCACCATGGGCAGCCTCCACCAGGCCCCCACCCATGTCTCCCACCACCCCCACCCCCCAGCAGTGCAGGGGAAGCCTCCACCAGGCCCCCACTCATGTCTCCCACCACCCCCACCCCCCAGCAGTGCAGGGGCAGCTTCCACCAGGCCCCCACTCATGTCTACCACCACCCCAACCCCCAGCAGTGCAGGGGCAGCCTCCACCAGGCCCCCACTCATGTCCCCTATCACCCCCACCCCCCAGCCACCATGGGCAGCCTCCACCAGGCCCCCACCCATGTCTACCACCACCCCCACCCCCCAGCAGTGCAGCAGCAGCCTCCACCAGGCCCCCACTCATGTCCCCTATCACCCCCACCCCCCAGCCACCATGGGCAGCCTCCACCAGGCCCCCACTCATGTCTCCCACCACCCCCACCCCCCAGCAGTGCAGGGGCAGCCTCCACCAGGCCCCCACTCATGTCTCCCACCACCCCCACCCCCCAGCCACCATGGGCAGCCTAGCCTCCACCAGGCCCCCACCCATGTCTCCCACCACCCCCACCCCCCAGCAGTGCAGGGGAAGCCTCCACTAGGCCCCCACTCATGTCTCCCACCACCCCCACCCCCCAGCAGTGCAGGGGCAGCCTCCACCAGGCCCCCACTCATGTCTCCCACCACCCCCACCCCCCAGCCACCATGGGCAGCCTCCACCAGGCCCCCACTCATGTCCTCTATCACCCCCACCCCCCAGCCACCATGGGCAGCCTCCACCAGGCCCCCACTCATGTCTCCCACCACCCCCACCCCCAGCAGTGCAGGGGCAGCCTCCACCAGGCCCCCACTCATGTCTCCCACCACCCCCACCCCCCAGCCACCATGGGCAGCCTCCACCAGGCCCCCACCCATGCCTACCACCACCACCAACCCCCAGCAGTGCAGGGGCAGCCTCCACCAGGCCCCCACTCATGTCCCCTATCACCCCCACCCCCAGCCACCATGGGCAGCCTCCACCAGGCTCCCACCCATGTCTACCACCACTCCCACCCCCCAGCAGTGCAGGGGCAGCCTCCACCAGGCCCCTACTCATGTCTCCCACCCCCACCCCCCCCAGCACTGAGGGGCACCCTCCACCAGGCCCCCACTCCCACCACCCCCAACCCCCAGCCACCATGGGCATCCCCCACCAGGTCCCCACTCATGTCTCCCACCCCCCCCCCCCCACCCCTCAGCAGTGCAGGGCCAGCACCACCAGGCCCCACTCATGTCCAACTCATGTCTCCCACCACCCCCACCCCCCAGCCACCATGGGCATCCCCCATCAGGCCCCCACTCATGTCCCCTATCACCCCCACCCCCCAGCCACCATGGGCATCCCCCACCAGGCTCCCACCCATGTCCCCCTGCCCACAGGCCCTGACAATCCTCAAGCATGGGCCTCATGGCCAGCCACCACAGCCCAAAGACACAACCAAGTATTACATGCACCCATGATACTACTCCAATGAAAACAATGTAAATCAACACATGTGTCTCACACACACACAATGGTTGCAAGTGAACCTGAAAACCCATATCATGACATGCATGAAAACAATGAGATGAAACCACACATTGAAGAATGAAAAAATCCAAATAATGTATTAATAACAACAGTAATGGCAATCAAAATGAAACAAAATACACAAGTAAAAAAAATAACAAAATCAAGCTGGCTGTCCCTTTTCAAATTAAAATCAATAAATGATAATCCTAAAAAAATTCTTCCAAAGTTCAAGTCCATAAAAAGGAAATGAAGGGAAAAAAGAAAATGAAAACCATTGCTCCATGGAAAAAAATATCCGTAGTAAAAAAAATATCCAAATCCAAAGTCCAACTATGTACAAAGTATTCAGGGTCCATCATCCCAACAGAAATGAAACCTACCAAAAAACCTATCTAAAATGGAAATATATACAAAAGGTCGAGCAGTGTCCGTCGACTCCAAATAAAAATAAACTATAAAGGAAACCTATCACTAAATAACTATATACAATGGCGGCGGGCCAGTCCAGCGGCTCACTTAGTGGTGTTCCGGGCCAGGGCATCATCGAACTCCTCGTCTATGTCCCGGAGGCGGTCCTGTTCCATGGCCCAGAGGGTCCGCAGGGAAGCCGACATGTTCACCTCCAACTCCCTGCGGATTGCCTCGAGGCACTCGGCCCGCCTCAGGGCCCTCCGCATGGAGTTCTCCGCCCTGACCATCGTGAGCCACGCCTCTTCCGCCCGCCGCCGCTCCGCACCTATCTGCTGGCCCAACCGCTGCCACACGGAAGACACTTCCCGTCCAGGGTCCTCCTGCCCTCCGGCCGAAGCCTGCCCCTCCGATGTTGAAGGCCCCGAGCTATCGTGGCTCCCACCTACAGCCTCCTGCTGCGGCAGCTGCTGCTGTCCATGTGCCCTGTCCGATGGTGCCTGCACATCCTCCTCCAGTTGGGGTGCAGTCGTTGATGTGGCCACCCCTGCTGGACGTCCGACTCCCGACTGTGGCAGGGATCTGTTGTCCACCAGCCTGGCCGCACGGTCGGAGGCAGCTCCACAGGGCACCCAGGTGACACATGGGTGGGAAGATGGCATGGAGGACGACTGGGGCACAGGGGGTTCCGTGGAGGAGGGGGTCGGAACAAGGTCCAGGAAACGGAGGAATCCAGCCCTGGTGAGCTGTCCCAGTGGGTCAACGCAGTCAACGAGCCATGCAAGAAGACGTGCAGACTCATCATGAAAAGACTGCAGGTCAGCTCGCATGGCCCGTTGACGCAACGCCACCCCACCCTGGACAGGCTCAACCTGGTGCAGGATAGCCACATCCGCAGGGAGAGGAAGGCCAGGTGTTGTAAGCCAATCCCCTCCCTGAGAACGGGTCTGGAGGTAGGCATCCCCGCTGGTGCAAGATGATGCAGTGACAGGAACAGGGACAGGATTGCACACAGGCACCTCCGCGGTGGCCTGTGCTGCCTCCTGTACCAGATCCTGCACTGCACCACTAGCACCAGTGGAATCCCAACCTCCAGACCCCGCCTCTGTCGCTTGCACGGCCTCCGCCTCCTCCAAACCCCCCACCAACCTGGATGACTCCGTGCCATCTTCCTCCGTTGGGCCCTGTGGGGTCCCAGCTGCCCCTTCTGCTGCTGAGGAGTCCAACTCCAACCTCCACCTCTTGGACCTCCCCTCGGCACCTGCGGCCTGGGACACGGCACCGGACTCCTCACTCCCTGACGAGATCAGAACCTGGGAGGGGATCCGGGCCTTGCGTCTCCGGCTGGTGGTGCGACCCCTGCCGCTGTGCTCCACAGCACCTTCTCCGCCCTCTTCATCAGTTGACGCTGCAGACAGGGAGAAAGAAAACACAGGCATCAGGGCACTGTCCAATGGACTCATACACACATGACAGTCATACATGAGTGGCATTGGTAAACCTCAGACATGGCATCACAATCCCCAACACACATGTCATTTCAACTTGCACACATGAGCCATACCACAGGCATATTGCAACAGCCAGCACCATCCATTCACATACAACAGCATGAGCAGCCAAAGGTCATCCACACATCACATGCAACATAGGGAGTACACTACACATGCACACACATCACCAAACTTGCATGTATGTGTACACCTCCGCCAACTGTCGCAGTGTTCCGATCGACATCCATGTCACACCTGACAATCATTCCTCCACATCCTGTGCCATGCAAGCCCACACACACAAGCACCATCCATGTGTCACACATGAGACCCCTCGCATGTGTCACCCTCACGGGCCTGTACACCCCCCCTACTTGCCCACATAAAAATACATGTTCAACCTGCACACTCCTGGCACACCACACGCACAGCTTACAATCAGTATGCATGTACACTTACCGCTCGACTCCAGACGGGTCTGCCTCTCAAGGACCTGGACGTGGAGCGCTGGGGATATGCGTTCCAGGACCCTCATCTGATCTTCCGACAAGTGGCCCCGGCGCCCCTTAGCATCCGCTGCCCTCAGGAGGCGCCGGGCCTTGTTGAGGGTCCTGGACCTCAAGTCCTCCCAGTGCTTCCTGACACGTTCGTAGTCGCGGACTGCCACCTCCTCTGCGTTGATGGCAGTCACGATGTCCATCCAGATCCGAGTCCGTCCTTCCTTGTCGGCGCGCAACCTTCCGAAGAGGGCTTCATACTGCCCCAGGACATGCTCCACCAGGACACCAACTTCGGTGGCAGTGAAGCTGGTGCCCCTCTGCCTCCTTGGCCGGGGGTTGCCACTGGTGCCAGATGTTGCAGTGCCCGACATGGCAACCCCAGAGGCAGGAGTGGGTGGGCAACTGTGTCCTGGGGCTGGGCTGTGGGGCGATGGAAAAGCAGTCGGGAGTCTTCGGTTCCAGCAGGGGTGGTCACAGCAACAGCACCCCTGGCTGATGTGCAGGCAGCAAATGGCAGGGCACGTGGGCAGCAGGCAGTCAGGCAGCAGCAGATGGCAGGTGGGAGCGTGCTCAGGGCTCCGGGGGGCAGTAATTCAGACTTCTGGGCAGGAGCGTGGTCTTCCGTGTGTGAACGCGTGGGCAGCTTGATACGGAGTGATTTTGCACGTGAAAATCCTGCACGTCTGCGTGTAATTCGAGGAAAGGCCCTTCGCGTGTAAGCGCGTCAGCACACGTCTGTACATTTATTGGCCCAAAGGCCACCAGCGTATGCGGGTCTATGAAGTCACGTGCACGTTGAATATGGCACACGTTTGAAATGTTGCGTGTTTAAAAAATGAAAGACACGTCCCAGTGTCAAAGCGTGTAATTGGTGGAAAAAGCACGTACACGCGGAGGTGACAAAGCGTGTAATTGGTGGAAACAGCGCGTACCCGCGGAAGTGACAAAGCGTGTAATTGGTGGAAATAGCGCGTACCCGCGGAAGTGACAAATCGTGTAATTGGTGGAAACAGCGCGTACCCGCGGAAGTGACAAAGCGTGTAATTGGTGGAAATAGCGCGTACATGCGGAAGTGCCAAAGCGTGTAATTGGTGGAAACAGCGCGTACCCGCGGAAGTGACAAAGCTGTAATTGGTGGAAATGGCCCTAGCGCGTACACGCGGAAGTGACGCTGGACGTGTGGGCCTGCATAAAAGGTACGTGTAGAACACCATTTCCTTGTACGTGCTTTTCGTGGAGAGCGAGTGGGTGAATTCTGTACTTCTTGTCGTTTCACACGCGATTTACTTCACTGCGTTTCAAGTTCGTACTCCCTGTTACCTCTGACAGCTTTTTCTCTTTTTTCTCTTTTTCTGGTTTTCCTGGGCCTGTTCCCTCAAACAGTGTTCCCTTCTACTGTTGTCCTGTCTCCTCAGACAGCGTACAAATCTTCTTTTGGCAGGGGTGTTGCCAACCAAACGTGCTTCTTTTTCACGCTCTTTTTCCTGGCAGACGGTGAGTCACGCACGTATCTAACATCTGTGCTTGCCCCGTGTGTAGCCTACCCCTTCAGAGGTCATTCTAGGCTGCTTGTGACACGCATACGTTCATTCTTGTGTTACTGGGTGCCACAGCGTAGTGCAGGTTTTTTTTTCCGCACACGTGGTCTAGGAGGGGTTGCGTGCACGTCATCTCCCTTTTTTGGGCTTCCTGTGCGTTGCGTGACCCGTCATCTTTCCCCAGGGGTCACATTCAGCCTTGCTATAGCACTAGCGTACAATTACCATCTGGTACCCAACCCCTTTGACCCCCAATTGCCCAGGACAATAGTTTACAGCCACTCCCATACGCACATTAACATCAGTGCCATGGTTGGGAGGCAAGGATTCCGTAAGGGTGGCAAAGGTGGACGAGCCACAAGTGGTGGCCGTGGTGGATCCGGTAGGGGACGTGGTCGTTACTTGCAGGGTGACCCTGTCCCCCCATGTGTGGAGGACCAGTCAAGGGCACCCATAATCCCCCCCAGCCCCCCGGTTGAGGCTGATGTGGCTGACACCATCCATGCTCAGCCCTTGTTGGACCAGCCCATTGTGGCACCAGACCAGGCTGACTCCATGGCTGACTTCCAGGTCAGCAGGCCTATGACACGTGCGCTGGTGCACGTTGATGTCATCAGGTCACGTGGATCAGGGGCAGCAAGGTCATCTGCTGCCCCAAGTAGGCAGGGTGGAGAGGCTGCAGGGGCAGCTGCGGCTCCATCCACCCCAGCTCTCACACACCCAGCCAGGACAGTGTCGGTCCTAGTCCATCCTGCTGACATTCCCCCTGACACCATTACACTTGAGCCAATGCCTGCACCAACTCCCATGCTGAGTGTGCAATCCCACACTCCTGATACAGAGTCCACCAGGGCTCCTGCCCCTAGTGTCCAGAGCGGCGCAGGACAATCAGGATCACCACCACCGTCGAAGCGGAAGAGGAAGAGTGCTCGTCCGGCACAGGCTGATGCCCCAGACACGGCTTCACAGTCTGGCCTGTCGAGGAAGCCCAGCTTCACGGATGCCGAACTGAATGCACTTGTCGAGTATGTGTCCGCACATGATAACGAGATGGTCATTGTTGCAGGATCCAACACCACACCTGCACATAGCCAGGCACACTGGTAGACCGTTGCGGACATCATAAGTGCCCTTGGAATCGTGAGGCGCATAGCTAATGATTGCTATAAGCGCTGGAATGACTTAAAGCGCAGGGCAAAGAATAAGCTGGCCTCAAGTCATGCCGCAACTCTAGTGACTGGAGGTGGGTCTCCAGTAGAAGACATGGAACTCACTCCACATGAGTCAGTCGCTGGGACCTACGTCACAGAGGAACAGATCCAAGGCGTGGGAGATCTGCCTGATTATGAGGCATTGTCTGGTGAGTGCACATGCATGTGTGTGTCATCCATGTGCATGGTGTGTTTGTGAGGGCTTCTGTTTGTGTGCCAGGTGAGGGTGTGTGTGCCTGAGTCGTTTGGGTCACCCATGTGCTTCATGCAATACATTCTGCGCAGCAGCATTTGGCCATAGCAGTATCCCTTCTGCCAACAGTAGACATCTAGCCCAACAGCACGCCAGTTGCCCTTGAAGTGTCACCTTGCCACAACATTGTTGCTTATTCTTCTCTGTTCATTCAGGCAGATTGTTTGCATTCCACCACTTTTACTAGGCATTTCTCAGTCCTCTAGTCACATGTCTGACATGGCTATGGTAAAGTGGAGTGACTTTGTTACCTGGATATCATTTGTTCACACATGTCCCTGTGCAATCGGACAATTTTGGACTGGCAGCTCCAGGTGAAAAATCAGACCTGTTTGAATTAGAAAAGCTATTACATGCGGGAACTGGACTGAATGAATAAGTGCTGCCCTCCTCTCCATCTTCACTCAATAGCAATGGTACATGCCATCTGTTTGATGGCATGTGTATTTCACCTGGCAATCACAGGCCAATGTGTGATGCCACTGCCAGGCAGCATGCAGAAAATGTGTTCATCTTCCATCTTGGTGTCATCAGTGTGTGCCATTTGCCTGCCCTTCATACGCAGTGAGGGTGCATGCATGGGAGGGTTTTAGTCATGTGGGACATGTGTCAATCAAGTACTAGTTCTGTTGCTTCTCAGCCCTCATTGTGTGCCATGGTGCTAATGCCTGTTTCCATTTGTTTGCTTTTATGTCTTTGCAGGGGAAGACGCACCTGATACTGCTGGGGTTGTGGAGATGGTGCAGACCCAGGAGGGGTCCGAGGGCCGACCGACCACCAGTGAGGGACGTGGTGTGGTGGTGGGTGAGAACCCACAAGTGCTGCAGGTCGTGCTCTCAAGGGGTGTCTCTGGCTGCACCTCCCCCGAGCTGTACTCAGGTGTTGATTCGGATGATGAGACCTACGTGCCGTCCAGGTGAGTGTTCCTGGGAGGGATTCTGTTCTGTCCCACCCACCTGCACCAGGGTCAGAACCCTCAATGGGGATGTCAGTGTTGGCAGCTACGCCTTTGGTGGTTACGGATGCAGGGTCACACTCCGCGACATCTGATCCTGTTCCTGGGCCAGCAGATCAGAGGGGGAATGCAGTCCTGCAGCCTCAGGCAGTGCCGGCACAGCAAGGCGCAGTTCGCCTTGCCCCAGACAGGTGTGGTGCCCGCCGACGTGGTGGCCGTACGCCACCTGGCAATACCGCATGGGAGCAATCCATTTATGGTATGGCAACCCAACAGGCAGCATCATCAGAGATGATGGCTCAGGCCATGGATAGGGTGGCCACTTCCATTGTCCCCCCCAAAAGGCTGATGGAGCGACTACAGCAGGCAACCGACTCCATCTGCCAGTCACACAGGGAGGACATGTTGGCGTCCAACAGGGACAGGCGGGCGGCACTGGCGACTCTGCAGGAAGCCATCTCCATAGAGTCCCAGGGCCACAGGGAAGCCCTGAGGCTGGAGCTCCTTCACCTCAGGACGACTCTTGTTGAGCTTGAGGCTTCAACAAACCGAAGGACAGAACAGCAGCTGGAGCGTCTCACCCGTACGCTCTCAGCTGAGATGCAGGCAACTAGGGCGGAGGTCCGGGCATCCCGTGAGTTGTTGCATGGGGACCTCAGCACACTCATCCTCCAGAACGAGACCTACCACACCCGCATGCTTGCAGCCATGGAGGAACAGACTAGGGCCTTGCGTGGGCTGCCTCCCATAGTGCAACCACCTCCGGATGCAGCTGCACAGGGTGATAATAGCGACAGCAGTGATACTCCCACAATAGGGTAGCCGTGTGGGCCATGAGCCCATGGAGGTGTTTTTTTTTCGCAAGATCCACACAGGTGGGTTTTGGTGTGCACCCTGTCCTCGGACCTCCTGGGTGGCCTCCCCAACCCCCCCCCGGCCCATTAATGGCCATTTTAGATTTTTCTTTTCTTTTTTTCTTTTTTTTTCTTTAAATGTTTTTTTTGGGACAATGTGTTGCCTTCTGTGGCTCCTGTGGGCATACGCTGCATTGTGGCTGGGCACATGCAGGCTTGTCATGTATTTGGTTCAGATGCTTGGGTTTTTGTCACACACACCCCTCCTGCTTCCCGTTTCCATGGGTTTGCAAAGGGTGTGCCCAAGTGACATTGACGTACATGGTGACATTGGACTCCCACTACATGTGTGGGTAGTCTAGTCAATACTGTGTATACATTCCTAGTGCATATTGCTGTTGTGTTGTACACTGCATGTTGCATTGATGTGTAACTCATCATCCGTGTCTACCTCCTAATTTGCAGGTCCTTTCCTCATGTCTACACAAGGCCCTGTACTTTGGAGATGGGGTCCATGTTGGCAGCAGTGCACCTACAACTCTACATGGCGGCAACACTGTACAGTTGGAAGTGGTGGGAGTGCAGGCATTTCGAGGTGGTGAGACTACTAATTCCTTACATTCGTAATGTCATGTTAATGGTAGTTTAGAGGGTCAGTGGCTGATAAGTGTTATTGCTAAATACCTGCTCAAGTGTGTTGTTGGTCCTGCATTACTGTGAGCATTTCAGGTGTCGCGAGTTTCAATTAGGGACACTGTACATTGTGACACTTGTGTCATGTTGTGGGGATTACTTTGTTTACCTGCACATAGCATGACATGGCACGGTGTGTCGTGTGGCGGTGCTGGGTATGGGTTGGGTGACATGGCACTGTCCTCATGTTGCATTTTGCAAGTGGGTATTCATTTTAGCTGCATGAATGTGTTTTTTCACGAAACTGCATTGGTGGTGTCTGTGTAGGTAGGGATGCACACATTGTAACACTTCCAGGTGAACAATCTCAGGCTGATATGGTTTGGACGGTTGATTCTCCAGACATTCAGGATCAGTGTCAGGTTGAGTCATCATTGATTGTCAGATGGTATGTGCCAGGGCAGTGTGCACTCCACAGAGGGGTGATTTCTATGTGAAGTAATTAGCCACTAGTTGTGTACGGGCTGCCTCCCCCGTGCCCTTTCCCCTCCCATGCGCAGCGGCCGTGCATGTGGTTGGGGATTTGGGGCCACCACCATGTCCACGGCCAGGCCCCAGCGTGTTGCAACGTTGTGCAGGACACATGCTGCCACTATGATCCTGCACACTACTGGGGGAGCGTATAACAGCTGCCCGCCAGAACGGTCAAGGGAGCGAAAGCGTGACTTAAGCACTCCGAATGTGCGCTCCACTATGCCCCGGGTTGCAATGTGGGCTGTGTTATATCTTACCTCGGGTGGCGTGGTGGGGTTCCGAATTGGCGTCATCATGTGGGGGCTGAGAGGGTAGGCACTGTCCCCTGTGGAGGTGGTGATTGGTATCATTGGCGGGGTTGTGACCTTGCTCAGTATCTGACATGCATGCATGTGCAGTGGCATTCATACTCACCAAGCAGCCATGTATCGCCATGCCGCCCAGCTTCTAGGTCCCGGTTTAGGGTGGACATTCGGTAAATGAAGCTGTCCTGGGTGGACCCGGGATAGTTGGCATATACTGAGGTGATGATTCCCTTGGCATTACATACTACCTGCACGTTGATGGAATGCCAGTGCTTGCGGTTCCTATAGATGTGCTCAGATGCCCTGGGGGGACGTAGAGCCACATGGGTGCAGTCGATGGCACCTAGCACTTTGGGGAATCGTGCCACACCGTAAAAATTCAGGGCGGCAGCATGCCTTTCTGCAGGTGTTCTGGGCAGGTATATGTGCCTGCGGACTGATGGGCGTGCAGTGATGATGTTCAAGACCTGGTGTAGGCAGCGTGACTGCGTGGCCTGTGAGACCCCACCCACTATGGCACTTGTCCACTGAAATGATCCAGTGGCTAAGAAGTGCAGTACATTGAGGACCTTCTCCAGGGGGCTGAGTGCTTGGGAGCACAGGGTGGGTGATGTGAGGTCATCCTCCCACTCACTCACCAGGTCCAGTATTATGTGTGGTGGAAACCTGTACCTCCCATACACCTGGTCGTCAGGCATCCCGAAAAGGCTGGTTCTGGGTGTGAATATTCTGGCCCTGACTATCCTCCTCCTCCTCCTTTTGTAGCCCATGGCCACTGCTGCTAGGAACGGTATATTCATCGTGGCGTCTGAGCTTGTAATTTTATTTGCGCGCAAATTTATGCGTCGCGGGTCGACGTATGCCTGCTTCCTACTGGCGTACGTGTTTCTTTGCGTGTGTTGTAGGCGAGCGTGTGAAACTTCCCGCGCACCCCTGAAATCCAGTACCCAAGCCAATAGCGTGTGGAAATTCCCGCGCACCCCGGTATACACCTGCGCTGATGTACTCGCGTGTGAAACTTCCCGCGCACCCCTGAAATCCATACCCAGGCCAATGGCGTGTGTAAGTGCCCGCGCACCCCTGAAATACACGTACATAGGCCAATCGCGTGTACGTGCACTTTTGTCCAATTACACGCGCTGACACTCTGACGTGCAGTCTTTCCACATGTGCTCTGTCATCATGTGCTATGAGGGAAACACCCGTGCGGGTCACGTCACAGACGCGCTTACGCGCTGAGGGCCTTTGGTCCAATAGAATCGTGTATGCGTGCTGACGCGCTTACGCGCTAAGGGCCTTTCCTCGAATTTCACGCTGACGTGCAGGATTTTCACGTGCCAAATCACTCCGTATCAAGCTGGCCACGCGAAAACACACAGAAGACCACGCTCCTGCCCAGAAGGCCGAATTACTGCCCCCCAGTGCCCCGAGCAGCCTCCCACGTGCCATCTGCTGCTGCTGCCTGCCTGCCTGCCTGCCTGCTGCCACCGTGCCCTGCCATTTGGTGC
Organism: Ambystoma mexicanum; assembly: GCF_040938575.1. Lineage (NCBI taxonomy): Eukaryota > Metazoa > Chordata > Amphibia > Caudata > Ambystomatidae > Ambystoma > Ambystoma mexicanum. Next base: position 130,898,464 of record NC_090931.1, read on the forward strand.
CTGCACATCAGCCATCTGCAGGGGTCCAGTTGCTGTGTCCACCCCTGCTGGAACAGAAGACTCCCGACTGGGATTACATCGCTCCACAGCCCAGCCCCAGGACCCAGTTGCCCACCCACTCCTGCCTCTGGGGTTGCCATGTCGGGCACTTCCACATCTGGCACCAGTGGCAACCCCAGGCCAGAGGGGCAGAGGGGCACCAGCTTCACTGCCACCGAAGTTGGTGTCCTGGTGGAGCATGTCCTGGGGCAGTATGATGCCCTCTTTGGATCGTCCCGCGCCAGCAAGGAAGGACGGGAGAGGATCTGGGCCGACTGTGTGGTTGCCATCAACGCGGAGGGGGTGGCAACCCGCGACGTCCAGAAGATCAAGAAGCGCTGGGAGGACTTGAGGTCCAGGACCCTCGTGAAGGCCCGGCGCCTCATGGAGGGGGGCCGGGGCCGCATGAGTTCCATCCAGATGAGGGTCCTGGAACGTGTACGCCCAGCACTCCACGCCCAGATCCTTGAGAGCGAGACCCGTCTGGAGTTGAGCGGTAAGTGTCCAAGCATTGCTGTGTGAGACAGGGCATGTTGCGGTGTGCTGGTTGTCTGATACTTGCCTGTATGTGTGACATAGGCCATGTATGCATGTATGTGTGCAGGGACATCATGGTAATGCATGTGCGAACAGTGATGTGTGAACCACATGGTTGTTGCATGTGTTTAAATGCGAAATGGGGAGCCCTATGCAGATTTTACACATGAGAGCATGGCAGTCTCTGTCCTGGACATGGGTGGGGGTGAGGGATGTGTGCTGATGCCGGGTACATATATGGTAGCCATGTCTGTGTGCCTGACCTGCGTGTCTGTGACTTGTGAATGCCATGGATGCATGACACATGTGTGTGACAATGCACAGATTCACTGATGCAGCCTAGTTACCCTTGTATCCGCTGTGTTTGGGGTGTATGAGGCCAGATGGATGTGACTGAGGTGAAGTGTGTGCATGTGATAGGCATGACCCATGATGCATGTGAGTTCCATATCATTGTATGTTTCAAGAGTCCATTGGACATGTATGGAAATGTCCATGGCATGCACCATGCCTGTTACTGTGTGTGTTTTGCCTGGACTGACCCATGTGTTATGGAGGGACATGATGGAAGTGTACTTTGACAGTGGTACTCATCTGCTATTGCTTCCTGTCTAGGGTACCATTGAACAGTACCCTGATGCTTGTGTTCTATGTCTCCCTCTACGCAGCGGCTAGTGAAGAAGAGGGCGGAGACGGCGCTGTGGAGCAAGGCGGCGGGGATGCCCCCACAGCTGCAGCGGAAGGGGTGGGTGAGCCCCCACAGGGGCCTGCTACGGCGGAAGACGGTGAGGAGCCATCCAGGTTGGTTGTTTCCACAGAGGAGGAGGAGGCCGCCACTGAGGCACACATGGGGCCTGGTGGGGGCATCCCTGCTGGTGCAAGTGGTGCAGTCCAGGGGCAGGGGCAGGAGGCAGCACAGGTCACCGTGGAGGGGCCTGTGCATGTCGCTGTCCCTGACCCTGTGAGTGCACCACCATGCACCAGCAGGGATGCCCCGTCCCAGGCCCGTCCGCAGGTAGAGGGGATGTCCATGTCACCTGACTCCCCTCCACCTGCGGACGAGGGGAACCGTGTGGAACTTCCCGCGCACCCCTGAAATCCACGTACCCTGCCAAATCGCGTGTGAGACTTCCCGCGCACCCCTGAGATCCACGTACCCAGCCAAATCGCGTGTGTGAATTCCCACGCACGTACCCGGCCAAATCGCGTGTGGAACTTTCCGCGCACCCCTGAAATCCACGTACCCTGTCAAATCGCGTGTGAGACTTCCCGTGCACCCCTGAGATCCACGTACCCAGCCAAGTCGCGTGTGTGAATTCCCGCGCACGTACCCGGCCAAATCGCGTGTGGAACTTCCCACGCACCCCTGAAATCCACGTACCCTGCCAAATCACGTGTGGGACTTCCCGCGCACCCCTGAGATCCACGTACCCAGCCAAATCGCGTGTGGGACTTCCCACGCACCCCTGAGATCCACGTACCCAGCCAAGTCGCGTGTGTGAATTCCCGCGCACGTACCCGGCCAAATCGCGTGTGGAACTTCCCGCGCACCCCTGAAATCCACGTACCCTGCCAAATCGCGTGTGGGACTTCCCGCGCACCCCTGAGATCCACGTACCCAGCCAAATCGCGTGTGTAAATTCCCGCGCACGTACCCGGCCAAATCGCGTGTGGAACTTCCCGCGCACCCCTGAAATCCACGTACCCTGCCAAATAGCGTATGGGAATTCCCGCGCACCCCTGAGATCTACGTTCCCAGCCAAGTTGCGTGTGTGAATTCCCACGCACGTACCCGGCCAAATCGCGTGTGGAACTTCCCGCGCACCCCTGAAATCCACGTACCCTGCCAAATCGCGTGTGGGACATCCCGCGCACCCCTGAGATCCACGTACCCAGCCAAATCGCGTGTGGGACTTCCCGCGCACCCCTGAGATCCACGTACCCAGCCAAATCGCGTGTGTAAATTCCCGCGCACGTACCCGGCCAAATCGCGTGTGGAACTTCCCGCGCACCCCTGAAATCCACGTACCCTGCCAAATCGCGTGTGAGACTTCCAGCGCACCCCTGAGATCCACGTACCCAGCCAATTCGCGTGTGTGAATTCCCGCGCATGTACCCGGCCAAATCGCGTGTGGAACTTCCCGCGCACCCCTGAAATACACGTACCCTGCCAAATCGCGTGTGAGACTTCCCGCGCACCCCTGAGATCCACGTACCCAGCCAAGTCGCGTGTGTGAATTCCCGCGCACGTACCCGCCAAATCGCGTGTGGAACTTCCCGCGCACCCCTGAGATCCACGTACACAGCCAAATCGTGTGTGGGACTTCCCGCGCACCCCTGAGATCCACGTACCCAGCCAAATCGCGTGTGAAAGTTCCCGCGCACCCCGGAATACACGCACACATTATTTTTCAGTCAGCGGGTGTCCGTATTTGTGGGTACCCCTTTGCACGTCATTTGTCCTGGAGGGCCACAGTATAGGACATTCATCATGGATGTATATAGGTGCTATTTGTTGGCGCACCTTTTGGCGCACATTTATTACAGGCGCTGAGACGCTACCGCCTGCTTTCTTGTGGCGGTCGTGTTTGTGCCTGTGCGCTGGTTTGACCGTGCGCTTTTTTGCCCTATTCGATACCATGAATACGTGTTGTAGGCGAGCGTGTGGGCGTTCCGCGCACTTGCACCCTGTACTTCCCCCGTGACGCCCACATTTTGGCAAGTTGTTCCCCATTCCGAGTGTTACGCCCCGTGTTCCGCCTACTTTTGTTGTGTGCGCCGCGCTATGTGCGATTTTCGCTGTGGCCTGTGCGATTTTCGCTGTGACCTGGCGCACGCCGTTAGATGGCCTGTGCGCCGCACACTTTTTTAGCGCACATCCGATGGTTTTCTCGCGCACGGCCTTCCATGAATCGATGTGCGCTGCTTTTCGTGCGATTTTCGCTATTCCGCTGCGAATCGCACGTTTTTGGCCACTTGCGCCGCGCTAATTATTCCATGAATCGGCCAGTAAATCTTTGCCTCTGACACTCTACCACAATTAGTAATTGAAACCAGCAACTATTCAAATGAAGAAAGCGATCATCCGCAAATCTCTATTTCTTGGTATGCCCACAAAACTATTGCTGAGTATATATTCTTACCTGACTTGGAAGTAAGCAACAGTCTGAATAAATTAAGAATACGAGACCAGCAAGCCAGAGAAATTCGTACAACTTTTCAAGCAGCCACATTGAAAGATCAGGAAAAACTGAACTATGGATGGCTATTAGAAAAATACAAAGACCCACAAACAAAAACAAAGCATGCGGCGAAAAACTCTCATGGACATTATTACAATCAAACTATCAAACAAGAAAAGCATGAACATCAAAAGAGACTGCGTCACTTGAAATCAAAAAATGAACCGGACCTCAAAAAAGAGTTGAAGAAAGAAAAACAAAGATACTCAAACTTTATAAAACAAAACAAGGCTATGATGAAACAACATGATGCAGAAGCAATATTGAACGCTTTAAAAAATAAAAACACAAGATATCTATGGTCTATGATGAATGATAAATCAACTCAGCAAACATTAATACAAGAAGTTGACTCACAAAACTGGGTAAGACATTACCATGAACTATATAACAACAAAACAAGCAAGCTGTTAATTGATGGAGGAAACGATGAATCTATTTGGAAATTTGAATGGGAGCTCGACGACATAATAAATAAAATTAAAGCTTTGAATTCTTCACGAGCACCAGGCCCGGATGGGCTCTCAAATGCAGTTCTCAAAGCATCACCAGAAGACTGGGCAAAATTCTTCTCACAATTATTGCAACTCATAGTGAAAAGTAAAGAAATCCCCAAAACCTGGACAAATGCAATAATAATCCCAATCTTTAAATCAGGAGACCGAAAGCTGCCAAACAACTACAGACCGATAGCCCTCCTTGATCCACTAGGAAAGCTATTTGCAAGCTACCTACAAAAACAACTAAACATATGGGCAGCAAAAAATGGAAGACACGCGAAAAGACAGGCTGGCTTTGTGACGAAGATTGGGACAAACGTAAACTTACTGTTTCTGAATATGATAAAGGTTGAAGCAAGCATCAGAAATCAGCAAGTTTATGCCTTGTTTATAGACCTGAAAATTGCATTCGATTCAGTAAACAGACAGAAGCTCTGGTAGAAACTAACAGCTTGGGGTTGTCCTGCTTACATCTTAAACCCAATCATTCAACTATGTTCAAATACATCTATTCGAGTCTGATTAACAAACGCTGGTATGGTCACAGAATCCATTTCTACTAGGAACAGTTTGAAACAAGGCTGTCCCCTAGCTGCATGTCTTTATAACCTGTATACTAATGACTTTGAAGAGCGTATTCAAAACACGAGAGCAAATCCTCCGAAAATCAATAACGAACCTATCCAAGCACTTATTTATGCTGACGATATTATCATCTTGGATAAAACGACATCTGGCTTGCAAGAATCTCTGAACAAAACACAACATTATATGAACGTAAACGATCTGAAAATCAATACGTTCAAAACCAAGCCCATGAAATTGATCAGTCTGAAACGAAAAAAAACAACATCCCTTTAAAATCATGCTGGATGGAAATGAAATTGTAATGACAAAGTCAATGAAATATTTGGGTGCCTTGATAAATCCTTCAAACAATGAAAAAGAATGGTTTGAAAACATCAAAGAAAAGGCTATATCTTTAGCAAGACAAGGAAGATTCTTTCATCTGAAGTATGGCACATTCTCAGCAAAGCCAATAACGTTATTATATAGGCACAAGGTAGTTCCTATCATAACTTATGCCAGCGAATCTATAATCAAGGAGAAGTTTATTAACTGGTCCATTCTAGAAGGGCTATACTGGCAGAAAATGTTGGCCCTTCCAAAATCATTTCCTGTGGCAAGGATCAGATTCGAACTGGGTCTGCAATCAATGGAATCCATAGTTACATGGAAACAGATGGACTTATACAGAAAAATCTTATCGGAGGATCCAATTCCATCACTTGAAATATTAAAAAAGAAAGAAAAAGCAGTCCAAACGACAGCTCTCGAAAAATGGACAACATCAATCAAAAGAAAATTGCAAGAAGAAGAAATATCAGAAGAAATGTTGACCAAGAGGCCCCAACAGGCGAAAAGAAAATTGAAAAGCAATGACTGGACAAAAACAATAGAGAAACAAAAATCTTACAAAAGGTATCTAAATTGTGACACTGAAACAAGGGCTCTGAACGAACTACCGGGATACCTAAACCAATTTCCTGATAAAACAATCCGAGATCAATTTCTAAGATTTCGCTTAAATATACTACCAACCAGAGACTACCTAGCAGCATTTGTCGCAGTGGAGTGTAGATTTTGTAAAGAAGCACAAAGCCCAGAAACATTATTTCATTTAATTATGGTGTGTCCGAGGCTGAAAGAAAAAAGAGATCTATGGAGAAGTTTCTTCCGGATCTCGAGTAAAGTGATGACCACAGAAAAAAGATGGGCGAATCTGCTAAGAGGAAATGACCAGTGGTTAATAATCACAATAATGAAATTTTGGGGCGAAATCATAAAATGAGTCCTAATCTTCAGAAGAAACGAAATTGTTCTTTTAAAGAATAAATCGGAATAGACTTGAATGTAAAGTTTGAAAAATCAAACCAAACATTAAAAAAAAAAAAGAAAAAAAAAGTACCCATCGAACCAATCTTTAGACTGACGCACTGGCATTCCTCCAGAAAAGGGGCTCCACATCCAGACCTAGGCAGGTCTCTGTCAAAAGTTGGCAAGCCTCCAGTCACAGACCTTGGAAACCTTCTAGCCTTATAATGTTGGCCTTTCTCATGTCTCAACCATTGGCCTCCTTGAATTCCGTATTTGGGACATTTTCTAATCCAATATATTTTTTCCTCTTGCAGTATCCGCTCTTGACGAGCCTCCACATCCAGTTCATTGCCTGGCTAGCCTCTTATCCTAGCCCTCGGCATTCTTACAGTTCCAGCCCATAGACAGCCTCAAGTTCCAAGCCTTCACCAATCTTTAACCCAAGCCCTATGCCAACCTGTCTCAGGTCTACACCATCCTTCAGTTCCAAAAGTTGGCCTCCCTTCAGTTCGAACCTTGAACCTTCCCCACTTCCAAATTTGGATCAGCCACGAGGCCCGGTCCCTCCGCCGGACTCCAAGCCCAGCCCCTCAGTTGGCCTCCTGACCCAGCCCCACGGCCGGCCTCCTGACCCAGCCCCACACCCGGCCTCCTGGCCGAGCCCTCGGCCGGCCTCCTGTCCCATCCCTTGGCCGGCCTCCTGTCCCATCCCTCGGCCGGCCTCCAGTCCCAGCCTTGGCTCGCTTCCAGAAACAGGCATCGGCCCGCCTCCAGTCCCATGCTCGGCCTGCCTCCAGTCACAGGCCTTGGCCTGCCTCCAGCCCCAGCTCTCGACCCGCCTCAAGTCACAAGCCCACCTCCAGACCCAGGCCTTGACTCGCCTCCAGTCACGGCCCTCAGCCGTCTCCAATTCCATGCTTGGACACGCCGCTAATTCTAAGCTTGGACCGCTGCCAGTTCCAAGCTTGTACCCGTCTCCAGTTCCAAGGCTAGACCCGCCTCCAGTTGCAGGGCTGGACCCGCCTCCAGTTGCAGGGCTGGACCTGCCTCCAGTTCCAGGGCTGGACCCGCCTCCAGTTCCAGGGCTGGACCTGCCTCCAGTTCCAGGGCTGGACCCGCCTCCAGTTACAGGAATGGCCCCGCTTTTAGTTACAGGGCTGAACCCGCCTCCAGTTACAGGGCTGGACCTGCCTCCAGTTACAGGGCTGGACCTGCTTCCAGTTCCAACCCTGGACCCCCCTTTAGTTGCAACCCTGGACCCCCCTCCAGTTGCAACCTTGGACACCACCTAGAGTTGCAACACTGGACCCCCCCTCCAGTTGCAACACTGGATCCCCCTCCAGTTGCAACACTGGACCCCCGTCCAGTTACAATACTGGATGCCCCTCCAGTTGCAACACTAGACCCCCCCGCCAGTTGCAACCATGGGGCCCCCTCCAGTTGCCACCATGGGCCCCTCTCCTGTTGCAACACTGGACCCCCCTCCAGTTGAAACCTTGGACAGGACTCCAGTTGCAACCCTGGACTCGTCTCCAGTTCCAACCTTGGACCAGTCTCTCGTTCCATCCCTCAGCTGCCAGCTGGCCTCCAGTTCCAGGATGCACCCAGCCCTCTGTTGAAGCCCTTGGCCAGAATGCCAAGGTTAGCCCTGATCAGCCTTCAGTTTAACTTAATCTTATTCTGGCACCAGATTCCAGTCGTGTCCGGCTGAGCAACTGACTAGTCGTTGGACCCACTAGTTCTGGGCCTGGATCCCAGCACTGGCCTACCTTTAGCTTGATGTCATTGGATCCTAATCCGGAAGTGCTAATCCACAGTCTGTGACCACCGGGATCTCCAGTGCCTCCTGTTCATTATGAGGAACTTCATAGACTGATATAACAATGTTTCTGGATGCAATTTAAAATAGGTCCAACATATACCATTTCAGTAACATTGGAATTGCCCTATCTTATGATCAACAGAAAAATGATATTGTGTATCCAACCTAAGCCATTGAGGAGTCTTTACAAAGAAGCATCCGCACCATTCTACTTCAAGCTTGCTGTGGACTCGAGAAGCCCTGCAGTGCTGACCCCATTTCCTACCATCGCACGATAATTCTGTCATAGTCTGTAAGCCTGCATTGAGCCGTGTGACAGCGTGGCCTGGTTTAGCAAAATGGCGATCGATGGCGCCGCTTTCATACCATGCCCACGACGAAGACTGCAGTTTGACCAGCATGGGCCCAGCTACCCGAAACACCATTGTGATCAGCGCTTACCAGCCTGCACCCTTGGAGACATCCTGTTATACTCCTGCCCAGGGGCCACTCTACACAATACAAGTTAATCCTTCCACTTTAAAAAACAGTTGGGTGAATGAAAATTGGGCCAAACGCTCCCACCGCTTGGCAGTCCAAGGCCCAATTCACGGGTCTGTGATGCTGTGTGTGTGCCGCCTCTTTGCATGCTGGCATCAGATGCCTTTTTCCCCAGACAATACCCCCAATTTGTGTTTGTGCAGAAGAGCAATTGTAAGGGGCAGCTTTCTGTGCCAGAGCAGGGCAGTGGCTGAAGTCTGCTGATGCCCGGCTGTGCCACTGAATGCTCAAATCAAGTACAATTTCAGGCCCATTTGTGTCTTTATCATGTTAGGAAAATGAACACAAAGCGACCCCCGCCCCCTTCAGTCACAAACATCTCGAGTCTCCCTGTGTATGATTTGAAAACACGCACTGTTTGCCCTAAAACTCATGCCTCTTTTGCTCTGAACGCTGCTCTGCGGGTTGTACTCTTCGCATCCATCTTTGCTTCTCTGTACCCCTTTTTCATTTAAAATGTAATAATATGTATATCAAAAGAAGAGCCGATCATTTGGGGTACCCATCGATCGTGTGCCCTGTGAAGTAGATGTATAGGCACTTAGTGGTGGTTACGTTGTCGTTTGTGGAAGCAGGAGACCCAATTCTAATCACAGCAGTGCAATGGATGGACTCGTGGCGTGCTCGATAAATCGCTGTGCCTCTCTTGCTTCCATTCCATTTGTTGAGAAAAACTGGGAGCACTTAGAAAACAAGCGCAACATCAGTCTTGAGCACTATATATATTATGCCATCACACTCTCGTATTGTTTAGTTAAGGGTACTTACTCAAATTGCTACCACCTGTTCCCAACAGTGTGATGTTCTCCTCTGTGCACTGGTGAATAGCCGATGTGTTAACCATACAGTGTGCTGGGTTGCCACTGTGTTAAACCTTCCTGAGCTCTCTAGCACAGATTCATTTTGGGGGCAGGCAATGTGTTACACTTAGATACATTTTGGGGGCAGGCAATGTGTTGCACTTAGATAGAATTCGGGGATGGGCACTGTGTTGCACTTAGATGGGTTTTGGGGGTGGGCAATGTATTGCATCTATTAGGATAGCCTGTCTATTACACTAGAAGTTGTATAGGGACAGTCTACTACACTTAGACAATATTTGATTGTAGCCTGTCTATTGCACTCAGACGCTCTAGGAGTTGCCCAATCTATTGCACATAGAAGATATATGCAGGTAGCCTTGATATTGCACCTAAAAGATTTCCGCGGGTAGCCTGCCTATTGCCCCTAGAAGAAGTATTAGGATAGCATGTCTATTGCAGTTAGCCTGATATTGCACCTAGAAGATTCAGGATGTTAGCATGTCTATTGCGCTTAGAAAATGATGAAGATAGCCAAAGAATTGCACATAGAAGATATATGCGGGTAGCCTTGAAATTATAATTATTGCACTTAGAAGATTTCTGAGGTAGCGTGTCTATTGTGTTTAGAAGATGTATTACGATAGCCTGTCTATTGAGCTTAGAGGGTTTATGAGGGTAGCCTGTTTATTATACAGAAGATCTGATCACACAGCTACATAAAAAACAAAGCTCCCCCTGAACCCCAAGGTACATATTCATGCACCACTTCGGTGGACATCTACCGCAGGCATGCTACCCACCCACATGCATCAGAATGCCTTGACGACCTACAACAATAATTCAGGTCTAGCTGGACACAATGTTTCAGCTTCATACACCAGACTAAAAACACAAAGCACAACACCTCTGCCATCAGAATGCAGCGACGCCATAGGTCAAAATTCGGTCTAGCTGGACACATAATGAGTGTCTTGCACTCACGCACTCTCTTGACCACCTCAGCACCCATGCACATGGCTTGGTCAGCCCACCTAAGTCCCTATCTTGGCCTAATGCACACAGGCCTTCAAGCTATTCTGCCAATGTTCCCATAACTTGGACTTCAGTCCCTGGAGGGCATTCCCACCAGCACATTGAGGCCATACGAATTAGATAAACGCGCTATATAAATGACAAACTTGTATTACTACTACTAAAGATGACTTGTCTATAGAGTTTCAGATTTTTAATAACTCTTGAACTCTTCCATGAAAAAAATCTGAAAACATTCCTTAGTAAAATGTTGAGTTTGATGCCACCGCATGGACGATTTCAGAATGTTTTCATGGATAGTTTTATGTCTTCAAATGTTTTTTTTCATCGCATTTTGAACATCTTAACATGGGATTTTCTTATAAGGAAAACAATTATTATTTTGGGCCAAAAATCTCCACAATTAGCCACTTGCATTTTAGCATACGAGTTTGACAGTTTGTACATTACACAATTTACATCTCCTGAAAACTCACATCAAAGTCAGGGCAAAGTTGTTTATGTAAGTTTTGAGCAGATGCAAATTGCATGCAAGCACGAACGAACGACATATACACCTTTTGTACGTACTGAAAACGCACATCCATGTTAAAGTTCACTTTGACACGCTCCAACGACACACACTCCTACGACAAGCGCTACTACAACACGTACTGCTACTGCAGGCACTGCTATGACCCGAGCAACACATCTCCTGAAAACTCACATTGAAAAGACTGGGCTGACTTTGATGTCCGTTTTGAGGATATGCAAATTGCATTCAAGTATAAACGATAAGTCATATACGCCTCTTGTACGCATAGAAAACTCACAACAAAAGAGTTTACCTTCACATGCTCTTACTACGCTTGTTCCTATGACAAGTACTATTATGACATGCACTCCTACGACACATGCTACAACGACACACACAATCTTACAATGCTTCCTCTTATGACACACACTCCTACAACACACACACACTCTTACCACACATGTTCTTACATAATGTGCTGTTATGCTATTATCCCAAATGCTCAGAATCAACGAATAGCTTCTATACAAAATGTACAGCCAGGAATACAATACATAGTGCCACATAGCAATTTGCTATGTCATATTGTAGGTTTGCTAATTAAATTGACACTTGTGTAGCACAGCTAGCAATTTAAATAACCTTGTAAATTTAAAACACAGCTCACCCTGTATTTCTTTCTTGCACCCCTGGCATTTTGGACCCTCTTTTCAATGTCACTGCAAGTTCAAAGGGGTTAATGAAGAGAGAGTGCAGTAGTAATCATCTCCTCACACTTAAAATTGCCAATGGTCTGTGTGGGAGTGCTAGCCAAGAAAAGGTATTTCTTTAACAAATAATTGCGAACCAGAAGTAATCAGAATTATACTTTTATTAAGATAACTATATTCTGCTTGGCAAAAACCAGTATGTGTGAACTTTATTTATTTTAAAGATTTTCCTGAATTCCATTCCTAAGAATTTAGGTTGTTACATAATGCTAGAATGCATCATATCAATGAGTGAACACTTCTGAAAATGCACATGATCACATGGCCAAATGCTTCTGATGGAACACATAGTTCTGTGACCTGGTGATTGCATTCATCTGTGCAACTTTCCCAGCCCGTGAGGTGATCCCAAACTCCTTGACATTCCATCTCATCACCCTGTTGCTTTACACCAGCTAACCTGGAAGTGAGACGTGCACACACTCCAGCACACCACTTAGTTTGCCCGGTTCTTTGCCTGCTGCGCCCTCCACTCTGCATAGTCTCTTATTTTCTTTCCTCTTAGATAATGAATAGTTGTTTATGCAAAGAAGCCATCAATGATTCCATTCAGTCTCTGCAATACCATAACAGTGCAGTGTGACGAATCCCAAGATGTCATCACTGCTTCTGAAGGGACTGCCCCTTCCCATGAGGCCAAGGAGGTGAGGCTGTCACCTACCCGATAGTCCCCCTTGGAGTGGTACTCACTCATTGGGTGGATCTCATGGGAGGGGAAAGCCCCTTTGGGACCAGTGACAACCACAACGGGAGAATGCAGTATTCTCACCAAGCACATGACCCTGGCACACCTTCCAAGAGTTACCCCATCTTTCCAACATCTCTTTATTCATCTTTAAGCCTACCCTCATACCCTATGTACTTCGCTAAAGCATTACAGAAAGAGTACTGAGACAAGGAGTCCTAGTGAGTTACCACACCAACACTCACTTAGTACTCAGATGAGGAAGCAATGCGAAGCAATACCGAGTGACCATTGGAACCACTTTCGTCTGTCTAGTGGTTCATGAACAGTGATTGGAAGAAACAAGATAAAACCAACAAAGGACTTGACAGGAGGTCAAACACTCCCTGGAGGAACTGTGAGAGCCAGGACGAGCCGGATGTGCAGGCGGGTGCTGACCTGGACACTGAAGGGAAGGAGAGAGAGTCTGGGCCGATCCAGGATGCGACGAATGCGTGTCCCCGCAAGCGGACCAAGACTCCAAACGCCCCAGAGAACCGGGGACCGATAAGGTGCGAAGACATGCCATCCCCAAAAGGAAGAAGCCTGCAGAGCCGCTGCAGGGAGAATGAAGCTCCCGAAAGCTACCAGAGTGCCGTGAACAAATCCAGCTGCCTCAAGGGAGGCAGAACGTGCATTAGCCATACCACAAGGTACACAGGTAACCAAATGGGCTCTGAAACCTCAAGGAGGTGGCCTCAAAGCCAGAATTGTGGGTCTGGGACTCTCACCCTAATCGTACATGGACTTGTACTAAGACTTGGCAGGAGAGTAAACTAAGTCTACATAAGGGACGAAAAAAGCCAGAATTGCGGGTCTGGACTCACACCCAAATAAGGACAATTGGAAGATAATGGAAGGACCACATAGTACTTGGCAGGTTCTTTGTCGCAATGCTTGGAGAGAGTGAACCAGGTCTGCACCCAAGGGTCAGGGACCCAATACAGCTCGGAAAGAACATCCAGAAAAACACTTCTTCATCGTAGTACTTGGTGAAAGGGAACCAGGTTTGCAGTCAAGGTTCAAGGACCCCATTACAACTTGGGAAGACCATCCAGGCAACATTACTTCCACGCAGTACTTGGTGAGAGGGAACCAGGTCTACACCCAAGGGTCAGGGACCCAATACAGCTTGGAAAGTACATCCAGAAAAACACTTCTTCGTCAAAGTACTTGGTGAAAGGGAACCAGGTCTGCAGTCAAGGATCAAGAACCCCATTACAGCTTGGGAAGAACATCCAGGCAACACTACTTCGCTGCAGTACTTGGTGAGAGGGAACTAGGTCTGCAGTCAGAGGTCAAGGAGCCCATAACAGCTTGGGAAGTATCCAGGCTGTTCTTCTTCAGCACACTAACTGGTGAGAGGAAGCCAAAGCTGCCAACCAGGGTCTGGGACCCCAAGGAACAAACTTGTAAGCCAGAGGAAGGCTTGGGGAAAGCAAGACATTTCTCCAACAGCCAAGGAGTGGCTGAAATCACATTAGGAAAATCTTTTCAAGATAAGAACTGCCGTTTGCCCAGGGGAAGGGAGTCAATCCTCAGGATCAAGAAGACATCTCCTTTGATTTAGTTAGCTTAGTGTGTAAGGGACACAGTTAGGATTTTGACACTGGACATTGGCACTTTTACTTTGGGCATTCTGACACTAGTTATTTCTGTTGAGGCAGGGAAGCCCCTCTTAGAGTTAGGGCAAGATAGGATTTTAGTTTCCTTTTTACCCTTCAATAAAAGTTTATAGCAAACACCATGACCCCTATGTGCCAGAGACTTACTTCTGCAGCCTTACAGCAGTTAATCTCCATAACTTGCTATGCTCTCCGATTATGATTGCATAATATATTAACACCTGGGGGAAAGAGCTGGCCAATCAGGAGGCTGGAAATGCATGTGGAATCTGAAAATGGCCACCCGCATTTCATGCCGGCCTGCTGCGCCTCGGTTTAGCCTTCCCCTTGTGATTGGAGGAAGTGCCCCAGGCGGAGTACCCACTGGTGTGCCTGACCTCGTCCCTCACCTTACCAGAGTCCTCCACCCAGCCCCCCTGCCCACTCACCGTGCTCACCTCCTGGCCCAATATCATGTCCTGGAAATAGTTATTTCCAATTGCGGACATAGGCGTAATTTCTGTGTACGGGAAGCAAGAATCGAGCAAAACCTGGTTCCCTTACAAACAAACAAAAAAAGTTTCAGCACCCCAGATGCGGCTCAGATTTGTAATAGCGATTAATACTGCTTTCGTAGGACTGCGGAGCTGGGATGATATACATGGGCCGACCTGGCTCGGGCATAACTTGCTCAGGCTTTAGGGTCGTTACCAGCCCTGTCCTTACCAGAACGTGGTATTTACTGCTATATTGAAAACAGTGAATATCAATGACAGGTAAGGGCCATTTTGTCAACCTGAAGTTGACTATTAAACTGCCTGCCTCAGCGCCGTTATATATACTTCTCCAGCAACAACATTACTTTAACTTTGTTAACTGTTTGATTTATGACACTTCTGAACTTCTCTTTACACAACAAATGGTGGGCCATACAGTATGCGGGACACTGCCCGGTGCAACACCGCACTGCATCCAGCTGCACAAAGCCTTGCACTGAAAACTGTTTTTAGAACCTTTTTTATCATATCCATTTGTTTATTTGTGTCCATTGAAGCAGCTAACCTTTACATGTTACTTGCACTTATCACACTAATGTCCTACTTCAGAGGTACACCAAGATGCTGCATTATTGCTCATTGTATGTATTGGGTCCAAATACCTTCTGGTGACATAAAAAATATTAGTGCAGCATTGCTAATCAAATAAGTTTGTTTGCTAATCAAGAACATTTTTATTAGCAAACACTGCTAATCAATTTTTGAAAATGAATCTATGCCTTGTACATGCACATTTAGAATAAGTACATTCCACATCCAGAGAATCATTGTGTAGCTTCCATACAAAATGAACATGTACATTGAGACGAATCGAGGGATTCAGTCACTTCTTCCAAGGAGGAGCCTTTCCTTGTGAGGCTAGGGAGGTGACCCTGCTACCCAACATTCCCCCCTAGGGGTGGCGGTAAGTGGCACCTCACAGAGAGAGACTCCCCTCCTGGGGCCAAGGACTCCCTTTTTATTGCACTCAAAAACTACCCAAGGCTATATCATTCTCCAGAAAACCAGAATCCTCCTACATCTGTTATTGCAACACCTCCGTAGAAGATGAATATTCATCTGACACAGACAAGTAAAAACCTAGGAGTAAGGAAGTCTACAGAATTGCCTGACACTGGGACAAAGAAACCCAAAGGAATTCTGATGAACATGATTCCGACGAAAAGAAAGGACTGCTACTGGAAACTGCAGAAGCCCCAGAACAGCGTCATAAAAGGAGGAGGAGACAAAGAATCAAGAAGAGAGACACAGGAGTTTGGAACCAGCTGGGAAGAAGCCGGTAACCGGGAGAGAAAGATGTTTTAAATGCAAGCGAGCAGCAGTAAGCTAGCAGTGCCCGATCTGCACTGTGTGAGGGGCAGATCCGAGGACACTTGCCAGTCCAGTAGTAGTCCCTGGAGGGACAGTGCAGAACCAAGCACGGAGAGACGAAGCTGTGGCTGGGAAACGCCTCAGCCATAAGTGGGCACAGAGATAGAGTACTTACCTGGTGGGGTTTGGGGAGGAAAAGGAATCGTAACACCTTTCCACGGGGAAGCCGAACAGGGAGAAAGACACTGCAGCGTGTCAGAAAAAGGAAGCAAAAGCAGGAGCCATTCTGAAGAACTACAGAAGAGCGCCAAAGGCGAGCGCCAGCCTGGTGATGCAGCCCTCTTACACAGCAGGCAACAGGGTGAACGGGAGACCCGGGGACAAGGCACATATAAAAAAGGGACTCAGTCTACTCCTCCTAGTGAATGTGAATACAGTAAGAAGGGTGAGAGTCACAAAGAGACTCAGCCTACTGGTCCCAGTGAATGTGAGGACATTAGGAAGAGTGAGAATTACACAGGGGAGCAATATACAAGTCGCAGTCACTGTAGAAACAATAGGAAGAGTGAAACATATTCAGTAACTCAGCTAATTTATTCAAGTGAATGGAAAACATATAGAGGGATTGAAACAGGTCACTGTAAACGTTACAAAGATCCCAGTGTGAAGACAAGGATATCAGAAAGGATAACCAGTAGTAATCAAGAAACGTTGAGAGAGGGGAACTTAGAGGTTCAAATAGAACTAAAGAAAGAGGTGGAAAAATCCTTTGAAAGAAGTAAACAAATTTGTCCAGGAAATAGCAAGACGCTATTTAAAAACCATATATTGAGAAGTTCTTGCTGGCAAAGCAACACCCAGGAGAAGGGAGTCATTCTCCTGGTCTTCAGTTATTTAGTACAAGTGGTAGGGCCCATAAGGATTAGCTTTTGGACAGAGGACAGACTTACTTTTAACTTTCAACCAGACTACGAGCACCCTAGTTTAGTTGGGTTAGGTAGGGAAGTCCTTAGAATAGAGAAAGCTAAGCATTTTCTCTATTGTTTCAATAAATGTACCTTTAAAATGGAAAATATTTGTCTGCCTCCTTCTGACCTACCACATATGTAGAATATGTACATTGGATATGCTCAAAATCAATGTACTACAGCTACACAAAATGTACATGCACAATATGTACACTACGCACCCTGACTCTGATGTCAGTCTTCAAGAGATGTAATGAATGCATATCTTTTTTTTTTATAACTCTGTTTATTGAGTTTTAGAGCTTAACAACATAACAAGAAACATGAATCATTGGCATACAGCAGGTGAGAAAGGCAAAGCATAGCAGAATCAAAGACACTATCAAAGGCAAGAGGGGCATCGCAGGGCCAAGGGCCAAGGACAGTTGCATGTCAAGGCGGGTAGATAAAGTTAATCAAGATGTTGAGCTGTATCGACCGGCGGGGTTTACTGCGCATCAAGCCATTTGTCCCATATTTTCCTGAATTTGCGGGGGCAACCCCGCGCGTTGTAGATCCGGCGTTCCGAAGCCGCACACCTGTTCAGGTCATTCCTCCATCGGTTCAGGCACAGTGCGTCTGCGGAACCCCATTTGGCCGCGATAAGTCTCTTGCCAGCCCCTAATGCTATTGAGAGGAACATTTTCCCATGTTTTGTCAGGTCTACTTCCCCCCAGATGCCCAGGAGTACCATTTTGGGGTCCCTAGGGATTGGTGTTCCCATGGCGGCAGAGATCATATTAACACAGTCCCCCCAGAAGAGCTGTAACACTGGGCATTCCCATATCATATGGTAGAAGGTGGCGGACTCAGTTTTTGCACCTGATACATGTCCCATCATCTAGTCCCCCCCATCTGGCCATTGCAGCCCGTGAGTGATAAGAGCGGTGGAGAATTCTCAATTGTATTAGTCTGAGTTTATTTTCTATCCCAATTTCCCTGGGGAACATCAACGCATCGACCCAGTCCTCCGGCTCCAGTTGACCCACATCCCTTTCCCACTTTGCTTTGAGCCTGTCAAGTTGTGTAGTCCCAAATGAATTGAGGGCCTGATAGAGAGTGGAGGTGACCTTTGAAGGGATGCCTTGGGGGAGGATATTGGTCTCAATGGGAGAGCATGGGGGGAAGTCTGTCGTGTCTGGGAATTGGGTGTGGATGGCGTGGGCCAACTGCGCATGTCGAAACCGGTCCATGGGCGTCAGATCAAACTGTACTTGCATAGTCTCGAAGTCTAGGAGGCGCCCCCCCTGTATCACATGTGCCAGTGTGTGTATCCCTTTTGCGTGCCAGTGAGCGAAAGCACCCATTTTCACTACTTCTGGGAGGAGTGCGTTGTGCCATATAGGTTGGGACAGTGTTGAAATTCCTTTCCAGCCGACCAGTTTGTGTGCCTCCCGCCAAGCTCGGCGGACATGGTGAATCGTTTTGGGAAGCCTCGGGAGACGGTTGTGGGTGGCATACAGTGTCTGGAGTGGGGATAACGGGGCCATGGTCTCCAGCTCGATACGGATGTGCGGTAGTGTGGGGTCTGCATGCATCCAATCGTTTACCACTCCGATCTGTGTTGCAAGGTAGTATGTACGTATGCAGGGCAAGCCGATACCCCCCTCCCAGACCGATCTTTGGAGCGTATCAAGGGCAATTCTGGATTGCTTCCCTCCCCATAATAGTGTGCGGAGATTCCTATCGATAAGTACGAAGATTTCCTTGGAGATGGCGAATGGGGCGTTTTGGAGGACGTGGAGGAGTCTGGGGAGGGTCATCATCTTAAATAGTGCGGCTCTACCCAACAGCGACAGGGGGAGTGATTGCCAGTGGGAAGTGTCTCTGTTGAACCGCTCAAGCACAGGTTGTAGGTTCAGTTGGGAGAACCTTTCAAGTGTCGGGTCGAGCCGTATGCCTAAATATGTAAATTCCCTGATAGAGATGTGGTATGGGCAGGACTCAGGAATCGCGGAATCACCACCCTGGATTGGGAAGTAAATAGTTTTG
This sequence comes from Ambystoma mexicanum, assembly GCF_040938575.1. NCBI lineage: Eukaryota > Metazoa > Chordata > Amphibia > Caudata > Ambystomatidae > Ambystoma > Ambystoma mexicanum. The sequence goes on from NC_090931.1 coordinate 130,917,336, forward strand.
GTTTCATTCACTTTCAGACCCGCAAAGTTCTGATATTCCCTAAGGATGAGGGAAACAATAGGGCATGAGATGCATGGGTTACTGAGATAGACAAGGAGATCGTCCGCATATAGCGAAAGGCGGTCTTCAACCCCCCCGGCCAGGCGAACCCGGTCCAGTTGGTGTTAGCTCTGAGCTCAATAGCAAGTGGTTCGATAGCCAGGAGGAAGAGAAGCGGAGACAGCGGGCACCCCTGTCTCGTACCCCTACCCAGTGGGAATGGTTTAGAGGATCTGCCGTTTACTCTTACCGTGGCCTCCGGAAATGCATAGAGCAGCCTGACCCATGATATGAATGCTTGTCCCAGGTTCATCCGGTCCATGATTGCCCACAGAGCGTCCCACCCCACCGAGTCAAATGCCTTTTTGAAGTCCACCGCCAGGAGGGCTAGTGGGACCGGTATCTCTTTGGCTCTGCACAGCGCCAGTTGGACCCTGCGTAGGTTCATACGAGTGGACTTGTTGGGCATAAATCCGCACTGGTCCGGATGAATAAGGGTCTCTATTACTTTCAGAAGCCTGTTGGCGAGTGCTCTGGCGAGGACCTTGGCTTCTCCATTAATTAATGAGATGGGGCGATAGGAGGCACATTCCTCCGGAGGTTTCCCAGGTTTATGTATGACTATGATGCATGCCTTCCTGAGGTCCGGGGGGAGCGCCCCGAGTTCTTTGCTACGTAGGAACATGCGGTGCATATGGGTCGATAGCCTACCTCCGAGGTATTTCCATGTTTCTGTGGGGAAGCCGTTGGGGCCCGGGGTTTTCCCGGGTTGGAGCTGTGTTAGCGCCTCTTGCACCTCGGTCTCTGTGAGTACCGCGTTCAGGAGTTCCGACTGGCGTCGCGAGAGTTTCGGGATCTCGATCCGGTCGAGGTAATGGGAGGGTGCAGCCGGCAAGTTCTCGGCGGGTGGGGTATAGAGCTTTTCATAGTAGGTGGCAAATGCTTCGACAATGTCAGAGTCGTCCGTGAGTAGTGTGCCATCCGGTGACTTGATGGCAATTTTGTTGCCGCCTCTCCAGCCAGGCCAGTGTCTTATGTGCTTTGTCGCCGCGTTCATAAATTTGACTCCAGACGAGCTGGTGGGCAGTTCGTGCTGTGTCCAGAGCTAGCTTACTGAGGGCATCTTGTGCCGTGGTCAGGGCATCTTTCGTCTCCCGGTCGCTGCGCTCCAGGGCCTGTCTTTCACACTCCAGGACATATGCCTCTGCCTCTCTGATCTTCTGGGCTTGTCTTCTTTGGTGGGCAGAAACCGCCGAGATAGCTCCTCCCCGAAGAACTGTCTTATATGCCTCCCAGATCGCGATCGGGCAGTCCACTGAGCCCTCATTGAGCTCGAAAAACTCTGTTGTCTTTTTTTCCAGTTCCTCCGCTATCTCGGGGAGCCGCAGGTGGTATGTGTTCAGACGCCAGTTGCGATCCGGGCCTGGGCAGGCGCTCTTCAGAGGTAAGAGGAGTGGAGAGTGGTCCGAAACGCCCCTTGCGAGGAACTCAGCAGCTAGGAGTCTGTGGTTTATGCTACTGGGGATGAAGGCATAATCAATCCTGGAGACCGATTTGTGCGCGCCAGAGAAGAATGAGAAACCGGCCTCGTCGTCATGGAGTGAACGCCATGTGTCCGTCATTCCCAGGGCTTCGGCGAACATGGCGAGTGGCGTAGAGGCGGGGCGGCATCCGGATCTCCTATGAGATCTATCGAGATCGGTGTCCATGACCTTGTTAAAGTCCCCTCCTATCACCCACAGATCGGCCTCTTCCTCCAGGAGGACATGCCGCAGTTCAGCCAGTAGTTCCTTCGTGAGCGTGGGGGGGGGCATAAATTGCTGCGAGGCCCCATTTTTCGCCCAAGACATCGGCGAGCAGCAACACATATCGGCCCCGGGGGTCCGCTCTGACCTTCCTAACCTGTAGGGGGACGCGTTTGTGAACGAGGATCATTGTGCCCCTGGCACCTTTCGTGAATCCGGCCTTGTAGGTGTGTGGGTAGTTGGACCTTTTGAAAAAATTGGAGTTCGTACCGATCAGGTGTGTTTCGTTTAAAAGAGCTATGTCCGGCAAGTAGCGATTAAGATATTGGATCACCAGCCTTCGCTTTATGCTGGAGCCCAGTCCGTTAACATTCCAGGACAGTAAGGATATCTTGTTGGAGGTCATCCTATCTGCGTGGGTGCTGTAGCTCGTCATCTGGATGGATCAATGGCAGTTGCATAGTGTTCAAGGGGGCGCAGGGGTGCCCCCGCAGAGGAAACGCCAGTGGGTCGCTCCGTGACGACCCGCCAGACGCTTGGAGAACAGTAGTGTTATTAGCCGTTTCGCCCGGAGGCCGTGCGCGCCCTCCTCGCCAGTGCCCGTCGGTGTCATGCCTTCTCGATCCATAATTCGGATTCCTTATATACCTAAAACGCCCCGCTCCCTGTACTTCACCCCCAACTGGGAGCACCTTTCGCCTGCATTCGTCTGCTTCCAGCCTTCTTGTCTCGTGAATCCGTTTCCTTAGGTCCCCAAAACTCCCCCCTCCCTGTACTTCCCCCCCAACTGGGAGCACCTGTCGCCCAAACATTAAACTTATAACTTGGTGAACTGCAGCTTCCCCGGGATGATCCGAGCTCGGGTGGTAACCGCTGCGGGATCCCTCGGACTGCGCTTGGGACTGCGGTGCCTAGTCGATGGCGGCCGCAATAATGTGGTTGCCGTGGTATCCCGTGGCAAGTTCAATTCTGTGGTGCCAAGACCTCATCCGTTCCCTGTGGTATTTTTGGTGGAGCGCTGTGGCGATTCGATTTCCGAGACTGTCTGTGTGTGGGGCGGCGAGTTCTGCCAAGGTCCGGGTTTGCGGACAGACGGTCCAGAGGGCGAGCGTCGGGCCGCAGGCCCATTGAGGATCTGCGTTTCCAGCCAGTCCGATGCTTCTTTGGGGTTGTGAAATAGGTGGGTTGTACCCTCATGGTGGACCTTGAGCGTCGCTGGGAAGAAGAGAGCGAACTTGATTGATAAGGAGTGGAGTTTCTTCTTGACAGAATCAAACGATTGGCGGGCCTTTTGGACCTCTTTAGTATAGTCCAGGTAGAACCCCACTTTGTAGGCATTATATGTAATTGGACCGGAGGCCCGTGCCATCTGCAGGATAGCGTCTCGGTCCCGATAGTTGAGGAGATGTGCAATTATTGTTCTGGGCGGGGCACCTGGAGCTGGTCGCCCGGTGGGTACCCTGTGTGCTCTTTCGATAGAGAAGAATTTCGACAGTTTCCTGCGTGCGAAGATGTGGGTCAGCCAGTCTTCTAGGAAAAGTTCGACACTGGGGCCTTCCTCTTTTTCCGGGATCCCGAGGATCCTGAGGTTATTGCGACGTGCCCTGCCCTCACTGTCTTCGGCTCGGTAATCGAGTTGGTTGACTTTTTGGGCAATTATGGCAAGTAGTTGCTCCAACTGGCGGACGTTATCTTCTGTGTCTGATACTCTTTGTTCCGCTTCTCTGACCCTGGACAATAGGTTGCGGAGATCTTGGCGTAGGAGAGACACTTCCGTGGAGACTCCACCTATTTTGAGTTGCAGCGATGTTCTCGAGTCCCCAATTGCCTTCATTACGTCATTCAGGGAGAGTTGGGGGTCCTGAGTTTCTTCCCTGTTGCCTGGTTCCACCAGGCTATGTGTCTCCTGTCGCGAGGGGGCCTCCACTGTGTAGAGGTCCATTTTGCTCTGCAGGGTCTGCCGCTTGGCCTTGTCTTTGCCCATGTCCAGGTTAGTAGTTTGTGTGCGAATTTAGGCCCAGGTGGATCGCGTGGATGACCCTCAGGGATTGTCGTGGAGGCCAAGTTAGGGTGGGCTTGTCGGGCGTCTATCTGTTGCCCCGCTGTCCTTGATCCTGGGCCCGAGTGATGATATGTAGGTTGCTGAGAGCCAGTCCCCTGTTCCGGCTGGTCCGGTGTGCTCGATGGAGGGTCCAGGGTTTACTGGGGGGGGGGGGGGGAGTTTGTCTGTGGTTCACAGTGCGTGATCCTCCAGGAGCTATTCCCCCTTTGTGGGGTGTACGTCCATTGGTTTCTGCCTGTGGGGCGGTATGGGCCTTTGCTCCCTCCGCAATCAGGTCAGTCCGCCAGGTTTTGGGGGAGTAGGTGCTTATTGGGGAGGGGGGTATGCTTTCAATCCCCACTGCTCCTCACTGTTGTTGTCTTAGAGTGTGCCGCCTCCCTCATGCGGGTCTCTGTCCCGCAGTTCGCCGGATAAGGGGGGGGAGAAGCTGCCCGTATCCTGCTGCTGCTGTTGCTGCTGGGGGGAGCGCGGCCTCGCGTTTCCTGTGCCTGCGCCGTCGCTCCACCCCAGGTGCCGCCGCCTCGCTGATGGGGGGGGAAAGTGAGGGCTCCAGCTCTGCACCCTCCGGCAGCGGGGAGCGCGCTCAGCCCCCGTATGCCAGCTCCTCCGCGGGCGTATCTGCTGCACCGCCGGGGTTGCACTGGAGAGGCGCGGGACACAGTCCAGTTGTTCGCGGGGTTGGCAGGGGGGGCTGCGGGTACCTTGTGATGTCGTCGCACTGTCCCCAGGCCTCTCTCCTTCCTCACTGCTTCCCAGCCTCAGGTGTCGCAGTCTCGCCGCTCGGGGGTGGGGGGAGCCTGTTCTGGCGCCTCCGAGAGGCCGCTCCGTGCTGCCAGCTCCCAGCCGCCAGGGGATCAAGTCGTGATGGCCGCAGGCACAGGGTGCCAGCCACTGTCGTGCCGCAATTCGGTGCCGCTTCTGGTCGCCACCTCAGGTTCCAACGGTGGTCTGCCGGCGTGCCCCCGCCGATCGTGGTCCGGTGGTGGTTCGCTCTCCGGGGGGCCAAGGCCGCGGCCGCTCGAGGGGGGAGGGGCGGAGCAGCCGCTCACGTCCGTCCGGCAATGGCGGCGAGATTCGCGCCGACGGACTCCGGGGCGTTTCTTGTGATCCCGGGTCCGATTCTGCCCCAGATTGCAGGATTCGTCGCCTGGATGGGTGCGCTGCCTCTGTGTTGCCCGAGGTCGGGCGTTTCAGGCAATTACCGGCTTTTTTACAGGATATATTGGCGCGGCCACCGGGAGCTGATGCCTTTAGCTCCTCATGCGCGGCTCGCGCATGCGCAGTCGAATGCATATCTTTGATGCAAACTTTACAAAGAGGCGTATGAGTTTCGCAGTTGGTATATTCTATTATTTACATCTCCTGAAAATTCACAACAAATTCAGCGCTGACTGATGTCAGTTTTCAAGAGATTTTATAAATGTACATAAATGTGCATCTTTCATTCAAACTGTACAAAGAGGTGCATGCATTTCACAGTTCATCCATTATGCAAGTTACATCTCTGTTTCTGTCCCTCCTCAACATTCAACCACATGCTCATTCCTCCCCCATCATGGTTTAAAATCCTTCAGATTGTGTCTTCGCCTACCCCAGGCTTGGGCCCAACTGCCCTCCTACAGCCTCCCTCCACTGTCTATCTACTTGCCCTGTCCGCTCTTCCCCAACCTCATCCTTCATTTGATCTTGAAACACTTGTGTGTAGGCGCGTTATAAATGCCTTATCATATCATATCTACCACCTCCTCCTGATCTTCACCAGCCTCCTCCTCAATTTTTCCTTCCACCTACTTCTAATGTTGCCAAACCTCTTCCTTAATAGCACATTCCACCTTCTTTTGAGGTAGCCAAACACCCTCCTTAATTCTTCCTTGAACCTGCTTTTGATGTTGACAGCCTCCTTCTTACTTCTTCCTTAAACCTCCCTCTCGTCCCTTGGTCTCCAACCTCTAATCCAAATTCCTGCCACCAACTTCCAATATCGCTAACTCACAACAGCTACTTGTCACAAGTCTTCAAACACCGACACCTTCTGATAGACACCGGGCCTAAGAACCCCTGTAGCCCCTCTCACTAGGCCAAACGCTCTGTGAGGGTCCCTGTGCTGAGAAACTGGTGAGGGGCTGGTTCTAGCCACGGGTAATAAGTTTATCTGGATTTCCTAATTGACTGGGAAGGCAAACCAAGCCTTTAAATGGTAGGTCTCATATTTCGGATTGTATAGATGTTAATATTAATGTTAAAGGATATTTGTACCACGCACTATCACCACCGGAGTGGTCCCTTGGCGCTCTGGCGGCTCTGAAAGAGGAGAAAAGAGTGGGTGAGTTAGTGGGATGAAGCTGGAAAAGTGAAATAGAGCAGTGATGTGTGTCATGATCCATCGATCACGCCCCTTTTGGTCCTCCTGGTCCCTGGCACGTCGGGGGTTACTCACTGTAGTACAACCAACATGGCCGTATTCACAGAACACGGTCTATCGACCTTTACGTCCATGCAGCACGTTCCATAAATTAACCATGCCCCTGCGGCTCCACGCATCTCAACGCTATTGTTAGCTGAGGCTAGACGTGCGTCGCAGTCGTGCTCATGGATGTCAGGCTGAGAGGTCCTGTGTCCGCGGAAGCTGCTGAACCCCCGACAATCCCCCTGAAATGTTCTTACACTCCCAAGAAGACTTCTACTTCAGCGGCCAAGGTACAACAGATCGCCAATACTGTGCAGACAGCTGTTCCCCATATAACCGTAAATGTATCCTTGTTCTTTGAGTTGGAGTGTAAGGGAAATGGTCCCGTTATGATTGACTCAGGTGCCACCGGGAATTTTATGGATTGGGGTCTGGCAAAATCTTTGGGAATTCCAATTCTTCAGAAAGAGGTTGTAGAGCAAGTTAGGGCTGTTGATGGTACGTCTCTATCTTCTGGTCCCATTACTCACAGAACTGGTTCTTTAACTTTGGAGTTAACAGGAGGTCACAGAGAGATAACCATCTTCCTCAAAGAGACTTCCTGAAAAGCAATTCTCTTTACAGAAATCTGACTGCATGTCAATTGTCCTAGCACTCCAATCAATCAAAGGATTATGTAGAGTAAGCCAAGGCATACCCAAAATAATCTTTAACAAAGGAGCATCAATTAACTCAAATGAAATTATCTCTCTGTGACCTCCTGTTAACTCCAAAGTTAAAGAACCAGTTCTGTGAGTAATGGGACCAGAAGATAGAGACGTACCATCAACAGCCCTAACTTGCTCTACAACCTCTTTCTGAAGAATTGGAATTCCCAAAGATTTTGCCAGACCCCAATCCATAAAATTCCCAGTGGCACCGGAGTCAATAATAACGGGACCATTTCCCTTACACTCCAACTCAAAGAACAAGGATACATTTACGGTTATATGGGGAACAGCTGTCTGCACAGTATTGGCGCTCTGTTGTACCTTGGCCGCTGAAGTAGAAGTCTTCTTGGGAGTGTAAGGACAATTCCCTAAAGTGCCCACCTCTTCCACAATATATACACAGATTGTTATCTCTCCTCCTAGCCCTTTCTTCCATAGTTAAAGGACCTCGGACCCTTGGAGGTGGATTATTCCCTTTGGATCTACTCTCTACTTTAGATCTATCCACTCTAACTAGAGACTTTACGTCACACTGACAATGTCGCCTCTCTGCCTTCCTTTCACTCAAACGAAAGTCTAATTGAATAACCAAATCAATCAGAGCTTCACAAGTAGAAGGGCGCTAAACCACTCCTGACAATGCATCCTTTAACTCATCTCTAAGGCCCCGATAAAACAACGAGGCCTGTTTATCCTCGGGCCACCTGCTTTCTAACACAAGGGACTTAAATTGTGTTATATAAGCGATCAAGTCTGTATTACCTTGTTTAAGTTCTAAAAGTTCACCATCCACTTCCAGAGATAACTGTCTTCTATCAAACATCTTTCGGAATATCTCTAAAAAACTGGTGTAATTTCCTAAAACCATACTCTTTTGACTCACCAACAACCCAGCCCAAGCAGATGCCTCCCCAGAAAGATAGGACAACATAAAACTTATTTTAGATGCATCCGTGGGAAATATCTCTGGTCTACTCATAAAATGTAATTCACATTGCGTCAAAAACACCCTAAATCTCTTGGGGTCCCCATGATAACGTTCTGGAGGCGCCAAAGGAACTGGCATAATTAAACTCCTTACCCCTTATGCCACTGGAGGGGCCCGTTGTATTTGTGGTAATCGATCTCCACCTTCCCTTTCTAACTCAGGTGGAGAACCAGCACCCCCAGAAACCTCATCCTCTCTCCTTTCTCCCCTCTGTTGAATTTGTGTTACTTTAACACTCAAGTCATCCACCTTTTGACTAAGTAAAGCATTTTCATCCCGAGATATTTTCAACTCCTCCCGTAACTCCCTGATCAAAGATCCTAACGCCTCCATGGATTCGTCGGGGTTCAAGACAGCTCGGGCGGACTAAATTATTGGCCTTTCATTCTGTCAGGCTGAGAGGTCCTGTGTCCGCGGAAGCTGCTGAACCCCCGACAATCCCCCTGAAATGTAATTCCCAGAACTAGATATTAATTCAGCTCTGCAAACTACTCCCCAAAGGGAAAGGGGGAAGTGGATAACATAACAACACCAGGCAGACTGCGTCAAGGCTAACCAAAGCTGAACCTGCAGAGGATATAAGAAAAGCAGATACAAATCCTTTTATTACTTACTTAACCTTTAGAGTTGGAAAGACTTTAAATCCTTAACTAATAAGTAAGAATCATACCTGGTTCTTCTCTTGAAATTTCTTAGAGAAGCTTTTAAAGAAGCTGAAAATCTCTCTTACTTGAGTCTCTTGAAATTCACACCAACTTCTTATTTTGGGCAAACCTGGAAAGTTTTGCGCTTTGCCTTTTTTCCAAAATTCACTAATTGTCCAATTAAATTGTCTTTAATATTTTCTTTCTTTTTCTTTCAAACTTTTCTTTAGTTTCCAAAACCTTTTTACAATTCAATAGAGTTTGAGAATTCTTGAAGAAACACGTGCTAAGCACACACGCAGATGATCTCAATGCTGAAGATTCACACGTTGAAAACTTCCCGCGCTGGAGAACACACGCACTGTAAGAAAAGTCCAGGCGCAGAAAACACACGCGCTTGTAAACACTCGCGAAGCAGAATTCACGCGCAAACGGATTCTCGCGCAGATAACACACGCGCTTGTAAACACACGCGCAGTTGAACTCCCGCGCCTAATTCCCACGCGCCTTATAACCCACGCGCAAAAGAGTTCACACGCGGACGGGTTCACGCGTTAAAAAGCACACACGCTGGTAATCACACGCGCAATTGAGTTCTCGCGCAGAAGCACACGCGCTTGAAAACACACGCGCAATAGAGTTCTCACGCGGAAGCACACGCGCTTGAAAACACACGCGCAATAGAGTTCTCACGCAGCAAACAGATTCTCGCGCTAGGAAGCACACGTGCTGGAAAACACACGCGCAATAGACTTCTCACGCTGCGAACAGATTCTCGCGCTAGGAAGCACACACGCTGGAAAACACACGCGCAATTGAGTTCTCACGCGACGAGCAGATTCTCACGCTAGGAAGCACACGCGCTGGAAAACACACGCGCAATTGGATTCTCACGCCGAAACAACGCGCTTGAAAACACACGTGCTATTTTCACTTGCACGCGCAAGGTTCAACGGTTAGTTTCAGATTACACGTAGTACGTGTTTAACAAATAGCGTTCACCCGTTAACCTCGTGCTAAATTTCAAGCGCACTCAAACAGTTCAAAAATATACATTCAAAGAAAACATTTTACAAGTTCTCACTAGAATGTCTTTAAGAGAAACAGAGAGGCAGTCTAACAATCTCTTAACAAAGTCACTTATCTCCAGAACGATTTCCTAAAGAACTTCAGAGTTTCCTGTCTTCAAGTCGCATTCCTGACAGCTGAGAACTTCTGCTGAAACCCCCAAGAAAGTAGCCGCTCAACTGCTAGTGCCTGAAGGATAAAATCCACCAGGCCCAAGTCTTAAGCAGGAGCAGCCACTACACACGTCCTCTCAGCTGGGGCTTAGATGATGAAAGGCAAAGAGTGACAGTTTAGAATGTTCATTGTTGTTCTGCAGTGTTTTCTAACCAATCAGAGCTGTCACTGTGAACCTCCATTTTGCCTTGGGTCAGAACCAAGATTCTGAATCAGGAAGTTAAGGCCAAACCAACTACAATAGAAAACTTCCCACCCACACAAGGCTAATCTAAAAAAGGATAATAAAAGAGAAATAATGGGAAAGAAACTTGAATAAGGGAAAATAGCCTGAATAGGGGAAGGAACCTGACAATGGAACTGAGTTGCTGCTCGAATTCCCGGACCCACTCCTTCTCCTTCCCCTTCCCCTTCCCTTGTACCTGTATCCATCCGTGTTCCGGGCAGACCGCCCCCGTGTGCAGCCTTCCTTCCTGGTCTTCCTGGAGTTTCCTTGATCCTGGACGAAGAAGCTGAACGAATCCTGGAATCCGACGACGGCCGAGCGGGCTTATACAAGACCCGAACAGCACGGAAGAAAACCCCGGCGAAGGATCCCGCAAGGCAGCAAAAACAGGTGCGAAAAAAGGAAACCTGTGACAGATTGAGATGCCACCTGATTGAATTCGACACAGACATGGAAGCGGCCATCCAGGACCTTATGCGTGGCATGCAAGAGCTGACGACCGAAGTGCAAAATGTAAAGGCAGAGAACGCCACCTTAAAGCAATTGGTGTTGTCCTGTGAATCCGCTACGAAAGAGTGTAATACTGGGCGGCGTTGTTGATAAATATGATGGTTCCGCAAAGAACCTTTGTGGATTACTTGACTCATGTTTGGTCCACTTTACTTTCAAGCCTTATTATTTTTCTGCGCCCAGGGCTAAGGTGGGCTTTATTATTTCGCATCTTTCCGGCAATGCCTTGACCTGGGCCACCCCACTGGTTAACTCTGGGGATGCTCTCCTGGATGATTACGGTGGCTTCATACAGGCCCTTAAGACCATGTTTGACCGCCCAGAGCAGGTCTACAGTGCCCAGGAACGTCTACTCGACTTTCAACAAGGTACCCAGGATATGCTTACGTATGTCACACGCTTCAAACAGCTGGCTAAAGAAGCGGATTGGTCCTCTGAAGCTTGTTTTACCCTATTTCGAAGAGGGCTAAACGAAGACATCAATGATGAACTAGCCAGAGTGGCGCGCCGAAGTTCTTATCAGCCCCTGATGGATCTTGCCCTGCAGATTGACTTTAGCATTCAGGAGAGAAAGGCAGAGAAAAAGAAAAGCAAGTCGCCACTCCAGAAGAACCCCATTGGGATACCCTCGAACCCCGAAGGTATTTCCACTTCGAGTAACGAGCCTGAACTTATGCAGCTGGGGGCATTCCGTGGACCCATATCCTCCCAAGAAAGAATTCGTAGGATCCATACTGGGTTGTGTATGTATTGTGCATCAGACAAACATTTAGTGAGAGAGTGCCCAATAGCCCCCCCACGGCGCTCAGGAAACGCCAGCTCCCGATCCTAAATGGAGCACAGGTTCGGGAGAGAGATGCCTGCTCCACATCAATTCCATCCTTGAACTCTCCTGGACAAAAATCTTTGGTGATTTTACAAGCCTTCTTATCGCCATCCAAGAAGGAAACGCATCCCATCCTGGCACTGGTGGACTGTGGAGCTATGGGGATTTTCATAGACCAAGAATGGGTTCTTAAACACCATATTCCTTGCGAATCCCGGACTATCATGCAAACTGTAGATGCCATTGATGGAAGACCCCTTTCTTCAGGACCGATAACCCTTCAGACCAAGGACGTCGAACTTGCCATAAACCACCATCGAGAAAGGATAAAATTTGACATCATCAAGTCGCCCACTACCCAATGGTTTTGGGAATGCACTGGCGTCAAAAACACAATCCGTACATCAATTGGGCAGCGGGTTCCTTGTTCCTGTGCTCAATATTTAGTCTGTCCCACTGCATAATGTCAGACCTTGCCCCGACACCATCAGAAGGACCTCCTACGAATCACCAAGGTACAATCTCTGTCTCAAACATTATCCGGGTTCCGGAGATATACCAGGAATATTCTGATGTCTTCTCCTATGCCATTGTCCAGGTGTTACCTCCCCATAGACCAGAAGACTGTGCTATAGAAACGGAACCTTCCGCTGTAATTCCCTTTGGAAGGATGTTCATCTTATCCGAACCTGAAAAGAAAGCCCTTCGAGAATACCTGGATACTTATCTTGCAAATGGCACCATACGACCCTCTAAATCCCCAGCAGGGGCCTCACTGTTTTTTGTTCCCAAGAAAGACACCAAGGAACTCAGACCGTGTCTGGACTATCGAGGTCTAAATCAATGCACCCTTAAGGATCGCTACCGTTACCCTTGATCTCGGACATTCTGGAGGCAGTAAGGGGCGTAGTTGTTTTCACCAAGTTGGATTTAAGGGGTGCCTACCATCTGATTCGAATTAGGGCAAGAGACGAGTGGAAAACGGCCTTTAGAACACCCTTTGGTCATTATGAATACTTGATCATGCCCTTTGGACTTGCTAATGCCCCGGCGGTCTTCCAACGCTTCATGGATAGGGTGTTCTCAGACATGCTATTCCTTTTCGTGATTGTCTATCTGGATGATATCCTAATATTCTCGAAGGACATTTCCAAGCACGAAGAACATGTAAAGGCAGTGTTACGACGACTACGCGAAAACAAGCTCCTGGCAAAGCCCGAGAAATGCATCTTCCATGCTTCTACTATACACTACCTAGGATTTGTCCTTAGTCCAGAAGGCATCGGAATGGATCAATCCAAGGTTAAGGCTATATTATCCTGGCCAAGCCCCACCTCTGTGAAACAAATCCAGTCTTTCCTGGGCTTAGCTAATTTCTACAGGAAATTCATACCTTCCTTTTCCGAGATAGTCCAACCAATTATTGCCCTGTTAAAGAAAGAGTGTTCCCTTCCTTTGGACCACAGCTCAAGAGGAAGCCTCCCAACGGTTGAAGTCTGAGTTTACACAAGCTCCCATCCTGGCTCAACCTGATGTCAACCGACCATTCATAGTGGAGACATCCTGTCCAGGTCCGCACGGACCATCGAAACCTACAAGTACTTCAGGCCTTGGAATGTAGGAACAGCCGTCAAGCTTGGTGGGCCTTCTTCTTTGCCCAATACCAGTTCCAGATTCACCACATTCCCAGAACACAAAATCTAATAGCTGACACCCTCTCTCGACGTCCAGACTACGAACCTCCAGGAGATCGGGCATATCCCAAGATGTTCCCCATACAATATTTGTAGCTCAAGCAAACAATCTCCTGGAAGACATTTGCATGCAAACTCAGACTTCGGAACTCTGGAAGGATCTTTTGAAATGGACTCAATGGGATCTGAGAACCCAGGACGGATACCTGTTTAAAAATAACAACCTGGTCATTCCCACACAGAAACAAAAGATAATAAACCTCTGCCATGATACCCTTCACTCCGGTCATCGTGGCATTTCCAACACCTTCCGTCTAATACAAAGACAATTCTGGTGGCCCAGAATGAAGGCTAACGTTCAACTGTACGTTCAATCTTGTTCCGTCTGTAATCAAAACAAACATGACAACCAGAAACCAGCAGGACTCTTATTACAGCCTACACCACCAACAAGACCTTGGGAAGTCATCGCTACAGACTTTATTGTAGAATTACTGCCATCCAGAGGGTACACCACCATCATGGTCACCATTGACTTGTTCACTCATATGGCTCATTTTACACCTCTGTATAAGTTACCATCTGCGTCAGAACTTGCTGGAATCTTCCTGGAACACATCTTCCGACTACATGGACTTCCTTCCAAGATTATATCGGACAGAGGACCACAGTATATCTCTCAATTTTGGAAACACCTCTGCAGGATACTAGGAATCCAACGAGCCCTATCCTCAGGATATCATCCTCAAACCAATGGAGTCACAGAACGAGTGAATCAAACCCTTGAAAAATACCTTTGTTGTTTCTCTACTAAGGTCCAGGACGATTGGTCGCTTCTAATACCAGTGGCAGAATTCGCCTACAACAATTCGGACCATTCGGCTGTTAAAACCAGCCCCTTTTTTTGCAGCCATGGATTCCACCCTGCGGTATTACCTTCAGTCCTTCCGCACCCTACACCAGTTCCAACAGTCGATTCCTGGATTGAAACACTCATCAATGTACAGAGAGAAGCCAAGGAACATCTAGAAAGGGCACAGATCCAAACTAAGCACTATGCAGATTCGAGGAGAAGACCAGGGCCTTCTTACACCATTGGGGATAAAGTATGGCTATCCTCCAAGCTACTGCCCCAACATCTCAGACCGAATAAGTTGGCTCCTCGATATTATGGGCCTTTTCCTATAAAAGAAGTCATTAACCCTGTGGCCTTTCGACTTAAACTACCAGACTCCTGGAAGAAAATCCATCCAGTTTTTCACAAATCTCTATTGAAGCCTTACATCCAAACCACCCGGACTAATCTTAGACCCAGTCCTGTGATTGTCAATGACCAGCTACAATATGAAGTGTCTCGAATATGTGACTCCAGATATAGACGAGGACAACTTCAATACCTGGTGGAATGGAAGGGCTATCCACCCAGTGAACGTACCTGGGAACCAGTCTCAAACCTAAACTCCCCCAGATTGCTCAGAAAGTTCCATCTAATACATCCAGGCAAACCCGGTGGAACGAGTTTTAGAAGGGGGCATGCTGTCATGATCCATCGATCACGCCCCTTTTGGTCCTCCTGGTCCCTGGCACGTCAGGGGTTACTCGCTGTAGTACACCCAACATGGCCGTATTCACAGAACGCGGTCTATCGACCTTTACGTCCATGCAGCATGTTACATAAATTAACCACGCCCCTGTGGCTCCGCGCGTCTCAACGCTATTGTTAGTTGAGGCTAGATGTGCATCGCAGTCGTGCTCCTGGAACTGAGTTGCTGCTCGAATTCCCGGACCCACTCCTTCTCCTTCCCTTTCCCTTGTACCTGTATCCATCCGAGTTCCGCGCAGACCGCCCCCGTGTGCGGCCTTCCTTCCTGGTCTTCCTGGAGTTTCCTTGATCCCGGACGAAGAAGCTGAACGAATCCTGGAATCCGACGACAGCCGAGCGGGCTTATACAAGACCCAAACAGCATGGAAGAAAACCCCGGCGAAGGATCCCGCAAGGCAGCAAAAACAGGTGAGAAAAAAGGAAACCTGTGACAATGTGCTGTTGGCGGCCTCAGCACGGTGGGTCCGTTGTCTGGGCCTGGGGTGTTTGCGGCCGGTAGTCGTTGTGTACTGTTGTGTGAGTCTATGTGTATTTTGTTTTGTTGTTGCAGTGTAGTGAAGTTTGTGCAGTTTGTTGTGCTGTAGGCTTGTGGTTGTGTTTGGTATATAGTTTGAGAGGTGTATGCAGAGGGGAGAAATTGTTAGTGGATTGGTTAATTGGCATTTCTGTGTTGAGGTGAGGTGCTGGGTTTCCGTAATCTCCCCAGATGGGGTGTGGGAGCATTTCTGCCCCTCTGTCTTGATCTGGGCTTGTCCGGTACACACAGTCCCTTTCACACCTGGCCTCCACTTCCATCTACTTCCTTCATAGCCTTACCTGCCTTCCTTCGCCACTCAAGCGGCTGGTGTCTATGCTAGTGTCCACAACTTAGTTCGAGTGTGGAGAGTGCTAACATTCAAACAACTCATCAGTGTGATATCTGGTAGCAATTATGGGGTGGGTGAGGGTGTTGGCTGGGATTGGCTGGGAATGCTGATTCTGTCCTTATGGGTGTCGCTTGTGTTCTATTTGACTTGGCATTACCTATCTAGTTGTTGGTAAGAGTTTCTCTGGACGGTTCTGGGTGTTTGTCAGTGTCAGTGGTGGTGAAGAGCCAGGTTTTTAGTAATTTTCTGAATTGTAGGTGATCTTTGGTGTTTCTTATTTCTTTTGGGATTTTGTTCCAGGTTTTTGCGGCTAAGTGGTGGAAGGAGGTGCCTCCAAGTTTTTTCTTGAGGTATGGTTTTGGTTCCAGGCGGATTTCGTTGCTTGACCTGAGGAGTCTCACTGGCTTGTAGATTGTTATTTTCTTTTGTAGGAATTCTGCTCCTTGTCCGCCGATTGCCCTGTGTGTTATGCACATTGTTTTGAAGGTGATGCAATGCTTTACTGGGAGCCAGTGTAGTGTTTTTAGGTTTTAGGGCAGGAGTGATGTGGTCTCTTCTGGATAGTTTAAGGATTAGTCTGGCTGCTGTATTTTGTCACTGCTGTGGTCTGCTGGGAGCCGTGTGGCTACGGTATTCTCAGTTACAGAGGCGGATGTTCAAAAATGCTTGTGCGCGAACGCTAAATGGCACATGCAAGCATTTTTGTTTAGCCCCTGCCTTACCATCTTTCGGATCATATGCTAGCATGGGGGGATACCAGGCTGCTTTTGTCACCTCACTGGAAGTCCCCATAATCAGACAGGGAACTTTGTCACAGCACATCCAATTCACTTGGAATAGATGTAAGCAACATCCACACATCCAATAACCATGGGCTCTAAGTGATCATAAAACCTGCATGCATACAGAGGACTGGAAATGGAAATAAGAACAGTATGGACTGCAATCCACACGCAACACTAGTGAGGCCGATATGCACAGAACATGAGTTATGTGCACATACATTATCGCTGGATATACGTGAGCAACGACAATAGGCAGAGAATGGGAGCAAGCACAATACTGACATACAATATGTACAGAACATGTCAAGGCAATACACATACATACAGTACAGTCCGAATATCGGTAAAGACTGCATGAACATACAATGCACACAAAGTATGTGAGCAATGGCAATATACTTGGGTTATGCAACGCAGAATACATACAGAACATAGCTCGGCGTACACAATAAACTAGCAATCTACATATACACTCAGAATACACAAAGAGTCTGAATGAAAATGCAAACATACTGACAGATTGACCCACCGTCCTGCCCCCGTACACACAAAGACCATAGTGAAATATACAAAAAGAACAAAGCAGTGAGAAAAGATTCTTTTTTTAATTGTTCAAGTTACTTATCTTTGTTACCTTTGAAAATGTGAAGTCCCTAGAGTTGTGAATGCCAACAGCAAGGTTACTCCCAAACACTCCAAAACAAGAAAAAAGTAAACTCTAGAAAATTAAATATTTTTCAATATTTAACATAAAGAAACCCCAACATACTATCAAAATTAGCTCACGCTACATCTCTACTTCACAAGACTCACTAAAAATATAGGAAGATTAGAGCAGTTATATTGATTCTTGTGAAGCTGTGTTGTACTGCGAGTTAGGGTTACATTTGTAGTGCGGTGGGTATGATGATTTGGGAAATAGGTTATTTGTAGTGAGTGTTTGTAGACTTAACTTTTTTGTTGCGTTGGAGAGTAGTTAGGACCCTTCATTTGCCAGGTTTTGTATATTTCTCTTATATTTATTTATTTGATTTTTACATTTATAAAAAACTCACACAGCCCGTGGGCATCGAGGCGCTGTTACAGGAATAGTTTGTTTTTTTCTTCTTAGTTGCGTAATTGTTTTTTTTTTGTCTTAGTTACGTATTTATAATGCACTTGAACACCAAGAGGTTTCTAAGCGCAGACCCAGGAATCGAACCTGTGTTGCTTCGCTTCCAAGACGCACACGCTGCCACTGAGCTATTCTCCAGGGTGTATATATAGGTATTAACTGTGACTCTTTTGAAAAAAAGTTTAATTTTTTTGGTACCCAGTCAATTTATCTAAGACATTACACGGTGGTATATTTCACCGTGGACTATAACACTGAAAAACACAGAAAACATTAAATAAATATATCAAGGGTAGTGGGGTAAGTGGGTAAAATGAGTCGTGTTGGGGTGGTGTTATAAGTCTGGAAAATCAGGGATTGGGGGTGGGGGGCAAATAAAAAATAGAAAATAATAAATACAGTGTTTTTCTGTGTTTTGGCCGCAGTGAAATGTACCACTCTGTAATGTCCGTCGGTAAAATCACATAGAACCATTTTTTTCATTCTTGGATAAAATCTCCTATTGTTACGAGTTCTTCTTCCCTTCAGCGATTCTGCCATTCTAGATACGGGGCGCGCAAGTTGCCTAATGGAGCCATTCATAATGGCTAAGGGAAGACCTTTCACTGCGGGAGGGGGCAGTCACAGCCCTTTCCCTTTGACCATCAAGGACTATATTTTATATCCTGCTGAGAAATGCTGTTGTTTATGGCCGGCTTTAAGATCAGTATAAGGGGTACTTCTTTGCAGGCAGTTACTTAATCAAAGAGGTGTTTAGCAAGACAGTCCCAAGAGTCCCCCAAAAGACTGGTGGTTGTGGGGGTGGGGGGAGTGCTCTTGAATCATTAATTGGGGATTAATCAGCAGCAATTAATCCTGAATATAAATAAGATTCCCTGCGGGCTTTTAATGCCCTTTGTTAGTCGAGAGAAGCCCAAGACTGACTGCAGAGGTTTCCGACTCCTGCATTTAGGACTGAAACGCTGGGGGAGATCCAGGTGAGGCCAGCTTGGCCCTGAAACGCCGCGTGCATGCTGGTGCCATCTACAGCAGACAATGGGGGGTTTCGGCCATACTTATATGTGGTGTAGTAGCCACAGCCACAACATCAGAATAAAAAAGGAAAAGAAAAAGGAAGTAAAAATACTCTTTATTTTTATTTCAATTTTTAAAGCGTGGGTCGAGTTAGAGAGCAGCGGAGCACTATACAGGGTGTGGGTAGCCAGCGTTTAGGCTGGCATCTTTTAACAGTAGCGCAGTACTGCGAGTTGCGTTCTGAGCATCCATTGGGATTAGTCCTTTGTCCAGTGTTTTGGAAAAAGCCACGTTTTGAGAAATTGTGACTCTCGCGAAAAAAAGGAAAATTGTCACACGGAAGGAAGCCTAACCCATGCAGCGCCATGACATGTTCCGACTAGTGGTACCCAGAGCTGTGCCACAGCGGGGAGCTCTAATCCTATTACTGCCTGATCCCAAAAGGAACGCCACGTACAGAAATGTAATACAAAGAAGTATGCATTACAAACATAAATGTTTTAGAGTTAAAATATGTTTTCACTCACCTACAAATACCTCATTAGGAATGGGAATAACTCTTTCATTCACAAAAAAATTATTTAACTCTGAACATACACAATAAGGGAGTACAACACGCCACTTCAATCTCTTCTGGAGCCCTGGGTGGTATGCAGTAGACTCATCTTTTTAAGTAACAACAATTTATCATGACAATCACATAATTTTACTTTTCCATCTCATTACAATTTTAACTCAAGAAGTTACTCTACACCATTTTCCTCTGAAACTTTGGTTTGGGATCCGACGTCTCGTAGAGAGTAGGAAACTGGAGGGGAGGGAGTTTAATGCCATATCCACTTAATAAAGAGGAGGTTGTGGAGATGGCTGGACTAAGGATGCGGATTGAAATGTGGTTAAGGGACCCTTTCGTTTTTGGTTAGTTTCGGGAGGGGAGCATGAGGTTTAAGGTTGCTACTATTACATTGCAAAGACATTGATAATTACACTAGGTGTATCCATGAAATTCCCCTTGCACATGAAACGCAAAGTCATCGAAGCACTCTCACTTGGGCCGAGGCTAACATTAATAGTGATCTTATGGACGTGCTTGACATTCCTGCAAGAGAAATCCCAAAGCCCATTTAATCATGCCTGATGGAATTAATAATGGGGATATATTATCGTCAGTGGCTTTACCTCTTGGGCTAGGGAGTCTGTGGTGGTCTGGGATGAATTCCGAGGCCAGACATGTCATTGCACCTTCAAAGCTCATCAGCTCATGTAGAGACCATCATGGAACGTGCCACAAGGCTTGCAATGGTCTTCATAATTCTCATGATCCCAGCCCGTCTTGCAGAGGGATCTACAAGTGGGTTTCATCAAAAGATTCCCAGGGAGCAAGTCGATCCTCTGAAGTGCTGCAACCAGAGGCCAGAAGGAGACCTAAAAACTCTTTGAATCCATCAGTGACTAGACTTCTGTGAGGGACATTATCCAGAGTTCACTGGTGGAACCTTTAATTCTCTGAACAAAATCTCTTCGATATATCTAAAGGAGTTCTGCTTAGAACTGTTCTCTACATGTCTACCCGTTAGGTTATTACATGAATGCCAAAGCTACGTAGTTTATACGGTAAACGATTTAAGGCTGCAGTGCCGAGCAGTGTCCGTTTGACCTATCTCTCACAAGTTTCAGAAGGCCCAGTGTGTGTGTGCGTTCCAGCAGGTCTTGTGCGCATTCGTACCAAATGACAATTGCCCACACGTTGGTGAAGATCTCCAAGCGCCGCAGAACTCCTCTTTGACATCGATCCTCTTCGGCGAGGGAGTCATGCTCAAGGCAGGGAAAATCTCTCCCCAGAAGATGCCTATACATGTTCTCGTTTATGGGACGACCAAGACTTCTGCAAGATGGAATGCAGGGCCATGGCTCTGAATCCAGTCTCTGATAAAGCGCTCACCAGATCCATTCAGAGCATGAGGCAGGCTTAGGCCTCAGAGTTTGGAAATATACTTCACTCGACACTCACCGCCACAGGTAAGTGCTCTTACAAAAGAACATTACTAGCATCAGTCATGAATGGAAGATAAAAATAACAAATGAGTTGGAACAGCGACTTTCTTAGAGCAGAACCTTTCACCGAGGCATCTTATGAACTCACAACCATGAGAACCATCCGGGAAAAGAAGCATCAAGAACCGGTAGATAGTTAGTATCCGGATTAGTTTAGTTAGGTATTCAGTCGGCAAGTGGCTAATTGCGGTAGAGGAGGTTAATCTTTTCCACCTATTTGTTAAGGAATGTAAAGAAAGCCAAGGCAACCTTCTCACACGTGGAAATCAAGAGCAAGAAAGCTTCTCCCCGTTTAACTCATCAAGATTCTGCCAAACTCAGAGCTATCAGCAGGTTTCCAGAGATGGCCAGGACTGGAGAGGGGCTACTGGTGAGCAAAGAGGAGTAGGTCCGCGCATCAGAGTGAACACTCTCATTATCTCGTCTCAGATCTTAGCACGTAGAGTCAGAGAGAGCTCGAGAGTCTGGCCTTTTATTAATTTGTCCAATTCCCCTTTCCCTATAGGCAAAGAAAGCATAGCAGGGCAATTCCAGGAAGCTATGCATTGGATGCCTGTGGGGGTCTATGGCATTAGCAGCTCCCGCAGGATTGGTTCGGGACCTGACACATTTGGGGGCATCAGTGCACATCCATGCGCTGGTCATGATCCAGCTTGCGACCCCACTCCCAGGGATGTGGGCCGTCTCAAGATACTACCTTGCCTGGTATATTACCATACATGGATCCAGGAGGGAGTGTTGGACAGAGTTTCCAATTGCCTTTATTCAGGATTGCGATGAGCTCCAATTACATTAGTGTGTGGCATATTAAGGATAGATGAGGCATCGGATGCTGCTTTAATACCCCTGAGTTCTGTATGGCCCATTGTTTTAGAAACCTCCAGAAGAATGAGAAATTGACAATCTGTTCTATGAGGAGACCTCTTCATCAGGTTTTTAGGAAACACATAAGGTGCACGTTTCTTTGCCATTAGGGTTGCTTGAGAACATATTGCAGCAGCATGTATGACATGCGCGGATTGGGTCCATCTTGCAATGTCCAGAAATGAACCGCCTACAGATTTCAAGATGCCAGCGCCAGCCTTTTTCCATCTCACCTGGACTCTGGGGACACCATCAGGCAGATCTTCAGAAGTGGCCATGGTGACTCTCTGGCCATTCAAGTCTAATAGAGAGAGCAATACATTCCGTCACATTACTACAGTCCTTGGGCCATCACCCCATTGCTCCCCCAAACTGTGGAGGGCTGCGGTGGGATTCTATTTGAAGGCATGCTTATACTGGACAAGGCTGCTAGGGCTAGGAATTAAGGTCTACCTTAATACCGAGTTGTAAATTGTTCACAACTGGACAATTGGGTCCTAAAGATTTGGAACTTCCAGGACTCTAATGGCTGCCCTCTACTTTTTACTTCCTATCAAAGTTCAGAAATACCAATTTTGGGTAGAACATGTTTCTATGTCTTGCTTTGTGCGATATCTGGAAAGTTTACAACTATCCTCCTCAATTTTGTAAATGCTGTAAAACATGTAACACAATCTCGATACATATAAAGCAGAAAATGTGTTAAATTTGTTCCTTATACAATTCCACACCGTTCCAACAATCTGCACTAAATTTTGCATTGTTACCTGTTATGACCCTCGTGACATTACTAGCTACATGACATTTGGACCCCGCCCACTTTCCCTGAATTTTAGCCCCAGCACAGATGAGCCGATTGCCTAAAATGGGCAAAACATCAATGTGGTCGTAGAAGGACCAGACAAAGCTCATTTTAACGTGCTGAACAATACTAGGGACCTCGAAAATCATGTTTCAAGACCCTGGGATGCGCGGTTCCGGAATATTTTCACCACAACGCACTGCACAATGCCCGGGTGAGGCGACGGGTGGGGAGAGCACACAGAAGGTCCCAGTATGCCGCAGCACGCCAACTCTTGCCTCCCCACCACGTCTTCTCCGGGATATGTCAGCCAGCCACACGCGACATTCTCAGTGCAGTTCACTTCAGAGTGCAAAGCACATCAAGCGATAAGCGACTCGGAACACCGACCTACAGGATCATTGATTTTCAACAATTGATGAAAGTGTTATCATGTCTGTCTACATAACCCGTTCGGAGTGCGGGTACTTTTTGCAAGTGGTTAATAAAGTGATAAAATATGCGGGCTACTAAGCTACCCGACAATGGGGAATAGCTATCCCACCCCCATTGTTCCCACCTCAGTCCTGTTCAGTTTGCAGAAGAGAGAGCTCAGCACCTGTGCGTGACCTACATGAGGTGCGGAGTTCATCTGGCAAAGCAGAGTGTACACAGTGGGGGAAGATGTCCACGATGGTAGCTGGATAGGTAGGGCAGTGGGAATGGAAAGTGGCTGAGAGGAGAGGGAAAAGGGGAGAGAAGAGGTCTGCCGGGAAGACCACACATCGGGCCAGGGTTAGGGTTCTGTCTTACCGCTGTTACATGAATGTGCACAGGTGGTTAGGGGCGAGGATCTAATGTCCTCCTGAGTTGATGCACTTGTCTAAACTGACTGTGGAGAAGGCATTTACAAAGCAATCATTCCTCATAATCCAAGCAATCCCATTGGTCAGGCCCCGCTGCTTGTACATTCCATTTGATATTCTAATATATTGTTACAGATGGTGGGAATTCAGTCAATACGACACATTCTTTGTGCACTCTCCACTAATGAGCATGAGCCGGAGGCGAAGAATTATACACAGCGTGGGGACAACTAGCAAGCGTTATTGATCAGACAGACGGTCAATAACGCTATTAGCACGTGGATTGCTCAAACGCGAGCACACGCCAAGAGTCAGACGACTGAGGATTTAAATGAGAAATATCACTCCAAGCACCCGTGGGTTCGGGGCAATACTCATTTCAGGCTTGAAACAAGGTATTTTATTGCTGGTGTTCAAGCATTCTGAAGGGCTTTCCAAAAACCAGCACTACAAGGAATTCCTATAAATGAGCGCACAATGGGGGCAGGACCGACGGAGCACAGGTGATAGTTTAATTTAAGAGCCCATCCCATGCAGCAGAGGATTAAAGATGGCGAGTTCTTGGTCAGTTTCTATGGAAACTCCTAGAGGCGTCCGTGTGAATTTTCCACATGGCGCTGTGCTCAGTTGATTTTATGATCACACCCAGTGTTGGACTGGCCTATAGATTTCCCGCTAGGCCTCTGGACTACTATCAGGAGTGGACTGGCCTACAGGGAACTCTGGAGATTTCCTGGTAGGCCTCTGGACAATCACTATCAGGGGTGGACTGCCCTACAGGCAACTCTGGAGATTTCCTGGTAGGCCTCTGGACTATCACTATCAGGGTTGGACTGGCCTACAGGGAACTCTGGAGATTTTCCGGTAGGCCTCGATATCACGATCAGGGCTGGACTGGCCTACAGGGAACTCTGGAGATTTCCCAGTAGGCCTTTGGATATCACTATCAGGGCTGGACTGGCCTACAGGGAACTCTGGAGATTTCCCGCTAGGCCTCCGCACCCTCGGCCTCTTTTGTGAGGTGATCTATTTTATGTCCAAATGTTCTCAATGGAAAAGGGTTGGGCTTGCTGAAAATGTGTAATATGGGGTCTCTTTGAAAATCATTTCCGGGGTCCTCTTTTGGGTCCCAGTCCACCCCCGATCACGCCTTGTGCCCGCGAGATTATAATACTACTCTCTTAATTGTCTCTTGGTGCAATGACAGCAAGCGTAGGGGGGGGCACTGTGTTTCAGGGGGGCGAGCTCAGTGTTTCAGGGGGCGGGGCACAGTGTTTTAGTAAGGAGGGGCACAGTGTTTCACGGGGGAGGGGCACAGTGTTTCAGGGGGGGGCACAGTGTTTCAGGGGGGAGGGGCACAGTGTTTCAGGGGGAAGGGGTACAGTGTTTCAGGGGGGAGGGGCACAGTGTTTCAGGGGGAAGGGGCACAGTGTTTCAGGGGCCTTCACCCTTTGCTCACTCGGTTAAGTCATTGCTGGAGCCAAGAGGTTTTTAGGGTCTCCTGAAGGAGAGCAGGGATTCCTTTCATCTGAGGGTACTATGCCATGTGAGTTGGGAGATGCCAGACTCGCTCCAGGTTGGGCTGCTGATACTTATAGCGTGTGCCCCCCTACACTATTATCTCCAAATCAGCACAGCAGTGCCTCGGGTTAGAAATACTGTGGTCATAGAGCTATTTAAATACCGCTCTGTCCTTGGCAACAGGGTCCTTTCAATGCAGGGTCTTATAAGTGGAGAATGCAGAGGGGGAGCAATGGGTAGACATGTGACACTGCTAATCAGAATATGGGTTAAAAACATGTTGACTGAAATGTACAAAAGCGCAGTGGTGCACAGACCTTACCAGACCTGCCTGGTTTAGCCCGGAGACTCCGGGTTTTTACACTCTTCTCCAGGTCTCTTGGGAAGAGCGTGGAGTTGAGTCTCCGGGATTTATGGCATTCCCAGCAACCCGGATTGGCTATGAGCAGACCACTAGTGGCCAATCACAAGTGTGGACGAAGACACAGTACGGCTGCAAATCCTGCTCATCTGGCATCCAGACAATGTGATAACCCCCATCCCGGCAGCCGGGTAGTGTTTATGTGGGCGGAGTTTTGAGTGGATATGCAGGGCTCGAAATTGAGTGGAGCTCTTGCTCGTAGCTGAGCAGAGGCTGGTTAGCTGGTTAGCTTGATACCAACCGCTACCAGGGGCTACGTTTGAATCCCCAGGCCAACTAATGCCGAACAAACACACCTATGTGACTATTTCTGC
This sequence comes from Ambystoma mexicanum, assembly GCF_040938575.1. NCBI lineage: Eukaryota > Metazoa > Chordata > Amphibia > Caudata > Ambystomatidae > Ambystoma > Ambystoma mexicanum. The sequence continues at coordinate 130,942,633 of NC_090931.1, forward strand.
GCATGTGGGAAAATCTATAAACAAAATGATGCTTGTGTGTTATGTGGAAGTTAGATTTATGTATGTACAAGCTCCTGGTTCCCCAGTGGTAGCTCCCAGTCACTCGTCAATGCTGGATAACCAGGAGCTGTTTTCAGCTCCTGCTTCTCCAACCTTAATATTAATCCCCGATATAGATTTGGCGTTGGATAACGTAAATCTTCGGGTATGTTTTTCAAATGTAGGTGGGTCTTGACCTTACTGAACGTCCCAGTCCCATACCAAGGCTTCTTGAACCCATAGATCAGGACCCCAGAGGTGCTCACAGAGGTCTGTAATGGAGTGAGGATACATAAGACACACTTACATCAGTAATGTTGAACTTGTGTTACTTATGCGATAAAGACTTGGGGGGAAGCCATACTGGCTGGTACGGACGCAAGTATAAAGTAACGGCTGGAAACGTTGCCAGCTGGCAAGGACAGCCCACCAATGTCCTTGGTGCGTATTACTTTTTTCTTTGGCGAAGAGGATAGTGCAGGGAGAGCAAACATATTTACCAAAATAAAATGGGGTACCGAAAAAGATACCACTCCTATTCAACAGACAGTGAGCCTATACGTGTGCATGGATCAATATGATGCAACACGTAGCAAAACCGTAGCCAGGATAAAACATACAATTATCCTCGTTCTTCTGAACACAAATATTCTTCATTTATTGACATCTTCAACAATATATCAAAAACGTACTCACCACATAGGGGTAAGTATACAGTGTAGTACATAAAGTGGCCAGTGCTTTCAAGAATCAGCCACACTTAAATATGTGGACAACCTATTCTGCAGAGCAATTAATGCAAAAACTAAAACCACAACAGTACATAGAACAGACTATACCACATAAACAGTACAACTATTACACAAATGGTTGTGCTAAATACTGGTAAATCTTACGCGCAACTTTTCGAACACACCTAATTAATGCTAACACATTCACACACAATAGGTATGTTACTAAAAAACACCCAACATGTTTCATTATTCCAAGAAAAAGAACTTGATGTGAGGAAATTCATCAGCGGAAAATAGCCTTCTTTACTGTAAATAGCTACACCCACTTAAATGTTGCAATAGCTATGAAAATGTCTCTAAATGGCAGTCATCCAGGTATGATGAATGTTCAAGCCCGTACCCTTTGACAACACTATATTGTCTGCACTCGGAGTTGCTACCTGTATCACAAAGTTACACAACAAACAGCTCTCATTAATGCTGTTTTACAATTTAGAAATGCAATAAATGCATCATATTTTAAATGTCTAACAATGCTGGTTTCTACTCCAGACTTACCTCAGAGCATGTTCATAGGTAATAGGTTTGGTGCTTGAACCTCTAGCGAAGTTTGCCAATGTGTTTTTGAAACCTTATATTAAAGAAATGCTGTCGCTCCTACAAGATACTACGGGAGTGATTAACTTAGTTGAAGTCCTTCTGTTTGACATGCAAACCGAGTTGTGAGTGGGCTTAGATATTGTCTCACTTTATAGCAAAATACCTCAGCAAGCCACTCTAGAAATGGAGGAAGAATTACTTTTGGCCAGAAAGGAAGAGGGCTACACACCTAACTCATTTATACGTTGGTGGAAAGAGATGGCCACTAACTGAAAACTGTTTTGTATTTAACAACACTTTTTTCCACCAAGTACATGGGACAGCAATGGGCTCCGCAGTAGCACCAACGCTGGCCAACCTGTACGTATAGAGTCTGAAGAGGAGTAAAATCCTGTCTGATGCCAACCCGTTCAGACACCATATTAGGTTAGGAAGAGGTACATCGATGATGTTCTGGTGATTTGGCATGGTGATTCGACCCTGCTTGATGATTTCTTAATATGGTTAAACCAACAAAATTGGATCTTATGTGTATCACTGAAACGTGGCTAAAGGATCCGGTTGGCCCAGTATGCGATATAGCAGTGCCAGAGGGATACATATTATATAATAAAAACAGATTGCGGGGCAGGTGGAGGAGTGGCAGTTATAGCAAGATTCAATTAAGCTATTTAAAGCTAATTTAACATGTAGTGGATGTGAAACTTTACACCGTAAATTCACACACACTCCTAATGACTGCATTAACATTCTAGTTTTATATAGACCGCCATCAATTGTGTCCGATTTCTGCACTGAGCTAACTGTCCAGTTAAATAACCTAAAATCCACAAATACAGCCACATTATTGATGGGAGATTTTAATAGATGGAGAGGGAACAAATTGGACAAGGACGCAATCCTACTGGAAAAAACAATGAAAAATATAGACTATATAGTGATAAACAACGAACCTACTACACTAAAAGATAACCAGTTAGACTGGGTTATAACCCAAAATCTGAATACTCAGAATGTTATCACAGAACCTTGTATCTGGTCAGATCATTTCTCGGTTACTCTCGACGTCCTTTTAAACAAGCCATCAAAACATATAAGTAATCCCCATGTAAAGGTGCGGAGCCGTAATTTTAAAAACATAGGTCCCGATCAATTGAAACCCTGCTTAAAAAGGATCCTAGATAATATCCAGGATAAAGATTTGTTATACACCACACATATCCGGGAATTGGTGGAACAGTTTGGACCCCTGAAATTCAAACTAGTCAGGAAAACGAGGCTTGGAAAGGAAATGGTCACAAAATCCTACACCAGCCAATAAAGATCGATGGAAATGTATACATTCAAAATATATAGAAGGTATCAGAGAAGATAAGACAAATTATTATAATAAAGAGATTGCAGCAGCCCCCAACGCCACAAGCAAAATCTTTGAGATCCTCAAAAACATATATAAACCCAAAGCTCTCACCCCTCCTTTCGCTCCAACTGAGGAGGACTGTGAGGTAGTACAGAGGGCTTTCTCTGCCAAGATATAGAAGGCTAGAGATAATATTATTATATACAGAGAGGATACAAGTGCGACAATATCACGACCTGTCGTTGAATCTAGACAGTGTGAAGGGGTCTGTTTCAGATTCCTCCCTGTTTCTGAGGAAGAGCTGTCCTCACTATTGGCAAAGATGAAACCTACTTTGTGTGCAGAAAATATCTTGCCAGCCAAAGTCATCTTAGATAACAAGGAACTGTTCTCGCCAGTACTTACTAAAATAGCAAATGCATCATTCCAAGAGGGCATAGTACCCAGGTGTATCAAAGAGGTGACCATAACGCCATTAGTTAAAATGGCTGGCTTGGATCCCAAAGATTCAGCCAACCTACGCCCCATTACAAACTCTAATTTCAACTTTAAAATCTTGGATAAGATAGCAACCAACCAATTTCAAAAACATATAGAAGTCCAGGGAATCCTTCATGAACAACAATCAGGTTTCCGGGAGGCTCACAGCACTGAAACTGCTATGCTAGATCTGCAAACACATATGCTTGAAATTCTGGATCAGGGCAAGGTGGGGATCCTGATGCTCCTAGATCTCAGTGCCGCGTTTGACTTGGTGGATCACCAATTACTGCAAAAGGCACTGGTTAAAATAGCGGGATGTTCTCTGGCTGCCTTGGCATGGTTGACATCATTCCTGGTGGACCGGAAAGCAAGAGTACACTGGGAGATACATTCTCTGAGGCTACGCATATTAACTTCGGAGTCCCACAGGCAGCGAGTCGATCTCCTCTGCTATTTAATTTATATATGAGATGTCTTTGTGACCTTATGGAAAGCGTTGGCGCGTTTTTCACGCACTACGCCGACGACACCCAGCTGGTCTTTGAATTAGTGGGTGACCATCTCAGAGACAGTGCCAAAATAACAGAAGTTTATAACATCATAGACAATTGGATGAAACACAACTGGATGTGTTTGAACAACACCAAAACCGACTTGATGATTTTCGGTACATGCCAGGCCAGAGCAAAGTTAGGTGCAGAATATAAAGCCTTTGTCATTAAGGATGCAAACATCCCAGTAATGATTCAGGTTAAAACACTAGGGGTCATGGTGGAAGCATCAGTGGGGTCTGAGGTACAAGATAAATTCCTTCATAAGAACAATGCTTATTACCTGCGCCTAATGAGAGCCATCCAACCCTTCCTAAATGATGAAAATATGGCTACTATTGCCAGGGCCATCATCCTATCGCGATTGGATTATGGCAATGCGTTGCTGCTAGGGGCAACAAAGAAAGAGATTGAGAGATGTCAAGTTACGGAGAATACTGCTGTTCGTATTATCAAAGGGATCAAGAACAGAGAACCCATAACGGAACGAAGGAAATCATTGCACTGGTTGAGAATAGAGGACAGAATTATATTTAAATCTATGACTATAGTTCATAGGTGTTTACACGGCACGGCCCCTATGCATTGCAAGAAACAATTTTCCAGATACATTCCATCGCGGTCTTTAAGATCAGAAGATCAGGGCTGGCTGAATGAGCCGCGTTTTACTCAAGCAACTGGCATGGGTAAAGCCTTCCCTGTGCATGCAGTGCAACACTGGAACAAACTGCCCAATACCCTCTAGCTGGAAATAAATTACCCGATCTTTAGAAAACTCTTGAAAACTCACCTGTTTAAATGAGTGTACCCTAGCCAGCGAATCTTCTGTTAGCCCCTGCAGTAATTATGTGTTGTTCGTTTTTAGGGTGTTTTGTGTCCACGCGCCCTGATGCCTGTGGGCTTTCGCGTGCCATAAGCATATAAACATAAACAGAATCTGTATTTGACCTTCACTTACAACGAAAGCAGTAGAGAAATCAATTGTTTGGATTTAACTATATATGCAGACGAGCTGAACGGTGCACTAAAAGTTATACCTTTTCACAAAGATACGGATAAGAACTTGTTATTCAATTTTAATAGTTTCCATCCAAAACATACAAGGGAAAACTTACCAGAGGGACAATTCTTACGTCTAAAAAGGAATAGTACCAGTAAAAATACATCTGAAAAAGAGGTTTCTAATTTAAGTTGCAGTCTGAAAGCAAGAGGGTACCCTAAGAAAAGAATTAGGAAGGCATGGAAACGGGACTCGAATAAGGAACAAGTTACTTACCTGTAACTGTTGTTCTCCAGCAAGGTCTGGCATGGATTCACATGCTCATGAATATTCCCCGTCGTCAGGCTGGGAATCCTCGATAAAGAAAAAATCAGTATCAGTTTCGTTTCTGATCTGTCTTTCTTAGTAGTAACCAATCACTGATCTCTGGGTCATACTGCCCCCAGCCAATGACTGCCCTCTCCCTAAGCCCCTCCCCTGGCAGCCATCCTCAGGTTTGGTAGCACGTAAAGTGGCAGTATGACCAAGTGAAAAGCCGCAGAGGGGCAGGAGGGAGGGTTTGCATGTGAATCCATGCCAGACCCATGCTGGAGAACAACAGTTACAGTTAAGTAACTTGTTCCTTCTCCAGCATGGGGTCTGGCATGGATTGACATGCTCATGAATATAAGAATACATAGCAGTATACACATGCACAACCACGGGAGGTGGCAACAGGCTCAACATTAAGCAATACAACAACTCAACATTAAGCATCTCTTACCTCCTCACCAGGCTCACCTTAAGCAAACATGTTGCGCAGCACTGCTTGGCCGACCCTGGACTCCTCCCTGGAGTCCCGATCGATGCAGTAGAATCTTGTGAAGGTGTGCGTCGACCTCCAAGTAGCAGCCCTGCAGATGTGCAGCAGGGGCACACCAGACAGTAACGCCGTGGTAGCAGCGATCGCTCTGGTGGAATGGGCTCTCGGACGGCCAGGCAGCGGTCGGTTTGCCAACCGGTGACAGTGCATGATGCAGCCGGAGAGCCATCTGGAAATGGAAGCCTTCGAGAGAGCCTTCCCTTGATTCACAGGTCCAAAGTTCACAAACAGCTGTGATGTCTTCCGAAAACAATTCGTGTGGTCCACGTAGAACTTCAGCGCTTTAGCTACGTCCAGCGAGTGCAGAGTCCTCTCGGCCTGCGACGAAGGCGACAGGAAGAAAACTGGCAACACCAAGGGCTCGTTGAGGTGGAAGTCTGACGGCACCTTGGGCATAAAGGAGGGGTGCGTCCTCAGCACCACCCTCGTGTCGTGAAAAGTCAAGTATGGAGGCTTGCAAGATAGGGCCTGGATCTCTCCCACTCGTCGTGCGGAGGTGATGGCCACGAGAAATGCTGTCTTCCACGACAGGAATTTCAACGACGCCGAATGCATGGGCTCGAATGGGGCCCCCATGAGCCTGGTCAGCACCACGTTGAGCTCCCACGCCGGGGCAGGGGCCTTCACCGGCAGGAACGATCGGAATAGTCCCTTCATAAATTCCTTCACCAGGCGATGAGACCACAAGGACGCCTGTCCTGTAGTTCTGGTGTATCGGGAGATGGCAGCCACATGTATCTTGATGGAGGCGTGAGCCACTCCAGCTTTGGCCAGCGACAGTAGGTACGGCAATACTTGAGGGTCCGTAATCCGCAGATGGTTAATCTTCTGTGCACGGAACCAGACAGAGAACCTCTTCAACTTAGGTCCATAGCACTTGAGAGTTGAGGACGCCCTGGCTTTTGCAAGAACCTCTCTGCAGTCAGCCGGGATATCCTATCCTCCAAACTCTAGTGCTGCAGGAGCCAAGCCTGCAAGTTCAGCGACTCCGGGTCGTGATGAAGAATGGCGCCTCCTTCTCTGGAGAGAAGATCCGCGTCCGTCGCCAGCTTGATAGGTGGGGACGTTGACAAGTCCAGAAGGTCCGGGAACCAGATCTGTCTCGGCCACGCCGGTGCGACGAGGATCATCCTGCACCTGGACCTCTTGAGCTGGTTGATGAGACGGAGCAGCAACGGCAACGGAGGGAACGCGTACAGGAACAGGCCGTCCCAAGGGAACGAGAAAGCATCGCCCATGCTCCTCGGCTGTGTGAACCTGCTGGCGAACCTCTGGCACTTGGAGTTCATCGCCGTCGCGAACAGGCCGATCTGGGGTTTGCCCCATCGTTGAAAGAGCTGATCCACCTGGTCCTGGCGTAGTTCCCACTCGTGGCACGAGCGCAGCTTCCTGCAGAGTGAGTCGGCAATGGTGTTTTTTATTCCTGCCAGGTGGAAGGGAACCAGAAACATCCCCTGGGCGATGGCCCAGTGCCACAGATCCTGGGCCTCCTTGGATAGGGCTGGGGATCTGGTGCCTCCCTGCTTCCGGATGTAGAACATCGTGGTGGTGTTGTCGGTGAAGATCCTCACCACTTTGTCCTTGAGAGATGGAACGAACGATTTGAGCGCCCAGAACACGACTCGTAGCTCCAGGATGTTGATGTGGAGAGACCTCTCCTCCGGGAGCTAGAGGGCTCTTGCATGGAGATCTCCGGTGTGGGCCCCCCATCCCTCCAGGGAGGCGTCCGTCGTCACCGTCTCCTGATACGCTGGGGTCTGAAAGTCTGTGCCTGCCGTGAGGTGCGCACGGGTACCCCACCATAGAATCACCCGACGGAACTCCTCGTCGAGCGCGATTCTGTCTTCGAAGCTGCCCGCCGCTTGAACCCAGCGGGCGTCGAGGAACTCATGTAGCGGACACATCCGAAATCTGCAAAGGGGCACAAGGTAGATGCATGAGGACATCATCCCGAGGAGGGACTTGATGGATCTCACCCTGGCAACATCCGTGGCTAACAGGCGCTGCACCTTGCCCAAAATGGCCTTCGTCCTTTCTTCCGACAGAGATGCCAATCGCTCCACTGTATCGAGCTTCGCTGCCAGAAACAGTGCCACCTGCGACGGAACCAGGTGGGATTTGGGGTATAATTCCGTGAGCAGGCGGACGGTCCTCGCTGTGTGCTCGACGGCGAGTTCTCTTGACCTTGCACGGATTAGCCAGTCGTCCAGGTAGGGGTAGACGTGGATCCCCTGCAGGCGCAGCTGCGCCACCACTGGTGCGAGGCACTTGGTGAACACCCTGGGTGCCGACTTTAATCCGAACGGCAGGGCTCTGAATTGGTAGTGACGCCCCTGGAGTACGAATCTGAGGAACTTTCGGTGTCCTTTTAGAATGGGGATGTCGAAGTAAGCATCCTCCAGGTCCAGCAACGATAGGAAGTCGCCCTCCTCCAGCTGTCCCAGCACGTGCCGGAGCCTCTTGGGGACGAGCTCGATGGCACCTTTCTTGAGCATCGCCCTTAACTCCAACAGAAGTTGAGGGACGTGATTCTCCTTCCTGGCCACGGGAGGAATGCAAGGACACTTCTTTTGAAATTCTAGCAAGGGTCTGCGGGCCAGGGTGTCCAGCACCCAACGGTCGGTGGAGATGGACTCCTACACGCTGACGAACTTCCGTGGTGCTTCCCACCGGGGTGCTTCGGTGGGGGCCCGACGCTACGGCCGGTTCAGTCCTGCTTGGAAGAGGCCTTGCCGCCTTGGCATCCTTGACGATGGCGGCGAGACCCTCCTTGCTTGCTGCAACCTCTGTAGGCCTCCTGGGACGAGGAGCGGGCCGCCTGGCGGTACGTAGAAGAGCCACCGCTGGATCCCTTGGAGGCTCCCTGTCTGCCTCCGGAGCTCCGAAAGGGCCGCCGTTGCTGAAGGACTCCTAGGGCTCGGGCTGTCTCTGTGTCGGTCTTGATGGCCTGGAGGGACTCATCCACCGTCTTCCCAAACAGGTTGTTGCCGTCGAATGGCATATCCAACACTCTGGTGTGGACGTCCTGGCGAAAGTCCGTCGCCTTGAGCCATCCTCGTCGTCGAAGGCAAACCCCGTTGCCCAGCTGGCAAAATCCGGTATCAGCAATGTCCGTTGCCACCGTTATGGCGTGATCCGACGCCACCTCACCTTCCTGCTGAATGTGTAGGGCCTCCGCCCTCTTGTCGTCCGGTAGGAAGTCTAGCAGTGGAGCTATCTTGAACCAAAGTTCCCTTTCGTAACGGGCCACAATCGCTAAGGCATTGGCCGCCTTAATCGTCGTCGCCGCCGACGAGATGACTCGTCGTCCCATGGAGTCCAACTTCTTGCCCTCGCTGTATATGTTCCTCAGGGCAGAGCTGGAAGAGCTCGGATGCCCTGGCTATTATGGTGTGGAAAGAGCCAATTTCGTTGGGCGGAGAGGCCCGAGGGGGGGGAGGGGTGATGAAGGAATGTCCGTTGTATCATCGCCACCGTCGTCGTCCGTCCCCGTCGCTGTATCCGTCGCCGTATCATCCCGAGGGTCCGGCGAGGGGAATGAGGGGTCCACAGGCCTTGTGGGCACGAAGGGAGGTGCGGGGTGGACTCTCCTCCGCTTGTTCGGAGGGCTTCCCGACGGTCCTGGTTCTGGATCCTCCGTCGGGGTCCGTGGTAACCTCGTCCTTATCTCAGTATATAAGGATTGGATTGCCAACAAAATGGCCGCAGAGCTATCCTGGGGCTCGGGCAATGGCTGCAACGGGCGGGATGGCTGCTCCACTGGGCCCTCGTCGTCGCTATCTTCGATCACATCAGCAAGATCCTTCCCCTGGGATCGAACCTTCTCGAACCTCTCGTTGAGGCCTTTCACGGTTTCCACCAGATCCTCCTCGGAGGCTGAATCTGAGTCCGTAAAGGCCACCGCCCCCCGCCCTCTTTTTCCACCGGGGTCTTCACGGGGGTCTTAACGATGGGCTGGAAAGAGGATTCCCTCCGCGGTGGCAGGGAAACTCTGTGCCCCGAGGCCGCCTCCACTGGCATACTCTCTGCCGGCTTTGCCAGGGCCGCTGTGACAACCTCGACAGAGGCCTTTGCCGGTTGGATCAAGGCCCTCACCACCTTAGGTGCGTCCTGGGCCTTCGCTTTGGGGGGAGGGTCATCGCCTCGCTCCCCCTCGGCTCCCTTCGAGATCGACCAGGGCCTCTCCAGAAGCTTACCCAGGTTCTCTGACTTCCTCTTCCCCGAACCAGAGCACTGGCTCGTGGTTGATCATGCCGGGGAAGTCGCGTCCTACTTGGCAGCCGAAGAGCCCGACCTTTCGGCGCTCCCGGTGCCTGCAGACTTGCGGTGCTTGGCCTTCTGTTGGGCCCCCGTCGCCGGGACGCCCTCACAGAACTTAGAAGACCGCTCAGACTGTGCCCTTCTCCAGCCAGGCGGTGAGGCAGGAACGACGATCTTGCTTGGTCCGTTTCTTGCAGAACGCACAGTCCTTCTCCACGTGCATCTTGTCCTCATGAAGGCAGTAGAGACATCTCGAATGCTCGTCCTCCTTGAAAACATTTTGCAATCCGCATCCCGGGCAGCTCCTGAACAGCTTGGATCCGGACGTCGAGCTTCCCTTGTCCTGGGCCATGTCCGTTGAGGTAGGCCTCAGATCTTCTGGAATCCTCCAAGAAGCGTAACTCGACGAAAACTTCACCCTTGAGGGGCGTAGAAGAATTCCGAAACGGGTCCCCACTATCGGAAGTAGAAACGGTGGAGCTTGAGGCTCGATTAACCCCAAAAATGTATCAGGTGTATCCGACTGCGTAGGTAAGTTTTCCAATTTATCAGTTATGTCTTCCTCTTCACTCAAACACAGAGTGTCTCCAAAATCCCCCTCCTCCTCACCTGATGTAGAGGAGTAGTCCAGCCTCTTCCGACGTGTGCGACACCCGTGTGTCTTGCCTTTCTTTAGTAGGTAAGGCCGGCCTCGGAAGGAAGCCACTGTGACCTCGGAAACGGTCAATAGAGACTCCCCTCCGCGACAGACAAGACGGAGTAGGGGAAAAGCCTTGCGGCACAAAAACCCCTCTGGATGGTGATCCCAGCGATCCGGAAGCAGAGAAGGGGAGCGAGCGTACAAGCGTAGCAGTCCAATGTCCAGGCACAGACAGAGCCGGGGATACAGGGAGAGAGCGGAGGGAACCAGAGGGAAGAGAATGCTGAGCTGGAGCAGGAACAGGGGCGAAAGAAGCAACGGAGAGTCCGGAGAGATGCAGAGAGAGAGAGAGAAAAAGGAGGAAAAACCACAATGCAAGGAAAGGGCGGAACACCACCAAGGGAAATAACAAGGAGCGTAGGTAACAAAGGGATAGTACGAGAGTTGCAAAGTGCCGAGCCGCCGAAAGTGGAAAGTAAAATACGCTTGGCGGCGGCCATCTTGGGAAGAACTAGACCGTCAACAGACGACTAGGGAGGAGACGTGATGGCACAACACGTTGGCGGCCATGTTTCCACCTGTTCCACAACCGCTAGGAACCCGCGGTTGTGACAGTATGCCCCCTTCCAAGGTGGCTCCCTCCCGGCTTGCTGGGATGGAGCCAATGAAACTGTCGCAACAAACGGGAAGCATGTACATGAGCCTGGGGTTCCCAGGTATCCTCAGATGAAGGATATCCTTTCCAATGGATGAGATATTCTCAAGGCGTCCTCTGTGGTACCGAGAGTCTCGGATGCGGGAGACTTCATACTCATCCTAGATAGGATCCGGTAGGATGTGTAGTTTGGGAGTATTCTGCTTCCTGTCGTCCGACACAAAGGGGCGCAATTGAGAGGCATGAAATGTCGGATGAATCTGACTAAGGGTTCCTGGTAATTTGAGGCGATAGGCCACTGGGTTGATCTTATTCAGTATCTCAAAAGGTCTGATGTACCGAGGAGACAACTTAGAAGGACGGACCCAACGAGGCAGGAACTTAGCAGACAACATAACCTTGGACCCCTTCTCCCATGCCGGTACTTGGTTACGATGTCTGTCAGCTTGTTGTTTGTTCCATATATTGGCCTTTAGGAGACTTTGTTTAGCTGTGTTATGAGCTTCCTTTATTTCGGCCAGGGAGGTTTCAATGGAGGGTATAAGAGTCTCAGGCCAAAAGACAGGTACAATAGATTGAGGGTTGAAACCGTAAGTACAATAGAAAGGGCTAAACCCGAGGGCATCATGGACTGAGTTATTGTAGGTGAACTCTGCGGTGGGGAGTACGGACACCCAGTTGTCTTGTAGCTGGTTTACAAAACACCTTAGCTATTGTTCCAGGGTTCCATTTAGCCTTTCCGTCTGTCCGTTAGTTTGCGGGTGGAAACCTGAAGACAGAGCTCTCAATGCCTAGCAGTTTACATAATGCAGTCCAGAACTTAGAGGTGTATTGGCTACCACGGTCGGACACAATCTTTTTGGGAAGCCCGTGTAGCCTGAATACATCTTTGAGAAAGACCTCTGCCATGACTGAAGCCGAACAAATCTTTGACAGAGGTGAGAAATGAGCTAACTTGGAGAAAGAGTCCACTGTCACCATAATACACGTACACCCTTGAGAACTGGGTAGGTCCACGATGAAATCGGTGGAAATGTGCTTCCAAGGACCCGGAGGGATCTGGTCCTGTTGAAGCAGGCCGATGGGTCTTTGTGTGGAGTGTTTGTTTTGCATGCAGGTCAAGCAGGTCCGGAGGTATTTCTGAGTGTCCGCTCTCATGTTGGGCCAATAGAATGACCTTCTGAGAAGATCTAGGGTGCTCTGCAGGCCTCGATGACCTGCTACCTTAGAGTCGTGGCACCACCGAAGAGCTTGTTGACGGGGGGCTTGTGAGGGAAGGATTAATCTACCTTGCGTGAAGTACAGACCGTCTTTCTCGTCAACCGGCAGCTTGCCCACGGACAAGGTCGATCCTTCCGGGGAAAGCGATGCTTCTCTGACTTCTTCCAGGAAAGAGGATACCGTGGAGATGATCTTGGTATGGGGAAACATTAATTCCTTTCGGTACATTGGAGATACTTCCTCTCTATGAGACAGAGCGTCAGCAATCTGATTTTGAGAGCTGGGAATATAGGTGATGAAAAAATGAAATTGAGCGAAGAAATTTGCCCATCTGGCTTGACGAGTGTTATAGCATTCTTGTTGTCGCAGTATCTGAAGATTCTTATGGTCGGTGCGAATCAAAAAAGGATGCAAACTTCCCTGGAGCAGATGTCTCCATTCCAAACAAGCCTATTTCATGGCCAAGAGTTCCCTCTCGATCACAGAATAATTCTGTTGGCTCGGATTTAATGTCTTAGAATAGTATGCTATGGGATGTTCACGGCCCTGGTTGGTTTGGAGGAGAACAGCTCCCACTGCTGCAGCCGAGGCGTCAGTTTCCAAAACAAAAGGCAAACGTTGGTCGGGCTGCCTTAGAATGGGTGCGGTACAAAACCTGTTCTTCAAGCGGGTGCAGCTGTCTTCGGCTTCCGTGGACCACTGGAAAGGCGTAGAGGACTTTTTTTAACAATGCAGTGATTGGGAGGGTGAGTCTGGAAAATTCAGGGATAAACTTCCGATAGAAATTTGCCAGACCTAAGAACCTCTGAATATCCTTGACCGACGAAGGAGAGGGCCAGTCAAGTATGGCTTCAACCTTCCTAGGATCCATGGTGATTCCTTCTTTAGACAGGATAAACCCCAGATAGGATACGGAGCATTGGGCGAAAGAGCATTTTTCCGGTTTGACCAGAAGGTGGTGTTGCTGCAGCCTGTGTAGTACTTCCCTTACCTGGAGGGTATGCTCTTCGGTCTGGCGGGAGAAAACCAGGATGTCGTCAAGATAGACCACTGTATTCAGACCCAACAGATCCGAAAATATGCGGTCCATAAACCTTTGGAAAATAGAGGGAGCGTTCACTAGTCCGAAAGGCATTACTTGGTATTCAAACAAGCCAAAGGGAGTGCGAAAGGCCGTCTTGCATTCATCTCCGGTCCTGATTCTGAGTAGATGATAGGCATTTCGTAAATCAAGTTTAGTGAATATCACTGAGCCCTGGATCGTCTCCAAGATCTCTGAGATGATGGGCATGGGATACCTGTCCTTGATGGTCAACTGGTTTAGGCCTCTGTAGTCGATACATGGCCTTAGTTCTTTGGAGCCTCTTTTGGATATAAAAAACAAAGAGGCCCCTGCAGGTGATCTGGATGGTCAGACAAGACCATTGGCTAGGTTTTCATCCAGATAACGCCGGAGGACTTCTTTTTCAGAAATAGAGAGGGGATACATCCTGCCAAAGGGAACCAAGGCCTGAGGGACGAGATCAATCCTACAGTCCTCTGGACGGTGGGGGTGGTAGCTCTATGGGTTGCTGTTTTTCAAAGACAGAAACAAATTCCTTAAAACAGCCCGGAATACAATGGATGGAGCTTTTTTCTGTGGCACATACAGTCTTGACACTCTCGAACAAAGGTCCCGGTAGGCACTTCTCTTGACAGTAGGTGGAATGGAAGCTCAAGAGATTCCTCGTCCAGTCTATGGTGGGATTATGCCTTCGGAGCCAGCCAATCCCCAATATAACCGGAAAATGGGCAGCGCGGATGATGTCGAACTTCAATGTTTCCGAATGTTGCTGGATAGAAACAAGCACATCCTCCGTGGTGTGGGTGATAAGACCTGAGCATAGAGTGGTACCATCTACTCCCTCTACCTTCTGGTCTTCTTCTTTGGCGATTCTATGTAGGTCGACCTTATCGGCCCATAGTGTGTCCAAGAAATTCTCTGCGGCACCACAATCCAGCAGAGCCTGGGTCTTTATCTCCTTTCCTCGGAACTGGAGCAGGACCGATATCACCATTAAACGGTGATCTTCAGAGGACTTGGCGGAGGTTACAGAAAGCGTAGTGTAGGAACTGGAAAAAGCCCCTCGGTAGTCTGTCCTGTCGGCTACCGAGGGCGTTCGTTTCCCGACCGTCTGGGGGGTACGTCGGGACCGTCCCTCAGGAGGTGAGTGGCAGAGCCACAATACAAGCAGAGGCTTCCCTCCCTTCTCCTCTTCTTTTCTTCAGCAGTCAGGGGTGCTCTGGTAGTTCTGATTTGCACAGGCTCTTCTCTGGTAAGAGGACGGGTAGCAGGTGAAGAGGTAGAAGGATGCGTTTCCAGGAGAGGACCGAGGCTGCGGGTCTTCTTTCTTTCATTCTTCCATTCGGTCAAACGGAAATCAATTTTCACCACAGCCTTTAGGAGGTCAGAGAACGAGTCAGGGCGAGATATCCGGGCTAGCTCATCCTTTAGCTCCTCTCGCAGACCCCTCCGAATAATATGGTGTACTGTGCCTCTTCTTGCCAGCCTGCCTCAGCCGCTAACCTCTTGAAAGAGGAGATGTAGGAGAGTAGGTCTGAACTTCCATGACGCACATCCAGTAGGTCTTCACTTGCTATCTGAGTGCTTTCGGTGCGAAGGAAGGTCTGCTTTAATAGATCCTTGAATGCCGCATAGTTCTGAAGAACTGGGTCAGACTGGGAGACTAAGGGAGTAGCCCATGCCAAGGCATTCCCGGTCATGTGTGTAATCATGAATCCCACTTTAGTATGGTCTGTGGAAAAGGCGTGCTGTCTGAAAGCGAAATGTATGTTGCAGGCTTCTAAAAATTCTTTAACCTTCTTTTCAGAGCCGTCAAATTTGCCTGATACCAAAGGCAGAGGGGGAAGATCTGTGGTTTGCTGTTCTCGGGCGTCAACCCTTTGCTTAAGAGCGGCATTGTCTGTCTTAAGGGTTTGCACTTCCTGGTTGAGGGTCTGTACCGCTGCCACGAGTTCCTGCAGCTGTTGGGGAGTTGCCATGTCGGTACTCTGGCGTTGCAAGCTATCAGGTGTATCCGACTGCGTAGGTAAGTTTTCCAATTTATCAGTTATGTCTTCCTCTTCACTCAAACACAGAGTGTCTCCTAAATCCCCCTCCTCCTCACCTGATGTAGAGGAGTAGTCCAGCCTCTTCCAACGTGTGCGACGCCTGTGTGTCTTACCTTTCTTTAGTAGGTAAGGCCGGCCTCGGAAGGAAGCCACTGTGACCTCGGAAACGGGTCAACAGAGACTCCCCTCCGCGACAGACAAGACGGAGTAGGGGAAAAGCCTTGCGGCACAAAAACCCCTCTGGATGGTGATCCCAGTGATCCGGAAGCAGAGAAGGGGAGCGAGCGTACAAGCGTAGCAGTCCAATGTCCAGGCACAGACAGAGCCGGGGATGCAGGGAGAGAGCGGAGGGAACCAGAGGGAAGAGAATGCTGAGCTGGAGCAGGAACAGGGGCGAAAGAAGCAACAGAGAGTCCGGAGAGATGCAGAGAGAGAGAGAGAAAAAGGAGGAAAAACCACAAGGCAAGGAAAGGGCGGAACACCACCAAGGGAAATAACAAGGAGCGTAGGCAACAAAGGGATAGTACGAGAGTTGCAACGCGCCGAGCCGCCGAAAGTGGAAAGTAAAATACGCTTGGCGGCGGCCATCTTGGGAAGAACTAGACCGTCAACAGACGACTAGGGAAGAGACGTGACGGCACAACACGTTGGCTGCCATGTTTCCACCTGTTCCACAACCGCCAGGAACCCGCGGTTGTGACAAAATGAGAAAATCTCCTGAAAAAGCACGAAAACGCAGTAAAAGCTCGAGAGCTAAAGTACGAGGACTCCCAACACTTGAACGTGTGGTAAAAATCTGAGAATGGCTGCCAGGGGAGGGGCTTAGGGAGAGGGCAGTCATTGGCTGGGGGCAGTATGACCCAGAGATCAGTGATTGGTTACTACTAAGAAAGACAGATCAGAAACGAAACTGATACTGATTTTTTCTTTACCGAGGATTCCCAGCCTGACGACGGGGAATATTCATGAGCATGTGAATCCATGCGAGACCCCATGCTGGAGAACAACAGGGACGCCCTACTGGAATACAAGAAGGAACAAGTGGTAAATGAGGAGATCACTTGTGCGAGTAGCTTTAACACTCTGCCCAACCAAAACAAAGAATTCTTCTAAAAAATGGGCATATCTTAGCCAAGGGAGACAACACATTGAATCCACCCAGATGCACTTTTAAAAGAAATGGTGTCACGGAATGATGTGTGTGAGCAATCAGATACTCAAAGGACGTTAACAGAAACTTGAGGGACGGGGGGTGCCTAGGGTGGCAGGACATAACCCCTGTGGGAATTATAAATGCTGTGCGCAAACCAGGAGAACTCATGGAGTGGACATATGCCTATCAAAACCATGGCAACACCGTCTCTTTACTTACTGCAACAGCAGTTGGGTAATGTATGCCATATGGTGTCCATGTATGAAAATGTATATAGGGGAAAACGAACGGAACGCGAGGACTAGGATCACTGAACACTAAAGCTGCACTAGGAATCCCGTATCGACGGCCCCCATGGGATCATTATTTTCCAGGACCTACCTTGTAGCTCTTTCCTCTGGTGTCTCCCCTCTCTCCCTGTTGTTTAAAACTTTAAGTACCGAAAAAGATGAACAAAGCAAAGGGGAGTCAAGGTCTATGTTCATGGAGGTCATGGCTGTGGCTTGGCAGGGACATATGAGGCAAAAGACCGCCAAAGCAAGTTTCTCCTTTCTTTTTTTTTTTTTTAACACACAATCAAGCAGTGCGGGGTGGGGGGGGCATCAGAAACTTTGCCAGGCCCGATCCGGCTACTAAAGGCCATGGTGCAAACTTTCTGATAGGAGGGGAAAGCTACACTGGGCGCTAATAAGGACTAAAGGGAGTCAAGTACATTTCACGTATGAGAAACCCTACTGTATGTAGCGTAACGAAACATCCACACACAAACATCCTAATGTTAACTAGAAATAAAGAATGGGAGTAAAAAGAGAAAACCGTGAATAATTAAGATCGTGTGAACACATCTCACTCAATTGGCAGGCTTGCTACATACATACTTTGGATTAAAGCACTATATAAAATTAAGCGTTTTGGATTAAAGCGCTATATAAAATGAATAAACATAAACATAGAGGCCTGGGAGATGTAGCATGGCAGCACTGGCATGCACAGACATTAGAGTAGTAATCATTTACTAATACCATCTGCGCCCCAGCCATCTCTCAGATTACCAGGGCCCCGAGTGGGGACTGGCGGGAAGTGCTCCATCACATCCCAGGGTCCGGCCCCTGATGACTGCTTCCACATTGGGAGTCCCTGGGTCGCTTGCACATACTGGCCAGCGGAGTGTAATGGCCAGAGGGCAGTAAACACAAAGCTGCGTCCAATGGATGCGAGCATGCCAGCATGCCGCACTGTGTAGGCCATGAATGCAGCCTGCACTACAGGGATAATGCCAGGACCATTGCAACATTAATGCTGCACCCAGTAGACTGCTAAAACCACACACACTACAATACACCATTACTGCTGCATTATAAGAGTGTGGATGCTAAACCCAGAACACAAGAAATGCTGCACCTTAAGCCCATCAATGCTACACCCATAATGCGGCACCATAAGAGTGCTGATGCTGCACCCACTACACCACAAGAGTGCTGATGCTAAATGCAGTACACAAGTAATACTGCACCTATAAGCCCATCAATGCTACACCCATTACACCATTCATGCGGCACCATAAGAGTGCTGATGCTGCACCCACTACACCACAAGAGTGCTGATGCTAAATGCAGTACACAAGTAATACTGCACCTATAAGCCCATCAATGCTACACCCATTACACCATTCATGCTGCACCATAAGAGTGCTGATGCTGCACCCACTACACCACAAGAGTGCTGATGCTAAATGCAGTACACAAGTAATACTGCACCTATAAACCCATCAATGCTACACCCACTACACTATTAATGCGGCACCATAAGAATGCTGATGCTGCACCCACTACACCATTATTGCTGCACCATAACAGTGTGGATGCTACACCCACTACACCATAAGAGTGTTGATTCTACACCCAGTACACGAGTAATGATGCACCTATAAGCCCATCAATGCTACACCCACTACACCATTAATGCTGCAACATAAGAGTGCTGATGCTGCATCCACTACACCATTATTGCTGCACCATAAGAGTGTGGATGCTACCCCCACTACACCATAAGAGTGTTGATGCTACACCAAGTACACGAGTAATGATGTATTTGTATTTCATCTTATATAGCGCTGGCAGCCCGCAGGCATCAGGGCGCTTTGACAAGACAGACACAGACTAAGTTACGGATTGGCCTCCTATGACTAATACTAAAGAAAAACAGTAGCTGAGAGGGTGGCTGCAGAGCTCCTGAATTATCTAAAAAGGTAGGTCTTCAGGAGTTTTCTAAACTTTGGGTGACTGCCTTTCATTCTCAATGTCCTTGGTAGTGTGTTCCACAACTGAGCTGTCAGCACTACGAAGGCTCTGCCCATACCAGAGTTTAGCTTGTACTTAGGTACAATCAGTAAGCTCTTACCTTCGGAGCGATGCTGTCTCTGTGGGGTATATAATACGATGCTATTCTTGAGGTAGCTAGGGGCTTTGCCATAAAGACATTTATACAAGAGAGTCAGAGATTTGAATTTTATTCTCTCCTCAACCCTGAGCCTGGGAACAGATCTTCTGGCCAAGGTGGTGTGGTCCCTTCTAAGATGTTTTACAAGCCTCACAAGCGTCATTCTGTATGACTTGGCATCTTGCTAGATCTTTGACAGATGCCCGATAAGAAGGGCATTGCCGTAATCAAGCCTAGATAGCACAGTGGCTATGGCAATTGTGGACATATTGCATTAATTCAGAAATGGCCTAATGGCCTTCATGAGCCGCAGGTAATACGCTGTGTTTTTTTGCAGGTAATTAGCCTGTGCTTCAGAGTTGATGGCTGAGTTCAACCTCGTGCCAAGGGTTTTAACCTGGGTCAATACTTGGATTGTAGCATCCTTAATCTGAAAAGACTCATACTCCGCCCCAAGTTTAGGTAGCAGGCGGCTGGACCCGAACAGCATAAGTTCGGTTTTAGTGTTGTTAAGACACATCCAGTTTAACTGCATCCATTCATTAATTATGCTATAAACCTTTCTGATCTTAGCACTATCTACATTGTAGGAGACCTCTAGCTCTAGTATGAGCTGCGTATCACCTGCGTAGTTAGGGGAAAGCACCCCTGTTTCAACCAGGATGTTGCATAGATTACGCATGTAGATGTTGAAGAGCATGGGGGATAGGCTAGCTCCCTGGGGGACTCCAAAAAAAATGGAAATAGGGTCGGAGAAGCTATTTCCCCAATGTACTCTGGCTTGGCGGTCTGAAAGAAAAGAAACCAGCCACTTCAGTGCCATTGCAGAGCAGCCCACGTTGTCTCTGTGCTTTGACCAAGAGTTGATGATGAACCAGGTCAAATGCCGCATTGAGGTCCAACAGCATTAAAATCCCTATTTTACCCTTATCCACCAGACTCAACATGTGGTTCTGAAGGTCCAACATAGCCGTCTCCGTGCTATGTGAGGCCCTGAAACCAGACTGTTGTTGGTGTAAGGTTACGTGTTTTTCCACATAATTCTGCAGCTGATGTGTCGCTATTCTGTCCAGGATTTTAAGAATGAAGTAGGAGTTAGTAATAGGACAGAGATTTCCCGGGTCCTTGGGATCTAATCCAACTTTTTTTACCAGCAGAGAGATGGTGACTTTCTTTAGCTCTTTGGGAACTATGCCCTCCTTAAAGGAGGCGTTCACTATTTTCAATAAAATAGGAGCGAATTGTTCCTTGTATTGGAGAATGATGTTGGGAGGTAACACATTTTCTGCACAGGACGTTGGTTTCATATGACCTAGAACTTCTATTAGCTCTGCTTCAGTGATGGTAGAAAACATGAAGGTCTCCTGACCAGGCTTGATGTCAGTCTCCTTGGGCACTGTTACCTGGTTCAGTGTTTTTCTGACTTTAATTATATTTTGTCTGGCTTTGTCTATTTTGGCTGTGAAGGCATTTTGCACAATATTGCAATCTGCCTTAGAAGGAGAAAATGGCGGGGTGAGATTTTTGGGTTTCTCTATACTCTTTAAGATAAATCAAAAGTTTACTAGTCTTGTTAGCTGCTGTTTCAATTTCAGAGTTAAAGAAGTTGGCCTTGGCCAACCTTACCATGTCTTTGTACTTCTTATTAGCTATCTTCCATTTCTCTTTATTTTCAGTGGACTTATATTGTCTTCACTTTCTTTCAAGGGCCTTTTTTTCAATTTTGATTGCATCTAGTTCCACAGTATACCATTTCTGTTTTTTATTGTCTTTCCTGGCTAGCTTAGTTTTAAGTGGTGCCACTTTCTCAACTAGCTCTTGAATGTGTGTGGTGTTTTTCTCTAGCAGTGTCTCACAGCTGTCTTGCTCCTGAAAAGAGAATAGTATTTTATCTAAACATGGCTGGAGTTGGTCGATTTTCAAATTTCTGAAATTTCTACTAACCACCACGACGTGGGGGTTGTGTTGTATGGGAGGTGATTGAAGTTCTATGTTCAGGGCCACTAAGTGGTGGTCGCTCCAGATACATGGTTCAGTGTAGCAGTCCTGAGTCAGTAGATTATAGGGGAGCATCCAGTCCAGTTGGTTTCCTTGAGGGGTTGTGGGCTCCTCATTTATAACATGGAAATCTAGATTTTTTTGTACTTTTTCTAGCAAGATTGCTTCCTTGTCTTTTTTGTTCCCATGCCAGTAGTTGAAATCCCCAACCAACTAATGTGGACACATTAGCGGATCTCAGGCTGACTAGTTGTGAGCAAAGTTCATTTGGGAAATCTGAGACCAAAGATGGCAGTCTGTATAGTACTATTAGGTTAAAACAATTATTAGGGGTGAAAGCCAACTTCAACTGTATGGATTCACATCCATTAGAATTAAAATTTACCTTGAACAATTTCAGCTTTTCTTTGGCTATGATTGCAACGCCACCACCCTGACCTCCCTCTCTATTGACATTGTAGATGATATATCCCTCTGGTAACGCTATTTCACAAGTAGGCCCTATAGGGTCCTTTAGCCATCACAGAATATGTCAAATTGTTTATCCAAAATCAGTTCGTTTATATTTATCGCATGTTTGACCATGGAGCGGGTATTTAACAGACCACTTTCAAGCTCATAAGGGACTCGGAAGGCCTTACGGCACATCCTCTTCTATTTTGCTAATACATTGGTTCCCAGTGCCCCCACCCATCTGCATCAACACTTGCCCCTCACAATTGAGAACTGCCATCATGCTTTCACGATAAAAGCTACTTTTCTTAGTTAAACAGTGGCAGTTACCTGGGGGAAGTAGAAGAAGGAAGAGGGAGGGCAGAGCAGAGCACACCCGGAGCAAACCGGAGTTAACTGGCCCCTACGCGCCGGCGCTTACGCGCCTGACGCATGAACAAATATGCACGTAAACTACAATTTGACTGGGAATTGCAGTTCGCTGCAAACTAGTCTGCCTAGCAACCTCGCAGTTGCCAGAGGAGGCGGAGCGTAGCTTTCCTGATCCTCGTTACACTCCAAATGTTGTAAAGTTGAATTTAGCAGGCCTGTGCCTACGAAACAACAATTACAAACAGTTCTATAACCCCACAATTCAAAATATTTAAAATCAGTTTAAAAGCGCAGCTAAGTAAAATCTCAAGCAACTAGCCTATTAAAACAATTCTAAAGGATTCTCGTAGCCTAACTAATGAAGTAACTGGGCGTGGTGGTAACAACTCCTATTTATGCACCGGAGTTAACCGGCCCCTACGCGCCGGCGCTTACGCGCCTGACATGTGGATAAATATGCACGCAAACTACAATTTGACTGGGAATTGTAGTTCGCTGCAAACTAGACTGCCTATCAACCTATAAGCCCATCAGTGCTACACCCACTACACCATAAGAGTGCTGATGCTAAATCCAGTACACGAGTAATGCAGCACCTATAATCCCATAAATGCTACACCCACTACACCATTAATGCTGCACCATAAGAGTGCTGATGCTGCACCCACTACACCATTAATGCTACATAGTAATAGTGCTGATGCTACACCATTAATACGGCAGTCATAAGGCCCTGAATGCTACACCCATGTTGAACTACACTATTAATGCTGCACCATAATAGTGCTGATGTTGCACCCACTACACCAGTGGTCTTCAACCCTTTTGGGCCTGGGTCCCCCTGAGCAAAATGTTTGCAGGCCGAGCCCCCCCCAAAAATGCCAAATGGACAGTATATACAAAACTATTGCATGCCGTCACCTCACCCTACTCCCAATATATTGCATGGGCTCCCCCGTCCTGCTGCCACCACAGTCCCTGGGCTACCCCCCTCCGTTCCCAACACAGTCTGAGGGCCAGTGGCGTCTGGGAAATTTTGTAAGTTGAGGACATAGATATTTCTCCCCAAAACGTCATAGCGACCCAGCGCAGCAAGACATCCCGAACCAATCAAAGGAGTTGCGGGGGTGTTCCCCCAATTATTCTTTTTTAAATAATGGTTTAAAATGTTACATTGTAGAGCATACTTAAAAAAATGGGTAAAAAGCCAAACAGCTTGCAATTGGTGCTGGGGGGCCAGGGGGCAGGCATGACATTTTTTACTGGACATCTGTGATAGATGATCAGTAAAAAGATACCAAGCCTGTCCCCTGGGTCCCAGAAGGCCTAACTCAATCAACATGAATATGTGTGTATGCAAGGCCCTCGGGGGACAAGGGGGAAAGAATGATATTTTTGACTGGACATCTATGATAGATATCCAGTAAAGAAATACCATCCCTGTCCCCTGGGCTCCACAGCTCCTCAGAAGAAGAGCTGATTTTGGCAGGTGGGTAGGGGGGATTGTGCAACAAAGGCATTTTTGAAATGCCTTTGTTGTACAACCCTCCTTCCCCCTCTATCTCCCCACTCGCCAAAATCATCTCAACAGACCAAAACAAACACACACACACGCTCACACAGCAATCACCCTATCATTCACACAAGCACCCATCACATACATTTACTCATAACACAAGCATGCACTCATCCATACACATATTGAAATAAAATATAAATGAACATAAACGTACCTTGTGTAGTGGCCTACGCATGGGTGCAGACTGAAATGCCCTGCTCCAGGGTGCTCTTTCCGTACATATGCAAAGAGGCGCAGGAGCTCCCCCTCACACATACAGACATGTAGTGCCCCAGCCAGCATTTCCAATGAGCCATGCAAGGCTGGCGAAGGAAAACGCCCCTAACCTTGCATGGCTCAGTGAGCATGTGCGGCTGGGGAACTGAACTGTCAAAGGGAAACAGTGTTTCCCTTTGACAGTTCAGCCAGCCCAGTAGCATTCCCTCAGCTAGAAAAACCAGCTGAGGAAGTGCTCAGTGTTTCACTGGGCTGGCTTCTCCATAATGAGTGAGGGGGCCACTGGGTGGATGCCCCCTCCCCATTATGGATGAGCCACCAGGCTTGCACTGGCCTATAGGGCAATGCCCATACCAAAATTTGAAAATGCTAGTATGAGCCAGTCAAAATGGGCCCATTTTTTGGCTAATATGGGCCAGTTTGATGAGTTATTTCACTATGCAGCTAGTCATTTTGTCATTTTCACCATTGTTGCTGAATGCATATTCTTTAAATATAACAATTTGCTTACATTTTTACAAAAAAAACATCCCTTGGGTACTATTCAAACAGTTTGTGACTAAAGGAATGAATATCCATTTGCAACTGCGTCCCACTTTTTCATTGGTGCCTGAGACAGTTTCATGCTCCAGTCCGACCATGTGAGCCACTGCTGCCCATTTCCTCGAATCTAAAATAAATTGTTTTTACATTGTATGCTGGGCTCTGACCCCCCTTCCCCTGGATGCAGCTGCACCCTGCTGCGGGGGCACGCCCCAGAATTTGAAAACCTCTGCACTGTCTGCACTACACCATAACAGTGCTGATGCTACACCATTAATGCTGCAGCCATAAGGCCATGAATGCTACACCCATTGCACTACACTATTAATACTGCACCATAAGAGTGCTGATGCTACACCCACTACACCAATAATGCTGCACTATAAGAGTGCTGATGCTGCACCCACTACACCATTAATGCTTTAGCCATAAGGCCATGAATGCTATACCCATTGCACTACACTATTAATACTGCACCATAAGAGTGCTGATGTTGAACCCACTACACGATTAATGCTGCCGTCATAAGGCCCTGAATGCTACACCCATTGCACTACACTATTAATACTGCACCATAAGAGTGCTGATGTTGTACCCACTACACGATTAATGCTGCCGTCATAAGGCCCTGAATGCTACACCCATTGCACTACACCATTAATGCTGCACTATAAGAGTGCTGATGCTACACCCACTACACCATTAATGCTGCACTATAAGAGTGCTGATGCTGCACCCACTACACCATTAATGCTGCAGTCAATAGGCCTTGAATGCTACACCCATTGCACTACACTATTAATAGTACACCATAAGAGTGCGGATGCTACACCCACTACACCATTAATGCTGCACTATAAGAGTGCTGATGCTGCACCCACTACACCATTAATGCTGCAGTCATAAGGCCTTGAATGCTACACCCATTGCATTACACTATTAATACTGCACCATAAGAGTGCTGATGCTGCACCCACTACACGATTAATGCTGCCGGCATAAGGCCTTGAATGCTACACCCATTGCACTACACTATTAATGCGGCACCATAAGAGTGCTGATGCTGCACCCACTACACGATTAATGCTGCCGGCATAAGGCCTTGAATGCTACACCCATTGCACTACACTATTAATACTGCACCATAAGAGTGCTGATGCTGCCCCCACTACACGATTAATGCTGCCGGCATAAGGCCTTGAATGCTACACCCATTGCACTACACTATTAATGCGGCACCATAAGAGTGCTGATGCTACACCCACTACGGCGGTAGTAAGAATATTCCTAATGCAGCATACGTGCTGCGCGGTCTTCCACATGTAATTCTGCCCCCAGAAACACACTGCGCACTGTGCAGGTTGCTGTCGATGCCACGCACTTCATAGGGTTAATGCTGCTGCTGCCGTCACTGCTAAAGTGATTTTATTCCAGGGCCCTGGTAGCTGCACCAGGTAATCTGGGGTTCAGGAAGCACCCGGTAGCTGCGCCCCCCAATTTCTTTCTGAGAAGGATGTGCCCCAACATTAGATTTGAGAGGCAAGTCTCTGATTCACAGTACGTGCAGCGAGAGTCGGATCCACAACAACACGGTGTACACCAGAGACACCGTATACTTTCACTGACTAAGACACCACACTTGCAGAAGCCCAAGAGCCCTCGGGAAGCCATCCTGCGCCAATCATGGGATGCTGTCGAAGGCATGGCTCGGGGCAGAGAGCACAAATAAGGATCTGTTTGGAAACTGGCAAGACATCAGTTTCGTTATAACGCGTGACTTCTCTTGCAGTCGAAAGCCAGTCCGTATTGTGGCCCCCTTTGTGCGCCATTAGGCATTCACTGGATCCGCCCCCCCAAAATCCACTTAACGGTTGCGCGGTTTATTCAGCTCGATCCGGCGGAACTAATTAATTCAAATCATTCCAATTTTCTGACACCATCTCTAATCAAATTATACACAATAGCGTAATGGCAGCCGTAATTGATATCATTATCAGAACCGACCTTGAGTTGGGCCTGGCGGAGACGCTGAGCTGTCGATCATTTTCCAGATATCCTTAAATTGATTTCACAGAGCCCTGCTCTAGTGTAGATACTAGGACTGCACGCTGCTGCACCGGCAGCCTTCATGCATGCGCTGTACCTTCTAGATGAAGTGACGCGTTCTGAGCAGACCCACGAGGTGGTCGCTGCAGCAACAGTCAGTGTACCTGGGTTACTATCACCCAGAGCGATACAGGTACCACTGCGCAGAGTACCTATGCAAGCATTGCAGAGACGCTGAGACACCAGGCCCAGAATACCTAAAGCATCATTGTCACCACCCACAGAGTATTAACAGCACTGGTGTATAGAGTATCTATGGTACCAGCGTCCGCCACCCACACTGCCTACGGCACCAACTGCAGTGCAGAGTATCAACAGCACCGGTGCATAGAGTATCCATGGTACCAGCATCCGCCACCCACACTGCCTATAGAAATCACTGCAGAGGGTCTATGGCACCCCCCGCAGAGTATTAACAGCACCGGTGCACAGAGTATCCATGGTACCAGCGTCCGCCACCCAAAGTGCCCATAGAATCACTGCAGAGAGTCTATGGCACCCCCCGCAGAGTATTAACAGCACCGGTGGATAGAGTATCCATGGTACCAGCGTCCGCCACCCACAGTGCCCATAGAATCACTGCAGAGAGTCTATGGCACCCCCCGCAGAGTATTAACAGCACCGGTGCATAGAGTATCCATGGTACCAGCGACCGCTACCCACAGTGGCTATAGAATCACTGCAGAGAGTCTATAGCACCCCCCGCAGAGTATTAACAGCACCGGTG
The DNA here is from genome assembly GCF_040938575.1 of Ambystoma mexicanum. Taxonomy (NCBI): domain Eukaryota; kingdom Metazoa; phylum Chordata; class Amphibia; order Caudata; family Ambystomatidae; genus Ambystoma; species Ambystoma mexicanum. The sequence continues at coordinate 130,969,735 of NC_090931.1, forward strand.
CATAGAGTATGCATGGTACCAGCGTCCGCCACCCACACTGCCTATAGAATCACTGCAGAGAGTCTATGGCACCCCCCGCAGAGTATTTACAGCACCGGTGCATAGAGTATCCATGGTACCAGCGTCCGCCACCCACACTGCCTATAGAATCACTGCAGAGAGTCTATGGCACCCCCCGCAGAGTATTAACAGCTCCGGTGCATAGAGTATCCATGGTACCAGCGTCCGCCACCCACACTGCCTATAGAATCACTGCAGAGAGTCTATGGCACCCCCCGCAGAGTATCAACAGCACCGGCGCATAGAGTATCTATGGTACCAGCGTCCGCCACCCAAACTGCCTATAGAATCACTGCAGAGAGTCTATGGCACCCCCTGCAGAGTATTTACAGCACTGGTGCATAGAGTATCCATGGTACCAGCGTCCGCCACCCAAAGTGCCCATAGAATCACTGCAGAGAGTCTATGGCACCCCCCCGCAGAGTATTAACAGCACCGGTGCACAGAGTATCTATGGTACCAGCGTCCGCCACCCACACTGCCTATAGAATCACTGCAGAGAGTCTATGGCACCACCCGCAGAGTATCAACAGCACCGGCACATAGAGTATCCATGGTACCAGCGACCGCTACCCACAGTGGCTATAGAATCACTGCAGAGAGTCTATAGCACCCCCCGCAGAGTATTAACAGCACCGGTGCATAGAGTATCCATGGTACCAGCGTCCGCCACCCACACTGCCTATAGAATCACTGCAGAGAGTCTATGGCACCCCCCGCAGAGTATTAACAGCACTGGTGCATAGAGTATCCATGCTACCAGCGTCCGCCACCCACACTGCCTATAGAATCACTGCAGAGAGTCTATGGCACCCCCCGCAGAGTATTAACAGCTCCGGTGCATAGAGTATCCATGGTACCAGCGTCCGCCACCCACACTGCCTATAGAATCACTGCAGAGAGTCTATGGCACCCCCCGCAGAGTATCAACAGCACCGGCGCATAGAGTATCTATGGTACCAGCGTCCGCCACCCAAACTGCCTATAGAATCACTGCAGAGAGTCTATGGCACCCCCTGCAGAGTATTTACAGCACTGGTGCATAGAGTATCCATGGTACCAGCGTCCGCCACCCAAAGTGCCCATAGAATCACTGCAGAGTCTATGGCACCCCCCCGCAGAGTATTAACAGCACCGGTGCACAGAGTATCTATGGTACCAGCGTCCGCCACCCACACTGCCTATAGAATCACTGCAGAGAGTCTATGGCACCACCCGCAGAGTATCAACAGCACCGGCACATAGAGTATCTATGGTACCAGCGTCCGCCACCCACACTGCCTATAGAATCACTGCAGATAGTCTATGGCACCCCCCGCAGAGTATTAACAGCACCGGTGCATAGAGTATGCATGGTACCAGCGTCCGCCACCCACAGTGGCTATAGAATCACTGTAGAGTCTATGGCACCCCCCGCAGAGTATTAACAGCACCGGCGCATAGAGTATCTATGGTACCAGCGTCCGCCACCCACACTGCCTATAGAATCACTGCAGAGAGTCTATGGCACCCCCCGCAGAGTATTAACAGCACTGGTGCATAGAGTATCCATGGTACCAGCGTCCACCACCCAAAGTGCCCATAGAATCACTGCAGAGAGTCTATGGCACCCCCCGCAGAGTATTAACAGCACCGGCGCATAGAGTATCCATGGTACCAGCGTCCGCCACCCACACTGCATATAGAATCACTGCAGAGAGTCTATGGCACCCCCCGCAGAGTATTAACAGCACCGGCGCATAGAGTGTCCATGGTACCAGCGTCCGCCACCCACAGTGGCTATAGAATCACTGTAGAGAGTCTATGGCACCCCCCGCAGAGTATTAACAGCACCGGCGCATAGAGTATCTATGGTACCAGCTTCCGCCACCCACACTGCCTATAGAATCACTGCAGAGAGTCTATGGCACCCCCCGCAGAGTATTAACAGCACTGGTGCATAGAGTATCCATGGTACCAGCGTCCGCCACCCACAGTGGCTAGAGAATCACTACAGAGAGTCTATGGCACCCCCCGCAGAGTATTAACAGCACCGGTGCATAGAGTATCTATGGTACCAGCGTCCACCCCCCAAAGTGCCCATAGAATCACTGCAGAGAGTCTATGGCACCCCCCGCAGAGTATTAACAGCACCGGCGCATAGAGTATCTATGGTACCAGCGTCCGCCACCCACACTGCCTATAGAATCACTGCATAGAGTCTATGGCACCACCCGCAGAATATTAACAGCACCGGTGCACATAGTAGCCATGGTACCAGCGTCCACCACCCAAAGTGCCCATAGAATCACTGCAGAGAATCTTTGGCACCCCCCGCAGAGTATTAACAGCACTGGCGCATAGAGTATCCATGGTACCAGAGTCCGCCACCCACACTGCCTATAGAATCACTGCAGAGAGTGTATGGCACCCCCCGCAGAGTATTAACAGCACCGGCGCATAGAGTATCCATGGTACCAGCGTCCGCCACCCACACTGCCTATAGAATCACTGCAGAGAGTCTATGGCACCAACCGCAGAGTATCAACAGCACCAGTGCACAGAGTATCTATGGTACCAGCGTCCGCCACCCACACTGCCTATAGAATCACTGCAGAGAGTCTATGGCACCATCACCCAGAGTACTCAAGACACCATTCCCCACAACACCATTGCCCAGAGCACCTATGGCACCACTGCAGAGGGTACTTATGGCATAATTTCCCACAATAATAAAGGTACCACCACCCAGAGTCCCGTTGAAACCATATTCCAGAGAACCCATGGCACCATTGCCCAAAACACTCATGGCACCATCACCAATAGTACCCATGGAACCATGCCCCTGAGAATCCAAGGCACCACTGCCTTTGGCACCCATGGCATCATCACCAAGAGTACCTACTGTGATCTGCCCTAATACCCCCACCCCCACTGTGTTAAAATCCTAGGTGTTCTCCTATTGTCATTTGCACCTAGATGTTCCCCCCCTGTGACATGCACCTACATGTTCCCCCACTGTGACATGCACCTAGATGTTCCCCCACTGTAATGTGCTCCTAGGTGATCTCCACTGTGATGTGCTCCTAGGTGATCCCCACTGTGATGTGCTCCTAGGTGATCTCCACTGCGATGTGCTCCTAGATGATCCCCACTGTGATATGCTCCTAGGTGATCCCCACTGTGATGAGCTCCTAGGTGATCCCCACTGTGATATGCTCCTAGGTGTTCCCCTGTGGTGATACGCTCCTAGGTGTTCCCGGTGGTGATACGCTCCTAGGTGTTCCCCCACTGTGATATGCTCCTAGGTGTTCCCCCACTGTGATATGCTCCTAGGTGATCCCCACAGTGAAATGCTCCTCGATGTTCCCCCACTGTGAAATGCTCCTAGGTGTTCCCCCACTGTGATACATTCCTAGGTGTCCCCCACTGTGATGTGCTCCCAGGTGATACCCACGGTGATGTGCTCCTAGGCGATCCCCCACTGTGATACACTCCTAGGTGTTCCCCCACTGTGATATGCTCCTAGGTGATCCCCACTGTGATGTGCTCCTAGGTGTTCCCCCACTGTGATATGTTCCTAGGTGTTCCCCCGTGGTGATGCTCCTAGGTGATCCCCCACTGTGATACGCTCCTACGTGTTCCCCCACTGTAATATACTCCTAGTTGTTCCCCCACTGTGATGTGCTCCTAGGTGATTGTGATGCGCTCTTAGTTGTTCCCCCACTGTGATATGCTCACAGGTGTTCCCCCAATGTGCTCCTAGATGTTCCTGCACTGTGAAACGCTCCTAGGTGTTCCCCCATGGTGATGTGCTCATAGTGTTCCCCCACTGTGATGTGCTCCTAGGTGATCCCCCACTGTGATATGCTCCTAGATGTGCCCCCACTGTGATAAGTCCCTAGGTATTACCCCACTGTAATATACTCCTAGTTGTTCCCCCACTGTGATGTGCTCCTAGGTGATTGTGATGCGCTCTTAGTTGTTCCCCCACTGTGATATGCTCACAGGTGTTCCCCCAATGTGCTCCTAGATGTTCCCCCACGGTGAAATGCTCCTAGGTGCTCCCCCGTGGTGATGTGCTCCTAGGTGTTTCCCCACTGTGATGTGCTCCTAGGTGATCCCCCACTGTGATACGCTCCTACGTGTTCCTCCACTGTGATATGCTCCTGGGTGTTCCCCCACTGTGATGTGCTCCTAGGTGATCCCCCATTGTGATATGCTCCTACGTGTTCCCCCATTGCGATATGCTTCTAGGTGTTCCCCCACTGCGATAGCTCCTAGATGTTCCCCCACTGTGAAATGCTCCTAGGTGTTCCCCCACTGTGATGTGCTCCTAGGTGTTCCCCCACAGTGATACGCTCCTACGTGTTCCCCCCTGTGATGTGCTCCTAGGTGTTCTCCCACTGTGATATGTTCCTAGATGTTCCCTCACTGTGAAATGGTCCTTAGTGTTCTCCCAATGTGCTCCAGGATGTTCCCCCACTGTGAAATGCTCCTAGGTGTTCCCCCATTGTGATACACTCCTACGTGTTCCCCCCTGTGAAATGCTCCTAGTTGATCCCCCACTGTGAAATGCTCCTAGATGTTCCCCCACTGTGAAATGCTCCTAGGCCTATTTGATCCCCCACTGTGATACGCTCCTACGTGTTCCCCCACTGTGATATGCTTCTAGGTGTTCCCCCACTGTGATACGCTCCTAGGTGTTCCCCCACTGTGATATGCTCCTAGGTGTTCCCCCAATGTGCTCCAGGATGTTCCCCCATTGTGATGTGCTCCTAGGTGTTCTCCCACTGTGATACGCTCCAACGTGTCCCCCCCCCCTGTGAAATGCACCTAGTTGATCCCCCACTGTGAAATTCTCTTAGATGTTCCTCCACTGTGAAATGCTCCTAGGTGTTCCCCCACTGTGATACATTCCTGGGTGTCCCCCACTGTGATGTGCTCCCAGGTGATCCCCACTGTGATGTGCTCCTAGGTGATCCCCCACTGTGATACACTCCTAGGTGTTCCCCCACTGTGATATGCTCCTAGGTGATCCCCACTGTGATGTGCTCCTAGGTGTTCCCCCACTGTGATATGTTCCTAGGTGTTCCCCCGTGGTGATGTGCTCCTAGGTGATCCCCCACTGTGGTACGCTCCTACGTGTTCCCCCACTGTAATATACTCCTAGTTGTTCCCCCACTGTGATGTGCTCCTAGGTGATCCCCACTGTGATGTGCTCCTAGTTGTTCCCCCACTGTGATATGCTCACAGGTGTTCCCCCAATGTGCTCCTAGATGTTTCCACACTGTGAAATGCTCCTAGGTGTTCCCCCATGGTGATGTGCTCCTAGGTGTGCCCCCACTGTGATACGCTCCTATGTGTTCCCCCACTGTGATATGCTCCTAGGTGTTCCCCCACTGTGATGTGCTCCTAGGTGATCCCCCACTGTGATACACGCCTACGTGTTCACCCACTGTGATATGCTTCTAGGTATTCCCCCACTGTGATACGCTCCTAGGTGTTCCCCCACTGTGATATGCTCCTAGGTGTTCCCCCAATGTGCTCCTAGATGTTCCCCCACTGTGAAATGCTCGTAGGTGTTCCCCCACTGTGATATCCTCCTATGTGTTCCCCCAATGTGCTCCTAGATGTTCCTCCACTGTGAAATGCTCCTAGGTGTTCCCCCACTGTGATACGCTCCTACGTGTTCCCCCCCTGTGATATGCTCCTAGGTGTTCTCCCACTGTGATATGTTCCTAGATGTTCCCTCGCTGTGAAATGCTCCTAGGTGTTCTCCCAATGTGCTCCAGGATGTTCCCCCACTGTGAAATGCTCCTAGGTGTTCCCCCGTGGTGATACACTCCTACATGATCCCCCACTGTAATATGCTCCTAGGTGTTCCCCCAATGTGCTCCTAGAGGTTCCCCCACTGTGAAATGCTCCTAGGTGTTCTCCCACTGTGATACGCTCCTAGGTGTTCCCCCACTGTGATACGCTCCTAGGTGTTCCCCCACTGTGATACGCTCCTAGGTGTTCTCCCACTGTGATATGCTCCTAGATGTTCTCCCAATGTGCTCCTAGGTGTACCGCCACTGTGATATGCTCCTAGGTGTTCCTCCTCTGTAATATGCTCCTAGGTGTTCCCCCAATGTGCTCCTAGATGTTCCCCCACTGTGAAATGCTCCTAGGTGTTCTCCTGTGGTGATGTGCTCCTAGGTGTTCCCCCACTGTGATGTGCTCCTATGTGATCCCCCACTGTGATACGCTCCTACATGTTCCCCCACTGTGATATGCTCCTAGGTGTTCCCCCACTGTGATACGCTCCTAGGTGTTCCCCCACTGTAATATGCTCCTAGGTGTTCCCCCAATGTGCTCCTAGATGTTCCCCCACTGTGAAATGCTCCTAGGTGTTCCCCTATGGTGATGTGCTCCTAGGTGTTCTCCCACTGTGATACGCTCCTAGGTGTTCCCTTACTGTGATATGCTCCTAGGTATTCCCCCACTGTGGTATGCTCCTATGTGTTCCCCCAATGTGCTCCTTGATGTTCCCCCACTGTGAAATGCTCCTAGGTGTTCCCCCGTGGTAATGTGCTCCTAGGTGTTCTCCCACTGTGATATGCTCCTAGGTGTTCCCCCACTGTGATGTGCTCCTAGGTGTTTCCCCACTGTGATGTGCTCCTAGGTGTTTCCCCACTGGGATACGCTCCTAGGTGTTCCCCCAATGTGCTCCTAGATGTTCCCCCACTGTGAAATGCTCCTAGGTGTTCCCCCGTGGTGATGTGCTCCTAGGTGTTCCAACACTGTGATGTGCTCCTAGGTGTTCCCCCACTGTGATGTGCTCCTCGGTGTACCCCCATTGTGATGTGCTCCTAGGTGTTCCGCCAATGTGCTCCTAGGTGATCCCCACTGTGATGTGCTCCTAGGTGTTGCCACACTGTGATACGCTCCTAGGTGTTCCCCTGTGGTGTTGTGCTCCTAGGTGATCCCCCACTGTTATACGCTCCTACCTGGTCCCTCACTGTGATATGCTTCTAGGTGTTCCCCCACTGTGATACGCTCCTAGGTGTTACCCCAATGTGCTCCTAGATGTTCCCACACTGTGAAATGCTCCTCGGTGTTCCCCTGTGGTGTTGAGCTCCTAGGTGTTCCGCCACTCTGATGTGCTCCTAGGTGATACCCACTGTGATACGCTTCTATATGGTCCCCCACTGTGATATGGTGCTAGGTGTTCCCCCACTGTGATACGCTCCTAGGTGTTCCCCCAATGTGCTCCTAGATGTTCCCCCGCTGTGAAATGCTCCTAGGTGTTCCCCTGTGGTGATGTGCTCCTAGGTGTTCCCCCTGGTGATGTGCTCCTAGGTGATCCTCCACTGTGATATGCTCCTAGGTGTTCTCCCAATGTGCTCCTAGGTGTTCCCCCACTGTGATGTGCTCCTAGGTGTTCCCCCATGTGTTCCTAGGTGTTGCCCCACTGTGATATGCTCCTACCTGTTCCCCCACTGTGATATACACCTAGGTGTTCCCCCACTGTGATGTGCTCCTAGGTGATCCCCACTGTGATGTGCTCCTAGGTGTTCCCCCACTGTGATATGCTCCTAGGTATTCCCCCACTGTGATATGCTCCTATGCGTTCCCCCAATGTGCTCCTAGATGTTCCCCTGTGGTAATGTGCTCCTAGGTGTTCTCCCACTGTGATATGCTCCTAGGTGTTCTCCCAATGTGCTCCTAGGTGTTCCCCCACTGTGGTGTGCTCCTAGGTGTTCCCCCAATGTGTTCCTAGGTGTTGCCCCACTGTGATACGCTCCTACCTGTTCCCCCACTGTGATATATTCCTAGGTGTTCCCCCACTGTGATGTGCTCCTAGGTGATCCCCACTGTGATGTGCTCCTAGGTGTTTCCCCACTGTGATACGCTCCTAGGTGTTCCCCCACAGTGATATGCTCCTAGGTGTTCCCCCAATGTGCTCCTAGATGTTCCCCAACTGTGAAATGCTCCTAGGTTTTCCCCCGTGGTGATTTGCCCCTAGGTGTTCCAACACTGTGATGTGCTCCTAGGTGTTCCCCCACTGTGATGTGCTCCTCGGTGTACCCCCATTGCGATGTGCTCCTAGGTGTTCCGCCAATGTGCTCCTAGGTGATCCCCACTGTGATGTGCTCCTAGGTGTTGCCACACTGTGATACGCTCCTAGGTGTTCCCCTGTGGTGTTGTGCTCCTAGGTGATCCCCCACTGTGATACGCTCCTACATGGCCCCCACTGTGATATGCTTCTAGGTGTTCCCCCACTGTGATACGCTCCTAGGTGTTCCCCCAATGTGCTCCTAGATGTTCCCGCACTGTGAAATGCTCCTAGGTGTTCCCCTGTGGTGTTGAGCTCCTAGCTGTTCCGCCACTCTGATGTGCTCCTAGGTGATACCCCACTGTGATACGCTCCTACATGGTCCCCCACTGTGATATGCTTCTAGGTGTTCCCCCACTGTGATACGCTCCTAGGTGTTCCCCCAATGTGCTCCTAGATGTTCCCCCGCTGTGAAATGCTCCTAGGTGTTCCCCTGTGGTGATGTGCTCCTAGGTGATCCCCCACTGTGATACACTCCTACGTGTTCCCCCACTGTGATACGCTCCTAGGTGATCCCCCACTGTGATACGCTCCTAGGTGTTCCCCCACTGTGATACACTCCTAGGTGTTCCCCCACTGTGATATGCTCCTAGGTGTTCCGCCATTGTGCTCCTAGATGTTCCCCCACTGTGAAATGCTCCTAGGTGCTCCCCCACTGCGATGTGCTCGAAGGCGTTCCCCCACTGTGATACGTTCCTAGGTGTTCTCTAGCTGTGATATGCTCCTAGGTGTTCTCCCAATGTGCTCGAGGATGTTCCCCCACTGTGAAATGCTCCTAGGTGTTCCCCCGTGGTGATGTGCTCCTAGGTGTTCCCCCACTGTGATACACTCCTAGGTGTTCTCCCACTGTAATATGCTCCTAGGTGTTCCCCGTGGTGATGTGGTCCTCGGTGTACCCCCACTGTGATGTGTTCCTAGGTGTTCCCCCAATGTGCTCCTAGGTGTTGCCCCTCTGTGATGTGCTTGTAGGTGTTCTCCCCAAGTCCCCATTTTCATTTGCTCATAGAGGTTTCCCCACTGTGACATGCTCCCACAAGCCCCGACAAATTTGGTCCAGCAGTCACATGGTTTCTGACATGGCAGTCATCTCTGCAACTGAACACAATGCTTTGCATGATTTATATAATTTTAAGTAGTTTACATTGCTAGCAACTGAACATTCACGGAATTATAATTACTATTGCGTGCAATTTAATTCTCTTTTCATTGTCGTGTTCACCGAGACTATGGCTTTTCAAAGGGCCTTCAGAACCATAGTGCTTTCAAGTCATAGCAATGGTAGTAAGCGCTATACAAATGTCATATAACATAACATATGCTTCAAGTTCAAGGTGTTCCCCCATTGTGATGCACTCCTAGGTGTTGCCCATTGCCATTTGCCTCTAGGTCAGGGGTCTGCAACCGTTGGCTCTCCAGCTGTTTTGGACCACAACTCCCCTCATCCCTAACCAGCACAGTCAATGGTGAGGGACCATGGGACTTGTAGTCCAACACATCTGGGGGGCCACAGTTTGCAGACACCTGCCTTGGATGTCTACCCACTGGAATATGGTCCTAGGTGTTCTCACACTCTGCGGGGTTACCACTGCAACCATGCATCTAGGGGTTTGTAAAACGGCCCTATTGGATCTGGTACTTCAAGTTCCCGCTGGAGTTTCAACTGCGTGTCCCCTCACGAACTCGCTCAAAGTCTACTTTCCACCCTATAATGCACACAGGGTGTCATTTACAGGGCGTACCACGTGTTTGGTTGAATGCCTTCTGTTAAAAAAATGTATAATGTGAGGACATGTGGACTACGAGGCAGCGTTGGCGGGAGCACCCATCAGAGGTCACCTGTAGCCACCGCATGAATAGTGTTACAGGAGAGATGTACATTTAGATAAGGAGTCCGGTCTAGGCCGATAATGCCAGGGTCAGGGTCAGGAGGGCAGATGCACGAATCGCCTAATCAGGGGAAGGGTAGTAGTAAGGCAACTGATATGACATACCGCACACCCCCAAAGTGGCTCTTATGCCTACAGCAAAGAAAATGTGCAGCCAAAACCTCTACTAAGGACAGCCGCGTATGGTCAGGACAGCAGTCAGCATTTATGCCAGAGGGTACGGGAAATATCAATGCCAGGGTGTCGGCCAAGCTTCATTCCCGCCACGAGAGCTGCCAACATGTATACCAAATAGAGACGAAGACAGTTATGCCCGGGAGAGCTGCCAGCCTTCATGCCACATTGCCATGGGGTGGCAGCCGAAGAGCCACCACACCTAATACCTACTAGAGCTGCCAACATTACCGAGTAGAGCTGCTCCCAACACTTCTGGCTAGGGGCAGTGCCAGCATTTATATTTGAAGAGCTGCCAACATGTATGCCAGGGAGTGCTGCCCAACAAGAGATGGGTTTAAAAGTAAAAACGTTCAAATATGGTCAGAATGATAACAGTGCGGGATCAGAAGGTTTACTTAGAGCTTAGCTTCGGAAATGAGAAATTGTGAACATGTGCAAAAAGCAAACAGCAAGCTATGGAGTGCTCGGTGACTTAAGTGCTTGAAGCTCAGATGCACGCCACCTCAGCTATGGAGAGCTCGGTGACTTTAGTGCTTGAAGCTCAGATGCACGCCACCTCAGCTATGGAGAGCTCGGTGACTTTAGTGCTTGAAGCTCAGATGCACGCCACCTCAGCTATGGAGAGCTCGGTGACTTAAGTGCTTGAAGCTCAGATGCACGCCACCTCAGCTATGGAGAGCTCGGTGACTTAAGTGCTTGAAGCTCAGATGCCTGCCACCTCAGCTATGGAGAGCTCGGTGACTTAAGTGCTTGAAGCTCAGATGCACGCCACCTCAGCTATGGAGAGCTCGGTGACTTAAGTGCTTGAAGCTCAGGCTATGGAGAGCTCGGTGACTTAAGTGCTTGAAGCTCAGATGGACGCCACCTCAGCTATGGAGAGCTCGGTGACTTAAGTGCTTGAAGCTCAGATGCACGCCACCTCAGCTATGGAGAGCTCGGTGATTTAAGTGCTTGAAGCTCAGGCTATGGAGAGCTTGGTGACTTAAGTGCTTGAAGCTCAGATGCACGCCACCTCAGCTATGGAGAGCTCGGTAACTTAAGTGCCTGCAGCTTAGATTTGCGGCAACTAGACAGGTCATACTATTCAAGGTCCCGCGCCGCAGCAGATAGGTTCTTATCAAACTCTCTCACTGCTACAACGGGCTTTAAACCTACTGATGTATATGGCTCAGGGATAACGCGCTTTCCTTGGAAACAGGACTACACCAAGCAGCACGGGGTCGATTGACGAGCTAGCGCGTAGAGGCTGGATTATGACATGAAGCACGATATAAGAAACCAATTTAATGTTTTTAACCACTTTTTGTATATTGAGAATGTTATTGGTATCTACCTATAGCGATAGTTGATGCAAAAATATGGGTAGCAGGCAAAGCTTAAAAACAAGTTACCACTATTAGAAAAGGTGGTTTCTAGCTGGAGCAGAAGGGCATATAAATTAAAAAGTCCCACGAGTAGGCAGAGGACACCATTTGTATTCCAGGAAGAGGCCGGGTTTGGTTCAATGCAAGTTAGAATAAGAACACATGCAGGCCCCTGGAGAAATGAGCAAAGCAGAACTTAAACCGAGCACGCATCGAGATGGCAACGAGCTGCATGTCACTCCGAGTGCAGCGTATCCAACTGAAGACGCAGACAGAGCGCAGCGCAATCCATGTCCCCCAGCTACTGGAGGGGGCGCCAATAGGAGGAATGGTGCATCTTTTCAAGTCTTATCACTCAGACTGTAAAAGCACAGCAGGACACATATGCCCCAAAGATGCCCCCGCGTACAGCCAGCAGCTAAGCAGTGAACCTGGCAGGAACCAGGCGAAGGAGCAACACCAGACGTCACAGCTAAGCAGAGGCGTGGACAGGGTAGGGCCAGACCGGGTGAGGCCACCCGCAATCTGCAAATGCCCACTCAGCAACGCTATGTGAGCATTCACAGGGTTCCATGTCATTTCCACGCCAGTAATTACTTGCAGGTCATTTACTTTCATGTAACCACTTCGAAATTTCTCCTTGATTGATTTTGTAAATGGGGGTTCCCCCTCCTGTGCCACCAATCCCCTACACTACTAACCCTACACCAAGCCCCACCCCCCTTTTCATAATGACATGGACGTACATTTTTTTTAAGAATTGACTGCCGCAACTACGGGATGACAATGCATTACTTACCGTAAAAGCATTTCTGATGGTTGTATCTGCTTAGATTCACATGCTGTGCATAGGTCCGACATCCAGTGGTCACTGCGGAGTATTGCATTTTGTTTTTCGTAGTCGAAAAGGGGACGTCGACAAGGCGTGTCTGTAACACTATCCCTATAGTGACGTGCGTTGTACCCACAATCCCTCACGCGTCGAGGTCCCTCTGTTTGTATTTTTCTGCCCTGAGGGAGCCTTTTAGCCGTGAGTGAGTACAGAAAAGAGAGAAATATATATAAAAGGATGTCTATGTTCCTTCCATCCGAGCGGGGAGGAAGGGTGGGCGCATGTGAATCTAAGCAGATACAACCATCAGAAATGCTTTTACGGTAAGTAATGCATTGTCTTCTGATGTTTGTTAATCTGCTTAGAATCACATGCTGTGCATAGACTAGCGAGCAGTACCCGGAGTTGGCGGTGGGTTATGAGAAGGAACAGTAGAGAAAAGATGTCTTAATACTGCCTGCCCAACCTGGGAATCAGATCTAGAGTGTGCATCTAGACAGTAGTGTTTTGTAAAGGTGTGCACAGAACTCCAGGTTGCCGCTTTGCAGATGGACTCAAGGGGAACATTTGCAATGAATGCTATGGAAGCCCCCGTGCCTCGAGTGGAATGTGCTCTTGGCTTGAAGGGTAGTTCTCTCTTAGCAAGAGTGTAACAGAGAGTGATGCATTGAACAATCCATCTAGATATAGTGGATTTTGAGACCGCATCTCCTTCTCTTCCTGCTGCCACCGAGACAAAGAACTGATTAGTCTTTCTCAGTGGTCTGGTTCTTTCCATGTAGAACATGACAGCTCTGCGTACATCTAGTGTATGCAGACTTTTTTCTCCCGAGCTGGAAGGGTTTTGAAAGAACGTTGGTAGTTCTATAGTTTGGTTTACATGAAATTTCGAGATGAATTTAGGTGCAAACCTTGGGTGTGTGCGTAGAACCACCTTATCTTTGTGAACTGTTACGAAGGGGTCTAGTACAGAAAGAGCCTGTAGTTCACTTACTCTCCTAATGGAGGTGATAGCTATTAGGAAAGCAGTCTTAAGGGTGATATCTTTAAGAGTTGCCTTGTGCATGGGTTCGAAGGGAGGGCCCATGAGTCTGGAAAGTACCACATTTAAGTCCCATCTGGGAGCTGGGTTAGCTATCGGAGGGTGTATCCTCTTTACCCCCTCCATGAAGGCTTTGATAACTGGTATCTTCCACCACGACACTTTAAGTTGGGAAGTGGTGTATGCAGAAAGTGCCGCTAGGTGGACTTTAATGGAATTGAACACTAAACCTGAATCCAGTAAATGGGTCAAGTATAGAATAATGTCAGTAGGAGAGCAGTCAACTGGGTTGATGCTAGTACCTCTACACCAGATAACGAATCTTTTCCATTTGCTAGAATAGCAGTGTCGAGTATTAGGTTTTCTGGCTTCCCTGAGGATGTCCATACATCTCTGTGGGAGTTGTAAATGTCCAAATTCTATGATCTCAGGAGCCAGGCTGCTAAGTTCATGGTCTGAGGGCATGGATGCAGTGTTCTGCCCTTGTCTTGTGACAGCATGTTGTACGGGCAGGGAAGTTTCACTGGGGGAGATAGGGACATCTCCATCAAGTGAGCGAACCATGGCTGCCGGGCCCACATTGGGGCCACTAGTATCATTGTAACCTGCTCCTGATGCATCTTGTGCACCACTTTGTTGAGAAGGGGAGTCGGGGGAAAGGCGTAAACAAATTTCCCTGACCATAGAATCGACAGACCGTTCCCCTTGGACTGGTTCTGGGGGTACCTGGAGGCGTAACTTTGGCATTGTGAGTTTTCCAGAGTTGCGAACAGGTCTATTTCCGGGAATCCCCATTGAGTGAAGACGTCTAAGACGATGTCTTTGTGTAATTGCCATTCGTACTCTCCGGGCAGGGGGAAGTCTCTGCTGAGTTTGTCTGCTAGAAGATTGAGTTCCCCTGGTACATGTTGTGATAGTAGGAACATGTTGTGTCTGAGAGCCCACTTCCATATGTTCTGGGACAGTTTGGACAGTCCTGGAGAGTGAGTGCCTCCTTGCTTGTTGAGGTAGTACATGGCTGTGGTGCTGTCTGTGAGGACCATCACTGTCTTTCCTTGTAGCTGTTTCTGAAAGGCTTTCAGTGCTTTGAACACCGCTAGTAGTTCCAGCAGGTTTATATGCTTGGATGCTAAGCTCGGAGTCCAAACTCTGTGGGCCGTCTGATGGGATAGGTGAGCCCCCCATCCTGTAAGGGATGCGTCTGTGGTTAGAGTGGCTTCCACTGTGGGTGTGGCAAAAGTTTTCCCTAATAACAGGTTTTCTTTTGTCCACCACCGTAGCGAGAGAACCAAGGCCTGCGAGACCACCACTAGATCGTCCCATTGTCCGCTGGCCTGACACCACTGGCTGTAGAGCCACTCTTGCATTGGGCGCATGCGCAGGCGCGCGTGAGGTACCAAATAAATACATGACGCCATCATCCCTAGCAAGCGCATTGCTTTGCGTACCGTCACCTCTTGGCCTGCTACATAATGGGGAATCTGAAACAGCATGTTTTGGACCCTCTCGTTGGAGGGGAATACGAGGCCGTCCTTTGTTCGAATTAGAGCCCCTAGGAATTGTTTGATTTGGCTGGGGTCTAAGCTGGACTTCTTTTCGTTGATGGAGAAGCCCAGTTGGGACAAAAGGTCTACGGTCTTTTGGGTATTGGAGAAGCATGTTTCGTAAGAATCCCCTGTTATGAGCCAGTCGTCGAGGTAAGGGTATACCGGGATGGATAATCTGCGCAGGTGGGCCGCTGCCACTGCCAGTACTTTCGTGAATACCCTTGGTGCAGATGCTATCCCGAAGGGTAGTACTCTGAACTGGTAGTGTTTGTCCTCTATCTTGAACCTGAGGTATTTTCTGTGCGATGTCAACATTAAAATATGAAAGTATGCATCTTTCATGTCCAGTGTTGTCATGTAATCCCCTTGTGATAACAGTGGGATTACCTCCTGTAAGTTCACCATACGAAACTTTTGGGGTTTGACAAATATGTTCGCTGGGCGCAGATCTAATACAGGGCGCATGGTTAAGTCCTTTTTGGGTACAAGGAAGTACACTGAATAAATACCTTCTGTTACCTGTGATAGGGGGACGGGCTCTATAGCTTCTTTCTTCAGTAGTTCTTCCACCTCTTGAAGAAGAATGGAGAGGTGTTGCGGTGTCATGCGTCGGTTCCGTGGGGGTTTGTACTTCGGGGAACCGTTGAACTCGATGCAGTATCCCTGGGCTATGGTGGATAATACCCAACGGTCTGACGTGATTCCCTCCCATGCTGAAAGGAACGATGTTAGCCGGCCCCCGACCGGTGATGCATGGGAGGGGACCCGAATTTTCGGGTCATTTGCTGGTATTGGGCGTGGAACCTCTGGGGCTGGAGCCACGACCTCTTCCTCTGCCACGGCGTTGGCCTCTTTGACTGAACTGGGTGTTACCCTGGTTAGTGGGCCAGTTGGAGCCAGAGTAATATTGTTGTTGTTGGTTCTGCTGCTGTCTTTGGCCACGAAAGGAGCGTTTATTACCATAGCCTCGCCTGTTAGGGGGCCTAGAAATTTGATCAAGAGTCTTGATGGTATCAAACTCTTTTTTAGCATGTTCTAGGGCCTCATCTACTGCTTTCCCAAACAGATGCGTCTGTTCAATGGGTTTATTTATGAGGGAGGCTTGGGTTTCGGGCTTAAAACCTGAATTGCGTAGCCAAACGTGGCGTTTGAGAAGTATTCCCTGCACTAGGGAGCGGCCAGCCGTCTCAGCGGCATCTAGGGAGTTCTTAACGATGCCCTGGTTTACCAATGTGCCCTCTGATATTATAGCTAGCAGGCGAGAACGCAGAGGTTCAGGTGCTTCCTCTGCTTCGCTGCGCAGCTTGTTCCACTGTGCATCTGCGTAGCTAGCTAAAAGTGAGTTGTTATTAGCAATTCTAGTAGAGAAGGCGGCGGAGGTCGTGATTCTCTTCCCCAGTGCGTAGAGTTTTTTGCCTTCTTTGTCTGGAGGTGCTTCACTAGTGGATAGTGGCACCCCTGCTCTTTTTCTTGTGTTGGTAACCACAAGGGAGTCCGGAATAGAGTGTCCTCTGATGTATAAAGGGTCAGAGGATGAAGGGCTGAAGAGCTTTTCTATTCTAGGGTTGACCCCTCTTACTAAAGCTGGGTTAGTAAGGGAAGGAGAAATTCTTCTTTTAATAGAAGCCAGGAGTGGAATAGATTGGCTAACAGGGGCTTTTTCTTTGATGACTTTTTCTACAAAGTCAATGTCTGGAAGAGTTTCCCCTGTATCAATTTCAAAATGCGCTGCTGCCTTGCGCAATAGTGCATTGAGGGAAGGTTGGTCATCTATGGGAGAGGAGTTCCCATGTGAATCCTTGAGAGGAGAAGGGAGAAAGGCATCAGGGTCTGAATGTACTGATGGGGATTGCCAAGGCTGCACTGACGGTGAATGCCAGGGCTGCGAGGTAGCTGTATCCTCTTCAAAACCTGTAGCAGTGGTGTAAGGATCTTCTTCGAACCCCTCTTCCTCAAGTTCTACCTCTTCTTCTACACCCAAACACTCCTCATCTTCTTGGAGGTATTGCTCCTCCTCAGTGAGGTCAACCAGCCTAGGAATCTTGACTCTAGGGTCATCCTGTGGCCATTCTCTTTGTCTTTTGTGAGTGGGTGGGTCCTGGTTTCCTAGAAACCTTTCCATTTTCTCCATGCAAGAATGGAGTCTTTCAAGGGTCTCATGGGGTACCCCTGAATAGTCTAGAGGGGGGAAATTAGTGTTTTCGCCTTCGAATCGTTTCGAACGCTCCCACAACGTCGACGAGAGGTTCCCGTCTCCTTCTGAAAAGCCTTCAGGTAGTTCGGAAGTGTCCTTTGGAGAAAGGGGCAGTTCCTGGCTACTTTTATGTTTTTCCGACGCGGTATTCGACGTTTGTTTCGTCGTCCGCGTACGTTTGTCTTCGGCGACAATTCTCGCTAGGCTCTCGACCACGATCTTGTCCGTCGAGGGCTCTGGTGTCGACGTTGTGTGCGTTGCGCGTTGTACCTCGACGGTCGCTCTATGGAGCGTTGCGTCGGATGTTTTTGGGGTAGCGCCCGTGTTAGATGGAAGCCCAATCGCTGGTCGCGGCTGCGTTTGCGGGTGGGGCTTGTGACCTTTACGGTCTGCGGTAGACGCCGAAGTGCCCTGCGTCCCCTTCGGCGCTGATGGATCCTTCGTTCTCGACGAAGAAGAGCCGTGGGTAGTGTGTTTAGCCTTATGGGGTTTGTGTGCGTCCTTGTCGCCGGGGTGTTCATCCCCATAAGCAGGGCGTGAGCCGAGCCCGTCGGGGCCGGGGACGGACGACGAGGAGCGGGAGCGCTCCTTCTGGGGGTTCATGACTTCCGTAACGGACGTCGAGTTATCGCACTCCTCGTCACTTTCAGTAACAGCGGCAGCGGGTGAGGAAACTGACTTCGACATCGCGTAGTCCGCCCACCTCTTCACCCTACGTTCTTTAAGAGTCCTGGGTTTTAAGAGCTTGCAGGCTGCGCAGCTGTTCTCTATGTGATCGAGGGGTAAGCAACGATTACAGAGCTTGTGCTTATCTTTCCAAGTATATTTGCCCCTGCAGCGTGGGCAAAACTTAAATGGTGTCCTCTCCATAGCTGAGGCAATAATAGCTGGCGATAACAACCCCAAGGGAAAGAAAGGGGAGAAAGAAAGACATTCTCAAAGAGAAGAGACAAAGTTCTAACCCCCACTCTCCCTACTGTAAGTTGGCCGTCGAGGCCAGGCCACGTGTTCGGCAGCGCCGAAGGATCTCCTCCGCTCTTCCTCTCCGTCGAAAATCAGTTCGGCGGAGAAACAGCTTCACAGCTAACGTCGAGGGGGAGGGATCGTTATCAGTATATTAAGTTATGACAAAAGGACCGAGGTCCGTGGCAAGTATAGCAATGTCTCTCTAGGAGCTCGGCGAAAGGCGACCAGAAACTGGGCGGAAAAAAACAATCTGAGGGACCTCGACGCGTGAGGGATTGTGGGTACAACGCACGTCACTATAGGGATAGTGTTACAGACACGCCTTGTCGACGTCCCCTTTTCGACTACGAAAAACAAAATGCAATACTCCGCAGTGACCACTGGATGTCGGACCTATGCACAGCATGTGATTCTAAGCAGATTAACAAACATCAGAAACGTATTTACAGAGGTCAATGTCGCTGTGTTGGACACAATTACATTATCTTCAGGCCCCACTTGTTAGACAATCCTGGCTACGCCTCTGAACCTAAGGGGGTAGGTTTGACAGATTATGGTTCCAAACACCTACATCTTTATTTAGGTTTTATTAGCACCAAGGGAGCAAAACTGGGCGACTTCGGTAACGGATAAATGTGAGGCTGCTTTCCATACTATAATACAAGGCCGGCGTGCATGCTTCATGCGAGAAGCAGAAAGCCTCCAAGCCATTGACTAAGGACAATGTCAGGAAGAATTCATAAAAGAACATGGCACCATGGCGAAATCAATCTTCCTACAAAAATGTGCAAGCCGATGTTCTGAACAACCCATGAAATGAGCTGGAAATTGATTCTTTTGCAAATGAGTCACTGTCAACAATTTTTGCTTAAAATTGGACATGAATTTTGGCCAAAAGGGATTCATGTAGTGTTTGTTCTATAGAGACGAATCTCCCGAACTTGTCTTTGTCAGTCTAAGTTAGACCAGAAACTATACACATTCTAACACCTATGATAATGAAAAAGCAGATCTGTAACTCCCAGAAGACCCAACAGGGGAGCAGATGGCGCTTCAGATCACAGGACAAAGCGTGCAATGGTTTTGGAGGCAGACATCATTACCCAATCAGAAAGAGCTCAAAGGTAACTCGAAGGATCCTCCAGAGGGATTCTAAATTTGCTTGAAATCAATAGGGATCCTACCTTGCCACTTTTCGAATCCCCAGTGATGCAAGATGATTGACAAGCTCCTACGCATGGGCTGGAGGTCAAAAGAAGGAGCTTGCCGCATCCCAAAATAGGCAAGAAATAGCGATGTCTGAAATAATGAGACATGAGCTACAGGAAAAAGTGCTTGATCGTAACAGAATCACCCCGCAGGGCTCTCCGCGACTCGGCAACGTATGAATTGACGCCCGGCTTGGGAAATCAAGTGAAAGACAAGCGTCTTCCACGCACGCTGTCTCTCAGCAGACCGGCACATAAACGAGAGCCGTGAAGGGCCTACAAGAGGATGCAGCAATTTTCCTCTTAATGGAGATAAAGCTTTTCCATGGTCTGCAACCTCCATTTCATAATTCGGCGCGTCTGATGCCCCTAATTGACAGTTATTAACAGTGGGATAGCAACAGGCCTGTCCAGGGCCGAGGGATATTTAGGCATAAATAAACAGAGTGACAGTGAGACGGCGGGCACATAAAAGGCCAATTTGCCTCTGATTAATGCCTCTGACATTTCCAAGCTGTCGGAAGAGAAGGGACGGGAATCTGTGCCGGGATCCGCGGACTTTACAGCAATTTATTTTGAGTATAAAAGGGTAGAATGCTGAGAAGGCACCCAGCCAGACAATGGCACCATGGCATAATTCCTGGCCACTAGACATGAGCCAGAAAGGATGAATTCATGAAGGTAATCAGAGGCTTTTTTTAACCCTTAAGCGAGAGGGGAAAAGGCACCCGTATATAATGAAGTGGCCTCTCTTGAGCAGATTAAATGTTTCCGAAGGCAGAGAACTCAAGGATCCTGTTTAATGCAGTCCTGTCCCCGGCCAGTGTCCTTGAAGCCGTGACATCAAGGGGGTCTGTCATCAATTCCAGTAACATTAACAGATGTGTTCACCGAATACATGCAAATTTACACACAGGGGACACAAAGTTAAAGAGGCTGTTTGCCAAGTCCCAATTCAGAGTAGTGAAAAAAAGAAATCAGACCAAAAATATGCATTTGACGTATTGAGAGCATTTGCGTTTGGGTGCATTTAGGGCCAACCTGTTTGGGGTTAACAGAGGTGGGTGGGAGGGGAGGTTACAAGGTAGGGTAGCTTGGATATCCCATACTGCGGGGGTGCTATACGCCTGGGTATTCAGTGAAGAGCGGGGTCTGATCTGCAGGTGCGTGATAGAGAGTGCCCCAGTAGGCTGGGGCATAGCAAAGGGAGGCCTGCTTCTGGGTTCTCTCTTCACGGGACAGTTTGGTCTCAGGCCTCGCAATGGTCTAGCGCCCAGAGGAGCGCATGGCATCCCACACTCGTTGTGGCGAAGAAGGCTGGTGCTCGGGCAGTATTGCTTTATTTAGGATAATTACATTAGTAATACAAATGACAATCCCAATGTCTGATTTACAGTTTTGAATAATTGGAAATTACAGCGATTACAAAACTCATACTGGTGTAATATGTACACAAGCATTCACAGGAAGATCAATTATTTTCTGGTGTCAATTACACATGCAGTACTGATTAAAAAAAAGATAGGAGGAAACATTGGAATTCCAATGCATAAGAAAGGAGTGCTTTAATGGTTTAATACGGCTTATCAGGTCTGGAATTTTAAACTTGAACGATTCAACAGGGCTGTCTATTCAACTTGGGTTTAGCACCTGAGCAACAATTAGGACCTCTGTCCATTAACACAATATTCAGTTTGGTAAAACAAGGACAAAACTGTCCTTTTGGATGCAAAGAGCATGCTTCTCACAGATCTGCATTGCAGTAAAGGACGGAATGGCTGTGATCCTCTTTGATGGTCACCTGCTGCCTTGTACCCTATTCACAAGGCCTAAAACTGGAGCACCTCTGGACTTGCCAGAAGCATCTCTGATGCTCACATGCGCTGAGGGAGATGGAGCACATCTGGACTTGCCGGAAGCATCTCTGATGCTCACGTGCGCCGAGGGAGATGGAGCACATATGGACTTGCCAGAAGCATCTGAGATGCTTGCGTGCGCTGAGGGAGATGGAGCACATCTGGACTTGCCAGAAGCATCTCTGAGATGCTTGCGTGCGCTGATGGAGCACATCTGGACTTGCCGGAAGCATCTCTGATGCTCACGTGCGCCAAGGGAGATGGAGCACATCTGGACTTGCCAGAAACATCTCTGAGATGCTCGCGTGCGCTGAGGGAGATGGAGCATATCTGGACTTGCCAGAAGCATCTCTGAGATGCTTGCATGCGCTGAGGGAGATGGAGCACATCTGGACTTGCCGGAAGCATCTCTGATGCTCACTTGCGCTCAGGGAGATGGAGCACTTCTGGACTTGCCAGAAACATCTCTGAGATGCTCGCGTGCGCTGAGGGAGATGGAGCACATATGGACTTGCCAGAAGCATCTCTGAGATGCTCGCGTGCGCTGAGGGAGATGGAGCACATCTGGACTTGCCAGAAGCATCTCTGAGATGCTCGCGTGCACTGAGGGAGATGGAGCACATCCGGACTTGCCAGAAGCATCTCTGAGATGTTTGAGTGCACTGAGGGAGATGGATCACATCTGGACTTGCCAGAAGCATCTCTGAGATGCTCGCGTGCACTGAGGGAGATGCAGCACATCTGGACTAGAAATAAGCATCTCTGAGATGCTCGCATGTTGCCAGAGCATCATCTGGACTTGGCAGAAACATCTCTGAGATGCTCGCGCGCGCAGAGGGAGATGGAGCACATCTGGACTTGCCAGAAGCATCTCTGAGATGCTCAGGTGGGCTGAGGGAGACGGAGTACCTCTGGACTTACCAGAAGCATCTCAGATGCTCGCGTACGCTGAGGGAGATGGAGCACATACTTGCCAGAAGCATCTCTGAGATGCTCGCGTGCACTGAGGGAGATGGAGCACATGCTTGCCAGAAGCATCTCCGAGATGCTCGCGTGCGCTGAGGGAGATGGAGCACATCTGGACTTGCCAGAAGCATCTCTGAGATACTTACGTGCGCTGAGGGAGATGGGACAGCATTGCAGGTACTGGAGGACAGTCTGGCTGCCACGAGGGGCTATAGGATAGCACTGCCGATGCTGCCGGACAGGTGCAAGACCGCTGTCACCAAGGCATGGGAAAACAGGACCAGACAACCGAGCAGCATTTTGGAATCAGGGTTCTTATGTATGCGTCACAGCAATGGTGTCTTAATGTATAATGGGGTTCCCTCTTAACTGTTAGAAAACAAGAAGCAAACTAACCACCGCCCTAGGGATGCGTCTCCTTAGCAACCCCCTTCCGTAAGATTTGATGAAGTCTCTGGTCATGAGGCCTTCAATATAAAGAAAGAATTTCCGGGTTTCTCTCTTCTGGGAGATGCTGCCTCTAGGCGCTAAGTGCTTGGCAGGCTTCCCTTCTGGCCACAGGGTCCAGGGGTCACACTTCCTGTCTCTGTGAACCAGGAGGTGGCGGAAATTGCTTTCAAAAAGTCCAAACAAATTCACAAGTCTACTCTCTCTGCAGAGAAAGGTCTTGTATAGTAATGTATAGTATAGTAATGTGTCTCGTGTTCCCGGTTCTCTCCCGGTGTCTCCCATAGTCTTTAGGCAGGTGTCCCGCTCCCTGGCTTTGGAATGGGTTGCACCCCTCTGCTGCTGTAGCCACTCCTACTGGAGTTCTAGGCTTTGCTGGATCAAGGTCAGCAGCGCCTCCCAGGGGTGAGGAGGGCCAGTGGGGTTTCTTGGTGCCTGGTCGGATCCGACCTGGGTTCCCTATTTCAGGGGATTGAGCCTGTTACCTGAGCCTGTCTCCTCTCCCTCCTTGTCTAATAGACTTCCACTTATGCCTGGGGGCCTGTCTACACGCCTGACTTCTTACCCTTGAGCTGCTGACCCCTTTGAGGTTCCGTCACTAGATCTTTCTTTCCCTGCTTCTCCCAGACGACGCGTAGACTGTTGTTGTTTTCCTGTTTGTCACTGGCCCTGCACCTTCATGGAAATTCTCACTGCCATTGTGTCTTATGTGCTAGTCCTTCAGCTCTGGGCCTTTCTGCCTTGCCGACATCCGCCCTCGTTTCTCTCGATGGTCAATCGTTGTCGGTCTTTCTCTGCTCCGCCATTTTCCTCCGGTCTCTCTAGTTCTTCGCCTTTCTGACTTCTTCTGTCCACTCCTCTCCTTCTTGATAACATGCTCCTTCATCTTCCTCTGTATTCTGCCCTCCTCCTGCAAGTCCAGCCGCTTCTGAGCTCTTCCCCAACTCTCCCGCCCTTCCACTTCCTCCTGTACTTTCAACTCTCCCCCCCACTCCCCATCCCCTCCTCTGCCTTTAGGTCTCTCTGCAACAGCACCACCTCTGCACCACCCGTTTCGTCTGTACCTCCACCGCAACCTCAAAAACACCCACACCAGCCCCTGCGTGCCTGACCGGGCTTTCAAAAGCCAGACTTGTCCAAACCTTCCCGGAGGGCTGCTAGGTGGGCAAATAGATAGGCTGGTCTGCCATCTCGAAACTCTCTGTTCTGCACATGCGCAGCGAAGCGCACACACAGAGTTCGCAAAGGGGGGATAGCGGGGTCGGCAACTACTGTCTGAATGTCCCGTTTGTGGCCTCTTGCCTTCTTGTGTGACATCAATTAGTTGCTACTTGATTCCGTAGGCATAGCAAGCAAGCAAGCAAGCATATTCAGCCTTGCTAAAATGGGCATGCGAGTGCTTGCTTGCTTGCTTAACTCGACCTAAGTGTGCTTGTCTTCTCTGCAAAGGAGACGTGGCCTGCCACTTTTGCCTGGACTGCTTCTTTGGTGACAGGGCATTTGATTGGCACACTTCTCTAGTGGCACAAGGACAATGGGGTAGAATTAAAAGATGTCAAAAGAAAAGATAGAATGAGTTCAAAACCTTCCAGCCATCACGTTTTGGTGAGGATATTACAGGCCTTGAGTTAAGTAAGACAGGACTGCCATTCAAGGAGCATGCTGCAGAACTTGGATAGTAACAATGCCATCAATACAGACTAATAAGCATGCTGCAGGGACATCATTGGTCGTCATTCCACCAGGGTTATGGTGCACTACCCTCAAAGAGTGTTCTTTAGTAGTGAATTCTCCACTCTGACACAGTGGGATGTAAGAAATATGACTGCCTCTAAATAGGACGGTTCACTTATCTTACAACTACAACAGTGGAGGCTCCTTTAGAAAGGGCATTTTTTTTGCAGCAGCCAGGGCTATAAAAGAAAAGGACCCTCTGCACCCCCAACACTGTGGGCATTACCTCGATTGTGAAGGACCAGGCCCACTGCCCACCCCACTTCCGGTGTTGGCCAAGGGGTAAGTCAACTTCCCCACTTGACCAAATTGTGTGATCTTGGTCAAATCACCATTTACCAGCTTTCTTACTTATCCGGATAGTATTACTCCTGGAAGAGCACTTTGAGTTTGATTTTTTTTTAATTAGCTAGATGAAAACCAAATAAAATAGACAACACTTTGAAGGGGGCTCTCTGCCACCAGATTCGACCAGACGAAGAAGTGACTGTAGTGAAGTTTGCGAGGAGAACACTGAAGTGTCTTTATGTATTTATTTATTATTACATTTGTAAGGCACGCTTAACCCTTGGGCATCTGGGCGCAACAATCTTAAGAACATGGTTAATGAGACAACAACTTAAGAGATTGGTTACAGGTTTGACTTAAGGAAGTGGTTACAGGAAATGCAGATCATAAATACGCATGCTTAAAGAATATGGTTTCAGGGCAGACCTAGTGTTTGCAGAATCAGAATGCTTGAGAGATTAGTTATGGATTTTGGCAGGCTTAAGAATATGGTTACAGGTAATGCAAGTCAAAGAGAGGCATGCTTAAGTATATGGTTGCAGGATAGCGTGGCAGAAGTGGATTTGGGCTTAGTGTTGCCACATTGCGCCCCTTTAAGCGTATGGCTGCATGTCTTGTGGAGCCTTACGTGGGGTGCAGGTCCTGGTGCAGGTAGGCGGGTACCGGTCATAATGGGTTACTTACAGGAGGGAGGGTGTAATTTGATGTCTTGAGTAAAGAACCAGGCTTTTAGTTTTTTGCGAAAGGAGAGTAGGGCTGGGTCCAGTTTTATCTGCAGTGGCAGGGTGTTCCAGTATTTGGCTGCCATTACGGGGAAACTTGAGCCACCTGCTCTTTGTCTTTTGTATCTGGGCATGGTTATTTGCCCGAGGTAGGCAGTGCGGGTGGGTCTGGAGGATTGGCTCCTAGTTATCATGCTGGACAGGTAGCGTGGGGCAGTATTGCAGAGGCATTTCTGTGTCCGCTTGAGTATTTTAAATTTAATCCGGTCCTTCACTGGTAGCAGGTGAATGTTTCTTCTGGTGGAGGAGACATGTTCTGGTTTGGGAATGTTTAATGCTTTAATGCTGCTCTTATGGCATTATTCTGCACTGTTTGGAGTTTCTGGATGTGTTTGGAAGAGGAGCCTGCAAAGATGGCATTGCAGTAGTCAACTCTGGAAAGGATAAGTGCTCTTGCCAGGGTGATTTGGTTTTCTACTGTGACTTGCCGTGTCAGAGTGAGTGAGGAATCGAGATAGACTCCTAGGGTCTTAACTTCTCTGGCGGTGGGGATATTGTTTCCATCTATGTTAAAGGATTGGTACAGTGGTGAGATATTTTTGAGTTTCGCTTGGCTGCCCAGAATGAGGGTCTCTGTTTGGTCGTCATTAAGGCATAGCTAAGAATGTAATGCTTTTGTCCAGATAAGAAGCTGTCATCACTTGCCACTTACCTTTCAGCCCAAATTCGCAGCCTGGCAGAGCCATCGGTTAAATCCCATCGGTTCGATGCAGGCGGGGAAGCCATTGGAACCCAGTTCTCAACTTTGAATTTAAAAATTCTCAATTTGTAATCAATGGTTCGGGGCCTGCCCTTATGGCTGCCCTGCACCCGCTCTGACCTACCACAAAGAACCCAGAGTTTTCGGGGTACCTCTGACCTGCACTTATCAACACCACAGGTTTTCCACATCTGCCTTCCCGCTATCCAACAAATCCCCCCCCCCGCCTTTTTCAACAGAGCCACGCGCAGCGAGGCCAACATTATTGGCAGGCGGGTGCTATATATTCAACCAGTTACCTGATCCCAGAGCTATAGGCGAATGAGGACCACGCAAAGTGTTATTTAACCATACAGTACTCATGTTTTAAAAATGTGAGCCATTTAACTGTTTAAAGACCATATTTTAAGAAACTGTTCATTTATATGCTTAATTTAAAGAAAATACAAACATTTATTAACCAAATAATAGTTCAGTGCCTTCCCTGCTTTTTGGGCGAATTCTACTTGTCAGTTTGTAGCACGCGGATAATCACTCTTTCAAGAGACCTGCAGCACACTCTGGGGGGCAAGCCACAGGCAGCAGGTGTCCTGGCAAAGCAATCTGCTTAACAGCCCCCCAAATCCACAGCGGCAGTTTGCATCAGGCGGTAATGCGGGCAGCTCTTGAATATGTATGCAGGTTGAGCCCTCACTAGACCTAAAAGGCCCAAGCTTGTAAAAATGGATTGGTAATTACAGAGCAATGATGGGGGAGATGCTGGAAGGTCGCGCGTGAAATTATAGGGGCCGGGGCACAGCTGGGGCTCTCAAGCTTCCCAAATCGGATGTGTCGGATCAGGCGCTTAGCGCATTGTATCGAGAAGCGCGGCCCGCCGCGGTAAGCCCGGTTTCCCCCCCGTCTGCACGGCGGACGCAGAGGCACAACGTGGAGGCAGGTGCAGACAATACTAGTCATTTCTGCCAAAGCAATTGCTATTCTGCTCTATGGTTTATATTGTGTAACCGTAACCTAAGCTTTGCATATCCAGTAACTGTTGCACCCTGATACCTTTGAGTCTGGTGCACATTGTAAATGAATAAACAAACAAACAATGCAATATGCAGTTTTTTCATATATTGTTCACACTAACGCCTATGGAATTTCCCGGCAACCCACAGCGCTTCGAGGCCATACAAATGATAACAAGGCGCTACATAAATGACACAGAATGTAACATATCTTCTGAAAAACACTGGCATTGGCGAAAAAGAAAGACATTCTATCTTTGACACAATCTGCTGGCAAACAGATGATCCTAACCAACGTGAGAAGTGGATTTTGAATGTAATTGTAATTGGTTATTTATAACACGCTTAATACCCAAAGTTTCTAAGCGCTGACCCGGGGATTGAACCCGTGTTGCTCCGTGTAGTCATTAGCGCCATTTTTGTCAACTTGTCCATTGTCCGTGCTATTGCATTTTTTTGAATGTTCTAAATTGGTGTACTACGAAGGATTGGTTTGAAGGATTCATGGAAGTAGCTCTTGCAGCGCCTGAAAACAGCAAAGGAAACTATAAAAGCAGCCCTCCAGTCCCGAGGGGAACTCATTCTGGCTGAAGAATTGCAATGACCCAGTGGCTGATTTTCGGCGACCAGTGTAGTCCATTCGTAGTCAACATGCCCATATGGTGGAGCGCATATTTCCGGAGTCACTTCCTGAACTTAAGGCAAGTACATAATTGCCTCACCTGAAATTGTAATATATCAACCAAGGCTGCATATTAATTATGAATGTGTCTTTTTTCCGCTCATGGCTGTATAGGAGATTGTAATTATTTTTGAACGTTTCTTGAGCTACGTCCAAAATGAAGGTAATTATTGACACTGGTTTGACTTTATTTCTGTAGTATAGAATAAGCAAACATGTCACGTTTCTCCATGCTATGCTCGACTAGGACGTTCACTCTTCCTTGTATTCTTGGATTTGTAGTTTTCACATTTTAAATCCAAGACTACAAGTCCCAGAGTGCAGAGAAAAAACAAGGACTGGATGACCTACTCAAGCATGGCATGGGGAAACGTGACATTTTTGCTTCTTCTACACTACAGAAAATCTAGGACTACAAGTCCCAGAGTGCAAAGAAAAAACAAAGACTGCATCACGTGCTCATGCATGGCACGGTGCAACTTGGGAGCTCTCAAGGTCGGTCTATAAGTGGAATGTGACATTTTGGCTATGTCGGAGGGCCTGATTCACAAAGGTTTGCCATGAGCATTTCAGATTTGCACCTGCCATTGTCTGCTTGCCAACATGACCCATTCAAATCTGTAGGTGCATATTCAGGCCTGTTTTTTCTTTGCATTCTGGGAATCTTAGTTCCACTTTCCCCGTTATACAACTCAGACTACAAGTCCCAGAATGCAAAGAAAAAACAGGACTGGATAGGCAACTACAGATTGGAACGGGTCATGTTGGCAACTATAGCATTTTGGACCAGATTCCCAAAGCCCAAGTCTGGAGCAAATCTGGAGACATGTTCAGGTACAAACATGATTCACAAGGACTTGCTCAAAGGAGTCTTAACGATGTCCCGGGCTTCTCCAGGCCTGCTGCACGCTCAGGTTCATGGTAACAGGTGCATATCTGCGATGCTCACCGGCATCACCCCGCTTGCTCCGGTGCCAGCAGGCGAGTGGCATCAACACACCTGTATATATTTGCACTTTTACAATGTTTAGCCTCTCCCATTAACACTGAATGTAAATGGTAGCCTGAAATGGCGTGGGGGGGAGGGGGGGAGAGTCTCTCTCACCTGAATTCCCAGTGACATCATGGTGGACTTGCGCGATCCGATTGGTCACTGAAAGTTACTCTAGATTATATGACCAGCGAAAAATTGCCATTGCATATTTTTACCAAAAACGTGTGAGCACGTGGAGAGCTCTGAACACGTGTCTATCATTAATTTTTCTTATGTAGCTAAACGTGTCACAAACGCAGCATCAAAGCACTTCCCCCAAATGGAAATAATTGAGACAGAAGTTATGTTTTGTTACACAACATTTGATATGATATGATAGGTTATGTATAATGCGCTTAATACCCAAAGGATTCTAAGCGCAGACTGGGGATCGAACCTGCGGTGCTCTGTGCCATCTTGCTTCCAGGGCGAGCACGTTGCGCCTGAGCTATCCTACTGAGATACTGGCACTTCTCCCCATCTCTCTTCCCTGCTCTTGCGTGATCTGAATGACAAGGCCTAGTAAGATTGTTTGTTTTGTCCTCCCTTTGTTTCCCCTTCCTTGCCTCGTTGTGCCTAGAAACACGTGTGTACAGGCGTGCTATAAACGCCACATCATATCATACTATGCCCATTACAAACAATGTGCTTTATGGCATCTGACCTTGACAGATGTTATGTTAAAGGTACTTGTATAGCGCACCATCACCAACGGAATTGGTCCCCAGGCGCTCTGGCGGATCTGTAAACAGGAAAAAGGGGGTAGTGTTAGTCTGGAGGAGGGGAGCAGGACAGTGGGAGAAGTGATGTGTTGTTGGCAGCTTCAGCTCGGTATACACTGAGTGCTGGGCTTTGGTGCTAGTATCGGATCGGGCGAGACCTCGAGTGCTGTAGTTGATGTTTATGTGTTGTTGATGCGCTGTGCTAAAGTACGTGTGGATTGCTGGGAGAGAGATGGCTGTGTAGCTTTGTGTGGGTTAAGTATGCAGAGGATTGAGGGTTGGGTTATTGGGGTCTGTATCCTGATTCAGGTACTTATGGTTCCGTTAGAGTTGTATATCTGTGGCTTGGGTTGTTGCTGGTTCCTCGTGGGCCGAATCGCTTTGTTGGTGCTGCGCTGATCCAGCTGTATCATAGTTTGTATTGTTTTGATTAGTAGGTGCGTCGGAACCTTATCTTTGGGTGTGGGACTGGGTAGGTAATATCTATTCTCAGGTTGCACAAACAAATACATATAATTTACAAGCTAGGCAGATTACATGACAATGATTAGACAGCATCAAAACGTATTTGAAGAGTAAGGATTCAATCCTAGTTTTTTTTTGTTTTCTTTTTTTACAATTTCCAGAGGGATAATATAAGTCTCTTCAAATTGTAACCTTCTTGCAGTTCCTAATTTGTTGGCACAGCGCCGCCATGTGGCCAGAGACGAAATTGGATAAACAAACAGAAAAGCCCCGACTGATGGAGAAGATTTCATTTATCTGAGCCGGGTTTATTATGTGATGATGTCAGTGAGTATGTGTATAGCGCCAACGTGGCCTCACGGAGCTTTCAGTCTATTTTGACCAACCACGGCAGTTGACATGGAAATGGGTACACTGAAGGGCACATTTCTCTCGAGTGCACAGATCCATCATTAATCAAAGGCTTGGCTTTAAAGATTGTGTCCCCCTTGTCACAAAAGAAGTGCGCCAGTGCACATGACCACTTATGGGGGTGAGAGAGCTGTGCCCCCTCTAACTACCCCGTGGATGAATCATTTTATTACTGTATGGGCAGAGCACGAGGCGGATCGAAACAGCTGACAGAATAGAACATAGTACACAACACCGTTTACAAAAAACAATTCGCCTTTCTCTGGGCTGTGGCACTTTCCTGAAACCTGTATTGCTGGCAGTGGTGGAAATGGAAAAATTGTAAAGGGGGCTCACACAAGGGCTGGGGTGGAGTTTGGAGGAAGGGGTGGGGCTGGCAGTTGGACTTGCTCAAAGGAAATTTTCAAAATAATATATTTTTTAAATGCTGCAATTTCTTTCATGCTGCTTCTTTCCAAACTCCACACCGTACATCAATTCCACTTTAAATCACTTTCATGGCAGGGGCGCACCCCAAATACTGTTGGTAATGCAGTGACTTTTACAGTACATTAAGGGGTTCCATAGACACGCTCTACCTTAGAAGGCAACCAGGGTAGCTCAGCAGGTTGAGAGACAGTTGCTGAGATGTTATTTATTCAAAACTGGTTGTTAATCGTATGACTTTTTGTAATTAATTCCTTATTAAAAGAAAAAAAACAAGTGCTATAAAATGTGTTTGACCAGGGGATGGGTTGGCCCATAGTGTCCCTTTCAAGCCATAGGAAGAAAACATGCTGGGCGAACAGAGCCTGCAGACACGCGAATGGCGGCTGGGCAAAGGAGCACAGAGCAGATTGCGTCACTGAGCACTGAAAAAAGTCGCCAGACTAGACGGACCTAAAACTGCCCATTCATTCTGTAAAGAGGTTCCGTCACAGGACCGAGCAAGACTTTCATTAATTCATCTTTTATAACGTGCTTAATACCGGAGACCAGTCTCTAAGCGTGGGACCCGGACCTGAACGGGTGTTGCTCTGCGTTGTCTTGCTTCCGAGACGAGCGCACTGCCCCAGAGCTACTTCAGGAGAGGTGAAGTCCTGTCCAACCAAACAGCACCACCCCTGGAGTTGGTAAGAAAGGACACCGAGGTGGCTGCTTGGCAGATCTCATGAGAGAGACATTACATTGTGTGACGAGGTCACCTGTTCATTGCTGTCAGAGGACGGCTGGGGAACCCTGCGGGCCAGAGGGAGCCACGGACTCTAAGAGGCTACCCCTGGGGAAGGCGGGGGGGAGGATTCTAAGCTCCCCCACTCCTCCAGGAGTGTGGTCAGAGATGCAGTGCCCAGCGTGGTGAAAACAACCAGGGTAGACAAGGGAGGCATCCGTGTCCAAAAGTGGCAGATATGCCTGTTCCCATGGTCCCAGAGCCCGGGTCATGTCTGCCAGCGAGGAGGCCCAGGAACCAGTGCGTCAGACCTGCAGTGAAGGCAGCCTCAGGTCAGTGCATGGAGTGGGAATGCAAAGGCAGCGGGCACTGGGTGGCAAAGCTCTGGTGCTAGGACACCCTTTCCCTTTTGCAAACCTTCTCAGTTGGCTACCGTGGAGCCCACCAGCAGATCTGCCTCTGCTGTGGACCCTTATTCATTTTTGGGGAGAGTCCGGCCATTTTGCATCAATCACCTGCTTCTCTCATTTTGTTTGGAGAGCACTGGTCCACCAGTGCTTGGAATGTCGCTTTTTTTCACCTGTATTTTTACTGCGTAGCACAAGCCACCATCAGTGGAGTGCTACCATGACACTGTGTCTTGTTCATTTTTCTTTAAGTAACACTCCAGTTACTTTGGTGATGTGTACTGAATATGCTGGTGGCAGCGAACAGATCTTTAGTCTTTTTTCGTCTTAACTGTGATAATGCCTTTTATGGCTACCATACACTCAATAAAATGTCTACTCATCATGGTTCAAGCGCTGTTCTTTACACAATTTCCTACGTAGACAATCTTCTGTCCTTTTCACGGTATAAATTTACAAAGTTTCGCTTGGAGAACAGCTCTAGACTCCCGATTAGTGATTTGTGTATGAGAACTGGCTCAAATTGGGTTTTGGATCGCCTGGTCCTACCACACACTTCACCCTGTGTATGTCCGGTTGCTGGGCAGAATGCGAGGGCACAGGCTGTCCGTGATCGACAGCTGGCATGTGCCCAAACGTTGCAGGTCCCTTCCAATGGGTAACTAGGGCAACCACCAGCTTGAATTCTATATTTGTATTTTGTATTTTTGAACTTGTAGTGCGCACAGAACGGACCAAACCGTATATTGGCGCAGATGGAACATCATTCAAACCGAACACAGCTAAAACCAAATACAGGACAGCAGAGAGCAGAGGGACTAACCTAAACAGAAAGGTTTCCAAAGCTCTACGAAAATGATAGAGCGAGGTAAGAGTTCTCAACTCCAAAGGTAGAGGGTTCGGTATTACCCAAATTGACCTTTTACAATTGACCTTTTGCACCTTTATATTATTTTAGTTATTGTATATATGTATTGGGTTGGTTTTGGATTATAAATAATATAAGGGGATTGGGTGGGAGGTTACGGAGGTTTTTGGATTGGGTGGGGGGTTTCCCCCCCGCATATATGTCCAAATTGACCTTCTAAATGAGGTCAATTTTCCTGAGGTCAATTGTGAAAAGGTCAATTAGTATAAAGCCGAGAGTTCCATAGTTTTGGACCAAATACTGAAAATCTTCTATCTCCCCGGGACCTATACACCGAAAGGGGTACAGATAGAAGATGGAGGCCACTAGCGCGCAGCTGTCTAACAGGACAATATGGATGGATCATATGAAGGGAAGACCTGAACGTGGTGCCTTCCTCCTCTGTATCCAGGTGAGCGTCATCGCCGGTCCTGCAAGCGGCCGGCCCCTGAAGGGACAAGTGTCTGCAGATGTGCATGGTCCCCTTCCAGCCCCATTACTGGAATTCTTGGTAGCAGCGTCAGAGCTCTGCTGGGGCCTCACCAACCTGCTGTCGGCATCTTCTAGAACTGAATGTGAGCCACATCTGTATGAACCTCTCCTAATCGTCGCAAGGAAGTCTCGAAAGTACAGGCTGTAAACCTCATATAGAAACGCCTACCCCGAGCCTGGTTCTTCCCACTGGTTCCCTGTCCTGGGTTGTTGTGGTCTTGTAAGTTAGGGTCCGAAAGCGGGTCAAAATACATGATCTGTATTGACACACCTTTACTCCCATTGGGCGGAAACCCCCAAATTAAAAGTAGTTACCTTACTAGGTTGCAGGCGGTGGAGCCTGATCAGGAGTCCTTTCTTTGGTCACCTACGGCATATATAACGGTAGTCAAAAGCTTCTATCACCGGATGAGCCTTTTGCAAATTTCTTCAGTGGCTTTTGTGTGCAATTAGAACACCTGCTTGTAGTAGACCGAACTATCAACACTAGGTATGGACTTCTAAAAGTGTTTCTAGTGTTACTAAAGTACATCTAGCCTACCTAAGGCTTGTGAATCTGTTAATAACACGTTTTCTGCCATTTTGCCCATTTGCATTGTATATGGCTTAGTAAACAATATTGTAATCTAAAGGGATAGGGGAACCATTTTGGTATCAACAGACTGCGGTTTATTAATGTTTAATACTGATTTTACTTAACAGTAGTGTGTTGATTTTACTGATGTAATCGGTCTAATAAATAGTATGTTTTTATGCTTACCTGTGTGGACCTCTGGCCCTTAACAAACTTTGCTCTTATTAAGTACTTCACACCAAACCTTGAGTCTAAACCTAACTGCTCATCCTGACTATCATCAAGAGTTTGGTCTAGAACTCAAGTGTAAAACTGGGTGCACCTCTAATTTCGCTTCAACAACCAGCATGGAGTCCGGACAAGAGCGGGAAAACAGCCCGAAAGCAGTCACTGTAAATTTAGGAGGTGGGCACCCACTTTGCGCGTGGCATCGCCAGCCAAGAACATGGATACTATGAAGGGCATGGAGGCACTAGAGCACCATATACATTAAAGGTGATCAAGGCCTCCATGTCACATGTAATCCACCACATGTTTTCTAATCCCTCAATGTTTCTTATCAAAAAAATAAATAAATGTATTCATATATCAAAGGTTAAAAAATGTTGCTATGATCTGATGTGGCATTTAGAACTCGCCTATACACAAGTGTTCCAAGGCGCGAAGCTCAGGATGCTCAGCGTGACGTACATATTTCCACAGACAATACATGAACAATTAGACATATTGCATAGCTACAAATCTACTCAGTTAAACAGACACAAAAAACATCCGTTTTCAACATCAGACCCAAACAAACATAGATCCAACATGCATGTATAAAGTGCAGAGAAGCCCCTGGCATATCAGGGGACCCCTAGATTCTTGCTAGTCCTTTTATCCTAGGACCTGCCCCTTGTTCGCAGTGTCATGATTGCTTCTTAAAGAGAGGATTGCTGCACCGCCATCAGTTCACCGCTTAATTCCATCAAGGTGGACCGGGTACTTATAACTTTGGGCCGCGGCACACGCTGATCCTCGTTCATAAAGAATGCACAACATCTGCAGGAGAGCACCGACAAGCCACAGAAATAGGGGGAGGTTGAGACCAAATATCCAGGGCAAATACCGAGCCACGAAATGAATGGACTTCCACAAAATCTTTCAGGGAATTCCTTTGCTTTTTTCATGATGTACAGCATTTCACCCAGAGGCGTTGCTTGTGTGGGACTGGGGGATGGAGGGAGCTGTAGCCCTGGTCTTTTGTTGTATCCCTGGATAGAAGCTCAGGGGCTACAACCGAAAGGCTAGCTAGCCCCGACAGTCCCGACATTAGTGTAGCCCCGGATCTTTTCCAGACCTAACACCCCTGATTTCACCCACAGTTCCTCATATGCATATGCCCTGGACATTGTTGAGCCATCTTATGGAATCAATTTACAAATGGACTCATCCACATGCCGAAACCCCTAAAAGCTGAGTAGTACACAAAACAGGTTCTTAGGCTCTCCAGGGAACGTTGCACAGGCACCCTCAACTTGCCTATCCTCGTTTCCCACTAACTCTACTCACCACTCTTCTTGTGGGACACCGCGCAAAGAGGCCAACGCATTGGAAGAAGCTGCACGACCCGGTTCCAACAGATTTCCTTCATTTACTTGGCTACAAAGCCACTGCTGCACAAATCCAGAAAGGCCCATAGACTATGTAGGCAGCGTTCATTACAATTACAACTGCAAATCCTTTAATGATTAATGCATTGAGTTTGTCACTTTTTTAAATTTGCAATTCTAAGAATGTTTAATGTGAATTTGTTCTGTTATTTGTTTTAAATCCAATACATTACATTTTCATATTCAACCCAAAACTTAATGCAACATTGTTTCGCACTCAGTCGGGCTTTTGCAAGGCTTTTGTCATAATGTTGCCCGTACAATACTCAAAGTGTCCGCCATTCTTCATCTCCCAGGGTTCTCATTGCTGCTGCCATATATACAATAATGGGGCGCATGAATGAGGAGGTCGGAACTCATAATCAATTGTGGGAGAACGCGGGCAGATATGATATGAAAGGTTATTTATAACACGCTTAATACCCAGAGGTTTCTAAGTGCGGACCCGGGGATCGAACCTGTGATGCTCCAGGTCGTCTTGCTACCAAGGCGAGCACCTTGCCCCTGAACTATCCTCCCCAGCATCTCCTTTTCTTCACAACATAGCCCTGCCCCCATAAAACGTACTCGGTAGCTACAACTCAAAATCAATACAGAAATAAGAAAGGGGTGTATGCTTATGTTCCATGTGCTATTTTCATGAGTGTGAGCCCAAATAATCAATATCACATATGTCTGGAATTCTGAACAGTGATCCTTTGCGAACCTTGTTGGAGTGACTGTACAAACCCATATGTAATACTTTTTCGAAAACATACCAAAACTCATTGAATAGACGTTCGTTACCTTGACGACGAGGTCGGCGATGGGGGTCCATCTGGGTGGCCTTCGTACTGCTGGACCATTGCTCTCACACTCCAGTACGGGTTTTCAAACTCGCCATCCGCGCTGCTGCTCCTAAAAATACAAAGCACAGGATTTCTGAGGACGATGCCAAGGGCTGCGATTACAAACATTAGTGGGCTAAAATGTCTTACTCCTTCAAGAAAGGGTAAGGTCACACTTTTCTCTTTGACTGTGATGGAACACAAATCCATGCAAAGATTCAAAACATAAAGCAGCTGTTACCACCATGTGTACATTTATGGTATGATATGACAGGTTATTTATAACACGTTTAATACCCAGAGGTTTCTAAGCGCGGACCCGGGGATCGAACCTGTGTTGCTCCATGTTGTCTTGCTTCCAAGGCGAGCACGTTGCCCCTGAGCTATCCTCCCGGTGTCTGTTCCCTTGAGATGTTTAATTCAAGCAACTGGGCTGACACGCCTCGTGGTGCAACACTGTAGCTTAACCTCACAACCATAGCTCCCCAAACGTAGGGACAGGAGAACACACATGGTTGCTGATGCTCAAAGATGGCCGCTGCACACGGCGAGCACAGGAGACCAGGAAAAGGGTAAGGGTGCAGCCTCCATCTGTAAAGGTGGGGCACAACAGTCCGTCCTCAGGATGAAAAGCACACGTGCCACTTTTAGTCCTTAAACAGGCAAGCACTCTGAACAAAAACAAGGGGTTACAAATACGCTCTAAAAAATAAAAAGGAAACAAAGGGCATGTATGAGTCAGCCATGTGCTTCCACCCCTATAGCTCCATGGATATGTTTGGATCAGTGTTACCAGCAGCGCAGCGCCGCAGGAAGGAGCTGCGGTATTATTACTACCTGATCTGGAAAGGAACTTTACTGACCATCCAATTGAACAGCCATCACCAAACGCCCAAGACATTAAAAACTGCCTTGCACAGGTGGACGCATGGATGACAGGGAACAGACTAAAACCCAATGCTAGCAAAACAGAGGTGATGCTCTGTAATCCTACAGGTTCGAACTCCATCACAATCCCGTTGCCCGACGAGATGGGACACTGCCCAAACCCGTCAACCATAGTAAGGAATCTTGGAATGAAAATGGGCAACACCCTCACTCTTGATCCACAGGTCAAAGACATCGTCGGAAGCTGTTTCTCCCAGTTGTGCATGCTACGTCGCATCTTATCTTACTTAACATTCACCCACAGGGCAATGGCCATCATTTTTCTAACACTATCCAAACCAGGCTATGCAAACAGCCTCTGTCTCGGACTCCCACATGACCTAATGAGGAAACTTCAGAGAGTTAAAAATGCAGCGGCAAGTCTACTTGTCTGAATGAAGCAATTTAGGCATATCACGCCAGCATTACGTACGCTCCACTGGCAATCCATCAAAAAAATGGGTTAATATCAAATCCTTGTGCATCGTCCATCGTTCATACCACGGAGGGGGCCCATCTTCCTTTAGAAGTAAGTTTTAACACTACACTCCTTCCAGAACACCTCGGTCCAGGAATGCTGCACTACTAATATTCTTCAACTTCATTAAGAAACTGCAAGGAGGATCTCTTTTTCAGTTCTGGCCACGAACCTGTGGAACACCCTACACCAAAGTCTCTGCCTGCAGGAGAACCACCTGACTTTCAATAAACAGCTCACGACTTGGCTTTTCAACCAACCACTTTGAAAGACAAGGAAATAGCAACCGACTAAAAACTGTGCACCAGAGACCTGGGCTAATTCGCGACAAACATTTATTGAAACTCTTGGCACTACCATGTGCAGTCACCCAATCTGACTCATGGACCACTCCTGCGTGGCACTTGTCCACACCTTTAATCTCAGGGAAATCTACCACCAAGAGCCAGGAAGTGACAGCACCCTCAGCCCCACTCTCCACCCTCTCATCCCTCAACTAACTCCTCACTACTACAATCTTGCATCCTTACCCCTACCACACTCCTACAGATGACCTCCTCGGTCTAGTGCACTTAACATATTCAGACCCTATCCATCTTCTATCGACAACCATGCTGTTAATTTTTGCACACGACAATCCGGGAGCTGCCCATACAGGTAACGGCTACTTCCGACCTGCATCCATCAACACCAAAGATTTCTGCACCTGCCTTCCCGCTATCCGACTAGCACACCGTGCATCAAGGCCAACATTATTGGCAAAACGAGTGCTATATAAGACCGCTTTTCATTACATTACCATTAAAAGATGTATGTGTACCATCAGTATTCAGTGCAAATAAGGTTGGACTACAAAAAGAGTTCAAATATAGTTTTGTTAATCTAAAAAATAACGCCATTGGATTTGTGAATTGCTTTTTTATTTTCTAAAAAGTCATTTAAATCTCAACTTTGATTAATAGGAATAAAAATAGGACTAAAATATCACTTCGGACCCTACAAGTAGTGAGGTCTTTAAGCATACAAAGTGAATCAATATTACATTACATAAAGGAACCAGATTTTGGTATTATTTAAAGAAGACTGTAGAGGCTTATGAGCTACAGTAGCAGCCTAATGTGATGCACACATACCACTGGACAGTGCATTAGCAATAGCAGTCAGGAGCAATTTTAAAAACATTTCTGCACTATTTATACGTGGTGTGTTTATCCCGATCGTGACAAAGAGGTGACGTTAGGAAAAATAAGCTCATATTGTGGTGGGGGGATGTTTGCAGCTGAAGAGGAACAGGGAGTGTTGTCATAGTTAATATGCAAGTGGGGGGTGGCCTACAGGATAAAAATGCGATTTGTTTGATACAAGTGTAACCATGGCCATTCAGCCATTTTGGCACATAACCTCATGGGATATTCTCAGAATCAAGCAGTACAGCCAGCTTACTTGTGGTTGCCCCACATCTGTACATCTGTACACATATGTACATCGTGTACAGCCCTGTATGAAAATATTCTCGTCTCTCTCTGCGCCCCGATGCCTTCGGGTCTGGCGCGCATCATAAATAAATAAACAAACAAACATCCATCTGATTACGCCATGTGGGTGGCTGATCAGTCCCATGCCAAGATGGCTCCCTTTAGAACTGGCTTCCCTGATATCTTAGAGAGATTAGAAATCTATGCCAGTTTTTGCAGGCTATGAAAACGCAGTTATGTATCTAGTGTTTGCTGAGCCTTTTGACCTAGTTTGTGTTCCTTCGCTCTTGCATTTATTGCATTGTAAATACAGTTACCATAGAGACAATGCGATTCCAGCAAGACAATAAACAGTACATAAAATCTGCAGAACTTGATTCAGGATTTTAAGTGTGCCCCAAATCCGTCCTTCTTCGATATATATGGACTAATTGTGGCAGGAGTGTGACTTGGAACCAACACTCAAGTGATTATTTGTGGCCATACTGCTTCTCGGAACAAATTACTTAATCAATAAGCCCAGAGGTAGGTGGGCATTATTGGTCAGGCAATGGCCCAGGGTCTAAGTCACGGGCTGAACGAAATTCCGGATTTAACCAGGGCCGTGGCACCATTACCTGATTGGCAATGCCCGCCCACCGAGGGGTTATAGCTTTTAGCACCCCAGCATGATTTTTTAAGTTGAGAAATGGCATGGTTGCATTTTCTCAGCTGAAAACAAAACTGCAAAATAAAAATTGACATTATGGACATTTGGAGCAGGAAACTACATGTAGTCCGGTTTATGGTCGTTGCATCGATTATTTTCCATCGAGGGTCCTTTCCATCGAAAATTTTGCATCTAAAAAATTTCCATC
Organism: Ambystoma mexicanum; assembly: GCF_040938575.1. Taxonomy (NCBI): domain Eukaryota; kingdom Metazoa; phylum Chordata; class Amphibia; order Caudata; family Ambystomatidae; genus Ambystoma; species Ambystoma mexicanum. The sequence goes on from NC_090931.1 coordinate 131,009,933, forward strand.
AAATGCATTTTTTTTCTTTTTTTTAATGGGGTCCCTCCCCCAACACCCTGTTTTTTACCCTTTAAAACTCCCCCCCCCAAAAAATTAACCCTTAACCCTTTAAAAACATGCATTCGATACATATTTTTTCGATGCAAATCCCTCGATGGAAAGTAATTTGATGGGAAGTCCATCAATGGATTCACCAGACCATGTAGTCCCTTCTCCCTTTCCATGATAGCCATTGCCGCACAGGGGAAGGGGGTGGGACAGCAGGAGTTGTAGAAAGCCGGCAACGGGTCAGGAAGACACAGGTATGTGGGGCAGGGGTGTTGCTAGGTCTGGAAAAGACCCGGGGATACACTGATGTTGGAACTGTTGGGACTGGGGGCTAGCTAGTCTTTTGGCTGTAGCGGCTGAGATTCGATCCGGGGCTACAACCAAAAGATCAGGGGCTATAGCCCCCTTAGCTCCCCCCTAGCAACGCCTCTGATGTGGGGCATGGGTTGGGATTTGGTGGCGGAGGGGAAAGTGGTGATGGGGCAGGGAAGGGGGTGCGGCCAAACAAAGGTTTTCACGCTAGAGGCAAGATGCGGCCTGCAGCTTCTCAGGAGGTGCGGAAGGCAGGAAATACCAGGAGGTAAAGCCCCACTTGGAACTGCCTGATTGGCTGGGAAGTGCCCTTACATCACCTCCCGGATGCTAATGTGCGGTAAGGCTTAAAGTTCCCTACGGGAGGGAGCCTGGACCTATTAGGCTGCAATGAGGAGTCGTGCATCTGTGAGAACTGGTCATTATATTCTGCTAGGGTACTGTATGGTCCTGTAATTTTTTGATCATGCAAGCGTTGCAGGCCCTGTTGCTGAGCGAGATGGCGTAAGTACCTTCGCCTGTATCTGAAGACATCTCGCCCGGACTGGGACATGTCCTGTCGCACGTCTGCTAGGGCAGCCACTGCCCCTTGCGCCATGGCTGCCGTGGAGTGAGGCCTGTGGCTCGCAGAAGATGGGCTCGGGCTCTTCCCCGCCACTCCGGCTTCAGTCTGACTGGATGTCCGCCCAGAGCCTGGTTTGAAGTGGGCCGCCAGGGCTAGGATTAGCCTCATCACAGACTTGAGGTTTCCATCCACTATATCTGTGCGTGGGAACAAAACACAGGCACGTCAAATAGGCACCCCCAAGCACAGGCACACACACAGGCAGAGAACGAATGGCTGAATTACTAAATGGTGCATTATTCAAGCAATCACCAGACACCAAAGGAAGTCTGAATCAGCCACATGTGGGCCCCAACAAAAGAAACGTGTGCTACCACCACCCAGGAGATGCACAAGGCCCAAACCGGAGCACCCTGTGCCAACTTGCTAACTCCCTCCCTAAGGGCAGTGGAAAAAGCAACGCTACTTCCCCAAGGAACCTCTATGGGGTCAGCCCATCTCAAAATGACTGCCTCACCCTCAGAGACCACTAACAGTGCAAGCTACATAAAACCTGCCTAAAAGAACATTAACAACAACCAAAAATAAGCTGCTTTGTTTCACAGCTCTTAAAGAAATTAATCTGTGAGATACCCTGTAACAGATGGTTATACAGAGTCAATTGGGCTGCGGGTTTGTTGTTGAACCATCATGAGCACCCTTGGCGTGGGAGCCAGCCAATCAGGAGGCACGGAACGTTCACTGAAACTGATAATCTAAGCCCACTTTCCAAGCCACCTGATGATCGATTCCCCGGCCCGCCATCTTCCCTTCACCGACCCAGCAGGAATGTTCCCACACACCCCAATCGCCAGTTACCTGATTGCTGCTGAGTGAAGAGCGCCGCCACTGCAGCTTGTGCAGCTTCTGTCCCTGCTCCGTTTGGCTGCCATGGAAATGGAAGAGGGGCTCTCTTTAGAGCCCCAACTTTCTATTCCATGGCAGCCATGTTTGCCACATATTTTCTTTCTGTGAACAGGGCGCCGTTAGGTGACCCATTCACGGAAAGAAAATACTTTCCAGTTAACCCATGTCCCAGACCATGGGACGGGTGCTTAACGATAGTCCTGGGCAGGGAGGATAGCTATTGGGGAAATGTGTTTCTCTTGGAGGCAAGACAATGTAGAGCAATACAGGTTTGAATCCCGGTCCTGTGTTTAGAGACTGGTATCCGGTATTAAGCGTGTAAAAAGATTAATTAATTAATCACCAATGCATAGATAAACTTTGGACCACAGAGTGTTTTGACTAGTAAGTGGTGCCAGTGGTGGAAATGGAAAAAAATTGGTGGGGGATCCATGCATACATTTATTTATTTATGCAATGTCGGCCAAACATTGCATAAATAAATAAATAAACCGGGTCGTGGCTGAGGATTGTAACTTCCTCTTGTGAGCTCTTGCATGGGGTCACCAGAGGAAGTTACAGTTTGCTCACGTGCACTTTATTATTAGTATTATTATTTTTCTTCTTCTTCTTCCAAGCACATAGCAGGGGTTTGGGGCAGCTGACTCTGGCCGGATCGCGAGATCCGGCTACACAGAGCCGGCCCAATGACCAGCCCTGAGTGGTGCTAAAAGGCCACCTATATGCAGAAACATTTGCAGTGGAGTATAAATAAGAGAGAGATGGGATATGAGGAGGGACAGAGCTTGTGGTGGTTGTTTGTCCATTTAACCACCCATCCACTGTCATTGGCCATGCTATTCCCAATGGAATAGTCTCGGGAGGATAGCTCAGGGGCAACATGCTCACCTTGGAAGCAAAACGACGCAGAGCAACACAGGTTCGATCCCCGAGTCCGCGCTTAGAAACCTCTGGGTATTAAGCGCGTTATAAATAACCAATCACATCTTATCAATGGCCATTCCCTCCCACTTCCTGCCCCTCTCCACCCAAAACAAATCCTTCTACCACCTATTTGAGCTCGTTTTTATCAAGCTTTAACAGCAAACTTTCTTCTGTACAAGTAGTAATATAAAACATTGTTGTGTCAGTGTGACCCAGTGTTATTTCAAAGCAGTCTACTGAGAGTTAATGGCTTAATTGGAGCTGTAAATGTGCTCCTGGCGTATTAAAAATGCCTTGTCCAAGTGTACCTTCAGCCAATTGCTGTAGATTCAGTATGTGTGTCTTTGCACTGAAGTCCTGTTGAAAACAAGCACTGGCAACGTCAACCGTTATGGCGTGTGAATAGGTATTAGACACTGGTAATATATTAAGTACTCAACATTTTTCAGCTGCTACCATTAATAGGCAGTTACTATCTTTATGGCAGTGCCTAGCAAAAGCCTGTACATGGCTACATAAATGTAACAACTGACGGCTTTGCCAATGCTTGTTTTTTATAGTAACAGTGCAAAAGAAAGACTCAAGGGTAGGGAATGGAGTAGGGTGACCAGACGTCCCGGTTTTGCCATAACCGTCCCAGTATTTTATCCTTGGTCCCGGCATCCCGAGACATTTTTAAACTGTCCCGGGATTTGAGGGATGGTGGGCTAATGTCCCGTTTTTTGCGGGTAATCCTTGAATAATACCACAATCGGGCTGGGCATGGCCCTTCGTGATTGCGTTTGATTGTTTTTCACACTCTTCCTCCATGGCTTCTCACCGCCAATGAGCTTTTAATAAGCACCTGCTTTGTGTAGAAGAGGCCGCTGACGTAGACATAGTACTACAGTTTCATTGGAGTTCAATGTGCATTTTAGTCCTTGTGTCTTTATGCCGGCTAAAACGGTAATCCTACTTCTATGCTGGTGGCCCGTCCCTGTTTTTTATTGGATGGAATGTGACGTAAACCGTAAAGAGACATCCAGGGTAAGCAAAGACATTGATATTGACAGGCAAGTAGTGGGCAGAGTGACTGATTATTGTCACATGCGCAAGAGGCATGCATGGATAGGAATGCAGGGATAGATAAACAGGAGACAAAGCAAACACACGCTGGTACTTTCCATTATTCCCTGGCAAGTGCAGAAAGGGCATGCCATGCTCCAGATGGGTAAAGGCAGGCATATAATAGATCCTAGCGAGGCAGGGCAGGCCGCTTGACAAAGCGTTATTTCTAGTGCACAGCGGCGGGCGCTGTGACACCACTACGGAGGTCGCTGCACTATAAAGGTCCGTTAGCATACCATCACTTCCAAAGTGTGAGTTCCGCTGATCAGGTTAAGGATTCACAGGGGAATGCAACATGCCCCCACAGCGACTGGCACTGCAGCGCTTGTGCCCCTGATGTGCCAGGCAGTGTGGAAGTCAGGGTCACACATGATGTGAACTGGCGAACCGTGGACAATAAAATGCTCTGCTTAACTCATTCTATTAGAAGCAAAACTCTCCGTGTCATTTACATTGGAAATGAGTTTGTTTGTTGGCTCTGCCGGGGAACAAACGGCAATGGCTGGAAGATGGCGACCATGAAGGACGGGAAGAGGGGCGAGGCATGTTTATGGGAAGGCTGGAGAAGGAAAGGCAGTGCCAGGGGAGACAGAAGATACGTTAAAAGTAGAATCATGATACGTTAGGGGGGGGTGGAGGTGCGTAGGAGTGAAGATAGAGGTGGGTAGAGAAACACACGTTTTAAGACAGAATGAAAAAGAGGTTAGAATGATGAAGAGGAGAGGTAAGAAGGGGGCGGGTTTATAAAGGCAAGGCACGAGGGGCCGAGGGATTAAAGGACAGAAAGGAGGCGGCAAAGAATGTGTAGGCGAAGGACAGCAGGGAGGGAGGAAAGGATGGACAAAATAAAGGGAAAGAGGGAAGGACAAAAGGAGGCAAGAAAGGGTGAAGGGAGGAGGAGGGGACGAGAGCAAGGACACGAGAAAGGAAAAAAGAAAGCCAAGAATAAAGGACAAATGAGAAGAGGAAAAGGACGAGAGGAAGGGCACAGAAAGGATAAAAGAAAGATAAGAATAAAGGACAAGTAGAAAAGAGGAAGAAAAGGGAGAAAGGGCGAAGAAAGAGGGTGGAGGAAAAGAGAACGTAAGCATGGATCACAACGAGGCAAAATGGATTAGGGAAAGGGCAGAACACGGAAAAAAAATAAACCATGAGAACATAAAAAGAACATAGTGTGATAATGTGCCAACACCCAAGGGGTGCAAAGGTGATGATGGCAATCGTGTAAGTGAGAGGGAAAAAGACATTAAGAGGGGCAACATACTGTGGAGAGATAGAGGGGGGAGGGTGAAAGAAGAAAGAAGGACAGAGGGTAAAAAAGTGGGAGGGAAAGCAGGGAGCCAACCATCAAGAGAGAGAATGAGACAGCGCAGGATCGGCGCAAGGAACGGGCTGGAAGAAGATGGAGCGGCGCTACCGGAAGACTTGTCTTGCCGGAGCGTAACCTGTGCCCAGACCAAGGGTGTGCCCACGCAGGTGCAATCTGCGCTTCAATGAGCAGGGAGCTTTCAGAAGACCCTGTAGTGCCCCAGGGTCTTCTGAAAGCAGTCAGGTTGCTTGCAGGTGTGATAACTCGGCTTCAGAACAGGATCCTCCCTAGAAGCCAAGGCAGCGACCCCCCAGGTAAGTGTCTCTCCTTCCTCTCTCCTTTTCTCAACTGTCCTTTGTTTTACATCCTCTAGGATTCATTTCTCTTCCCTGACCAGCCCATTCTTGTGCAGGGAGTTCTTTTCTATTGTTCCTTTTTCTTGACATTCCATCCACCCCCATGGTGGGCTGGTTTCTCCCAGACACAGACGCATAAAATAAAATACACACACACTACACATTTAATAAAAACCTTTATTACTACACTACACTGGGGTCTGTGCTTTCTTACCTGTGTGTTCCCTCAGAGGGCCAGCATGTAGTTCAACTAGCCGGGCCCCATGGGGCCACGGGCTACACGCACATAACAAACTGGAAGTGTGTGTGACTGAATCTGAGATACACTGCTTAACCAAATTGTGTGATCCTTGGCTCATAATTTAATCTCACTGTGCATTGCCTGCACAAATTGGGAGTTTGCAAAGCATGCCCTATTTTATACATAACAATACTCATGTCAAAACATGGAAACATCAGTCTGTGATTGATAAGCATCTTTGAGAGATGGTGCTTTAGGCCGGAAGACTCAAATTGAAAGTTAATGACTTAACAGTAAACCATTATACTGACATTTTGGTTGGAAACACAAGCTCTTTGACCAGGGCATGCTCCAAAGGCCAGACTCCAGGAGGGTTTGAGAACATAACTGAAGTGACAGTGTGGGGAGTGAGACACATAGAAACGGAGACAGAGAATTAGACACAAAGAGTGAGACACACAGACAGCGAGACAGAGAACTAGGAAAATAGAGTTGGAGACGTACAGGTAGTATGAGATTAATTGAAATGCGTCAATGAGTCTCAGCTGGCTGCAGCATGGGAGCTATTTAAGACCCACACAGGCTGAGCCCTAGCCCACTTAAAGCCAAGATTGGTGAGTCCCTGCACATCTTTTTTTTCCATTTGAAGCACTGGGCCTGCACTTCGGGCATTGGCCCACGTGTCCAGTCCGACGCTCCTGTTTCTAGTGACCCACTCAGCTGCGCTCCTCTCACCAGCCTGATAAGGATGGGATGCAGAGTCAACCGTCAGGCCTCGAACCCATAACCAGAAGGTAACACATAGACTGCTCTGCAGCAGGCACCCCACACACCGAGCTGACTCACCGCCCAAACAAGTGGAAAATGTAGGCCCTCTGGGAAGGCAGTGTATTTTCAGTCACGTGTCGGGGGAGAGCCTGGCACAGGGCACCGGCGCGGGCAGACCTCGTGCACAAGTCCATGGAGACACAGCAATGAGCCTCACAACCTCTAATCTCAATGAATCTGTAGGAGGGTTCAGAATCGGGGGTGGGGGAGGGGGGCGCGGCCTCGTCGAGGGTTCCACAGCTATCTTTTCCATGGTGACCCCTGACCTCGGCATTATCTTGGCGTTCTAGCTGTGCCCGCGTTTCACACGATCCTTTGCCCATTACCTAGCCTGAAGGGTAAAGGGGGACAGCCGTGAATGAGTTGTTTGCCCTAATTTAAGTTTTTGCCCCACTGTATTTTGCTCCTTAACATTGTATGAATTGTTGATTTGTGTGGCTTACTTTAACTGCTTTCCTGTATTTCACCCCTTAGCATCCTAGATTAATTGCCCACAGTATGTATCGTTGGCCCCCACCAATGACACAGTCTTCCAGAGGCGGAGACACACTATGCTCGGACAAGCCATGGCGCTCGCACACAAAAATGTAAAGTCCCTCCTTACAGACAAAAAGCAACAGAGCTCTACACCTATACAACCAGTTGTATACTAATTGATCTTTTCACAATTGACCTCGGGAGAATTGACCTAATTTAGAAGGTGAATTAGGACATATAAGCGGGGGCCGGCGGGGGACTCCCTGCAACCCCCACCCAATCCAAAACATCACCATCGCACCCCTAGATATAGTCTAAGATCTTTTCTGGTGTTCAAATGCACAAATGGCAGGACACCTGATTATCTTAAATCAATGCTCACCTCAAGTTTAGACTCCTAGACCTAAGTATGATGCACGCGCTAGTGTGGTCTGCAATATAATTCTGACTCTCCAGCATTGCCCGACAAATATTTAGGGGACAAATCTGCCTTTTGGCTGTTCGAGTACCTTTTCAAACTGTTAATGCAATAACACTAAAGATCAATAGATGATTTTTCATTTCGCAACCTACCGGAGAGTTATTTGGTACCACCTGGAAGAGTTGATATACTCCATTAAAAAATGTGCGGCATGTTTCTGCATCAATGGTACATTTCCCTCTAGGTCTATGGCTTCCATCACACGTGACAGTGCTGTCTTTCCTCCTTGTGTACTGTTAACATATCCCTACATTCTGATGTTTCTTTCATGTCAACTCCCCCCACGTGGAAGCCCCATGTACTTTTCTTACTGTGGACGGACTGACAGAGTGGGAGGAAGAACGGGCATCCAGCCGACCGAGGGAGCGGGAACGCACGGTCAGCTGGAACACCGCAGCCCGAGAAGGCGAGAACGCTTCAGAGCCAATGCACCCACTGGGGAAGCAGACCAAAGCCTGAGAAGGGACACAGAGAAGCCCACAACCAGTGGGAAAGCACTGGCAAGTTCCCTGAAGGTATCTGGCTTGCAGGGACGGTTGGTGGGACACCAGAAAGGTGGGAAAGTGATAGAGGGCGGGTCAGGCACCTGCACCCAATAACAAATAGCCTCCTGGTTCATCTTTTTTGCGGCATTACCTGGCAGGGTAGTGAACCAGGTCTGCCAAAGAAAGGAGAAGAGAAAAGCCGGATTTGGGATCCACACAAGAAGACTGCAGAAATCTTTAAACCATCTTCTTCGTGACAGTACCTGGCAGGGTAGTGAACTAGACCTGCCAGAGCAGGAAGGAGAAGAAAGGTCAAAGGAAGAGAGACATTCCCCCTGGTGCTGTGAACTGTGATAAAAGAGCTTGAGAAAGGCCAGGGTAAGGGAGACATTCCCCCTGGTGTTCTGAACTGTGAAAGCAAGGCAAAAGAATGTGCAAACATGGCTAGCCAAGGAAGGCCAGGGGAAGGCAGTCATTCCCCTGGCATTGCAAAATAGTGAAACCAAGTGAAGAGAAGGTCCAGGGTAAGGGAGGCATTCCCCCTGGCTGTGTGGAAAAAAGAACTGGTACCCTGAAACAAGGAGAAGGGAGTCATTCTCCTTGTGGTAAGGTTTACAAACAGAGTCAAGCTAGTGCTCCAGGGGAAGGGAGTCATTCCCCCTGGAGAGAAGACATCATAAACTTGTAATACAAAGCTGGCAATCCTCTATGTTGAAGTACTGAAGTCAGGGGAAGGGAGTCATTCCTCCTGGTAATGAAAACCCAAAGGCCAAGATACAGAGAGAAGGGAGGCAGTCTCCAGGAATCCAATAGTGAAGAAGCAACTATGGCGACAGGGAATGTTGATGCTTGAACTCGAACTTTACCTTTGAATTGAGAACTTTACTGCATATTGACATTACAAAATGGCACTTTGTTTTGTACCTTGGGAAGGGATTGAGACCTGGGCAAGGGAGTCATTCCCTCAGGAAAAGATCCCACCAAAGAACTGGAACTCTGATCCTCTGTCCAGACGAAGGGAGCCATTCTTCTGGACCAAGAACATCCATTACTTCATTATTTTAATTATAAGTGCAAGGGGCAGAGATAGGTTTTTGACACAGGACGGTGGACGCTTCATTTACATGGACATCTTGACTCAGTCTCTAGTATTTTAGTTGAGGTAGGGAACCCCTCTTAGATTTAGGGAGATGTAGGTTTTATCTTTATTTCTGGTATTATAAACGTTTATGCCAACAACCATGCCACCTGTGTGTCAGCCGCCTACTTCTGCCCCCTTACACGCCACTCAAGCCAACCCCATGCTCAGACGCCAAATCCTATGCCCGAGGATGATGTGGGAACCCTGCATCGCAGACGGCAGCAGACCTGCCTGTGGCTGCTCAAGTTCTGATCCATGATCTGGGAATCGCCAAATCATGAATAATCAGCTGTCCCAAGGGTCTTGGCGTCCCTCCTGCACTTGTATGTCCTCACACACAACGACTGCCTCTGGAAACCACCAAATTGCAGCGCAAAACTGCTTTTCCGGTGACATGGCGTTGCTCTCCTGACTCAAGGTGTTACTTGCAAGCATTTTCTTCATTTAGATCTTTGCACCTGGGCTCCTACTTCATTATGAAGGGTCTTCTGTAGGATTTACACCACAGGAACTCCCAAAAGCTGCTCCATGGGGCAATGTAGCATAAGGTAACTCTTTCCTGACAAAGACTGACCCAAATCAGCATAACAGGGTCTCCCTTCGTCTCTTGAAACTTTTTGGGCTTGATCGGAAAGTTGTGTTGCTTACCTGTTACTACATTTTCTCTTATAAGAAAGACTCTACGGAACTCTGGAAACTACTCTTGAAGCTGTTTTACCTACTTCTTACCCTCTGGCATCTTTTATTTTACAAGGTTTTCCTAACTGTAGGCGTTGTGATTTTTCTTATGTGTTTTCCTATATAAAATATTTTTTTTAATAAAAGTATAGTGTGTGGACATTGTCTCATTTGGTATTAATGAAAAGTGTGTACTGTATCTGTTAACCGCCCTATTGTACGTACTGAGAGTTAGACCTGCACTGCTCTGCCATGATTACCACGCAGGCAGCCCGGTGAGCTCGAAGAAATCACTAACAGCACCTAAATCAGGAAGATAGACCTAAAGACCTTGACCACAGGACTTCAGATAAATATCCCTAACAGCTTCATCCTGGTGCCCCTGTAGACTTACTACTCTGCTCTCCATCACACTACGGAGGCTTGGAGATCTGTTTTTATATCTCGCCTCATGAACCCCAGTTATCCCAGGTGTTTGCAATTCGACAGGCTGAGCCTTCAAAAAGGTAGCAGCCATTTTGAAGTCAGGCAGATGAATCCTATGAGCTCTCTACCAAGTGTTCCCTGGTCTTTCTGGGCAGCTGCCGTGCCCCATCAATGGTATTAACCCCTCAGTGCTGCTTCCACATGTAACAGTAATTCAGCCTTGTTTCCATGTGCTGATTTCCACTGCTTTTTTGATGAATGTAGTGTGCATGGTTGCATCCTCTAGCACACATCTCTTTGGTGGATTTTCCCTGAAAACACATATTCTCCTCATTCAGGTGGAGTATCACAGTGGTATTCCCTACAGGGGTTCTTTTCTACTGCAGCACCCTCTGTCACACAACTGAAACTATGGATGGGCGTTATGGTAGGTTATGTCATGTTACTGGGAGGTGTAGCATGTACCACTGACATTTGCATGGTCTCCAGGAGCTCTGGTGGATCTGAACGATGGGGCGGGTTAGATTAGTTACGATAGAGAGGGAAAATGCAAGATAGCTTTGCTGATGTGTTGATGTGTTGATGCGTGCAGTTTACATGCACCCGGCTATTCTGCGCCGGTCTGCTTCTAGCTGCTGTATGTCAAGGGCATAGAACAGAGGGGGAAGCCGGGCGGTTATAGTTATGGTGGCTATGTTAACCATACCTGGTGTTTCACTGGTTTTCAGGCTTTGTTTTGCAACCATAATATCATTTTGTCGAAAGTTATTCCACAACATTTTGAAGACTTATTTAAAAAGTCAAAAAGTGCCTTCACCAGACGCTGTTTAATTGAACAGATATCATTCGGACTCACCAGCATTCCTCATACAACGGCATTAGATTTCATGTGTGCACCAAAGAACATGTTTATCCTTAAACCATTAAACATGTCATTTTTGGCACATGAATATCAAACTGGTCAGGAGCAGACTCACAGCGCCTAGAGGTAAAGTTAAGTCTGGGATCCCAGGAAGACTTAAGTGGACGCACAGCTTCTTTAAAGCTCACAATACTGCAGTGCTGGGGACTCTGTACACATCCCCTGTACCCGCTCCCCTGCTCCCAATGAATAAAACATGGCAGCCCTTTATCCCGTCAGCCAGGAGCCGCTCCGAGAGAAGCTGGCAGCATACATTATTTACACCGTGGGAGGCGAGGGAGCAGGCATCTTCTGCTCACACCTGCTGGCACGCAGGGGCATGATTATTGCATGAGCGAGACGGGCAATGTGGATAGCTTCCAAGTGGGGCCATCAGAGTTTGTGGGACCGCTTCCACAGCCGCCACCTGCTTTAGAGTTGCTCATAGGCTGCAGATTTTTATATTGTAATGTTATTGCTTTTGAACAAACATCACCTGGTAGGTTATGTTCCAAAGTCAACCTGCAGTTATGGACGAGAAACACAACATGTTATGAAGGTGAAAGGCAGGGACTTGTGGGATTGAATGGTCACTAAGAGTCTTTTAAATGAGGTGGGGTTTCATACATGCAATGTTGGCACGATCCATGCCAGGTTAGCTGCACTGAACCTATGAGATAATGTGTGATGCGTGCAGCGAGTGCTGTAACGAGAGGCATTGCGTAGTGTAGAGATGGGCCTATCTGGGGGTACAGGCATGTAGTGTAGGGCTCATTGTTTTTGTGCTTAGCTGGGTTTAGATGCAAGAAGTGTAGGGGGGATTTGTGTGCTTAGCTGGGGGTTGGATGTGTGGAGTGGAGTGATTATTGATCTTGTGCTTAGCTAAGCTTTGATATATGGAGGGTGGCGATGGCTGCTCTTCTGTTTGCATGTCTGTAGTGTAGGGATGAGTGCTCTTTCGGACGACGCCAAGGGTTAGATTATGGAGGGTGGGGATGGCTGCTCTTGTGCTTGCATGTCTGTAGCATAGGGATGAGTGCTCTTTTGGACGACGCCTAGGGTTAGATTATGGAGGGTGGGGATGGCTGCTCTTCTGTTTGCATGTCTGTAGCGTAGGGATGAGTGCTCTTTCGGACGACGCCAAGGGTTAGATTATGGAGGGTGGGGATGGCTGCTCTTGTGCTTGCATGTCTGTAGCATAGGGATGAGTGCTCTTTTGCATGCCTAGGGTTAGATTATGGAGGGTGGGGATGGCTGCTCTTGTGCTTGCATGTCTGCAGCGTAGGGATGCTTGCTCTTATGCACGCCTAGGGTTAGATTATGGAGGGTGAGGATAGCTGCTCTTGTGCTTGCATGTCTGCAGTGTAGGGATGAGTGCTCTTTTGCACGCCTAGGGTTAGATTATGGAGGGTGGGGATGGCTGCTCCTGTGCTTGCATGTCTGCAGAGTAGCGATGAGTGCTCTTTTGCATGCCTAGGGTTAGATTATGGAGGGTAGGAATGGCTGCTCCTGTGCTTTCATGTCTGCAGTGTAGGGATGAGTGCTCTTTTGCACGTCTAGGGTTAGATTATGGAGGGTAGGGGTGGCTGATCCCGTGCTTGCATGTCTGCAGTGTAGGGATGAGTGCTCTTTTGCATGCCTGAGGTTAGATTATGGAGGGTGGCGATGGCTGCTCTTGTGCTTGCATGTCTGCAGCGTAGGGATGATGGCTCTTTTGCATGCCTAGGGTTAGATAATGGCGTGTAGGGGTGGCTGATCCCGTGCTTGCATGTCTGCAGCGTAGGGATGAGTGCTCCTTTGCATGCCTAGGGTTAGATTATGGAGGGTGGGGATGGCTGCTCCTGTGCTTGCATGTCTGCAGTGTAGGGATGAGTGCTCTTTTGCATGCCTAGGATTAGATTATGGAGGGTAGGAATGGCTGCTCCTGTGCTTTCATGTCTGCAGTGTAGGGATGAGAGCTCTTTTGCATGCCTAGGGTTAGATTATGGAGGGTGGGGATGGCTGTTCCTGTTCTTGCATGTCTGCAGCGTAGGGATGCTTGCTCTTTTGCATGCCTGAGGTTAGATTATGGAGGGTGGCAATGGCTGCTGTTGTGCTTGCATATCTGCAGTGTAGGGATGAGTGCTCTTTTGCACACCTATGGTTAGATTATGGAGGGTGGGGGCTGCTCTTGTGCTTGCATGTCTGCAGTGTAGGGATGAGTGCTCTTTTGCACGCCTAGGGTTAGATTATGGATGGTGGGGATGGCTGCCCCTGTGCTTGCATGTCTGCAGTGTAGGGATGAGTGCACTTTTGCACGCCTAGGGTTAGATTATGCAGGGTGGGGATGGCAGCTCCTGTGCTTGCATGTCTGCAGTGTAGGGATGAGTGCTCTTTTGCATGCCTAGGGTTAGATAATGGGGGGTAGGGCTGGCAGCTCCTGTGCTTGCATGTCTGCAGCATAGGGATGCTTGCTCTTTTGCATGCCTGGGGTTAGATTATGGAGGGTAGGGGTGACAGCTCCTGTGCTTGCATGTCTGCAGCATAGGGATGAGTGCTCTTTGGCATGCCTAGGGTTAGTTTATGGAGGGTGGGGATGACTGCTCTTGTGCTTGCATGTCTGCAGCGTAGGGATGATGGCTCTTTTGCATGCCTAGGGTTAGATAATGGCGGGTAGGGGTGGCAGCTCCCGTGCTTGCATGTCTGCAGCGTAGGGATGAGTGCTCCTTTGCATGCCTAGGGTTAGATTATGGAGGGTGGGGATGGCTGCTCCTGTGCTTGCATGTCTGCAGTGTAGGGATGAGTGCTCTTTTGCATGCCTAGGATTAGATTATGGAGGGTAGGAATGGATGCTCCTGTGCTTTCATGTCTGCAGTGTAGGGATGAGAGCTCTTTTGCATGCCTAGGGTTAGATTATGGAGGGTGGGGATGGCTACTCCTGTTCTTGCAGGTCTGCAGCGTAGGGATGCTTGCTCTTTTCCATGCCCGAGGTTAGATTATGGAGGGTGGCAATGGCTGCTGTTGTGCTTGCATGTCTGCAGTGTAGGGATGAGTGCTCTTTTGCACACCTAGGGTTAGATTATGGAGGGTGGGGGGCTGCTCTTGTGCTTGCATGTCTGCAGTGTAGGGATAGGTGCTCTTTTGCACGCCTAGGGTTAGATTATGGAGGGTGGGGATGGCTGCCCCTGTGCTTGCATGTCTGCAGTGTAGGGATGAATGCTCTTTTGCACGCCTAGGGTTCGATTATGGAGGGTGGGGATGGCTGCTCTTGTTCTTGTATGTCTGCAGCGTAGGGATGCTTGCTCCTTTGCATGTCTGAGGTTAGAGTATGGAGGGTGGCGATGGCTGCTCTTGTGCTTGCATGTCTGCAGTGTAGGGATGAGTGCTCTTTTGCACACCTAGGGTTAGATTATGGAGGGTGGGGGGGCTGCTCTTGCGCTTGCATGTCTGCAGTGTAGGGATGAGTGCTCTTTTGCACGCCTAGTGTTAGATTATGGAGGGTGGGGATGGCTGCTCCTGTGCTTGCATGTCTGCAGTGTAGGGATGAGTGCTCTTTTGCATGGCTCCGGTTAGATTGTGGAGGGTAGGAATGGCTGCTACTGTGCTTTCATGTCTGCAGTGTAGGGATGAGTGCTCTTTTGCATGCGTAGGGTTAGATTGTGGAGGGTATGAATGGCTGCTCCTGTGCTTGCATGTCTGCAGTGTAGGGATGAGTGCTCTTTTGCATGCCTAGGGTTAGATAATGGAGGGTAGGGGTGGCAGCCCCTGTGCTTGCATCTCTGCAGTGTAGGGATGCTTGCTCTTTTGCATGCCTGGGGTTAGATTATGGAGGGTGGGGATGGCTGCTCTTGTGCTTGCATGTCTGCAGTGTAGGGATGCTTGCTCTTTTGCATGCCTGGGGTTAGATTATGGAGGGTGGGGATGGCTGCTCTTGTGCTTGCATGTCTGCAGTGTAGGGATGCTTGCTCTTTTGCATGCCTGGGGTTAGATTATGGAGGGTGGGGATGGCTGCTCTTGTGCTTGCATGTCTGCAGCGTAGGGATGAGTGCTCTTTTGCATGCCTAGTGTTAGACTATGGAGGGTGGGGATGGCTGCTCTTGTGCTTGCATGTCTGCAGCGTAGGGATGAGTGCTCTTTTGCATGCCTAGGGTTAGATAATGGAGGGTAGGGGTGGCAGCTCCTGTGCTTACATGTCTGCAGCGTAGGGATGCTTGCTCTTTTGCATGCCTGGGGTTAGATTATGGAGGGAAGGGGTGGCAGCTCCTGTGCTTCCATGTCTGCAGCGTAGGGATGAGTGCTCTTTGGCATGCCTAGGGTTAGATTTTGGAGGGTGGGGATGGCTGCTCTTGTGCTTGCATGTCTGCAGTGTAGGGATGAGTGCTCTTTTGCACACCTAGGGTTGGATTATGGAGGGTGGAGCGGGGGGGGGGCTGCTCTTGTGCTTGCATGTCTGCAGTGTAGGGATGAGTGCTCTTTTGCATGCCTGGGGTTAGATTATGGAGGGTGGGGATGGCTGCTCTTGTGCTTGCATGTCTGCAGTGTAGGGATGAGTGCTCTTTTGCACACCTAGGGTTAGATTATGGAAAGTGGGGGGCTGCTCTTGTGCTTGCATGTCTGCAGTGTAGGGATGAGTGCTCTTTTGCATGCCTAGGGTTAATAATAGAGGGTAGGGGTGGCAGCTCCTGTTCTTGCATGTCTGCATCGTAGGGATGCTTGCTCTTTTGCATGCCTGTGGTTAGATTATGGAGGGTGGGGATGGCTGCTCTTGTGCTTGCCTGTCTGCAGCATAGAGATGAGTGCTCTTTGGCATGCCTAGGGTTAGATCATGGAGGGTGGGGATGGCTGCTCTTGTGCTTGCATGTCTGCAGCGTAGAGATGAGTGCTCTTTGGCATGCCTAGGGTTAGATCATGGAGGGTGGGGATGGCTGCTCCTGTGCTTGCATGTCTGCAGCGTAGAGATGAGTGCTCTTTGGCACACCTAGGGTTAGATTATGGAGAGTGGGGGGCTGCTCTTGTGCTTGCATGTCTGCAGTGTAGGGATGAGTGCTCTTTTGCATGCCTAGTGTTAATAATAGAGGGTAGGGGTGGCAGCTCCTGTTCTTGCATGTCTGCAGCGTAGGGATGCTTGCTCTTTTGCATGCCTGTGGTTAGATTATGGAGGGTGGGGATGGCTGCTCATGTGCTTGCATGTCTGCAGCGTAGAGATGAGTGCTCTTTGGCATGCCTAGGGTTAGATCATGGAGGGTGGGGATGGCTGCTCCTGTGCTTGCATGTCTGCAGTGTAGGGATGAGTGCTCTTTTGCACGCCTGCGGTTAGATTATGGAGGGTGGGGATGGCTGCTCCTGTGCTTGCATGTCTGCAGCGTAGAGATGAGTGCTCTTTGGCACGCCTAGGGTTAGATTATGGAGGGTGGGGATGGCTGCTCCTGTGCTTGCATGTCTGCAGTGTAGGGATGAGTGCTCTTTTGCACGCCTGCGGTTAGATTATGGAGGGTGGGGATGGCTGCTCCTGTGCTTGCATGTCTGCAGTGTAGGGATGAGTGCTCTTTTGCATGCCTAGGGTTAGATTATGGAGGGTGGGGATGGCTGATCCTGTGCTTGCATGTCTGCAGTGTAAGGATAAGTGCTCTTTTGCACACCTAGGGTTAGATTATGGAGGGTGGGGGGGCTGCCCCTGTGCTTGGCTGCCTGCAGTGTAGGGGTGATTGCTGTTTTGCATACCTAGGGTTACATGTGTGGAGTGTAGGGATGAGTGCTCTTCTGTACGTCTAGGGTTAGATCATGGAGGGTGGGGATGGCTGCACCTGTGCTTGCCTGTCTGCAGTGTAGGGGTGAGTGCTCTTTTGCATGCCTAGGGTTAGATTATGGAGGGTGGGGATGGCTGATCCTGTGCTTGCATGTCTGCAGTGTAGGGATGAGTGCTCTTTTGCATGCCTGGGGTTAGATTATGGAGGGTAGGGGTGGCTGATCCTGTGCTTGCATGTCTGCAGTGTAGGGGTGAGTGCTCTTTTGCATGCCTGGGGTTAGACTATGGAGGGAGGGGATGGCTGCTATTGTGCTTGCATGTCTGCAGTGTAGGGATGAGTGCTCTTTTGCATGCCTAGGGTTAGAATATGGAGGGTGGGGATGGCTGATCCTGTGCTTGCATGTCTGCAGTGTAGGGGTGAGTGCTCTTCTGCATGCCTGGGGTTAGACTATGGAGGGTGGGGATGGCTGCCCCTGTGCTTGCCTGTCTGCAGTGTAGGGGTGATTGCTGTTTTGCATACCTAGGGTTACATGTGTGGAGTGTAGGGGTGATTGTTCTTGTGCTTAGCTGGGTTGGGTTGGAAGTACGCAGTATACGGTTGATTATTCTTGTGCTAAACTGAACTTTGACATATGCATTGTGTGGACGATTGCTCTTGAGCATAGGTGGGTTTACATATATGGAGTTTGTTTCTTTGTTTATTTATTTATAATGTGCTACGAACCCGGGGGTATCTGTGCGCAGTTTACAAGGATGTGCATTTTCTTGGTTTTACAATTGGCAATGCAGTAGTAAAACACGGCAAAGAGTGTAGGGCTAGTAGCCGTTGTGCTTAGTGGAGGTTTGTTTGTTGCGGCAGTTATAGATTGGCCACTCTGGTTTGTTTGTTGCGGCAGTTATAGATTGGCCACTCTGGTTTGTTTGTTGCGGCAGTTATAGATTGGCCACTCTGGTTTGTTTGTTGTGGCAGTTATAGATTGGCCACTCTGGTTTGTTTGTTGCGGCAGTTATAGATTGGCCACTCCGGTTTGTTTGTTGCGGCAGTTATAGATTGGCCACTCTGGAACACTCACCTTTTGCCGATGTTTGGTGCATGCAGATCTTCTTTGATGCCACAAACTGCAGAACCTTGTCCACATTTTCCCTCATTTCCTGCTGACTGCCGGGACTTGCTTGGATTCCGTTCAGCTTTTCTCCAGCTAGGACAAGAAGCATGCACAAGTTAACCAAACACCGCCTTTGGACCAACTTTAAGTCTCTTGTAAAAACGAAGACATACGTTTAATTAGGAATAAAAGTTGACTGCAGAAACATATTAAAGTAACTACTTTTCAGCCACACGAATGGGATGCCCCTCATTGGTTGGTGCCAGAGCAGGTACTCCGGCAACAGAATAAAATTACCTTAGACACTCCAGCTCAGAAGCATAAAAGAATTGCAGCACCACCATTGCTGCAAAACATTAGGTTTTGCACCAGACCGACAACATTCTGACTAAAAAAACAGGTTTTAACTACTTTCTTTTCAGAATAAGGTTGGCATAAACGCTTATGACTCGCGTTTAACTATAACAGAAATGGATGCTTCTTTTTTGGAACAAGCTTAAGTAACAGTGCCAAAATTGTTAAACCGGAGCTTGTCCAGGTTTCACAGGTCTTGCAAATTTTCAAAAATCCCACTGGTAATAAAGGGTGAGCTCCTTCCTTTAAATACTCGACCTAAGAGAAATACACTCGGCCCATGTTGATGGTTAACAAAATATGTGTGCACTGCCTGCTTTGTGTAAAATAGTGCATGTCACCATAATGTGAGGGGTCAGAAATGAAAGCCAGACACAAAGTTGACATGGTTTTGGTTAAATACTTTTATTTAACATAAAATGGGTTGGGAAAATGCCTCTATGACCCTGCTCTAAGAGGCATTTCCCTACCTATAACTAAAAACTAAGGATCTGTCAGAAATCAAAAACTGCCCTTGTGTCAAAAAAATCCTATCCTGACCCTCACACTACAAAGCAAATAATGAGGTGAGAAGGGAAATATCTTTAACACATAAATTAAAATAGAAACAGCTCCAATATAAAGGTTCTCCAATATAACACAATCTTAGTTCCAAAGGGCGGTTGCCTTCCACTGGATTCTTCAATGGTATGGCAATGTTTCTTGGTCTAACAGTTCTTTGTGTCTTTCTTGACCCACAACAATCCTGTTTGTTACAGAACTGCTTAGCTTTGGCATTTCTTCTTTTAAAAGGTTTCTTCTTTGTTCAATCAAACATTGTCCTTTCTTGGGACTTCTTGTAGGTTTGCAATTGCTTGGTATACTCCCCTGCCAGGACTTCCAATTTCCATATATTGATAACAGTCTCTCTTTACATCCAAAGTTGCATATCTTTTGCTTGCTTTGGTATTTCTATTTGTTTCAGTGTTCACTTTCAGTTTTCCCATATCTGCATTCCATGCTCTCATACATTGTTGGGGTTCATATTTGTACTCTACCTTTTTGACTCACAAGCAATCTTCTTATTGTTTCTGTCTATGCAGCTTTACAATATTCAAACTGTATTAGGCGTTGGCGCCAAAATGCCCCGAGGTCCCCACTTTGTTTGGGCTGACTCACCGGCTCTGTGTGTCGTCTTGGGTCCTGATCGCTCTTACGCAGCGTAGCTTTGCCGCTTGCCTTCCACTCTGGATGGCTTTGACGTTTCTCTGGTTTCTCTCGCGGCTCTGCTTCTGCACGCCTGCTTTCCTTCAGGTTCCGGTAAGGTTAACGTTGCTTCTTCCAGCTGACGAATGCCCAGGAATCTTCCTGTGGTTCCCGGCATCTCTGTGGAATGGCTTGCTCACACAACAATACTTTCCCTCCTTGCTGGAGAGCTCTTTCGCTCTGCCACACCGACTCATGCCTCCAGCTTCCACAGGCCTCTGAGGGAGATGCAACGTCCTCTCCTACATAACTGCGCCCAATAGCTTGTTTGCCCTCTTTAAATGTCCTGCACACTGATGCTTTCTGAAAACAACTAGCATGCTCATTGAGCTTGAGGCTCCTTTGCTCTGCATCATTTCCTTCATCCTCCACCTCCCAGTACTTAGGTGGTTGTGGGAATTTGAGTCCATTGATGTCAATTTATGCATAGTACTTGGAAAATCTCTCTCAATGGTTCCCTTTGAGAAAAAAAAAAACAGTTCTATACGAAGAGGAATTAGAACTGAAAAGGGTATTCTTGGAGCTTTTACTTTTTAGACCAGGGGTGGGAGTTCGACCTAAAGGGTGTTGGGAAGAGGTTTCTCTATTTTCCATGAAGGTGGGAACAGAAAAGTGCCAATAGGGCATTAGGGCATTGGTTATCAGGGGGTCTTTTCCATGGGCAGAGGGGCGATACCATGTTTCATCCAATGAAGCCATGACATCTGCCTGGTGGTTTTCTTCTCTCATGTAATCTTCCCTCATATAGCCGCCCTCAGGGTCAGGAACAGGTAGTGGCTCCCGTTCCCTGCCCACATTGGAGGAGGTCACTGCTGGGGAATATGTGATGCCTCCATTGGATCTATCACAATAACCACACTTCATGTTTGTGTGCAATGCTGCCAGGCATACACAGTCAAACATGTATTTGCCATTTATATTGTAAACACAGTTTGTTTTCAGTAAATGTCAAATAAAAGGTCAAACCTTCCATACTGGCCGGTCTTAACGTGTCCAATGAATACTTTCAGATATAGTGCTTTTGGAAAAAAGACGAAATACATTAAAAAATAAAATATGAACATCATTCACCCCTCCCCCTTTGACATTCTGTGGGCTGCTCCCTCTCAGTGCCCCTCCAGCCCAGATATATTAAAAATTGGGGAGGGATGAAAATAGAAATTTGGTGAGCGGGAGCTAAAACCAGCTCCTGGGTTTCAGGTATTACCCACTAAGCACGAGCTACTACAAAGAATGCGCAAATGTAACTTTCACATGATACACAAACTATAAAACCTTGTGTTGCCCTTATATATGATCCTTTCATTTTTGAATTTGAGGCATTTATAAATCGTGCACAAGGACAAACTTAATCGTACAGAGGCTCAGATAATATGTAGAGATACAAAGCAGAACCACCAAACAGTGTGAGGGGCCCTTTTTTCAGATGGGACCGCATTGGAAACCTGCAAAAGGAGCCTCTAACAGCCCTTTCTTTGAAAGAACAAGTAAGGTTCTTTCGATTGGATGTTCCTCCCACGTATTCCTCATCTCGGATAATTATCTTCCAGCTTCAGAAAGAAATGTCTCGACAGAGGGCGCTGTACGGTAGCATCAATGACTCAATGTCCCTCAAAGGCCTCCGTCTGATGGTCAACGTCATCCGCAGTATATGTTGCATGCGCAGCGCCCGTTGGCTTCAGTTCTTGTTTTTCCATGTTTAGAGGAATTAATAGTGCCTCTTTAGACTTAGAAGACTTCTAAGAGAGCGCGGAGTGTACAACACGTAAATTCTGTAGCTGGGAGGATTGGAAGGGGAGATGAGGAATACTTGGGAGGAACATCCAATCGAAAGAACGTTACCAGGGGGTAAGTAACTTGTTCTTCAGATGGATTGTGTCCTCTCACGTATTTCTCTTCTTTGATAGCCTCCCAAAGCAGTAATAGTCTTGGAGGAGGGAAACTAATTTAGTTCTGTCTTTAGCATTTAGCATGGACAGAGTGCAAGACAACTTTCCTGAAAGCTCCCTCTTGAGTGGAAGAAGTGTCCAGGAAGTAATGTTTCACAATGTTTGTACGGTAGACCATGTAGCTGCTGCACAAATGTATGTAATAGGTACTCTTCTCTGAAGAGCGGAAGGAGTAGCCATGCCCCTAGTTGCTCTTAAACCTTCTGGGGGATATTTACCAGCTAGTCTATAACATTCTTGAATAGCCAGAATAATCCTTCTGGATATAGTCAGTTTAGTTATAGCTAACCTCAATTCATGGCCTGTATATCCCATGAATAATTGGTAATACTGGCGAATTTTAGACATTCGCGAGATATAAAAATTGAGAGCCCTCCTCGAGTCCAGTCTATGTAACCTCTCCTTCTCCTTTCCATGATGAGGAGGAGGATAAAAAGTTGGTAAAACTATCTTTTGGGACAAATGAAAGTCAGAGACTATTTATGGCAGAAAAGAAGGTCTTACTTTAAGAATAACCTTATCCTTATGGAAGACTGTATGTGGAGGTTTACAAGACAGTGCTTGCAATTTGCTCACCCTGCGGGCAGATGTGATTGCGACTAGTAAAACAGTTTCTAGTGTCAATAGACTCAATGGACATGAATGCATCGGTTTAAAAAGAATGCATGTTAAGAATTTTAATACAAGATTTAAATCCCAAACAGGAACCTGAAAGGGAGTAGGAATCCTTTAAGAAACTGAATGATTAAAGGGATCTTAATGTATGAGGTTTCCTTCTGATGAGCGCTTGAAAATTCAAATCACTGCCAGATAACCTTTTATTGTTGTGATCTGGATCCCCAGATTTGTAAAATGCAGCAGAAAAGATAACACTGTGGGTGTATCGCACTGAAATGGATCCACATTCTTATCCCTACACCAGCTGCTGAACTTGTTCCAACAACACTGTATGACGATTTTGTTGCTGGCCTTCTGGCCGAAAGCAAAATCTCCATTGCGACTTCTGGGAGGTCCAAATCCTTGTACCTCACCCTCTCAGAAACCATGCGTGAAGGCTGAGTGTTTTGACGTCTGGATGGAGAATCAGACCCTCCTCTCGAGAGAGAAGCTCCTCCCTTTGTGGAAGACGTATTGGACGGCAGATGGACATGTCCAGAAGGTCCGGGTATCACATACTCCTGGCCCAATCAGGGGCAATTACGAACACGGATTTCCCGAACTTTCCCAACCTCCTGATCACGTGAGGAATGACGGGGACTAGAGGAAATGCGTACAGCAGTGGAAATTCCCAGTCCACTACAAACACGTCTCCTAGATCTCCTCTTGGGGGAAATTCCCTGGAGCAGAATAGCTTGCACTTCCGGTCGACACTGGTCGCAAACAGATCCACATGAGGGGTTCCTCAAAGGGTGAAGATCTTTTGAAGGACTTCGTGAGCTAGTTCCCATTCAAGGGAGACTGTGCTCTACCTGCTCAGAGCGGCCGCCGCTGTGTTCTCCTTTCCGGCTACAGTGAACTGCCCATAGGGAGATTCATTCTTGAACTGTACAGTACGAGAGCTGCATTGCCTCTCTGCACAGTGGTAGTGATCCTACATCTCCTCTCCTGTTGAGGTAGTTCATGGCCACTGTGTTATCCGTCATTATCAGGACATTCTTTACCTGTACAGAGGGCAAAAAGGCCTTCAGCGCTAGTCTGATTGCCCTCAGCTTCAAAAGGTTGATGTGTAGTTTGGACTCAGATGGAGACCAACGACCGCCGATTGCCAGATCATTACTATGTGCTCTCCAACCGTTGAGTGAAGCATTCATCACTACTGTTATCTCCGGCCATGGTTGCCAAAAGGGTTCTCCCTTCAGAATGTTGTCCTCGAAGGCCCACCACAGAAGGTCCTCTGCGACTCTGCTCAGGACCTAAAGGAGATCTGACATCCTGCCTGAGAGCCTCTGGCATGAGGAATATGCAGGATGCAAAGAGGCCTAGCAACCTCAAACAAATCAAAGGCCGGAAGACTATGGGAACTCTGAAATGTGGTGACCATCTGCAGAATGTGTTGAGCCCTCACCGCGGGTGGCAAGGCTTTTCCCGGGGAGCCATCCAGGACTGCTCAGATAAATTGGAGTCTTTGAGATGGTATCATATTTAACTTCTTGTAATTGAGGGAGAAGCCCAGTTTGTGGAGAAAGTGGCAAATCACGCTGAGATGATCCAGGGTCTGTTCTGGAGACAGAGCCCTGATCAGCCAATCATCCAGGTAGGGGTAGACATGAATCCCCCCTGCCCTAAGACTCTCTGCCAACACCGCCATCAACTTGGTGAAAACACTCTGGGCAGAGGACAGCCCCAAATGGCAGAACTCAAAACTGATAATTAGAACCCCCAATGACGAACCTCAGGTACTATCTGTGCTTGAGATGTATAGTCAACTGAAAGTAAGCATCCTGAATGTCCAATTATATCATCCAGTCCTGGAGCTGGAGGGTCTGAAGGATCTGTGAAAGGGTAACCATCTTGAACTTGTCCTTACTGAAGAACTTGTTCAAGTTTCTTAAGTCCAACATGGGTCTCAAACCTCCGTCCTTTTTGTGGATTAAAAAATGCAGGGTGTGGTCCTGGAGGGGAGGGCTTAGCTGCAGCGGTATTCAAACTGTGGGGCGCGCCCCTCTGGTGGGCCGCAGCCTCATGCCCAGGGGGGTGGATATCCACAGTTTGAAAAGAAAAAAGAACAAAAAAAAGAGAGGATAAATGACCAAAGGGTCGGGCTGTTGCTTCATTAACAAGCAGAAGCCCGATCCATG
The DNA here is from genome assembly GCF_040938575.1 of Ambystoma mexicanum. Taxonomy (NCBI): domain Eukaryota; kingdom Metazoa; phylum Chordata; class Amphibia; order Caudata; family Ambystomatidae; genus Ambystoma; species Ambystoma mexicanum. The sequence goes on from NC_090931.1 coordinate 131,034,286, forward strand.
GCCCCTGCCACACATGCTTAGTGTGACAGGGTCCGGGCCTTTGTGAGGTCTCAGGCTCCATTAGGAGCCTATTAATGAAGGCAAAAGAAAAAGCGCACACCTTCTTTTGCCTTGATGATGGTCATCACGACAAAAGAAAGTGTGTGCTTTTTGTTGTCTTCATGAATAGGCTCCTAATGGAGCCTGAGGCCCCACAAAGGCCAGGCTCTGTCACACTATGGGTGGTGGCAGCAGGGTCGGATTGGCCCCTGGCTGGGCCAAAATAGTCCCTGGGGAGTAAGGGCCGGTTTCAGGCCATGCTTGGGCCGGTTTGAAAAAAATAAATATTTTTTCATTTTTTATTCTTCAAAAACCTTTCATCCTTCTTGGGTCGATATAAGTACCAACACAGGTTGGGTGATAATGTATGCATATTTGTTCTATAAAAAAGAGCTTAAGGGTAAGTGCTATATAATACCATATTATCATGTGGCGTGGCCTTGGATGTCTGCTTGGAGTCACAGTATTTTGACAATATGGATCTATACACACAGATATTAATGATACGTATGGTGATCCATTCTTGTGTGAAATGTAAATCACATTAGTGAAATCATAACCATATTTTTCGTAGTGTAGTTTACTTAGGAACAATGCTATTTGATGCCACTTCCTATTTTGTCAAGGGGTGAAAGGTTGTGTTTCATCGCTTCCAGGGATGTCACTTTGGTGTGTGGTCAAATGACATCACTTCCGGTGATATCATCAGAGGTCAAGTGTCGTGAGGTGAGGGGTGGGCCACTTTTTTGAGGCGAGGGGTGGGCCACTTTTTTTTGGGTGACCGGGCCTATTTTTTGTCCCAGTCCGACCTTGGGTGGCAGCAGTGCTGTGGAACTGCCCAAGTGTCACAGAAGTGCTAGAACATATTTGGGCACAGGCACCTGCTGTTTTACAAATTAAGCACTTGGTATACACATGCAGTTGCAATTAAATGTTCATTAAAAAAGTATGCCCTCAAGAGTATGCTATCACAGAGAAACGGGGACCTCAAAGCCAGTTCAACTACCCACTCCCAGGTGTGCTACTGAACCCTGGAAATTCATAAGTCGGCTCCCCTGCTTCTGTCTCCCCTTGTAACACAGCAGGATCAAGGAATGTTCAACAGCAATTGGTCCCCAGAGCGTAACGTCCAAGTCGGTTGATACCAACTAAGTTTATCCCCCATATGTGAAGGGGCTGAACCCTTCAAGCGCTTGATGATCAGACAGGCCACCTTATAGTTAATTCTATCTTCTACTGCCAGCCATTGGAGGGTCCAGCAGGCAGCCGAGACATGGGCAGACCTGCTCAATCGGCAGACCAATCTTACAGCAGCGTTCTGTGCCCATTGCAATCTCTGCCGCTGCTTAGTTGGAATTCCAGCAAGAAGGTTGTTGCTTTAGTCCACATGTGAATTTACTAAGGAGCCCACTGCAACAGCATGATCAGCACCTGGAATAAACGTCAGATTTTGCCGTAACAGAAGCAGAGAGTTGAACACTGCCTGAACCTTGGCACAGACCTGGCTTTCACTGCCAAGATTATTCTACCAAATACACCCAAGATTTTTTATTTTAGAGCCAGATTTTAGTTTAGCCCCCAAAAAGTGCAGCAAGGAGATGTTTCATTTCAAACAGGGCAACCTCGGTCTTGGCTGGATTAAGTTGCAGCTGATTTTCTGACATTCAGAAGTTGACTTGGTCGAGACACTGTTTGACCCTGAGGAATGTTTTATCAACATTCCCTATTTTGATGAACACCTGGGTGTCATTGGCATAAGACTGAAAATGAATCGGATGACTCCTCAGGATGTTCACCAAAGGCCGCAGGTAAAGATTAACGAGCAGGGGTGACCGGGAAGATCCCTGTAATATTCTGCAGCCCTGATGAACGGCATCTGAAAGAAAACCACCGATTTTAATGTGTTGACATCGGCTTAAGAGAAATAAGCCGAATCATTCCATTGCATGTTCAGAGATGTTGCCGATTTCTCTCAAGCGCCTATGCAGGGTCGGATGGTCAACCGCGTCAAAGGCAGCAGAGAGATACAACATTACCAATAATGAGAGATCTCCTTTATCCGCGGCCAGTAGCAAATCATGGTGCACTACCAGCGAACGAACTCACTCCCAAACTTGGGTCTGAAACCACATTGAAAAGGGTCAAGTAGTGACTTCTTCTATACATACCCCTGCAGTTGGCTGGTAACCACTTTCTCAAGCCGATTTTTTAAAAATCTTTATAGGTGTAAGTGGTGCTATTTGAGAGCAAATATTATCCAGAATAGTAACTCCACAGGAGAGAAAGTCATTACATTGTAATGCGGCGATAGTCACTAATGTCTTCAATGTGTGTCTATGCTCTACATTCCCAGATACACAGAGTGAATTTAAGCATTAAAAGGGGGAGCTTACCTGTCCATTCTATTCCCTGTGGCTATTAATGCTATTCGCACCCCGACTGAAAACCCAGAGTGTCAGTGGCCTTTTTTGGCCTTTTTTTTTTAAAAGGGAAAATGGCTGTATGCAGGACACTTGTGCCGAATTTCGAAAATAAAAACTACAAACAATGTAATGCAGAGTTTGGCTGTCTAATGAACCACCTTTGTGGTTCCATAATTGGCTAGGGTCTCTCTTGTGTCTCGCCTCACAGATACAGGGCCGGAGTTCAACTCCTGGCCTTGGCAATGCCCACTTCAAGTGGGCACAGCAAATCGCTTTTTAAAAATAAAATTTTTGAATAAAGTGGGGGGGGGGGGGGGGGGAGCGTCCGCCTACTAAAAAAAATGGGCGTATTCGGTCCATCTGCATGGTCCATCGACTGGTGCCCATGCCGCTGCCTCACCGGTCCACGGACTTTCTCCTTCCATGTACAGCCCTGGCACTGCGTGCTCAGCACGTCACCCCTCCCATGTGCGGAACAGCGGCCAATGCCTGCACCGCCACCACGGCAACGGGGCCTTCACCTCACTTTGCTGGTTACCCCTCACACCCCAATGTGGTTACTACACGCTATATAGCGCTTTTGGTAGCAAGGGCATTGTCAAGAATGAGGTGACCCTGAGCTCTTCTTAATGGCCGTCGCTTCACACTGGGCCATTAAGCCAGGCTTACAGGTGCCCGATCCTGGCAATCCTCTGTCCCATGGGCGCTACTGATTAATTAGTTACCTGTGCATCATGAAAACAAATCTCAATCGCCCCCTGGGTGTTTCCATCTTAACTCTGCAATACGTTCTGCAGATGTAAGGTCTTTGAAGATCTCCATTGGCCCATGCCTTCATATGTAGAGCTGATGGGTGCGGCACCGCTACAGGACTCTCTTTAAGGCGAGGACGAACTTGCAGCTGTACATTAAAGGCAAAGTGTGGGCGGGAGGGACCATTTGGAAGTCTCTGCTTGAAAGCTTAAACCTTATCTAACTCCGTGTTTAAAAAAGCAAACAGAAAGTTTAAAAAGTCAACAACTTACAAGTGGATAACACTAAGTGAAACACGGGGCACAATAATAGTTATTTAACTAACAATGGCGTATAAGATGGAGGCAAATCGAGCAATGATCATGTGACAGTCGTAGCAATCAAACAGCATGTGTGACATCAGAAGAAATTGACCAATAGGCACGTGAAACTGGTGAGTAAATGGTGGCTGAAACTGGTGAAAAATGGGTAGTGGGGATGTGAAACGGGTGGAAATCGCGAAGTGGATCTGTGAAACCTGTTGAGTTGAGTGGTGGCCATGCAAGGATACTCCAAGAAGTAGACCTACATACGGCCTCCAGAGAAGGAGAAATGTAGCGGTAGCAGCCACGTGTGGCAAAACCTAGTGGGTATGGGAAACACGTGGAAATGCCAGCAGGGGGGCATGTTGAAAGCAGTGAAAATCCTAACAACTGGCATGTCACTCGAGTGGAGATCAAGAGGCGGGGGCAAGCTAAATGAGTAAAAATGGACACGGGGGCATTTGAAACAAGTGGGAACCAAGTCACACGTTACTAGAAATCAAGCGGGCGGTCAAATAAAGAATTTCAGGCTGGGAAGTGAGGGCATATTAAACGAATGGAAATGATACGTTGTCACGTGAAATGAGTCTAAAGCCAGTGGCAGACATGTCCAACGACTGCAAAGCAAGGAGCAGACACGAGAAACCAGTTGCATTCAAGCAGTGGCCACATCAACAAGACTAGGAAGTAAGGGAAGTAGGAGGACTAATGTCACTGACCGACTATCTCAATGAGATGTGATAGGACGACGCCATCTCGAAGGTCTTGCCGTAGGTCTTGGACCGGCCTCACCTCTGGCTTCTTCTTTAGCTGAGAATTCACCCACGCCACATAGGCCTGCAGCTGTTGCTGAAAAACAAACAGGAAAATATATACTGGGGAAGCCAACTAACCCAAGATTCAACATTTATATTAAAATAGAATATGGGAGTCACAGGAGGGGAGTCTAGCGGGGCGCCAGCGGGCCTGGTGCCCCCAAATTAACAAGGTCTTGTGACAGCATGTGAGCAAGCAAGTCCACCCTGTCCATGAGGCTGAGGGTGTTATGTTATGTTAATAAAACATACAAAGCGGTGCTAAAACCAGAAGGTATCCTGGCACTAGAAATCAAATCTCCATAACAGGGTGTCAAGTCCCTCCCCCTTCACGATTACTTTTTAGAAATAGTGATGTGTAACCATTTAAGTGCCAAGTCAGTTCTCAACATTTCAGCAGGATTATGCTGCGGATTGAAGTCCCACAGCCAGCAGTAATCTCCTGTCTCGCCATTTAGGAATGCTATGCCCACACCGGAATGCTATGCCCACGCCATGAGGACACTGGAGCTGTACATTCTTTATTAAAAAAAGAAATAAAATCTAATCAGCAAAATACTGGTGACCTTTTTAAAAACTTATGACAGGGGTCAACATTTCAAGTTGCAAGCTACTAGCCAGGCATAAAAAGTCACTTGACTCCTCAAGACTTTCCTCTTCTCTTCCTGCTCTCTCCCTCTGCCCTGCTAACCCAGTTCTGTTTTTCTCCCTCTCCCTCCTCTTTCTTACAGCTTGCTGACTGGCCGCCATGTGTACCTTAGAGTCTCTCTGGTCCCCAGCACCCCGGTCAGTACTCTTTCGCACTTGCCTCAAGGCCCTACACCTCACCCACACTCAATGCACTTGAGAAATGAACCCTAGAAAGTGGTTCTCTCTGTGCTTACCCAGTCTCAACCGACCGGGTCCACTTGATCCTCCCTCTCCCCCTGTGACCCTCTGTGCACTTGCTCAATCCGTAAGCACCACGCCTGAAGATCGTAGGTCTGTTCTAACCTTTTCTTCACCCCTTTATTGCTCTGTTAAAACTGCAGAATCGCCGTCAGGCCTATTTGCTGTCTCCCAAACTGTTAAATGTATTTTTTACTCACTTACTCTGCCTGTGCAGACTATTATCGTCTCAGAATTTCAACGGCTCTGAGCGACTGTTTGTTTTTTCCTCTTTTTCCCGCCCTCCTTGAGCGCTTTGAAACATATCCTTGTGTAGAGGTGCTGTATAAATAAAAATATCACACCATACAATAGCATTCTTGCCTCTGCAATTGTCCAAATACACACAGCACACCGTGTCTTACTTGCCAGGAGTCAATTATCATTAGCCAAGGGCTGGTGGCAAGGGCACATTCTGGCGCCTGGTTATGAAAAGGAGTCTGGGGGTTCTTATCAGAATATTTGTTTTTCTAAAGGAAGAGAAACCTTTCAATCATAGAAATTCCCTCTTTGTTGGTTCATAAAATGTTGAGTATGGCACAACTGCTGAGAAGGTGGGCAATTGTGGGAGGGGTAGAAAGGCGGGCAAGAGGTCGATTGGAAATGATTCTCAAAGCACCAGCAGTCGGTTAATTACAATGGTCATGAAATGTACTTAAATGAACACATAACACGACTTTCGGTAACCCCAACATTCACCGAACATCATCCATCAACGAATTCACAAGCAATAGTGAGCAGGTCCCTAAATCCCCCAAAATATCACTACAGACCGGCAACACCAATCCCCACAGATCCACTAAATAACCCCTAAACATCATGCAACTTCCTGCCATTACGAAAAAGAGTCTTCAATATGCGTCTGAAATTGATCTTCTTAATAGTCATTAACAAATTGCGCGTGACGTAATCCCATACGTCTTGAAATGAATATCAGCAATAATGCTGACCTCGGCTTTTAGGCCCTGATTTACAGAACGTTTTCCAGGGGGGGGTTTTGACATTACAAAAAGCTTCTGTGAATGAGACCTTTAATGTTCTGAGAATAAAATCGCTGTGATGCTGATGCTTCTTCAGAAAATAAAACTACCACCACGTTGACATGTCACCAAAGCATAGGAATAGCTTTTCAGGCCCCAAAAGTACAGAAAGAGATGGAAAAATAAACCAGCGTAAATTAACGACAAAAATGATAATAGACTCAACTTGAAAAAGAAAATCTTATTGGAAAAATGAAATAATGGGCAGAAAATAGCAATGTGACTAACCATCAACTTAAGAGCACCAGTCATGTAAAGAAATAAAATCAACAAAAAACACAGATCATGAAAAGATCAAATCAGCCATAGAAAAAGTGTGGGTCAAAGGGAACCTACAGCATCACGCCCCCTAGGTGGCCAGAGCCCACCCGTTTGCACAGTCAATGACTAAATCTAGGCATTGGTCCGGGTTTGCTCAGCCTCTGTCCAGTCAAAGCTCCAATCCAGATGTTCCCTTTAACTGCAGCTGGAATTGGTCGAGTTGATTGACTATTGCATATTTTAGTACTAGTGCCACTAACCCGGCTAACACCGGCTGTGAGGCAGGTTCAGAAACTGCATTTAGTCTCGGGGGGATAGCTCAGGTGCAACGTGCTTGAAGCAAGACAACACGGAGCACCACAGGTTCGATCTCCGGGTCTGCGCTTAGAAACCTCTGGGTATTAAGCGCGTTATAAATAACCTATAATATCATATCATATCATATCACAGCGAGTGGAAAGCATTCTACGCCCACATGAAAGCCAGTGTCCCAACATCAGACACACCTACTAGAAGATGGCCACACAACGAGCTTTAGCAGACCTGGTGAATCGCAGCTGGAAATTAACAGGAGCAGAGAAATTAGTGGTGCCAGGATGATCGAGTAGGAACAGTGGTCTAGAGGAAGGCAGGAAAACCTTGAGAGGAAAGCGATGGGGGAGTAGCGATCAGGTTGATGCCCTGCTGGGCGCTTTCTGATAATCGGTCGATGTATTGAAAACTATCAGTATTTAGTGCCTGCAATCTGAGAATCCTGATTCACTGAGAGATGGACCATTTCTTTTATCTGGGTGCTACTTTCAAAGATCATGAGGTGATCTACACATCTGGAGCGTTGGCTTGTTCTCCAATATGGACTGATATCCTCTTTACTTCCAATGTCAAAGAGGGCACAGAAGGCATTCTGCCATTCTTGCATGATAAAACACAGCGATGCTATGCTTTGAGAAGGCGGTAGGGTTCCGGATTCTCATCACATCGCTCCTGCTGTCAGAAAAAGTACACGGCAGAGCATGGGCAAGGACTTGTGCCATATAATGCGGAGTGCCATTCAGGTGGTGCATGTCCGTGCAATGGGGCAGGTTTGCCAATATGGCTGATTGCCATTTCTGATTACCCCAATTTGAAGGCAATTTGGGTGCCGTCACCATAGGTTTGGAAAACAAAGGGGAAAGGAGTGATATGATCAGTGACTGGTTTTAGGAAGGCATGGATGATCCAGGGAAAGGACACAATACTGAGGGTACCGGCAGTTAGAGACCGAGGTGTTGATGAAGTATTTGTGTGTTAAGATCACAGATGAAGTAAGTGTTGCCTGTTAGGTGTTAGGATCCGATGAACACAGCAGTTGCCGCTGCAATTGGCGTCGAACTTACCTAGGATCAGGCGGACGCTGTGATCACTGCCGCACTTGCCAGGAGGAAGCAGACTCCCACGCCTGTGATGGGGTTGGGATATTCATGGTCCTTACAGGACCCGATACAGATTGCTGTGGCGTCTAGGGGATTCACGACGCCGTGGTACCCCATAAACTTCGGCATTACGTTCCAACGTGACGCATGACGCAACAACATGCTCTGCCATTTCCTCTCCTCCCAGCCTTTGCGTGCGTCCCTTCTCCTTGCATATTAAAACTAAACGAAACAGGAGCTCGGTGTCTCGCAACAGTGAAAATCAACGTTGCCACAGACCCGTGCAACCTTATGCCTGGTGATTAATTTCTCATAGGCAATTAGGTTTAGGTAAGGCACCAGGATCATTCACTGGAGTTCCTTAATGCCAGGAGCCTAACTGAGAGGGTAAGGATATTGCTGAAAATACTGTTACCGATGTATGTTTGTTTCGTCAGGTTGTCATATTCATTTTACTGTTTCGTCATCACTGTAGCTCCTGTGTTAACCGTGCCACTAGTTCCAGAAGGGGTGTGTCCAGTAGCCCTCCTGCCTGGGGGACCTGGTCACACAGGCTGGTCACTAGTCTGTTGGGCTGGTTCCTTTGGGGAGGTGGAGCACAACGTCCAGGACTTCCGAGGGTTGCGGTCATCGCTACGTGAGATCTGGCATTAGGGTAGTGCCAGCAATACCAAAAGCGGTGTTCAACTGGTACAGCATGGCAGAATGGGTCCCTGGGATGAGCATGGCTGGAGAATTGTTAAGGGAGTTGACGTTTTCATCTCGTATATAGGAGGTCAGTGTCAGTACATCTGCTGTGATGGAGCCATTGCTGATGGCCATGTAGAGGTGTATGGCCTTAATACAAACGTTTCTAACTTTAACAAATAAAGAAAGGCAGGAATCCTTCAATCTATAAACACAAGCACGCAATGGATGCCTCAAACTCAACATGTCAGCTGAGTGAATCCACGTATATAGCACACACTATGGGGGCTGGGGGTGCTTGGACGATGGCTTCGGAAACTCTGGATTAGCCCCGCTTGTAACCGGTTTCATGGGATGCTGGGGCCACTGCACATTTGCTGGTCCAAGGCCACTGAAATGAGGAGCTAGAAGGGCAAAGTCACACTTGACAAGTTAGGGGCACGCCAGAAAAGCCACCATCTGAGACAATATGCCAATTTCAGCAAGAACCCCATCTTGATCCCATTGCTAAAAATCAAACTATGAAACATTTTAATGGCCTGGCTTTAGCTACTTGTTTTTGTCAGATTTCTTTTTTGACAGAGGCCTTACTGTTGAGGATCAGTTCAATGGCAGGTGACGTCATTTCAACATTTAATGAGAAATAATGAGAAATGATCAAGCCTTCCCTCAAGGACACACACACACGATTATTTCACTGTTCTAGTTACTGAAACACACGAGGAACATATGGATCTAGTGAAATGTACAAGGGAAGTCAACGAGCGGTGGAGACACCATAGAAGCTCAAATCCCTCCAAGACCAGCCTCTGCTGACCAGTCGTCACTGGTTCCCGTGGAATCACTAAAATGTCTAAAGGCCACACCCGTGGTTGACCTACGTGTGGCAAAAGAGCTACAGATAAGTTGACTTCCAGAACCGCTCGGTGGATTTTCAGGGATGCGTGACCAGAAGGTGGTACAATTCCTTCATGACTTCAGTGCAATGGGCATTCCCACAGAAGGTGACATCCGACAGATTGGGAAATTCCTTGAGATCACCTCTTCCTCACTAAAACCCAACATACTGCTGTACATGCATTGTAGAGAGTAACACGTACTCCTAGGGGTTCACCCAACCTCAGGGACAATGGATTCCTGACGCAAGAGTTAAGGGATCGCTTTGCCTTGTAGGAACTCTGGGGAGTGTCTCTGGATCCACTGCACATATCTTTAGGTTGACTGGAAGTTGGGCCTTCAGAAAACGCAAGATTTCATAAAGCTGACGAGAATGGCCACACCAGGTCTGTCTATCTTAAGGCTGGCAGGGTCCACAACTACCCCTCTGTGTGCCCTCATCCTGCCCTAGCTGCCATGTATGGAATCCGATAGTATAAATCCCAGTGCATTCAAGAGGGGTGGGCCTGGCCCTGTTTCAGAGATTATCCAGCAAGAGCCAGCAAATCCAATCAGAAAACAGGCAGGGATAAGGAACATGATGGAAGAAAACTAGCGCCTTCTCCCAGAAATCTCAAAATCGGGTGCAAAAAGATGCCATGCTAACCAAATAAATACATCTGATGATTCACAAAGATAACAGGTGCGTTTCACGTTATGTTGTGTTGTTTTATGCTGTGCTTTTGGTGTTCTGGTGAATTTGAAGGGGGCTAAATTAGGTTTGATTAGTGGGGAACAAATGAATACTGGATACAACCTTGCTGTTGTGCGCAGTTCAGAAGAACCAGGTAAAACATATGGATCTCTTTCTGAATGGTTTATGTAGAAAGCACTTGAAGCATCTGTGCCAGAGGGAAGTAGCGAGCGTAGTGCGAGGACGCCTTGGTCGGGATTGTGATACAGAAGTTAATCTATCTTGACGTGCACCTATGCATGGTGTGACGAGTCAGAAGGAGGACACAGACTCCCCGAGGACAGGGTGTCAAAGGCTTTATTAAAATAGAAGGATAAAGCCGATATTTCCCTCTCACTATGGGAGGTCCCTGCCTATGTTATTAACTAAGGTGCTCGTTAATCAGGCTTGAATGTTCAAAAGGAATATGTCTGCTGTCCAAAACTACCCTTTTCTGACCGTATGACTATGAAAACTAACTTTAGGGTAGGAGAATGCCTCCCTTCTCCTGAGGGTACTTCTAGTTCCAGTCTTTTTAGTATGTATCTGCAAATAGTCTTTTGTGACTTTTTGGATCAAACTCTTCTGTTCCTTAATTGGATCATTGTGCGTTCTCTTCTCTTTTAATGCCCCTCTTGCCGTTCTCTTGTTAGTTCTCCTTTCTCGATTGTGGTTCTCAGCGTACCTTCCAAAGTTAGCTGAGCTTAGTTGGGCTTTACTTTACATGTGGGTCAATTGTACGCTTTCTCTAAGCTCTTTTCTATATCTTGCTTTCTCTTTAAGCTCACATTGGTTTTGTACAGGATGTCAAGTTATTCTCCTCTTTTGCCAGTGTATTTTTATCCATTCTTCTCTTTTCTTTAAAAGTTGCAACATGGGTTCTTCCTTTGTTTCAAGTTTAACTCAGTTTCAGACTTTCTTCTGATATGCGTTAACAGAATGGTATAATGATAACATTGGGTCGGGTCCTCCGAGGCCTCTCGTTCTCTCCGTGACCCTGATTGCGCTGGGAGAATGTCTTCAGAGCATTCGCCAGCTGAGACCGCTTTTCAGTTCTTGGAGCGCCAACAGAGTTTCTTCTTTGGTGTCGCTCTCCTTGTGGTTTCTGCCTCTTCACAGTGACCCGGTCCCTCCATTGAGTGACCGTACAACCTGCAGCCTTCTAATGTCGGTGGTACTGGCGGTGTTGCCTGGACCTGCTGTCCACCCCGGGTCTCCAACGAGGTCCCACCACCACATTCTCCTGGGCTCCTACCCCTCCATTCTCTCGCACTTCGGGTTCGCCTAAGCTCTGGCGTACTGTATTTCAAAGCCAAGCGAGTTTGAAAATCACAGGCTTCTGGGCTTTCTTCTCAGTGAAGGCTGACGTAGCTTGGGGGCTCCCGCAGCTGATGTATGTGGTTCTCTCTCTCTCTCTCTCTCTCTCTCTCTACTTCTCTTTCGTCTCTTTCTGGATGCATATTTGTCCACATACTCGTCTCAGTGGATTGGGCATCCTGATTTAAAGAGACAAGACCTTTCCTTATAAGATAACAGTATCTATTAGGAGTTTCTTTGCCACAGTTTTTATAGTTCACTTTCTATGCATTGTCGTTTATTCATAACAGTTTTATTTCACAGGGTTTGGTATTATAGTTTCTTGGTCCAGTCTTGGTATTTCACAGGGTCCGGTATTGTAGAACACGACCAGTTAGGCCATAGTACACACACATTTAGGGAGTTCCTCACAGGAAGGAGAGTCCTTGTTGCCTAAGAGGAAGTCTCTCCCGTGAGGTCCCACTCGCCTCTATCCCTAGGTATTGCAGAGCGTGCTCATCACCCTAGCCTCACGTGGGGGGGGGGGCTCCTACGTGGGGAGAAGGGACGAATTCCCTCAATTTTTCACAATAGCCAGATCAAAGGAACATAATGTATTAGCAGCGGGACACCTGAAGGAATAGACATTTCCAAAGCACTGCCATAGATAGACTATAGTTTAGGCTTTTGCATAGGCAATGTTAGTACTTGTTTTTAAGAGGTACTAAGTGCACGAGCAAACATCAGTCTAACTTCAATTAAAACAGGAACTCATTTACATGCACAATTAAGGCATGAATTCTCATGTGACTGCTGGAAAATAACACTGCCAGGTCCTACACAACACAAACTTTGATGTTACCACATGACACGCTATGCTTTACACTGATGAGCTCTTCGTGCATATAGCCTCATTTATATGTTAGACTTTGGTTTGTCAGTAAGAGATTGTCTTCATATCATATGTTTCAGAATGATATTCCAGGATATCGTTACCTTATCATTCCCGCAGGTATATTGTCATTTATACATATCTTCATTTGAAACACATTTGTCTACTGAATACACCTGAGGATCCACCCCATGGGGGACGTGCATTGCAATGTGGCGTCGATGTGACTGCCAAGTGTGCGTGTTGATTTCTTGTTTTCATTGTGTTTCTGGTTTAGCGTTAGGCTAGTGGTGGCCCAAGGGGGATGGCAGGGTCCCATCAGGAACATAATGCTGCACTAGAATTCCCACTAGCCCACGATCAGGCGCACAGGACTCAACCGGGCAGGGAAATATTCATCCAGGTTGCAGGTGGAGGGGGGCGGTGGAGCGAGACGTTTTTCTCTAGAGCACCGGGAGTCTGGGAAGCTGTTCATGTCATGGAGGAGGAAGTGTTTTTCTCTATAGATATGATATGATAGTTTATTTATATAGCGCCTATACACAATGTGTTTCAAAGCGCTTCAAGGCAATGGAGGGAAAATACAATAACATTCTTACAGGCCATGAACAATAAGAATGTACAATTTAGGAGGCTATTTATTACGCCATCATGTTTGTATTCAATGTAAAACATTTGTACTACAATAACCAGATGGTACAGACAAGAGGACATGGGTTGAATGTGTTGTTTGACATATCGGACAACTGTGCATGTACCTGCATGTTATTCAGTGTGCATGTGTTCTGCATGAAAAGTATAGCGGAACCCTCACCTGCAGACAGTTGCCGCAGGGGTTGATAGACTGTGTCCTCGAGAACTGCAACCTATTGAATACAACGGAGTCTCATGAAAAATTCAGTCCAGCTGTTACAGTCACCAACATAGCAGTCACCTCTGTGCCTGAACAAAATGTGCTGCGTGCTTTCTAGCATGTTTGAACTAGTCATCTGTGCCAGAAATTGAATGGTCACCAAATTCGAATTACTATTTACAGGCAATGTAATGCTCTTTTTTTTATTTTCATGTTTGCACAGACTACGGTCTTCCGAAGGGCCTTTATCCACCACAGCGCTTCGAAGTCATAAAAACGGCAGTAGGTGCTATACAAATAGCACTTAACATAACTCTTGATGCTTCTACCTAGTGGAATAACAGAAAATGAGGGAGGCCTCTTGCAAAACACACTAAGAAAACAGCTAGTATAGCTCAGTGGCAAACGCGCTCCTCTTGGAAGCAAGACGACGCAGAGTAACACAGGTACAAATCCCGAGTCCGTGCCTAGAAACCTTTTCGGTATTAAGCGCATTATAAATAACCAATTATAATAATATAATAAGAAGCTTCTGCAGTGGAGTCCGCTATGCCACTGCTCCTACCAGCGGCGCAGAAATCGCCAGTGTTGGATTTTGTAAATCCAGGTACCACGGCTTTAAGGTGAAAACAGAAAATGTGTTGACAGGTGATAGATACCTTTGCGCGGCTGGAAGGGCTCTGGCAGGGGCCCGAGGGATGGATGAGAATGTTAGGGATGCTGCTGGCCTCCTGGATGGAATCTACCTCTTCCAGGAAGGCCTCGCCACCTCTGTTGGATGCGGTCAATGTCAAAACTAGTGTTTGACCTGCTCTCTCTCTCTCTCTAATGTATAGCCCAACCGTCAGCCAATCAGCACGAGGTTCACAAATAAATACACACAATGCATTGCGGGCACACAACATACCTAACAGCCCCTGACGCAAAACGGTGCATTGACGCGTCTACAAACAAACTTGTGTCCTCTCCTGTTCCTACTGTGCCTGAGAACCGGCCTCCCTTGGGGGTGTTACAGGCAGCTCCTGGGGGAAAGGGTTCGGGATTACACTTCGCATCTTCTTAAGGAAATGCAGGTTGCTAGAGCCTATGGGCAGGTCTGCGTGTTCCAGAGGTTTGGGCCATGAACAGAGAGGCAGTACACCCTGCCATTTTTGTAGTGGTTGTGAGGGCGAGTGTGGCAAGTGCTTCTGATCTCAGATATATTTGGCATTTCTCCCAACTAATCCTATTGGCCTAAGTCTTTTTAGGAAAAGAGGTCACCAGGGAAAGGTTCTCCTGTAGACTCAACATAACTGACAAATTACTGCAATACGCCACTTTGTTTATTGAATTAAGTAACAACAAGGGGAGCCAGAAAAATGGACGAGCATGCGGTTTGTTGAGTTGTTCAGTTGCTCTGCGACAGATTGCGGCGCCGGTGCACTAAGTGTCACCGTGGTCCGCCGCAAGTGCCGGGCCAGGATCCACGCATTTCGGCTAATCAGATTGCCCCAGTGATGGGATTAACTTCCTTTCTCGCTAAACCCCCATGCTCCGTGCCGGCGCAGCGTTGCGGTCACGTCTAAGCTCCCGGCAGCTCCTGTAATGCCACTGCCAGACTGGGCCTTACAAGTGCCCAGGGGAGTTGCTAGGTCTGGAAAGGACCCGGGGCTAAGCTGATGTCAGTACTGTTGGGGTTGGGGGCTAGCTAGTCTTTTGGCTGTAGATCCTGAGATTCTATCCGGGGCTACAACCAAAAGATCAGGGGCTATAGCCCCCTTAGCCCCCCCCCCCCCTAGCAACGCCCCTGCAAGTGCCAGCACAACGTGCCGGTGTCATCCCAGCAGCCCTCGCCATCGGCGGGGACAGGCTCCGTGGCGCATGCTGACTCAGCAGTGTCGAGGAGTGGGGCTTAGTCCTAATTCTGTAAACACAATGGATAATATTGGGGGGGGGGTGGGGGGACTGGGTGGCCGGTGGGCAGAGGGCAGCACTGTGGGATTCAGTGTAAGGGAGTACAGTGTGGCATCCTGAGCCCTCGAGCTGGCTGAAGCCTGCCACCCACGTGTTAACATGCTATAACTGATGTACAAAGCAGAACCGCACTCAATTCCGGCGGATATGGGAACACGTGTTTCTTCTGAGCAACTGAATGGGAGCATTAACCCCTTCAGTGCTAAGGGCGAGCATGTGTGTTCGTCGTGCATTGCTTTAAGGGGAATGGTGGTAGGCTCCGTCCACTGCCGCCGTGTCTCGGCCCTAGCACCCGATCCCCACTTGTCTACTGTGACATGTGTCAGCGTTCTGCTTGGAGGCGGGAGAGTCGCGGTGCATGCATGGTGATGACATGGCCCTGGCTGGCTGCTGATGGAGACTCGGCTCTGGGCAGCCACTAATGAACGTTCCCCTCCTTAGCGCGAGACCCGCGCGGATACGCCGAGGGCGCCGCAGCGGGTCACCGTGCTTTCAAAATAGGCCACTCGTTTGGCTGTCACGAGATTCCCCGCGAGCATATCAGGGCATTGCTTATGGTAGCTGGGTTCTGACAGCGGGACAGCAGTGGTGTTATTTCGGGCCCACGGGCCGGGCAGTATATGTGCGGCAGCGCCAGTGACGCGTCCGCCATGCATTGAGGTGTACTCAGTGGATTAAGTGGGATGCTAAATCGAGGGGGGCTCTCATTAGAGCGGTATAGCCTAAGCATGCGTGTACTTAGGCCACGCCCCCTAGTGAGAGCCTACCCCCCTCGCCAATGGGGGTGGGGGCTGGTGGAAGCAGGTGAGATGGGGCGCACTGGCATTATTATCCTTGGTGGGGCTGGGAGCACCGAAGGTGCGACACCAGTGTGCCCCAGCTCTCACACGCAGCAGGCAGCCCTTTCTTTCAAAGCGCTGTATGGTTAAAAACCACTGGCTCCTTGAATTAAAGGGCTGCCTGCTGCGTGATGACTCGGTACTCAGAAACAGAAGGAGGGCTGGACGGCCCAGTCTCTCCTTATGTTTCAGAGAAAAGAGTCATCAAGCATCATGAAGCCTCGTTTAAACAGCTTTGTGCTGCATGATGACTCTTTACTCAGAAACAAAAGGCGAGACTGGGCCGTCCAGCCCTCCTCCTCTTTCAGAGTTCAGTGTCACTTGGTAGCCATGTAGCCAAAGCCACAGTTACACTGGCTGTCTGGAGGTGTCAGTACTTCTGAAGTGCTGACACCTGCAGGCAGTCCATGTAACTCTGCAGCACTTTGGCTACAAGGCTGCCCAAGGTGTCGGCATGGTTGGGGCTAGTCGGGGTGTGCCCCGGCTAGAAAGCCCTTTTTGGAGACTGCTGCTTCTTGTCCCCAGCTAGCCCCAGCCCACTTAAAGCCCTGGATGTACTTTTCTCCAAATGAAGCAATATGGTGGCTGTCTTCGGTAAGTGTTGGCATACCCTCAGTTTTCAAAGACCATGTGGTGATCGCAACTAGGGAAATCTGCAAGCTTGGTGGGCGGTTAGTTGCGTGCACACTGGCCAAGAGATGCAAGTCTGGCAAGCTGCCAAATGTCAATTTTCATAGCTGCCAAGTTGCCCAGTTCATACGTGAGCCCCTGAACCAACCCTGTTTTTTCCCATTGCATTTTGGGACTTGTAGGCCCATACATTACAATATTGTAAAACAAAACGACAAGCCCTGGTATGCAATGAGGAAAACAGGACTGGCTTAGGGCATCATGAATTGGCTGCCTCGCAGTCATGCCAATGTTTAAAATAATGCATTAAAGCTGAAAGCCAAAGCTATTGATCAAAAGACACAAAACTCAACCAATGCCCTTGTTTAGGAAGTCTTCTTAGCAGCACTTTAGGAACCTTTGTGGCCCCTTGATAGTGTACAATGGTCAATGTGTCCCCGCAGCACTCAGGCTATGCCAGCCACGCGCCTCATACATTAGGTGGTATGGGGTCTCCACGGGGTTGCCCGTAGGGTCTGCTGATGCAGAAAATGAGCACTGTTCTCAGTCACATTTCCTCTTGTGCCAGATCACACATCTTGGGAGCTTGTGAAAGCCGGCACATGGGGATATGCGGCCAAGTTCAGGCCCCAGTACATGGACGCGGGGAACTAAGGGCTCCTCCTGAGTCTGAGCTACACATGGAGGGGGATAAGATCAAGGAACCCCAACAAGTGGACCATTTCACATGAGACTCATCAAAAGCAACAACGGTCCTACAAGGAAAAGGATACAGTCAGAAAAGCAGAGTGGTCCTTGATGCAACACCACCTAATGTGATCTATTGGGAAGTTCCCCAAAAAGCTGACGTCACCACTTCAAATGATTCGCTGCTGAAATGAATATTTAAAAACTCAACTGAATGAAAGTGAGTCAAGGTACATTCAAAATGGCTGCCATCATTACGATCTTCAATGGCCACAACATCCGACAACGGGGGAGTCAACACTCACCCATCCCGCTCTGCCTCTGATCACCCAAAATCTAACAGCAGGTCCTCTGTCCAAAAGGCAACCATGAGTGGACACAGAATGGCGGCATCTTGGTCGAGAAGCCGCCACACAAGCATGTGGTAACCCCATCATCAGGCTGGCATGGCCATCCTGGTGGCAGTGCTGCGACATCTGTGGTAAGAATCCAGTCGCCACGATGATCCCGCAGCTTCCCCGCCACTGAGAACAAAAGAGCCCTGGGGATGCACACACCTATCCTCCCGAGTGACAATATTCTTAAAATTGGGAACGTGTTGGTGGTAAGAAGGTTGGTCCATGGGGGTCTCCCCCATGATGCAGGCTGCTTCACAATGGAAGACCTGCACATTGGATCAGGAGACTGTTGTTTGAGGAGCAGAAGCTTTGCAATCTTTTTGATCATTTCATCTTTTTGTCTAGATCAGGGGTCAGCCACTTGTAGTTCCTCAGAGGTATTGGGCGATTAATTTCATGATTCTGCACCATTGATTGCAATTAAATAGAGATTTGGAGGCTAAAACATCTGTAGAGCCAAGGGTTGCAGACCCCAGGTCTAGATCATTTGCCAGGTCCGCTACGAGGAACCTGCTCCAGTCCCACCACTTATGGAGGATGTGCAAAATGAGGACATCTGGATGCGCGTTCTGATATTAATAAGCCACTTGCTTGCAACACTTGATGCTGGTGCCCCACTTGTCTGTGGACGATCCAAGGTGCATTTGGTAGCAATCACCAGGCCCCAGGAGGTACTTGGGTCTTGTTTCAAGAACCCAAATGATTCTTAAATAGCAAATATTTTGCATGCCTATGTCAGTACCAGTTTCCTTCTTTTGTTTCAGCTCCACTTCTCAAAACCTGCTCCATCCTATTTTTCAGCTTCAACGCTCGCCACCGAATTCACCATAGTTTTATCACTATCGCTTACTACTCTTTCTATCCTAGGTTTCAGGTCAACCCCAAGCCACCCTTTTCATGCTATTGCTAGGTTCCAACTGTCTCACTCTTACACCGTCTCATCCTAGATGTCTCGTCTCACACCGCTGTCACTTTCTTCCTTTTCAGCGATTTCACTCTGCACCCATCCCTTCCGGTTTCAAATCCTCCCCTTGCCACCAGCTCCCTCGCCATCACACATTCCATTCCTCATCTCAGCTCCTTCGGCCACCACTCATTCCTCCCCCTTTCATCGCCATCACTCGTTCCATTCCTCGTCTCAGCTCCTTCGGCCACCACTCACTCCTCCCCCTTTCATCGCCATCACTCGTTCCATTCCTCGTCTCAGCTCCCTCGCCCACCACTCAGTCCTCCCCCTTTCATCACCATCACTCGTTCCATTCTTCGTCTCAGCTCCCTCGCCCACCACTCATTCCTCCCCCTTTCATCGCCATCACTTGTTCCATTCCTCGTCTCAGCTCCCTCGCCCACCACTCATTCCTCCCCCTTTCATCGCCATCACTCGTTCCATTCCTCTTCTCAGCTCCTTCGGCCACCACTCATTCCTCCCCCTTTCATCGCCATCACTCGTTCCATTCTTTGTCTCAGCTCCTTCGGCCACCACTCATTCCTCCCCCTTTCATCGCCATCACTCGTTCCATTCCTCGTCTCAGCTCCTTCGGCCACCACTCATTCCTCCCCCTTTCATCGCCATCACTCGTTTCATTCCTCGTCTCAGCTCCTTCGGCCACCACTCATTCCTCCCCCTTTCATCGCCATCACTCGTTCCATTCCTCGTCTCAGCTCCCTTGCCCACCACTCACTCCTCCCCCTTTCATCGCCATCACTCGTTCCATTCCTCGTCTCAGCTCCCTCGCCCACCACTCACTCCTCCCCCTTTCATCGCCACCACTCGTTCCATTCCTCGTCTCAGCTCCCTCGCCCACCACTCACTCCTCCCCCTTTCATCGCCATCACTCGTTCCATTCCTCGTCTCAGCTCCCTCGCCCACCACTCACTCCTCCCCCTTTCATCGCCATCACTCGTTCCATTCCTCGTCTCAGCTCTCTCGCCCACCACTCACTCCTCCCCCTTTCATCGCCATCACTCGTTCCATTCCTCGTCTCAGCTCCCTCGCCCACCACTCACTCCTCCCCCTTTCATCGCCATCACTCGTTCCATTCCTCGTCACAGCTCCTTCAGCCACCACTCATTTCATGCCTCGTCTCAGCTCCTTCGGCCACCACTCATTCCTCCCCCTTTCATCGCCATCACTCGTTCCATTCCTCGTCTCAGCTCCCTCGCCCACCACTCACTCCTCCCCCTTTCATCGCCATCACTTGTTCCATTCCTCGTCTCAGCTCCCTCGCCCACCACTCACTCCTCCCCCTTTCATCGCCATCACTCGTTCCATTCCTCGTCTCAGCTCCCTCGCCCACCACTCACTCCTCCCCCTTTCATCGCCATCACTCGTTCCATTCCTCGTCTCAGCTCTCTCGCCCACCACTCACTCCTCCCCCTTTCATCGCCATCACTCGTTCCATTCCTCGTCTGAGCTCCCTCGCCCACCACTCACTCCTCCCCCTTTCATCGCCATCACTCGTTCCATTCCTCGTCTCAGCTCCTTCGGCCACCACTCATTCCTCCCCCTTTCATCGCCATCACTCGTTCCATTCCTCGTCTCAGCTCCTTCGGCCACCACTCATTCCTCCCCCTTTCATCGCCATCACTCATTCCATTCCTCGTCTCAGCTCCTTCGGCCACCACTCACTTCTCCCCCTTTCATCGCCATCACTCGTTCCATTCCTCGTCTCAGCTCCCTCGCCCATCAATCACTCCTCCCCCTTTCATCGCCATCACTCGTTCCATTCCTCGTCTCAGCTCCTTCGGCCACCACTCATTCCTCCCCCTTTCATCGCCATCACTCGTTCCATTCCTCGTCTCAGCTCCCTCGCCCACCACTCATTCCTCCACCTTTCATCGCCATCACTAGTTCCATTCCTCGTCTCAGCTCCTTCGGCCACCACTCATTCCTCCCCCCTTCATCGCCATCACTCGTTCCATTCCTCGTCTCAGCTCCCTCGCCCACCACTCACTCCTCCCTCTTTCATCGCCATCACTCGTTCCATTCCTCGTCTCAGCTCCCTCGCCCACCACTCACTCCTCCCCCTTTCATCACCATCACTCGTTCCATTCCTCGTCTCAGCTCCTTCGGCCACCACTCATTCCTCCCCCTTTCATCGCCATCACTTGTTCCATTCCTCGTCTCAGCTCCCTCGCCCACCACTCACTCCTCCCCCTTTCATCGCCATCACTCGTTCCATTCCTCGTCTCAGCTCCTTCGGCCACCACTCATTCCTCCCCCTTTCATCGCCATCACTCGTTCCATTCCTCGCCTCAGCTCCTTCGGCCACCACTCATTCCTCCCCCTTTCATCGCCATCACTCGTTCCATTCCTTGTCTAAGCTCCTCCGGCCACCACTCATTCCTCCCCCTTTCATCGCCATCACTCGTTCCATTCCTTGTCTCAACTCGTTCCATTCCTCGTCTCAGCTCCTTCGGCCACCACTCACTCCTCCCCCTTTCATCGCCATCACTCGTTCCATTCCTCGTCTCAGCTCCCTCGCCCACCACTCACTCCTCCCCCTTTCATCGACATCACTCGTTCCATTCCTCGTCTCAGCTCTTTCGGCCACCACTCATTCCTCCCCCTTTCATCGCCAACACTCGTTCCATTCCTCGTCTCAGCTCCCTCGCCCACCACTCATTCCTCCACCTTTCATCGCCATCACTAGTTCCATTCCTCGTCTCAGCTCCTTCGGCCACCACTCATTCCTCGCCCTTTCATCGCCATCACTCGTTCCATTCCTCGTCTCAGCTCCCTCGCCCACCACTCACTCCTCCCCCCTTCATCGCCATCACTCGTTCCATTCCTCGTCTCAGCTCCCTCGCCCACCACTCACTCCTCCCTCTTTCATCGCCATCACTCATTCCATTCCTCGTCTCAGCTCCCTCGCCCACCACTCACTCCTCCCCCTTTCATCACCATCACTCGTTCCATTCCTCGTCTCAGCTCCTTCGGCCACCACTCATTCCTCCCCCTTTCATCGCCATCACTCGTTCCATTCCTCGTCTCAGCTCCTTCGGCCACCACTCACTCCTCCCCCTTTCATCGCCATCACTCGTTCCATTCCTTGTCTCAGCTCCTTCGGCCACCACTCATTCCTCCCCCTTTCATCGCCATCACTCGTTCCATTCCTCGTCTCAGCTCCTTCGGCCACCACTCATTCCTCCCCCTTTCATCGCCATCACTCGTTCCATTCCTCGTCTCAGCTCCCTCTCCCACCACTCACTCCTCCCTCTTTCATCGCCATCACTCGTTCCATTCCTCGTCTCGGCTTCTTCGTCACCACCCTTCCATTGCTATATGTCAGCTCCCACAATGACATGGCATCATGTTCTCCCTGCTGTTCAGCCACTCCACCCCTTCACCATTCACACATACCATGTGTCAGAACCCCAATCGCCACCTTCTTCCCCATATGCTAAAGCACCCCACTCTTTCTTTCTCCCCATATTCCAGCTCCCCACTTAACACCAAATCTATTCTCTACCCCCCCCCCCCGCACCCAATCACCCCCACCATTCTGCTACCTTCTTTTTCAGTAGCTGTCACAACACAACAGATGCAGGGACATGATGTAGGACAGAGGCCTTGTTAAGAAAGTGGCATAGCAGCCCCCCTCTACCCACCCCTCAACCCTCGCGTACCCCGCGAGAACACGCTTGTCACATCATGTAGAATATCATTAGCAGGTGCCATACTAATTGCATCATTTAAAAAAAAAATTATAATATATTTAATTCCCCCATCTGTTTTTTTGAATTTTTTGAACGTCTTTAATTGTTTTCCTGGACAGCTATTGGTATTCCTATGGCAACGCAAGCACGCCTGGGCCTTTGTTCTGGTGCAAGGACTCTGCAATGCGTTTTAAATTAGTCTTTTCTTGTCGAGATAAAATCATCTTGGAAATGAAATATAAGCCGCCACGAAAACAGAGGTAGGTTAATTACAACGAGGCCTGCGTGCAATAAATAATGGCCGCCAGCTGGTTCTCTCCCGTTTGGCACGGTGTCATAATTAGCCAATCGGTGGCTTGAGGTATCATGCATTACTCGCTAATAAAAACCGGCGGACGTGTTAATTGTACCTGCGCGACACAGATGTGCCCGGAACGCCTGCGACGAAATGTGTTGATTGTGTCTGGAACGCACTGGCAGCAATGGCTGCCTGCAGGCCCCAGAAGGGCGCCTGCAGACACACGGACTGCCACAGCCCCGAAGAGAGCAGTAGTCGAAACATGCACCTTGAGGAACTTTGCCTCTTTCAACTTTACCAATTTAAGGATTAAAAGTTTCATTTCCTTTTGTTACTGCCACTGTTGTTCGAGAAAGCAACTATGCACAAATCACACCGAAGTCACACAATCCTGAATAACTAACTCTATGCCCCGGCCGATGCACCCCATCACCACGGACACAAGGTACTGCCCTCTGCACGCAAATGCCTCTATGCTTTCAACACAGACCCACACACTGTACCCGGATGCTTACGAATGGCACGAATAACCCCTGCGCCAAGGCTATGGGCAATGCCCCACTGCCCCTTCTCTCCTTCCAATCGCCAGAGTGCCAGTGGCAGCCGAGCACTGTATACAGCAGTTTTTAAACATTTTCATTAATCGAATTTAATTTGACAAACTTTAAAGTTAGGTTCGTTCATCAACAATTCCTAAAATAATTGCTACACATATGGAGATAAATGTGTTTTTTTTTTACATGCTCGTGTTTGTTCTACTCATGTTAGTTTTGTGTGACAGATAATCATTTCCAATCACAATTCTGGAGGAAACTGTCCGAATTTGTGGGTTGAATTAGTAAACACTGACTCTCAGTTAAGGGGCGAGAATGTTGCCGCCGGATTTTGGAGAGTTTGTTATGCAGATAAAGCTTCTTGCAGAGACTGTGTAATGAACATATTCACCTTTCTTTTCCTGTGGTCTTCCCAGATCCACCCGATGAAGGCATCTCCTCGATTCCTGCTGTGATTTAACTGGAGGGGGGGGGGCACTTGCAATAATCATTAGCTGGTCACTTTCTCCAAACCCATGAAGGTGTTACAGAAATTGCACAGCAGGTAAGATATCTCAGTGGGTTGCTTGTTTCTGAGCTCTGCATGCAATCTGAAGGTCACAGGTTCGAATCCTGGCAAGGGCCACTCAGCCTTTTGTTGTGTGTGCTTCTCCACTCTGCCTGTGCTGTAAGCATGTGAGCTGTGGAACGCTTGGATGTAGAATGTTGAGTGAGGGTTTTCCCTTGAGTGTTCTTCTAGTTTCAGCTGGAAGTGAGCTGCCTGAGAGAGAGAGAGGGGGGCTGGTGGATGTCTCTGTATGTCCCTTACCCAATGTACTTACCTGTAATCTGTAACTTGTAACCAGAAGTTAAGTAAAGAAGTTACATACGCCTTTGGTGACTTCTGTGTCTTCTGTGAGGAACCCATCCATTTTAATACCTTTCGGTGTTCATGGTCGTAAATGAGCACTGATTTTGATTGGCTAATAATAAATGTATATTAAAAAGGTTTTATTTAAAGCACTAGATCAGTTGTGAATGTCACTTGCCCCCATGCTGAGGTCGCCAGCTACTGTAGTCATAATTGTATGTCCCTCCGCTTTGACATCCCATTCCCACCACAAGGTAAGGGGGCATAGAGGGCTTCTTGGCACATCCAAGGAATACAAAAAGAACTATAACATCGCAATATGCGATGCAATTCTGTAGGTTTGCTAAGTACTTTGACACCTGTGTAGCATAGCTGGCAATTTCAAAGAAAACGCAACTCACTATGCATTCTTCTCTTGTCCCATTGGGTTTATCAACCTTCCTTTCTTTGTTCACAGAAAGTTCAGAGGGAATAATGGAAAGCACAGCATTGGTTATCTCCTCCACCCTTAAAAGTGCCGGGACTGTTGAAGGTGGGTATTTGCAAACCAGCAGTAATCGGGAGGATACTTTATTGAACTATCTATATTCTATTTTGCAAGGAACACTGCACCTTAACTTTTTTCCCTTAGTCCCGCATTTCCATTCCTATTAGTGGAAATTGTAACATAATGCATAATTAAAGCATGGATTTGCATGCGTTTCAGTAAAGTTCAGGTTAGTGTATACAAATCTCAAAGTGTGAACTATATTTAATTGTGAAGAGGATGGGGCATCGTATTGACGAGCACGAGAGAACCTTTTTGAAAATTTACACGATCACACAGCCAAATGCTTTTGATGGAAACCTAGTTCTGAGACCTGCTGAAAACATCAGTGCAGCTGGTGCTCAACCCAAGAACTGACCCTAAGCGCCTTCACTCCATCTCATCAACCTGCCACCTTAAACCTGCTACCCAGAAAATCTCAATCCACAAACTTCAATTACACACCTAGTTTGCCCAGTTCTCGGCCAGCTACAAAGCTATCCACTCCACTTAGTCTCCAACTGTGTCCTTCCTTTTACATAATGAATACAAAAGCAAAGTAGCCATTAGTAGTTCCATTCAGTTTGTACATCTACAGACCTACTGCAACACCACACACTATATTTAGTCTCCAGATCTTTCTTTGCTCTTTGATAATGATTATATCCAGTGTGATCCCACCCACTCCTTTTCTGCCTGGTGCATTTCTTCACAAATCCTTACCACCCCCTTACACCTCCTACAGGGTTAAGACCTACGCATCCAGCAATATCCCCTCCCTGCAGCACCTCCTCCCGCAATTGCCGACTCTCAGCCCGTACCGCCAATGATTTCAACCTCCCGCCAAGCCCCTGGCCACCTTCAGACGCAATAAGCGCATCGGATGCAGTACGATGCCGCAATACAGACGTCTACCTTCCTCCTGCCGTTCGCCTTCACTGCCTCAGCGCTTCACTCTGGGTCAACAATGCGCCCCTGCAAACAAACATGCCTCGACCCCGTTGCCCCGAGCCATGACATCAAACATGCGGCTAACAACGTTAGCGCTACCAGCGTCACTACCGTTGCTGTCCCTCCTTCCTGGCTCAGTCCTGTGCAACTAATACCTGCAACACACCCTACACCAAGACCACCTCAACCAGCCTTAAGCCACGCAACCCTTAAACCCCCCTCCTAGACCTAGGTCTAAGCAATGACCGCTCGCTGTCAGCGCATGCCCTCAACATTCATGACCTTTTAGTAAAGAATAACCTTGACGCCTTGATTACATGCAGCTTCCGGCCCGACCCTATCCCTTCCAATACTACCAGGTTATACCATCTTTAGAAGTGACAGACTGATGTCTAGAGGAGGCGGAATAGCCCTGATAGCAAAAGACCATCTTCAAATCAGACAAGCTAACTCATCCCTCAACAACAACTGTGACATTCTTTCTCTTAAACTCAATACCCCCCCCTACCAACACTATCACTGTCCATATTGTGTACCGCCCACTTGGCCCTATCCTCTTCTTTGAAGAGGACCTACTACTTACCTTAAGCGACAATATCAAGCCTTCCTCACAGATACTGTAAATGGGAGACCTTAATATAGGCCTTGATGGACCTACAGACCTATCTGTCTCCTCATTAGCCAGCGCCCTCACCACTCTTGGTTTCCAGCAACATATACTGAAAACCACTCACATTAAAGGGCATTCACTCGACTGGCTAGCCGATACCAATTGCAATTTCTCCATCATAGCTAACTCTCGCTGCCCATGGTCGGACCACCACGTCATCACCTTCTCACTCCCCACCGGCCACTCACCATACCAGCACCATCCCCTTGCCACCTTCCTGGGCCCGCAGTTCACGCAAACTCACTAAAGAGCACCTCTCCTCTTTCCTCACTACTCTCAACCCTGAATTACTAGATTCCGCCGACCCCACTTACTTGGCGGACTTCTATTCCATAACCTTGACCAGTGCCATCGACTATCGCCCGCCCTTCTCCTCAAAAAAGCCAAACCAGTAACCCACAGCAACTCGTGGTACACCCTTGCTCTTGAGTCCCTCAAATACGAAAAGAAAATTGAGGAAACTTGCTGGAAAAATAACCCCTCTGAGGCATCCAAAATGAAATTCTCCAACAGATCCAAACAATACAAAAAGGCCATCATCCAAGCCAACGCCAGCTCACTCAACACGGGAACAGCCAATGCCAACTCCAACTCCAGGGAACGGTTTGCCATCCTCAGAGAACTGGAAACTCCAGTCCACCAAGCCCCCACCTTAACTAAAGATACCACCTGGTGCTATCCAGAAGGCCACGCTACTTAAAATCGACACGCTCAAAAAGAAAATCCTTGCTAAACAAACCAGCCTCTCACTTGTGCCAAGGAATTCAAATGCCCCCATTTCCAACAACCCAGAAACCCCCTATTCAGCTTAAAAAACTCACTACCCAGACACCTTACGCATCTTACTAAACCTGAAGCCATCCAGATGCAAAGGGGACACTTGCCCAGCCCCTCTGATCAAAGACTGTGCAGAAGCCTTAGCTCCTTTCATCACAGCCTTTATCAATGCCTCCTTCACCTCTGGGGTGGTACCCTCCTGCCTCAAGGAAGCCTGGGTCCTACCACTTCTAAAAAGAAAACACGCTTGACCCGGCATCCCCCAACAACTACAGACCCATCACTATGGTTCCTTTCCTCCTCAAAATTCTCGACAAGGCTGCTTACACTCAGATCCAATATCATCTTGAGTCTAACCAAATTCTAGGAATGCGCCAATCAGGCTTCTCTCCAGGACATGGCATGGAGTCAGCACTCCTAGACCTAAAACATCAGATGAATGAGCTCAGGGACGAAGGGAAATCTTCCCTGCTGCTCCTCCTAGACTTGCTCGATGCCTTCGACTTTGTCGACCACAGAGTACTCTGCCACCACCTTACTTCCTCGGCCTCCTTTTCCCAGGGAGTAGCATCATGGATCACCTCCTTCCTGGAAGGAAGAGTCATGACATTGTTTGCAGAGAATGCCTGCTTATCCCCTTCCCCCATCATAAGTGGAGTCCCCCAAGGGTCATGTGTTTCGCTCACTCTCTATAACATTTTCACAAAGCTCCTCTTCGACCACCTGGATTCTCTCGGCATAGCCTCTACCAACTATGTTGATAACACACAGATCCACCTTCCTCTAACTGGCTCCTATCCCGATAATACTGCTACCCTGAACTCCACCTACTCCACGATCCAAGTCTGGATGGCAACCCATGGTCTGTGCCTCAATGATGAGAAAACAAAACTGCTAATCACTGGTTCTGTTGCAGTCCTAAAAAAGTTAGACCCCAGATACTCTGCCTTCAGCATTGATGGCTCTGTGATCCCAGTCTCCTCAGCGGTAAAAACACTAGGCTTCTACCTTGACTGCACGCTCTCCATATCCCACCATCTCTTCTGCGGCTGCCTACTCAACTAAGCTCATTAATTCTGCCAGGCCGTTCCTCACCAGTGGCAATTGTTTAATCATCGCCCGCAACGTGGTGGGTGCCAGGCTAGACTACTGTAATGTCCTCTTTGCCGGCACCTCATCCGCCAATGTAAAGAAACACCAATTTATCCAAAACAATGCCCTATGTGCTGCACTTAGCATTCTGGGATCCGATCACATCTCAGTCGCCCGTAGAGCTCTGCATTTGCTCCCGATCAAAGGAAGAATCGCCGTTAAGACACTTTCTATTACACACAAGTGTATCGCCAAATCCCCCATCACATCTGGCTAATAAAATGTCAAAATCTCAGTCAACCAGGCCCACAAGAGCCCCCTATACCCACAGGGTGGCTCAACCTAAATTCAAACAAATGAAAGCCGGTGGCTCAAGTTTCCCTGTCATTGCTGATAAGCAATGGAACACCCTCCTGCATGCCCTAAGAGCAGAAGACTCCTATCATGTATTCCGCAAAGCTCTCAATATGTGGCTGTTCAATTAACGTACCACCCTCGCTCTACAATGTATCTGTATCCTTGATGCAACTGTTTACGCAACCACTATGTAACCATTACGTAACCATGATCTATGCCTTCATGTAACTGATTTTTAGTGCCCTGATGCCTGAGGGTTTGTGTGTGCTTTACAAATGAAATAAATACATATTATATACTAGCACATGGGGGGGAAGAGGCACGCACTGGGTAAATAGGAGGCCAGCAACGCAGGTGGAATCTGCAATTTACTGCTAGCGTTCCATGCCTGTCCCTGTGCCTCTCCCCCTCCAACTGCTTTCTTGGTGCCAGTGACATAGGCCGCATCTCCCCATTGCCCCCACTAGAATCCTTCACCTTGGCTCCCACACCCCACTCACCTGTGAACTACCCAGCCGCCTCCAGGCACTGGAAATATTTAGGTTCAATATTCATTCACAGTTACTTTTTAAAACGAAGTAGGTGCGCGAGGATCGCATAAAGCCTGCTTCCCTTCAAAATGAACAAAATGTATGGCATCATGGATGGCGGCCCGGGTTGTTACTAACAATGCATACCACTTTCAGGGGCGGCAGGCTGGTAACACTGCGGTTCAGCCTACATTTCTCGGGTAGTTGGGCTGTTATCTGCCCTGCCTGCCCCCGAACGTGACACTTATTTCTATATTGAAATCTGTTTATATCATTGACAGGCAAAGGCCATCTTGTCCATCTGATGTTTCCAACACTGCATGCCACAGCACCAAACTCTGTACTTAGTCTCCAGCTCAGACCTCTAACATTCTAACATTACACTTTTTGATGTTACATATTTAAACTTCTCTTAAAACAGCACATGATGGGGCAAGCATAAAGTATACGAGAACACGGCTCTGCACAAAAAGAACTGCACCGTGCTGAACAGAGCCTTGCACTTAAAACTGTTTTCAGAGCCTTTTATCATATTTATTTTTAATTGTTTGTGTCCTTTCACGCAGCTAAACATTTACATTTTTGGAACATATACCCTTTAATTACAAATCAAGGTCATTTTAATTAGCAAACTCTGCTAATCAATTTTTGAAAACTAATTTTATGTCTTGAAATCATAAGTAATTTGGTGAGAAATATAACTGGTGCCGCCATGAAACCATGCTCCTCCACCCTGCATCCTTTCCCCTGTGCCCCAATATTTGGGTCTACAGCTACGCTCAATGAACACTCACATGTCTTTCTACAACCCTACACAAAAAAATGTTTCTAGTGTGAAGAATCCCGAGATGTTGTCACTTCTCCCCAAGGGGGAGCCCCTTCGCATGAGGACAGGGAGGTGAGGCTACTACCTGATAGTCCCCCTGGGGATGGTACTCAGCAGGAGGATCTCATGGGGAGAGATTCCCCTCTGGGTATCAGGTAGGACATCTCGGGAGAACACAGTATTCCAGACCTCCACCCAACTCCTTCATGCCCCCCTTGTCCCATGCCATGCACCTCAATGTTACACTCTCCCATGTATGTCTATAAGTTTGATAAGGCAGCAGCAACTGAGACGAGGAAGAGTAGGGATGACTTGACTATGACTTCAGCAAGAGGTACTGAGACGAGGAGGAGGGGGTGTGGAGCCATAATAAATCCCCATTGGAACCTGAATTAGTGGTGTAGACACCATCACCCACTCCAAATAAAGACTGAGGGAGGACTTACTGTGTTGTCAGCCCCCCACCCCAGGAGGAACTGCAGGCTGGGAGGACGTCCAGAGCGGAAAGAAGGAGAGGTTGGTGTCCGGGACGCGAGACGAGGAACCGAGGAGTCCTTAGCCAGTCTGCCATGCACAGGCCGATTGGAGAGCCGGGGAAACAGGTGTCTGAAGCAGGAACCAGCCGGACGATGCACTCGTGAAGAGAAACACAGCCCGCCCAAAACAAAATGCTGCAAAGCTGCTGCAAGTGCCGTGGAAGCAGCGGGAGAGCGAGAAAAGCCAACGAGGATGGTGGAAGTGTCCAAGAGCCAGAATGAGGAACGACAGAGACCCAGAAGGTACATGGGCTGTCATGGTGGGGAGAGGGGACAGGAGAAACCTCTAACCAAGGGACTGGGACCCTAATATAATACAGAGGAATACTCTAAATAATAGTACCTGGCAGGAGAGAAAACCGTGTCTATCAAGAGTAAAATATAGAGAAGAGAGCAGGGTCTGGGACCCACAATGTGAGAAGGGGAGCTTCACTAGTCATCTTCTACAGGGCAGTACCTGGCAGGGCAGTGAACCAGATCTGCAAAAACAATTCACTAAAGGAACTGTGAAACAGATCTGAGACCTAAGTCAACCAGAGTATATGGAACACCAGATCGATTTGTAACAAAACCACAGCTGTTCTTGACCTTTTCTTACACCTCAACCTCCAATTTCTCTGTATCACAGAAACCTGGATCCTGCCCCACAACACCTCCGTTTCTGCTTCCCTCACCTCTTCCTCTTCTTCCTTTGAACATGTCCCTCGCTCCTCAGGCCGCGGAGCTGGCTTAGGGCTTCTCTTTCGTCCACACTTTACCTCCTCTCCATCTCCTACTTCTCTACCTACTCTCCCTTCCTTCGAATTCATGTACAAAATCTTTAATTCTCCTCATGCTATTTCATTCCTCATCATCTATCGCCCCTGGCCCCGTCGGCTCCTTCTATGAGGACTTTGACCATCTCCTCAGCCTCATTGCCCCGAGCCCCACTCCACTACTTGTACTTGGCGACTTCAATCTCCAACTCTCTTCTAACCCTCCCTCCTCTCCTCTCCTCTCCTCTCCTCTCCTATCCCATCCTTGACTCCTACCTTCTCTCCCCCCTCCCATGCCCTCCTACTCATCAATGTGGCTCCACTATTGACCTCATCTTTACCTCCTCTTTCACCACTTCTCCTATTTCCACACTACCCAACTACCTATCCGATCACTCCTTACTCTCTTTTCCCTCATCCCCCCCTCCCCTTCGCCTCCCCCCTCCATCCTCCACCCTCTTCTCCCGGCGTGATCTACGCAGCTTCAACCCTTCTCTATTCCTTTCATCCTGCTCTTCTGCCCCCACAATTCTCCTCTCTCTCAGCCTCTGATGCCTCCTCCACATTAACTTCCTCTCTCACTTCCACTCTTGATCTTCTTTACCCTTCTCCTCATTCCGCCCATCTCGCCGACCCGCTCAACCTTGGCTTTCATCTCATCTCTCCTCCGTGCGCCGCCTCCTCAGGCACCTTGAACATCTCTTGCTCAAACACCCCCACCCACTCCAACCAATCTGCACCTATTCTTTGACCTTCTCCGGTCTCAGTCCTCGCACCCTTGCCGCATCTTTCAAACCTTATCCTGTCTTCTCTCTCCAGCTACCCCTGATCCTTCCATCGCCTCTCCTCATTCTGATCTTGCCTCCTTCTTTTCTAACAAAGTCCTCAATCTCCGCCAAACTATCCTCTCCTCCCCTTCTTACTCTCCTCCTCAACCTCCTCCTCCTTCTTCTCCCCATCCTCTTCCATGTCCTCATTTACTCCTGTCACTCAATATGAAGTTGCCTTCCTATCCAAAACTCATCCTACTGCTTCTCCCACTGACCCCATTCCTACCCCCCTCATCCCTAAAATGTACCCACTCCTCATACCCTCACCTCCTTTTTTAACATCTGTCTTTCGACTTCCACCTTTCCTACTCCTTTTAAACATGCGACTATTATCCCTATTCTCAAAAAACCTTCTGCTAATCCCCACCTTGCATCCAATTATCGCCCCATCTCTCTCCTACCCTTCCTCTCTAAACTTCTCAAACGTATAGTCTATTCTCAACTTTCTTCCTTCATCTCTAACCACTCCCTCCCCTCTACCCAATCCGGCTTCCACCCTCTACACTCCACCGAAAATGCCCTCATCTCTGTTCTTAACTCTCTCCTTTCTGCACGCTACTCTAAGCACTCCTCTATTCTTATTCTCCTTGACCTCTCCACTGCTTTTGATGCTGTTGACCATCCTCTTCTCCTGAACTCCCTCTCCTCATTTGGCCTTAAAGACTCTGTCCTTAACTGGTTCTCCTCTTATCTTTCTAACTGCACCTTTGCTGTCTCTTGGGGTGGCTCCACCTCTCCCACCTATCCTCTCAACCATGGCGCCCCCCAAGGTTCTGTCCTTGGCCCCTTTCTTTTCTCACTTTACACTTCCTTCTTAGCTCCTATCATCTCATTTGGTATCTCACACCATTTCTGTGGTGATGATACTCCACTTTTCCTCTCCTTCTCTCCCGACATCCAGGATAAGCTCTCTTCTTGCATCTCTGCTATTAAATCCTGGATGTACTCCCACTTCCTAACTCTCAATACTGAAAAAACTGAAGTCATTTTCTTCCCTGACAACACTCTTCCTCCTCCCTCCCCTCCCCCTTATATTTTCTTCCTCCCCTCCCAACTCTCCTTCTCTCCCCATGCCCGTAACATTGGTCTTCACATTGACCCCATTCTCTCCCTATCTCACCACATTTCTTTTACTTTCAGGTCTTGCCGCTTTCACCTTTACAACATTCGTAAAATTCGACCCTTCCTAACCTTTCACGCTACTGAACTCTTAATCTCCTCCCTCATCTTCTCCAGACTTTTCTACTGCTCCTCCCTTTTCTTTGGACTCCCCTCCTCTCACCTCTCCCCACTCAAATCTGTCTACCACTCTTCCATCCGCTCCCTCTACCATATCTCACCTCTTGACTCCATCTCCTCTTCTCTCACCTCTCTAGGCTGGCTCTCATTTCACTCCCAGCTCAAATACAAGTTCCGCTGTCTTGTATTTACATCCCTCTATGGTCTTGCATCCCCTACCTATCCTCTATTCTCACTTTCTATGCCCCTTCTCATCCTCTCCGCTCTGCTGATCTTTTCCTACTCTCTCCTCCTCCACCATCCTGTGCCCCTTCCCGCTTCCGCTCTTTCCAACTACTTGCTCCTTTCCACTGGAACCGCCTCCCCATCCACTCTTCTCCCTCCTATCCTTCCTTCCGCTCTTCTCTAAAATCTTATCTCTTCCATTCACCTCCCTAACACCTTTTGCTTCCTCTCTTATCTCTGCTACTACCTCTTCCCTCACCTCCTACTCCCTCTCTTACTTCTGTACCACCTCACCCTCTCCTTCCTCTCTACTCCCTCCTACCCTACTTCCCACACTTCTCTAATTTAATCTCTTCCATTCTTATCCCTTACAACTTCTCGCCTCCTCTCTTACTTCTGCTTCTACCTCTACTCATACCTCCTAGTCCCTCTCACACCTTGCTCCCTCTCTACTCTCACCTTACCTCAGCGATAATGTAAATTGTTCCTTGTACTGTTTTCTGGTTGTGATTCAATTGCCATTTAATGCTTGTTGTATATTGTCTTGTTCCTCTTGTAAAGCACTTTGGATTAAAGCGCTATATAAATTAAATAAAATACAAATACAAAAATACAAATGAGAAGACCAGAGGAAGGGAGTCATTCCTCCTGGTGTTGTGAACTGTAAAACTAAGCCTGAGAACGGCCAGGGGAAGGGAGCCATTCTCTCCTGGTGGTTGGAACTCAGAAGGAGGATCAAACTAGTGTCTCAGGGTAAGGGAGTCATTCCTCTTTGGTATTGTTGAACTCTGTGAAACCATAAAAGGGAAAACCAGGAAAAGGGAGTCATTCCCCCTGGTGTTGCAAACTGTTCTGCTGGAGTACCAGTAGAAGAGGGGTATTCGCTTGGAACACAGACCAGGGGAGGGAGTCACTCTCTCTAATGGAGGAAACCCAATGAACAAGATACCTGGTTCTCTAGTAACCTCATAATGAAGAAGTGCTTATGGGCAATAAGCAATGTTGATGTTTGAACATGAACTTTACCTTTTCAGTTGAATTGAGAACTTTGTTGTATGTTGGCATTACAACCTGCAACTTTGTTTTGTGCCTTGGAAAGGGATTCAGACATGGGGAAGGGAGTCATTCCCTTAGGTAAAGATCCCACCCAACAACTGTAACTCTGATCCACTGTTCAGAGGAAGGGAGCCATACTGCTGGACCAAGAAGATCCACGCCCTCTTTAGTTTAGTTATAAGTGTAAGGGACAGAAGTAGGCCTTTTGACACAGAACTGTGGACTATTGATTTATAAGGACATCCTGACCGAAACCGTAGTATTTTTAGTTGAGTTAGGGAAACCACTCTCAGAGTTAGATAAAGTTAGGTTCTTTTTATTTTCATTGCTAATAAAAGTTAATATCAACAACAATGCCACCTGTGTGTCAGTCTCCTTCTGCACCCTTACAATGTATGCGTGTGTTCCCTAACCAAGCGTCGAAATTGAAGTGACAGTGGTTAAGATGCCAAGCTCTGATGACTACTCGTTATGTGGCCCTCCAGATAATCAGGACTACAGCTCTAATGATCATTCACTGCTGACTATGGTGGCATGGGACAATGGGTGGTGAAGTCCAAAACATCTGAAGGTCTATATAATGAGTACCCATCAGATTGATCATGCCTAGGAAAGCAGGAGCCCTTGCTTCCCTCCCATTGTCTGTAGAAAGCTGTTCCCCCTCTCTCTGCCTCTGCCCCCCCTGGAGAAATGGTAAATCAACACTGTCCATTTACATAGTGCAAACCACAAACTGATATCTCTCCTGGCACTTAACAGGTGTTAATAATTATTCATCTTAGCAAACACACACACCGACAACGGCAATCGCAACCACACACAACAGGCATCGAAATGAAGATTGTACAAGCAGAAGCTGAAAGCAGCCCCAGGGTATTCAGCTTTAACCAGTGCCCAGGAACTACAATGGAGGGACGAGGAGCTAGTATATAGCGCTCTGCAAATCTAACTTCCACATAGGATGCAAACACATCCTTCTGTCCATTATTTATGACCCCTGATGCTTTAAATCTTGGATAGAGGTGTACTAATGTTTGTTTACCGATTGTCCAAAATGCACAGAGCTAAATTCACATGTGTGCTTTTTTCGGCATCAATTGGCCTGGGGAGTCAAGTGTGGCTTCTGGCTGCTGTTGGTGTAAAGCTAACCAGGCTCTTCTAGTCTACAAACAGGAGCCAAGTAGCTCCCAGCTCCCCTCAATTTCGAACCCTGCGCAACACCCCATCAGTTAGGTGTTTCAACCTCCTGAACTATTTTATCCACTCACTAAGCAGAACTTGCTGTGAATAGAAGCACTTTGCAGCATCGTTTTCTAGATTCATATTAAAAAAATAATATGCAGCCCTCCCTCACCCCTCGGGGCACGCCCCCCTGTACAGAAAGTCAAAACAACCTCGAAGCCTAAAGAGAATATGCCATTGGTAAACCAATAAATAACTTTACAGAGAAAAATGCAAAACATACTAAAACAAAGATAAAAGAAAAGAGATCAAAAAATAATCTGTAAAATAAAAAATTAGATCTTGAAATGCTTAAATACATTGTTTTTTCAAAGCCTTCCAAAAGGTTAACTGTGGGTATAATTGCTTCCCTGCTGGTAGAATTCCATAAGAGCCATTAGCGTGAGGAATGATAAGGTTTGATTTAATAAATGACCATATAAAAATCTGCGCATTTAATTTCGATGGGGAGCCTGCCGCGCCTTCTCCCACCATATCAGCTCAAGGGAGACCTTGAAAGACTCCCCCGAGCTGGCGTGGCGGGGGCTAATGGCGCCTCGGGCGGTCGCCCGGGCAGCACTTTCCTAAGGCCGGCCCTGGATATCATACTACCCATGGCCACCGCCACCCAACGTGCTGCAGAGTGCAACACAGATTCCAGAGGGAACAAAGAGGATTCAGGAAGACCACATACAGGAGCACGTCCCCTGTCCAAAGTTGATATAACCAATGCATATTCTATGGCTAAATAAAAAGACGAGTAGGCGCTAAAAGCAGTTCCTGTGTATCGGCATCACCCAGTAAGCAGCAGCTACCTCTGGGGGATGTGCACCTAGTGTAGGGTGTACCCAGGGGTGTTGCTAGGTCTGTAAATGATCTGGGGCTACGCTAATTTTGGGACTGGGGGCTAGCTAGCCTTTCTGGTTGTAACTCCTGAGCTTCTATCCGGGGCTACAACCAAAAGACCCAGGGCTATAGCCCCTCAGCCCCCACCTAGCAACGCCTCTGGGTGTGCCACAATTCTAACTTTTGCATGACACATGCTATAATTGTTTTACCACTATATATGGGCCATTATGCTTTACATGTCTACTAGATGTGACTGAATGCTCCTTTATGCACATTCCCAAACACACACAGGTACGGTCCGGATGGGAGGTCAAATGTGCCACCTGGTAGCTGCTGAGTGTCAAGCTACCCAAGCTTTTCTAGGCTATGAGCAAAACTCTAATGGATCCTAAAAATGTCAAACCCTGACTCTACCACAGGCCAACACCAGACTCACCCCCTCGATTCTACGTTTCAAGAAGGCGCTCATGACCCTCCAAGGAATGGCTTTTCTCCAACACCGAGGTCCACACACCTTCCACTCCCCACCTAACCTGAGACTGCCCCGCCCCGCCCTCCCCGGCCCCCGTTCGTTCATCTGGTTGCTTGTAGATTCCTTGCTGGAAATTGCCAGCCATCCCACTTCCCCGGTGTTAGCGTCCCTCTCCGTTGTATTGTTCCCTTGCAATTGGGCTTCCTTTGCAAGACTTTTACAGCGCTACGTTGCTCCCAAAGCTAGATCCATGCTCAATACAGAATAATAATAATAATAGTTTTTAAAAAAAGGTGAGAAAAGAAAAGGTTTAATCCCTTCTGAGTAACGATAATGAAAAGAAAGTGAAGAACACAACCTGGAGGTACAGAAGCAGACAGCCAAGGAACCTCCTAGCATAAAAACCAGAAAACAAACAGTAGAAACAAGGTTTGTGACATCCAAAAGAAGCTACAGAGGACAACTAAGTTTGAATAGTGAAAAGTGGGGAAGAAGAATTAAACGAAGAAATTAAGAAAACACAAGACAAGATTTAGACAATATGCAGATATCAGTCCTCCTTTGGACCCAGGCAGCCTCGCAGCTGCTGGATAGCCACCCAAGTCGACCCCTTTAGAGGTAACTGGATGTCACTGTCATATTGGGGCATATAGGTACCACCGTACCCTCTCTACTATACAGGGATCATAATGTGCACTTGCAAATGGCAAGTGATAAGTAAGTCTTGTTAAGAAATTATGTTTTGTGTGCACGTGGAGAATTGAGAGGGTGAGTGACTTTGTATGCCTGACTAGTAGCTTGCAACGAAACATTTAATCCTGTGTACTATAGACACGAACATAATCTTGAACAGTTGGCTTTTGTGAGGCAGTGATTGGTAGTTGGCGGTGGTGATGTTGACATGTCGGTGTAATTGATAGTAATCTCTAAGCCTGCAGGGACATTGTGTTACAGTAACTCCTGACCCTGGCATAGCATTTCCTGTTGGACTGTTTGTTCCTGGTAAAGGGATTGACTTGAGTGCAAAATCGGAACAGACCCAAATGGCGGTGTCTTGCAACCAGTTGGCAGCTATCCGATGGGCACGTGGTCAGTGTTACTTGTATTCCACCATGTTCAACTATTGACAGCTGATCCCAGAAGCTACGTGTTCACAAAGGCAGAGGAGATAGGAAATGGTATAATAGCAGAGCTCAAGTCGAGGGTACAGGTGGGTGGATGGTATCCCCCACTTTTTTCAAAGGGCAGTCGCCGTCCCTTAAGGTATTTTAGAGGCCATGTGTAAACAAGACACATTGTGTCTTTCTTGATATTACGATTTTAAGCACGAGCTAGGGCTTCGAACCGTGTCGTCAGGTTCAGAGCTCAGGCACTACACCATATAACCTGGTGAAAAATAATGAACCACCAAAGGTGAAATGTCACATTTCGGGAGTGCACTCTCTAGGGAAGAAATTGGCATTAATTCTTGGAATTAAAAACGTGCACACTATTTAACATTTTCAAAGCCTATTAGAAGAAAATATCCTCTCTTGGTTTTTTGGGTGTCTTGATTTTATGAAAGGCAAATGCCCATTTGTCCTCTGCAATTGGTATGGTTATTCAAAGCCAACTGAATGAAATGTGCATATTTAACTTTGATATGCTAATTTCTGGTGACTTCACCTCCATTAATGAGTCCCCCACCTTTTTTTGGGACTTGACCCCTGCATGATAATAGGCAACCATGCCACCCTCTAAAACACAAATGTCCTTCTTACAAAGCCAGTGTGCACGGGGGGCAAATCTCACCTTCATGCCCCCCAAACGACTTTCAACATGAAGACAGAGAAACAACAGATGTGCCTCACTCTTAGGCCCATCACTGTGATCCTCAATGTATCGCAGGTGTGAGAAACGTTACTCGAGCAGACAGCCATTCAGACCGTACCCAATCAATGATTTGGACGATATGAAAATTACAACGATCGAGCATGTCGACTTACTGCAAAGCCAGAAATCAATGACGTCACTGTTGACATCACGACATAGCCGCACTTATACATGAAGTACATTTCGATCCATTCATAGTCCCCCACCTTTTTTTGGGACTTGACCCCTGCATGATAATAGGCAACCATGCCACCCTCTAAAACACAAATGTCCTTCTTACAAAGCCAGTGTGCACGGGGGGCAAATCTCACCTTCATGCCCCCCAAACGACTTTCAACATGAAGACAGAGAAACAACAGATGTGCCTCACTCTTAGGCCCATCACTGTGATCCTCAATGTATCGCAGGTGTGAGAAACGTTACTCGAGCAGACAGCCATTCAGACCGTACCCAATCAATGATTTGGACGATATGAAAATTACAACGATCGAGCATGTCGACTTACTGCAAAGCCAGAAATCAATGACGTCACTGTTGACATCACGACAAAGCCGCACTTATACATGAAGTACATTTCGATCCATTCATGAAGTTACACGAGCATGCACTAGTTTATTGCAAATAGGCACAAAGCACATGCTTATGACCCACGTAGGTAGAGGAAGGACATACATATCTCTATATTCACATCTTTCGCCAAAGCTGAAACCGCAAGATGCAAACAATTCATATATTTAGCTTGCACATGCTTAACTCATACTAACATGGAGGAGCCATAAGGGACAATATGGAAGTTATAGGTCTCTGAAACGAATGGCAAAGGAGAGACAGGCTTCGAGTACGTGGAAAAGCTGACATGATCGATACAGCCAGAGGTGAGCAGAAACAAGGCACCCAGGCAAGGACAAGTGGAGACGGAAAGTTCCAGTTACCAAGACAATGGGCCACCTGCAGCAAATCAGGCTAAAATCCTCATCATTACAAGCAGGACAGCTTCATTCACACATGATACAGCCGAACAGGACAATGCCCATTCAACCAAGGTAGACGAAGAGGACTGTTCCCATCGAACCAGAGGGGAAACGTTACAAGTGTTGGCCACAAACTGCTAACTGAATGCACTCTCCCAGGCTTAGGTGATCAGAGGTGGCAACATTAGAGAACACTTTGCACCTCCATGTGCATTCCCATTGCCTTGAAAGGGTGCACTCAGTCTGGTAACCGTCCAGGGTCCCGGGGATGGGAGGACACACTCTGACCAATCCAGATTCACCTTTTTACGTAGGGATACAATTTATTGCAAAGGCAATGGTCTTTCTGCGAACCTGCAACATTGATACTAAAGGTGGTCCTAGGAGGAGCACTAGTAAAATTAACCCTTCTAGCTCCCATATGTAGCTCACCCAAACTGACCAATGTAAATGTGTGATAGGTTTTTGGGATGGAACCTGGATTTGTGACGTCACACCGGGATAAAACTGGGTGACACGTGCTTAGAAGACGAGAGCTCCGGAGGATACTTGTTTTTCTGGTGTGATCCCTGTCATTTTGTTTGCATATAAAAGACAGTAACGTTGCCCTACGGCTGAGTCTTCTGTTTTTGTCTTGTGGTGGGGAGTCTTTGATGGGCCCAAGTATTCTCTGCTGATAATTGGGGGTGACTGCTAGAGAGCCCCCGCCACATCTATACAAAGGGTCTCTACCCTCTGTGTGCTGCTTATATAGCAGGTCCTCACAAGCTCAACAGCATAATTACGTACTAATTAATTTTGTATTATCGAAGCACTGCATGTAAGGTTAGTCGCGTCAGGGCACTAAAATAATACTGAAGCGGATAAGAGTGGAGCTATTGCGACATTTGCAAAGGTACAGGGGAAACATTATTTGGCAGGGTATATACAATGGAACAGAGAGCAACCTCTTTAAAAAGTAGCAACTCTTTAGGTGGTATTGGATCAACAGCAAGCATGTTCTGGGGGGAGGGCAGGAAATAGGGGCGAGTCGAGACAGGGTCATGGCGTTCCATTAGTTTACCAGGGGGCCTTTCTTGGATGACGTAAGAGCTAAGACCAGGACATCCTGTCTTTTAAATCTAAAGATGTAAAGATGTTTATTTATTTATTTAAACTCTCATCGGATCGGTGGCTTTCCTGAAAGATTGCTGCAGACAAACATGTTTTTGTCGCAGGAGTACAAACGAAGACTCTAGGCACACCGTATGGCTGAACTCTGTGCCATTTTTTTCACGCATGGCAGAGCATGCCTTTCCGGTAGAGTTGATTCTTGTTGGCATTACGTTGGCACCCGAGGCCTAGGAGTCGAGGTGGCAGCTGTGCACAGCACCACACGAGCAGATGGGTTAACTATGGGGCTGTGCAAAGCCACTGGCATTCGTTGCTCTTCAAATCCTACTTTCTCTGTTCCTGGCCGTGCTCTGGCTGGGATGCAGCACCGGCCCTTGCAAGGAAAGCATTGCTCTTCATACGCCCAGCTGTAGAAGCAGGAGTCGATGCCCCTCGCTAAGGCAATGGCAGCCCTGAACACTGTAAGATGTGATGTGCTTACTGTGATGAAATGACCAATGCCATGTAGGAGTGCGGCGACGAGCAGTGGCTAAAACAGCCACACTCACCTACTAAACCAGCAGTGATGCCAATCGCAAAGGTGAAACAGGCATCACCACTGAGGGTAGGCTACACCTTCAGGAGGAATGCGAGCTGACAGATTCAACTCAAACAACAATAGTACAGTGATACCAAAATAAAAGAATTCCCAATTAAGGTTCTATCAAACTACAGACTGTCATTAAAAAAAGCACACTCAGTGCACACAACCAATTACACACCCCAAAGGCCCCCCACTGTAAAGAAACACAGAAACGGCACACTTTCAGAATAAAAGGGCACTGTGGGTTGATAGGCAGGGCTTAATACTCACTGTGGTCGTTTGGGGGAAG
Source organism: Ambystoma mexicanum (assembly GCF_040938575.1). Taxonomy (NCBI): domain Eukaryota; kingdom Metazoa; phylum Chordata; class Amphibia; order Caudata; family Ambystomatidae; genus Ambystoma; species Ambystoma mexicanum. Next base: position 131,076,203 of record NC_090931.1, read on the forward strand.
GGGCCTCTTCAAATACCTTTCGTATCTTGACTTTGGGGCTTAATGGCCTTGAGCAAGGCTCCTAGACGCTTCCTGAGGTGGTGCAGCCCAAGCACCAAGGACATGTGAAACAGGAAGGCGATGGCCAGGTCGGTGTAACTCAAAAGTGGGTTGAAGAGGGAACATGGGCTGTTCCTTGACTTCTGGGTTGCCGGATGGCCCAATCCAGAGACTCCAGGGAAAAAGTGAGCCCTTTCCAGGAAGGTCTGCAGAGGGCACTTGAAATGGTCTGTCATCTCCAGTGGCAGGGTCCTGGGTAGCAGTGCCTCAGTTGCAGTAGGCCTTGTCCATACTGCAGTTGCACCCCAAATGCGTCCTTGCCCTTGGGCTGGATAGGGAACAGAGCCTATTGCTTCCTTGGAGCCTTCCGTCGTCACCTCTGTGGCAGAGGACTTTGGAAGAGACTGTATCCCCAACAGAGTTCCAGTGAATCCTTCTTCTGAATATCCAAAGATTATTCAACTAAGCGGGCATTTCCTCCGCTTGCAAAGGCCAACTGTCACAGGGGATTGATCCAAAGCAAGTCTTCTGTAAGGGGTGCACTACAGGCTGTTGTAACAAGTGTCCTTTGCCTTCTGACATCACACCCTGTGTGATTTGGTCTGCAGGAAGTGGCAATGAACAGGCAGTGTAGAAAACACTACCATAAACGAAGATGGTGGAACCCCCACCCTCAGCATACCTCTTCTTATTACTCTATCTCTGCCCTCTTCCCGTGTCGGCTAACTTCAAAGAGACGCCAGTGGTCAACAACCTGGTTTGAGTAGGTCTTTGTAATGTGAGTGTTGCCTTTGAAATATACATTTCCAGGGGCTCTGACACACTGGGAGGGAGGGTTTGCCCTTCCTTCAGTAGGATCGAAAGGCAACTTCCTGGCCTTTGTCCACATGGCTGTTGTGGAGACACCCATGCCAGACAGCTAATACACATCCATGTCAATGCTGGACACTATTCACCAAGCCAAAACTGGTATGGCTATGTAATTATGGCTGAGGCTGTATAATTATGTGATCCTAGTAACCACCATGCCATACACGGGTACGGATTATATTTACAGTTTAACATGACACTAGGCTGAGTAGGAAACAAAACTATTATAATTTTAATCTGAGATAAAGACAATCAAAAATCCACCTCTGCCTGCTGTAACCGTGTTCCAGCAGCTATTAAGACTTAAAAGGTGACTGTCAAGCTTTTTGCCACTACAAGGCTGGTGTTAGGTTATCACTGGACTGTCTCAGTAGAGGCACACAATTCCATTATAAATTTAGCCTGGATCATTTATGAAAGAGTGTTCCGATTAGCAGACCTCCCTTTCAGAAACAGAATTACCTGCATCATTTTATTTATTAAAAATAGAGGTAAGAATTTTACACCCTCATAGATGGCATTCCACCACACCTATAAAAAACGGATAACATGCCGCCCTCTCCAAATCGTGGGCAATATATTGATCAGGTATATGAAAGGACCAGACAAGCCTGTTAAGGAAACCTTTCCATTTTCAAAAGTGGGGATAACGAACCAGAAAAACAAACGAGACTCTCTGCTTGTGCTCAGTTTTTGACTGGAGTGAATTTTCCTTTACTTTTTCATTAGTGTCACATTTTAGTCATTTGCCAAAGTGATGGAAAATATTCCCTGATCGTGGTTAAATGCAAACTGAAGATCCCTGCGTTGTGCTACCTTACTTTCTAGCAACTGGCCTCAGCTTGACAGCGGTGCGCAGTTGCTCGGCGGGATTTCTGCATTTAGCAGAACTTTTCTTGACCATCGCCCATGGAAAAGTCTTGCAAAACTGGGGTTTTAGTGCAGCACCTCTGTAGGTGCTGCCCATGATAGCACCACTGGGCTTGACTGCGTCTTGGTGTGGGGGGACAGTGTTGTGATGCATCATGGAGCAAGGAGGTTGCATTGGTGAAGAGCCTAGGTAAGAAGCTGCATAGGGTTGGAAGGTTGGGGGGCCTGGCACACTGGCTTTGCATTGTGGGTGTGTGCGGGAAGCAAACATAGCACGCAGTATTTGTATGTTCTAGGTGTGACATGGCACATGGGAATGGTATTCTGGGAGGTCCTGTGGCAGGAAACAAGTTGCATGGGGTTTTAATTGTGAGCATGGCATCCAGGGGTTATGGCGTGAAATGTTGCCCGAGAGCATGAAGAGTAGTTCTGAGGGCATTCCTCGTGCCAGTTCTGTGGAACGTCATTCGGAGAGCAGAATTGAGCATCCAAAATAGGCAACATTAAAACAAGGAGTTGATTTTTGTGTAGGCATAGGCTAGGCACTGCCATAATAGTACTACCTGTCCTTGAGAATGCAATCGCTGCAAAATGGTGCGCGTACATAATCATGTGAAAGCAGTGCCTGGAAAACGTTTAGCTTTGCCATTGCTTGTATGGAGCGCAAGGACACGTATACTGCTTATAAATGAAGTGGCTGAAGACACAATTGGTTAAGAGATTATTATTACAACAGTAGCACATTTAGAGCTGCAATTAAGCCATTCATTCTCTGAAGACTGCTTTGAAATAACACTGGCAGGCATTGACATTGCAAAGTTTGATCATCATGCTGACAAATCTAGATCAAAGAGATCCCAGGAGGATGTGTTTTGGGTGTGGAGGGGCAGGTACTCACATAGGGAGAAGCACAATACGGGCAGTCAATGGGTGGGTAAATAACCAAACAACACCCCCAAGCTGTGTGTCCCTCCTCACTCACATCCTAGCTCCCTTCTATCAGGGCTCCAATGCAATAGTGTGGGCGGCACTTTAGGGCCACCTAATAACCAAAACTAAAAATAAGAAATAGTTTCTGAATCACACAAGCAAGCATGTTGAGTTACAGCATATAGTACAGGATGCCTTGGATGCAGTCATCATACAGTATGGCACAGAGTACATGCCAGGCCAGCCTGTCACCACCCTACTACTCCTGCACTCCATAGCCCTCCACCCTACTTTATCCTGCTTGCTCCTCTCTCAATCGACATCAACTCAAGTCTATGCTCTCTCCAAAGCATACACCTTGAATCCACGAGGACCATTAAATAAACGAGTTCAACCAGCTTCATCAAAGGCCGCTCCTTCTGAAACGGTCTGTGCCCGTTTACGCTGCTGACGATTACTGTTCAATATTCTGCACGGCAAGTACCATTATACCACTTTCAAAATGTTCAATCTACCTAATACCTTGAAACATTGTCTCCCATCCTCCAAACCAGCAGTCATGTTCCAGTTCTTAATATGTTTTAATACGTTTTTATCCAACTAACTAAACGATGTTTTATATAGCGCACACGCCCCGGAAGGCCTCGGGGCGCTCACATGACGAACAACATAGAACAAAAAGCAGTGTCCTGATGTTTTATGTGTCTTTTGAAGAGGAAGGCCTCCAGCTGAATGCTTAATAAACTTGAACTTTGGCGCAGCAACATCACGCAGCTGTTTGTTATAGCGCCGTCCTCAGAGACTCCCGAGTATCAACTCTCTGGGATTTTACAGGGTTTTTACACAATGAGGTTCAGTCAGAAAGTCAGAAAGGTACATTCAGTCAGCTATATTAAGAAGGAACGTCATAACCGAACACCCTCCGACCTTGAGGGGCCTGTGCTATGTCCGTACAATTCAGCTTGGCCTCTCCAATTGATATGCTTTCCACCCGCAGTAGATCTCTCCATCAAACTCAATGGGCCCTCACAGGGTTAACTAGCACCCACGTGACCTGTAATTCGAGTGCCTCGGCAAGTATGCCTCGCTCCCGCGTGCAGTGCATCTATGGCACAGCGTGTCTGATTCCCGGGCAGAGAAGGAAGTCGCAGCCTTACGAGCTTGCCAACTGCTGCCTGCTTATCACATAGCTGCGTGGATCCCGTGTTGCCGTTCCCCTGGTCATGGCTCGGCGCCGCTCTGCCCGTGACCTCTGCACTGCCAAATAAAAAGTCCGTTTCAACAGCTAGTCTTGAGAATGTGCTCCATTTCAGAGGAAGATGCATTGGTGTGGCAAGTGAAATAGCAAATGTGCTAAAACAATGAAAGTGAAAAGCTGCTGCACAGGGTTGTTTTTGGGTGGAATGAACTTGAGTGAAAAGGTATCAATGTGCAGAAAGCGTTCTTATCCTGCGAGGCTGGAGACAATCCTTGCGCTTCCCAGAATTGGCGGCTCGTGTCCCTGAAGCAGCAGCATGCAGTCTCGAGGCCAGCACTGGTAACTACAGCTCCAGGAATGCCTGGCAGTGATCGTGCAACGTAAGCTCTCCAGGCCGGAGCAAGACCATAGGCGCCTGGACTGCCATTAACGCTTTCTGCATATTCCACCTTTAAGATCACACAAACAATTTTCAAGCATCCACCAAACTCTTTAGATACCTGTTAAATTGGAACACTGAATGAAGGCAGTTTTCCCAAAGGGGTGGAAATTAAGCTTAGTGTGCAGCTGGGCATTGTGAATGCGTCGTGAAGCAGACACAAGAGATATCGTTTTGACTATAAACCGCGCTGGATTTGAACTGCCTTGGCTCCTGAACGTCCCAGTGCAATCCAGCCAATGGGGGCAACCCCGCTGCTTTCACTGTCTCTGCCTTACACTGTGCAAGCGCTGCGAGGTGGGCAACGAGAGGTACAGACCCTCTCCGGACCAGCAGTGGCCACCCGGGGTCCTCTTGCCTCTCCACCCCTGCTTGGAACTGCTGCTCCGGTTTCTCCTGCTCATTCCCCTTCTATCTAGTCTGCACCTGAGAGGGATATTTATACCAGCCAGACTTTCTCAGGTGAAGGCGATCTCCACTCATTAGCCGATTATCATAATAGTGGTACTCGGTATCCCTCTTCTTCTTCTTCCCAGTACCAAAGTGATGTGTGTGCCTATGGTTGTCAATGGCAAAACTGAAGGGAATTACAATAGCCCATAAAGGCTTGTGGAAAGGAAGGTACATCATGGAAGGGAAAAGGGGAATACCGAATCTCATCTTTCGGGCACCTCATCTCCTCTCCCTAGGTCACCTCCCGAGGTAGCCCTCCCTCACAAATTCACCCCCCAGGCCAGGATCCGGCAGCTTTGACCTTTCCCTGGCCACCTGGGTGGAGGCTATTTTAGGGAAAGGAGAGAAGATCCCCTTAGATTCCTCACAAAAATCTAAAAGCACCTTGGTGTCGGACACAACGCTGGAAGTGCATCTTGTCAAGACTAGAGGAACTCATTATTCCAAGATGGAAGGAGATCTCCTGATCAGAAAATGTGGCGATCTTATGGTGCTAAAAGCTTGGCTGACACATTGTTGCCCCATTCACATCCTTCACCCGTTTTCCTCCCAAAGTTGAATGTGGTATTGCCCACAATATGGAGAAATGGAGATTTCTGGATGGGCAGTTCCTTCTTTGGGACTGCAAGTACAGCCTGTGATCTCGGGTGCTTCCCGCGGCACGTGGACTGGGCCACAAAACTAACCCTTATACAGAGGGGCCTCTGTGGCAGGCCACCCTCTTGGTTCTTCAAAGTGTCACACCCTCAATAGACCGCACACAGATTCACCAGTTTTGCCCTTCATCTCGCTCTGGTTCAGTGATGACGTAGTTCAGAGTGGTCTTTTTTTTCTGTCAATTTCGGCGTGGATCTGTCACACAAAAGTCTAGAAATGATACATTATGTCAGTTATGACTTTTTTGTTTTGTCTGCCATTACCGTCTTATTTTGTACTTGAGGGATTTGTCTGGTGTTCTACATGGCGCGCGGTTCTTAGCTTGTGCGTGGGGTTGCCCCTTGGGCGGGTACCTAAAATGATCATTACCCATGATGCTACATTCACATAGGTTGGGGCCTCTCAATTCCTGTGGCATGGGGCCTCTCCCATGCCATATGATCGTAGTAGCAGAAATGTATTTTAAAAAGAATTCTCAATTCTAGGGTTTTTTGAGCACGAGTAAACATCCCAAATACAAATCCTACTTAAAGCATGAGTAGTGCTGACATCATATGCAAAGTGCACCTTCAAATGGCCCATTAATCCCACCAACGCCTGGTATAGTCAACATACGTCATATGAACTTCATAGTTATGCTTTTAATTGGTTGACAGTTTTCAGCCCACCAATCAAATCCTTCCAACAAGCATTACACATTGCAGATACTTAACGGATAACATTAGCAGAGCCTTCCCCATTTAGCTTTCAACGCTAGACCACAGTGGCATTCATTGTCTGTTAACAATGGTATTCTGCTTCTTGGCCGGCTAACGGACATCACAAACAGCAGATCTAACCCCACGCAACTTGGAACGCTGCATCAGGAGGCCATTGTCAGATAACGTTAAAAAAAAAAAAATCAAGGACACCAATACATCCTGGGCCATCTGGGACTCTCTTCATTAAAGTGACTGCAGAGGCAACCAACTGCCACCAGTGCACACACTTTGGGCCCGAGTCATGGAATATTTGCCCGGTTCAAAGTGAATTTGCACTGCTGAAAAAGTGACTTTGCACTTCCGACACAAACCCTGATTCATGGAACCGTGCTAAGTGTATTTTTGCGGTGCAAATGACTTGCCCGGATTTTGCATGGCAAAAACACACACTTTGCACGGTTCCATGAATCAGGGTTTGTATCAGCCGTGCAAAGTAAATTTCAGCAGTGCAAAGTCACTTTTCAGCAGTGCAAAGTCACTTTGAACCGGGCAAATATTCCGTTCATCAATTCTCAATGTCAGGAACATCCAAAAGAAGTAAACAATGGCACATCTCTAAGGCGTGGGTGGGGGGCGGGGGGTGGGTTTCATACACCCTGTCTTTTTACTAGTAACTAGAGGCTTGAAAGTGCACACTCGTCAGTGATTTGACTATTGGCGAGTAAGGAACAGTGTGCTTTGTGCATGTGTAGAATTGAGCGGGCATGGAGGCAGGCTCTGGTCACACCATTTTCATTCTTTTCTCTGCGTCCCACTGAGCCATAATTCAGTATTGCTGCATGTGATCAGCTTCCTCCGTGTCATGGCCAGTCCCAGCAGAAGGCCCGACAACATGTGTTATTTGCTCACCAAGGAACAGCTGAATAAATCCTGCATCCAAAGTGCACCATGTCACACAACAGCAAAGCCTGCGGCGACAAGCAACCTATTATTTATTATTTTTTAATCAAATGCACCATGGTTTAACATAGAGCATTTGAATTAAAAAAAAATGTGTTTGAGACACTAAATAATTCAGTAGACTTTATCACAGATGAAACGAGGCCACCTCCTACCCTTTCCCTGGCAGGCTGATATCTGCAGATTCAGGCTGCAGTGTTTGCTGTACACTAGAGAAATCATTTCTGCACTCATAGCAGAGGCTTGAGTTCCTAAACATAAGGCCGTGAGGCGTCTCGCTGTGTGGTGCACTGACTGCGAAGTGCATTGTATCGAATCTTACACAAAAACAGAACCCTGGTGCTTGCTGATTGATCATGATCTCAGGGTTTAGGAAAACCAGGGGTGTTGCTAGGTCTGGAAAAGAACCGGGACTACGCTAATGTCAAGATTGTTGGGGTCGGCTTGCCTTTTGGTTGTAGCCAGGGGTGTTGCTTGGTCTGGAAAAGATCCAGAGCTACGCTAATGTCAGTACTCTTGGGACTCGGGGCTAGCTAGCCTTTTGGTTGTAGACCCTGAGCTCCTATCTGTGGCTACAACCAAAAGACCAGGTCTATAGCTCCCTCAGCAAGTTAGATATAGTGGAGAGCAAGGCCGTCACCCTGGTCACAGAAGGCTCTATGCATGGCGTGCAAGATATAGTGGAGAGCAAGGCCGCCTCCTTGGTCACAGAAGGATCCATGCATGGTGTGCAAGATATAGTGGAGTTCAAGGCTACCGCCTTGGTCACAGAAGGCTCCATGCACGGTCTGCATGATATAGTGGAGAGCAAAGCCGCCACCTGGGTCATAGAAGGCTCTATGAGTGGTGTGCAAGATATAGTGGAGAGCAAGGCCGCCACCTTGGTCACAGAAGGCTCTATGTGTGGCGTGCAAGAGATAGTGGAGAGCAAGGCCGCCACCTTGGTCACACAAGGCTCTATGCGTGGTGTGCACGATATAGTGGAGAGCAAGGCTGCCACCTTGGTCACAGAAGGCTCTATGCATGGTGTGCAAGATATAGTAGAGAGCAAGGCCGCCGCCCTGGTCACAGAAGGCTCTATGCACGGTGTGCAAGATATAGTGGGGAGCAAGGCTTCCACCTTGGTCACAGGAGGCTCTATGCACGGTGTGCATGATATAGTGGAGAGCAAAGCCGCCACCTGGGTCACAGAAGGCTCTATGCGTGGTGTGCAAGATATAGTGGAGAGCAAGGCCGCCACCTTGGTCACAGAAGGCTCTATGCGTGGCGTGCAAGAGATAGTGGAGAGCAAGGCGCCACCTTGGTCACACAAGGCTCTATGCGTGGCGTGCAAGAGATATTGGAGAGCAAGGCCGCCACCCTGGTCACAGAAGGCTCTATGCATGGCGTGCACGATATAGTGGAGAGCAAGGCTGCCACCTTGGTCACAGAAGGCTCTATGCATGGTGTGCAAGATATAGTAGAGAGCAAGGCCGCCGCCCTGGTCACAGAAGGCTCTATGCACGGTGTGCAAGATATAGTGGGGAGAAAGGCCGCCACCTTGGTAACAGAAGGCTCTATGCAAGATATAGTGGAGAATAAGGCTGCCACTTTGGTCACAGAAGGCTCTAAGCACAGTGTGTAAGAGATAGTGGAGAGCAAGGCCGCCACCTTGGTCACAGAAGGCTCTATGCGTGGTGCACAAGATCTCAAGTCAATTCCACCAGAACCCTTTACAGAGTTTGTAAAGCCAGTAGGCGCTCTACAGGGTTCATATGAATCAAAAATCCCAGAATGCATTCGTGCAGGATTGTCAGACTCAAGTATCTTTGCAAAGTACTCATTCTTTAAACATTTCAGCTGATGCTTGGGTGAACTAAACACAGGGGCTTGGCTCGTGGCAGGAAGCTGATGGGGTGTGAGCGCTGGAACCCATGTCTGCAACAGAGCAAATGGAACAGAGGAACATGTTTGATCACAGGACCTTCGGAGCCACATCTAATGATTTCTTAGTCCGTAGTAGGCAGCGCGCTCATACACCATATACATGACCTATATCGTCACCGCGACAAAACCTGACAATGACAGAAGTAGATAGCTGCACGGCCAGCTGGGTCAACACAAATGTTAAGATTTTTAAAAGGGGTTAGACGAAGGCTGCTTCAAAAAAGATGCTAGACTGGAAGACAGAGATATTAGCCCAGGATCACACCGTTTGATAAGTGTGAAAGCAGCAGATCATCTTATTGCAAGACCCACTGGATCTCGATTCTACTAGGAAACTAAATGTTCAGATTTCTGGGAAATCATGGGTCATGCCTTTATGCTGTCACATGTCCTGCCCCGCCAGTGGACAAGGCCCGGTGACCGGCAAGCACAAGGCAGTCCTCAAACATGTAAAAAACAAAGACTTCCTTTATGCAATGAATGAGATTGTTTCATTGGACAGTTTAAGACCAAAAATGGGACCAAGAGAAGGCGTCTCCACTAGTGGGATGGCGATACAATTTGGCTTTTGGACGATTGCGATTAATGCGCCCATAACAAGCCAGGCAGCTTGCTACTGCTACTCCCTTAGTTAGAGTGCCTTACTTTCTAGCTTAAAGGATCATTGCACCAGCTGTGCTGCTGGGAAGGAGATTAACCGTGAGATCAAACATGCAGGGCAAGGTTTCCTATGGATTGCATATAGTGTGTGGATCAAGGATCTGGTTCGCTCTGATTGGGTGCTCCAAATACTTTGCCACCCCTATTACCCTTTATAAGGAGTTGGGCTGCTTCTAAGCACTTTCATATTCAACAGAAAGGTGAACTGAGGGCTATAGTATGCGGGTCCTTCCCAGAAGCATAGAATAGGGAGAACACCACGCAATGCAGGCCCATCGCACCACTCCCATCCTATGTCATGCTTATGGCCTTGCGACCTATTGGGTTACACTTCCATTTGGTCTTATGCCAGGGTTATTTAGGGTCATTTAGATTTTGTTGCGTTAGGTTTTTCTATGCTATGGCAAGAGTCACTACTTCCGGCTATGCCCTGTTGGTCTATGCTACACTGCGCAGATTACTAGGCACGGGGTCCACCTTTAACACTATCCGCGAACCAAGCGTGTACCCCTTGGCTGGCTCGCCCTTCCCTCGTCTGAAAGACCACACCCAGTGCCCACCCCAGGTCTGCCAGCGCCCTGTGCGAGAGCGTTTGGTGCACCCCCCTCCTAGAAATACTACTATAGTGCACATGTTTAGGAGGGTGAAAGCGTCAGAATGTGCACTTTGGGACAAAGAACATGCACTGCGATTATTAAATGTATATTATTTTTCTAACGCAATGCACAATACCTTCAAAATAGCTGTTTCCAGACCTGCCCCAGAGGTTCGCACATGGGGTTTTAAGTTTACTGATGATTTTTCGGCTATTTTTCACGCAGCTGGGTAATTAGAGGCTGTCGTGATAAGCTTTGCTATATATTTATGAGGCGCTATGGGGGAAGAGATGTGCCTGGCATATACCTGCCACCCAGCTGCTCCTGGAAAGTAACCAGTAGGTAAATACAGAGGTGACCCCATGGTATCTATCCAGTGATGTTACCGAAAAAAAAAAATAGCGAAGAACATTTTTATCGAAACTTAAATACCGAAAATCACTGAATTATTAAATCATATATATAAATGGGGGGAGTAGGGGAGTAAAAAGGGTGGGGAGCGGGTTGGAGTTATAATCATCACAAAACAGGGGACTTGGGGGGACCCTTCCAAATAAAATTTAAAAAGCATTTAAGTGTTGGCAAACATTGTTTCGTTATGACATTTTTCGTTAACCCCTTCACTCGCCTGTGAGATCCCAGAGTCTTTGGAATCAGGAGCGTTACTAATCGCGTCAGCCCACTACAAATGCAGAACAGCAGGGGGCACAGTTCTGTTTAAGGACACAAAGGCACCTGTCTCTTTCCAAAGTGCGTCACTCTTTCTCAACTCTCATGGTGGACTTCCTTTGCATCTTGTACTCATGGTGGCCCTGAATCATGCTGTTCCCATCTTCATCTTGTATCCTGGCTTGCAACATTATGTGTTACTACTGACTTCTGCAATTGTATTCGCTCTCCCCTCTTGCTTCTCCACTCTTTTTGACTGCTAATCTCTGTTCTCTCCTCTCTCCTTCTCCCCTTACTTTCTTTTATGCACTTACTCTATCAGAATTGTCCCTGGACCTAGTATGATATCGACCTTGTCTGTCTCCTACCCCTCCCCTTACTTGTTTTTTTCCTCCCCCCTCCAGCACTATTTGAAATGTCATCAGGCCTAGTATGATAGTCGCTTGTTTTGTCCCTCCCCCCCCTTTCTGCACCCCTCTCCCTCACCTTTTGTTTTCTCTGCCTCTATCAGAATTGTCGTCAGGCCTACTGTGGTAGTCGCCTGTCTTTTTCCATTTCCTTCCCACTCTCCCCCTCCCTTCCTTATCTATGTCTTAGCTATTGCACTATCTGAAATGGCGTCAGGCCGAGTACGATAGTTAATTTCACATCCTTACTGTTCATGGCCTGTAAGAATGTGGTTGTATTTTCCCTTGTTCCCTCCCTTGCCTTGAAGCGCTTTGAAACACATTGTGTATAGGCGCTATATAAATAAATGATCATATCATATCATATCATATCAAAGTGGTGGGATTCAGGGGAGAAGTCCTCGGCCGCATAAGTGAGAGGGCATCATTTGAAATAAGGATGTCCGTTACCTTCAAAGAGACCGCTCAATGAAGTGGAGTGTGCTAACCGGCCTGACCTATCAATATATATGAATGTAGTTCATAGTTTTAAGTGCAAGTCATGTGTGTGGGGTGGGGGGCGTCTTTGTAACTCTGTGGACTGCCCCTTTTGGGGTGGGACCAAGCCTGATTTGCATATGGTCTTTCCCCTTCTGTAATGGCTTGGCAGGTGAAGAACGATGGTCTGAAGGGTACCCCAGAGCAATGCCAGCGGTTGAGATTCATTCTAAACCTTCCAGCCATCACCTCATTGTTTTTGCTTTGTCACCCCGAGTGGGGCGGGTATACCCAGACGTGTGTCCCGTGCCTGTTGGACCTAGAGACCCAAGCTACTCCTCACTGATGAGGCCCAACAAGGCTAAAACATTTTTGGGAATGCTTGTGGTCTCGCGCAGAAGGGATGTGACCAGGCAGTTCGGGCTGGACTGACCCTTTTGGGGTGGGACCAAGTCTGATTTGCATATGGTCTTTCTCCTTCTGTAATGGCTTGGCAGGCAAAGAACGGTGGTCTGGAGGGTTACCCAGAGCAATGCCACAGGTTAAGATTCATTCTAAACCTTCCAGCCACCACCTCTTTGTTTTTGCTAAACACACATTATACATTTCTTTCACTACAAACTAAGGAATGACATCAATGCACATTTTTTGTGCATTTTTGTGTGGGCTATTAGGTGGCGCTAAGCCGAAACTATTGCATTAGAGGTTAGATAGGGAGAAATGGCATATGAGGCGGGACACAGTTTGTAGGCGTTGTTTGGTTATTTTCCCACCCATTGACTGCCCATGGCCATGCTAATCCCGATGGCAATTCCCACACACTTCCTGGCTATCCCCGCCCAAAACACCTCCTCATGGGATGTCTTTAACCTCGCGTTATCAAGCCTTATCATCAAATTGATATGCCGGCCAGTGTTTTCTAAAAACAGTCTTCTGAATTAATAACTTAATTGGAGCTGTTAACCCACCACTTGCGTAATAAAAACATCTGAACGAGGTCGGCCTTCGGCCACTATTTATAAGCACCATGTGTATTATTCGCTGAAGTCCTATTAAAAACAAGCATTGGCAAATACAACAGTTTTGGCTTGTGTGTAATAAATATTAGGCATTTGCCAGGCACTGCTATTAGATGCCCAGGTACTTACACCATTTTTCACCTGCTACCAACACACCATTACAACAGTGCTTGGCAAGTGCCTTTCCCACGCCTACACAAAGGCCCAACTGTTGGCATTACCAATGTTTGTTATAGCCTCCCTCCCTGCTCTAATTCGCTCACATGGCATAAACTGTTAAAACGACACAGATGACACTCAGATCATCTTCAAGATCCTTAAGACCTCTTCCAACCCCCCTCACCCCACCCAACCTCGCCCCATGCCTCACAGAAATCGACAACTGGATGACAGCCAACCACCTCCTTTTCAACCCCGGAAAACCCGAAATCATGATCTGCGGCAAGAGGGCCCTAATCCCGCAACCCACCCCGTGGCCGTCCTCTCTAAGCCCACCCGCACTACATCCATCTCAGTAAAGAACCTAGGATGCACCATGACGCAGATAGGACACTTTCACTCCACATCAACTCTGTTTCTAAATCGTGATATCGACAACTTCGCATTCTCCAATGCATATTCCCCCACCTCTGCTATGCCACAGAGTCGCAGCCATCACGACTATCGCCCTCTCTCGCCTAGACTACACTCATTCCTTCTACCTGGGCAACCCAACATCTCAACTCAGGAACTCCAAAGGGTCTAAAACACTGCAGCTAGACTGCTCCTAGCCCTTGGACCCAGAAGACAAATCGCACCGCCCTTCATGTCCTCCACTGGCTCTCTGTCGGGCGACCGTCCACTTTCAAACCAATGTGCATGACCCACCGTGCTCTGCAGAAGACCGGCCCAGAGTACCTACAGCATAAGCTCACCCCCTACAAACCCATTAGAAACATGGGATCAGGCGCTGCACTCATCCTTGTCACCGCTTCCTTCAAATCGACCAGAACAGGGGCATCCTCCTTTTCCGTCCAAGCACCCACAATATGGAACACAATTCCCCTTAACATCAGCTGCTTAGAAGATCACCTTGCCTTCCGGAAGGCCCTCAAGACCTGCCCCCCGCACCCCTGCATCTTGGCGAACCCATTACGCACCTCAAGTTATCTTAACACCTTGCCAGATGGGTTGAGGGATCAATGGGTTAGTCAAACCATGTACAGAGCAACGCAGAGAAAGGACTCCTGCAGACCTAGGACAGGATCTGCGCCATGTCAATGAAACAAGAAAACAGCTGGGATTTACAGGTACGTAACACACTCCATGTCAATGGAAAATAGCCGCAAGCACCACTAGCCACCCGCATGCATCTGCAATCATACGCTACTTGATGACAAGGCACAACACCTCTGCCATTAATATGCAGCCAAGTCCCACGACATAGGTTTCGGTCTAGCTGGACACATAATCAGTCGCCTGGACTTGCATACTATCCCGACAATCTGGCAGCTCCCTTACACAAGCCAGCTCGACATGGGTCGCTAGCAGGGACTTGGCCACCCCTACTAACCTTTGTATTGGCTAAATGCACACATGCATTCTAAACACCTCTGACGAACCTCCCACCCCACAGACTTCAGTCCTCCGATGGCGTTCACCTATAGCGCTTTAAGGTCATACCAATGGGAATAGGCGCTATACAAATGTCATATTACATTACAATACATTGTCATATTTAACCAAGTCACCTTGTAAGTTCAGGTTCCAACAAGGCTGAGAGAACGTGTCAACCTTCTCAAGAACATAAAACGTGTACCGTTGAGTTGAGAGACAGGAGAATCTTTCATTAAAATGGGTTGGATAGATCAGTGCTTGTCTCAGCAATGTATGAAAAAACAAGAAATAAAAAAAATAAACAAATCACAGTGCTTCGTCAAATTCTGAATATCGGGATATCAAAGCCCAATTGGACAAAATGGTGTGCATCACCCGATTAGCCATGTGTGTGCATGAGAAGGGTAATGGAATTTTGATTTACATTCTAAAACCGATAATGCCACATGAAAATTCAGGTGACCATTTTCGAAGTTGTACACCAGCAGCTGTGGGGGCGGGGATGCTCAATGATCAGTTGTCGATTGCAGAACAAGAAATTGGATTCCTGGCTTCGCCAAGTAAACACATGGTGATCCTGGGCAAATCATTTTAATATCTCTATGCTCAAGATCCCCAAGTTGACTCATTTGTTCTTAGAGGGAGGCAGGATAGCAACACTACAAGTCAGTGCTTGAAATGGGAAAAAAAGCGGTCCAGGTACTCCCCAATCTAGGTTTGTGTGGGTGGGGTCACACCCCCCAGCAGGGGCCAAAAAAGGTCTTGTGCTGTATGGGCTACCCCCTTCATTTCTATTGCTCTTTCTCCCCGTGCCCCACTCTATTTGTGTAGTTCACAATTTGACTCACTTTCTTTGAGTGTGTCTCAGTTTTTTTTAACTTACTCTTATGACCCCATCCCTCCTCTCTGTCTTTCCCTTCCCTCCTCGTGTTGTCACCATCTCTTTTACTCTGTGCACCTGTTTCCAAACATGGCACGCTGAAACATCTCAGCCAGGTGCATGGAACAATGAGCTGATGGGTGTGCAACCTAAGCAGTTGCACTACACAGACACTCGTCCAAAGGAAGGGGGTTTGCATGCAGTGCTGGTTGAGGCTAAGCAGACACCTGTATGAAAATGATGCAGGGGGGTATCCCCTACCTGTACCTAAGAAGAAGTCTGACGAGGCCACCCCATATTCACTTCCCTCTTGTGTGGGACCCCCAGATCACTGGCCAAACCTTCATCCTGCTCAATGTCCTTGAATTAACGTTCACCAACCAGAAGTCAACTTGGTTTGAGCCTAGAGACTTCTGCCTTATGCTTCTCCTTTTTCTGTTCATTCTGATGAGTGCATGGGGATCCCCCCCAAGATGTTCTGCCCACCTTTCATGCTGCGGCGCACATGCGCAACTTCGACGATGAAAACGCCTCTAAAATGACAGCATGTTGACAACGGCACCCATGTTGAAATCAAGGACCACGCGACAAACGGGGCTTAGACATCCTGAAAATATCCAAATGCGAAAAATGTTCCCTACCTGAAAAAGCCCGGAAAGTGAAATGAAATTATATTTTATTTATATTGCGGTCGTACACAAGTGTTTCAGAGCGCGAGGAAAGTGGAAATGGAGCATGCCCGAAATGGCTCTCGTTGCTCGATTTGCAATTCTTGTCCATGTTTTTGCCTCATGCTAGAACAAGGGGGGTTCTGGGAGTTTCTCTACTGCCGGCCTATACCCAGGGTTAGAGTCTCAACCAGAATCTTTAGCTCACCATCCTTTCAAAGTAGAGACATTTCCAGTACATATATCCTGCCCAAGGGCAGTCCAGCACCGAAATGCCTGGCAATTCTCTTCTGAACAAGAGTACCAACAGCAACCCCAGACACGTGTTTCGGCCTGGTTGGGCCTCGTCAGTGAGGAGGAGCTGTGCCTCTCTAAGAACAGCGAGCAAGGGTTTCACGTGGATTATACTCGTAACTTAAGGTTGAAAACCCAAAGCTACTTAATATGCACAAACAAGGGGTGTTCTGGGAGTTTCTCTACTACCGGCCTATATTCCGGGTTAGAGTCTCAACCAGAGTCTTTAGCTCACCATCCTTTCACAGAAGAGAAATGTCCACTACATATCAGTCTTTGTCCGTCCTGCCACATGCTAGTCCATCCTGTTGCTTGACTTTCTGGGCATCCTCCCCTGAACTTCCCTTGCTGGTTTGGTAGTAGAACTCTCCCCGAGTTGGACCTTCTGGACTTCCCATCATCAAGCCGAAGGGAGCTTCTCCAAATCCCAAGCAAGTCTTGTGATGCACAAGCTGAGCCTATGCCATCTTCTGGTGCCTGGCACGAGAATGCTCCTGCCCCAATCTCCACTGAAGGATCAGGTACAGCTCCACGTTAATGGGACTCTCACAGTGTTGCTTCTATGTTCATTCATCAACAGTGTTTTTTTCAATGGGTTTTTGGCAGAATGTTTTTCTTCAAAAACTCATCAAAAAATGTGTATTTTATTTTTTGGGGAGGGTTCCACCACCAAGCCTCTCTCCATTATTAATTTTACACTATTCCCAACAACCCACCACTTAAATTCCCTTACAAAAAAACCCTATATTTTTCGAGAGAAAAACCAAATTCGGCAAAAAAACATCAAAAAAAAACACTGTCGATGAAGGACAGTCGTTACAAACCTTTCTGGCCAATTTGTTGCAAATGTCACGGGCCCCTGTAAAATACTTGCGCCACGTTCCCTTTTCTTGGAAGCAAAATCCATCTGCGGAAGTGTCTGCCTGGGCGGCGGCCTAGGATTTACGTATTGCAAGCAGGCATCCATGTTTCAGAGAGCATGCACCAGCACTAAGCATTGGCAGGTTTGGGTCCCGCCCCGAACAGGCAGAAACCACTACCAAAGTGAATGACCCAGGCCCCGGGCCGCATGAAATGCGGGACGATAGAGGGTCTGGGAGTTTAGGCGCGGGGTGGGGGAAAACGGCGCGAAAGCGTAGGGTGGGGCGTCCGAATGGCGCCACAAGAAACAAAAGCCCAGGAAGGGCAGGAAACAGCACCTGGGAAGGTGCGAATTGTAACAGCAAGTAAGCCTGGAAAAGGAGAGGTGGCACAAACCAGGTAAGAGCTCATTTCTCTCGGGTAGGCTCTTAGTAGCTGGAGAAGGGGAAGGAAAAACGTTTGCTCTTGCGGGCTCACGCATTTTTCTACCTCTCTAGAGTTCATACTATCGCGGTGGTTACAACGGGGCCAGAACAGGAGCAACCCAGAAGTACCAGCTGCGAACGAACGAAGGTCACTTTCGCCGTGGTCAAACAGAAGCGCGATCGACAGAATTCAGACGAGAAGGATGGCGGAAGAAGAGTGAAGAGGGCCCAAGAATTCTCAGAATGGGCAAGAAAGGCAGAGAAGGAGTATGGGGCACAATGGGTGCTAGAAGTAATGCAGAAAGAGGAAAGAGCAAAGGCAACGTCACCGCTACTGTTCATAGAGCCCAGCAGCAGCGAAGGAGAAGACGAGGTACCGCAAGGACAGAAAAGGCGAAGAGCGGAGTAGAAGAGATCAGAGGAACAGACGGAGGCACCGACCAAGAGAAAGAAAAAAGATAGGTACTGTGAATAACAATGTGGGGAATAAAATAGTAAAAACATTTTAAAATTGCGTCACTGTTTCGGGTAAGTCGCCCAGAACTAATGACAAGAAGAGCAGACGGGGGAAGAAAAGCAGGGAAGAGTGGCAGGGGAGTGAAGAAAGGGATCACCTAAAGGCTTGGGTTAAATGGAGAGGTGTGGTGAGCAAGGAAAGGCAGAGTGGGGCAGGGACAGAACCCAGAGAGGCCCTGGTCCCGACACCACAGGGGGAACCAGCATAGCCCAGGGAAGCCCCGGTCCCGGCACCACAAGAGGCACCCGTAGTCCCGGTGCCGCAAGGAACACCAATTTTACCGACACCACGAGGTGTACCGGCAGGGCCAAACATAGTACAGGGGCCACACCACCGGGGGCAGCACCGACGGTGGCAGCAGCAGAAAATGAGGGGCCACTCATGACAAAATATGGCAGGCCAACCATGGGTAAAGACGCACAGGGCAGGTCGATGAAAGTGATGGCTTGGTACATAAATGACAAAGTAAAGGAAAAAATCTGGAGGAAGGAATTGATCGATATCTTTACATTGTTAGATTGCCAAAAGAGGGGGATGAATGTGGCCCTAGAGGACATGAAGAAGGATGAGAAAAGCTTACTAGGAAAGGGGCCAGTAGTAAGGAACTTTAACAACTGGATGGCAGCCTTCACCATAATGTCTACAATTACATTACAAAAATTCCCGGAAGACGGGGTAGCATTAGTTGCATATCAACAGAGGGTGCTGAAGGTCCACGCAGCATTTGGAGGGGATGCATGGCTGGAGTATGACCATGAGTTCAGAAAGGAGATGGACTGCTTTCCGGATATGGGCTGGGATGAAGAAAACTTTAACCTCTACATTTTTAACATGCTAAAAGAGAAATGGGATTCCAAGGAGCAGAGCACAGGGGGACAGCAGAGAAGGCAGTACTGGCAGAATGATTACAAAACAGATTATAGATCTAGTGGCAGAAAGTACGAATCCAGCTACGACAGAAATAGAGACCAGAGTTTTCGGAGCAGAAATTACGGGTCACAGAGAGGATGGCAGAGCAGCCTGCCCCCAACAACACTGGGGGGGGGACAGTGGGAGCACGGGGACGACATGAGCGGAACCAGGTCAATGCAGGAGCTTTGAAAAGGGGGTACCATGTAGCTGGGGATGGAAGTGCAAATTCAGCCACAGGTGCGAGAGATGCAAGGGTGACCACGGCGGCTCCAAGTGCACAAGGGCCGCAGCTCCAAGCGGCAGAAGAGATGAGACGCAGAAATAAAAACTGGGTCAGGAAAGGGGCCACGCCGGTAAAAATCGAGAGGATGGAAAGGTGGCTCCGGAAATACCCTGACCAAGAAGCGGCAGAACAAATCAGGCAAGGCTTTAGAGAAGGTTTTAACATACCGTTTACCGGGCAGGGAGCACATGACATTTCTAGGAATCTAAAATCGGCAATCGAAAACAGGGATACAGTGACCAGTAAGATCAGGAAAGAAGTAGAGCTGGGGAGGGTAGAGGGCCCGTTCACGGCCTTACCATTCGAAGAATTTTTATGTTCACCATTAGGACTGGTGCCGAAAAAAGACGAAGGGGAATACAGGCTGATACACCACCTATCCAACCCCCCGGGGGCCTCAGTGAACGACGGCATCGCCCAGAGCGAGGCGACAGTGTCATATTCAGACTTCGAGGAGGCGGTGGAACTGGTCAGAAAGGCAGGGGAAGGGGCATGGATGGCGAAAGCAGACATCAAATCGGCATTTCGCCTGTTGCCAGTCAACAGCAGATCACAAAGATGGTTATGCATGCATTGGGAGGGGGAATACTTCATCGACAAATGCCTCCCGATGGGGTGCGCCATCTCATGCGCATATTTCAAGAGGGTAAGTTCATTCTTACAATGGGCAGTAACACAGGAGATGAGGGAGTCCATGATGGTACATTACCTGGACGATTTTTTATTCATCTGCCCCAAAGGTGCGGATCTATGCAGGGCAACCCTGGACAAATTTGTGGAAATAACGAGCGAATGGGGTTTTCCTCTTGCGGAAGAGAAAACGATGGGGCCACGCATGTTATCCAATTCCAATTCCTATTGACTCCAACAAGGGGAGGTGTCGGATCCCGGATGACAAGGTGACAGATCTGCTGAAGACAATAAAGGAACTACAAGGAAGAAACAAAGCAACAGTGAGAGAATTGCAAGCGCGGGCAGGAAAACTGAACTTCGCAGGAAGAGTCATACCTCAGGGGAAGGTGTTCCAGAGAAGTATCGAGCTGAAAACGAGAGGTGCTACCAAAGGGCACCACAGAGTCAGACTAGGGGGAGGAATCAAGAGAGACCTGGAAGTATGGGCAGAATTTCTGAAAAACTTTAAGGGGTCAGTGATATGGCGCTCACCGGTGAACAACGAAGGTAAAAGGGTGTTGTTCACTGATGCAGCAGGTGGTTTTGGCGCAATACTGGGGAAAAAATGGTGTGCAGGCAAGTGGCCAAAATTGTGGCAAGTGGCGGAATGGACAAAGAACATAACGCTGCTGGAGCTCTTCCTGATATGGGTCGCGTTATGCGCATGGAGGGAAGAGCTAGGGAACAAGGAGTTGGCAGTATGATCAGATAACATGGCGGTGGTGCACGTGTTAAACAAAGGAAGTGTGTCATGCATGATAGTGTTAGAATTAATGAGGGCAATCACACTGGAAAGCCTAAAGATGAATACATGCAGAAAAGCGAGGCATATCGCTGGGGAAGAAAATGTGGTGGCGGATGCAATCTCTCGCTTTCAGTGGGAGAAATTCAGGCAGCTGAGATCGGACGCCGACAAGGAAAGAACGCCCACACCACGGAAGGCATGGGTCCCGTTGGAGGCACTAGAAAGGAAAGCACGGTTGGCCACAAGGTCCACTCAAAAGAAGTGGGAGAAGACGGAGAAAGGAAAGGGTCATCGACAAGCTGACCAGAAATGCCCTGACGTACAAAACGGAGGCCGGACCATACAAATCGGCATGGATAGTGGGGCACTCTTTCGTGACCCGGGCAGGCTGGTGGCTGGAAGAGGTGAAGCAAGGACTACATTTCAGGGACACAATTACGTCATGGTGGGGCCTCCCGGGGATGCACTGGGAGGACATCCACGACAGGCTACCGGACCTGATAGGTTTCAGGGACCCCCTCCCCCCCCGAGTACCTGGTTATACATCTCGGGGGGAACGACCTGGTGAGCACAAGCAGGGGTAAATTACAAAGGAACATCTGCGAGTCACTGCATAGCATAGCCCGCAGCTGGTGGAAAACCGAGATTTTTATGTCAGAGATAATACCAAGAAGGGTCTGGTATGGGGCACAGAAGAGGCACGCAATTGAAATAGCCAGAAAAAAGCTAAATAAATCAGTAGAAAAGTACTGCAAGAGCACAGGGCTGCATTTCATAAAACATGGCTTACACCGGAACAATCCGGACATGTTTCACCAGGATGGGGTGCACCTATCAAAGGAAGGGATGGGGTTTTTTTCCGACAACATTTTTAGAGCACTCCAGGAACGGGGTTGAAGGTAGGGTGCTTTTGGGGGGGACCTGGGCAGGCGTAAGCAACACCCACCCAGGTGTGGCGGCATGTGCCCAGGAACGAAGGCGCAGGGATAACAAGGACTCAGGAGGAGCCTTAGGCAACTTTGTAACTGGACACAATGTGCCCAAAAGCATATGGCAGTGTAATTATTTTGTTGTGTTTGTATTTTCTGTAAGAAAATAAAATGCCTACGGCCTACAACTTAAGTTGTCTGTAATTTATTACTTAGGTAGGGATCTGGTAAGAGAAGCGAAGGGAACCCACACTACTCAGCCTAAGAAGTCCTGAGCTGGTGCTATGACTAGAGACCAGCGCAGGAAGCCTGTGGTGCCCGCGGTGCTGCTGACCACTCCTCTGGTCCATTCGCCACACTGTCCATTTGAAGATCCAGGATCATGACTCTTCGTGCTGTCCAGTGGAAACGAAGACAATGCACCCATAGACTTGCACCCATGACCTAGCAGAGTGTCAACTCATTGCACATAATCAGATATGCACCCCTGACCGACCGTGGGCACAAAAAATTGCTAATTGCAGAGCAACGATGTATAATGACAGCATTGAGTCATGACTGATAACTCTCGGGAGGATAGCTCTGGGGCAATGTGTTCGCTTGGAAGCAGCATGACACGGAGCAACACAGGTTCGATCCCTGGGTCGCACTTAGAAACCTCTTGGTATTAAGCGTGTGATAAATAACTGATTATATCATATAATGACGTCATCTGCTAACGTGCTAAAAAATTATGTCGTGAAGGCGGCCAGAGCTACTATGGGACCTGAGACGGAGCGCCAGGCTGGAGCCGATTTGAAGTTCAAACAGCAGAGTGATGCTTCAAACACACACGGTGTAACACTGTGGGATGTCAAGTAGCTGGGCGTGGCAGCTTTCCTCCTAGAGCTGATGCAGCCCAGCGTGGCACAGCTCCCAGGTGACCGAATAGCCGGCTGCATACTCCACTCGGATTACAGTTCTTTCAAAAGCCTTGTATGTGTTTGAATACTCAGCACTGACACATTTACAAACAGCACAACAGACAATCAAGATCAGTTTTAGGGACTGTAACAATTGCTTGAAATGTGAACCGTCTTGACGTGAAATTGAATGAGGCACGTGCACTTCTGGGGTTTCAATCATTGCCCTCGTGGTTTGACTCTCAACATCATCAGTATGTGCGCCTTATTTATTTATTTTTTATTTCCCCACGTTTACTGGGAATCAGCTTGTTTGTCCCGTATCGAACCCGGCAGCATACCCACAAAGGCCAAAAAGAGAACTGTGCGGTGTGACAAATCCAGAGAATTCATCCCCTCTGCCCAAGGAGAAGCAACTCCCGTTGGGGCTGGGGAGGTGAGCCGCTATGCTTAACACCCCCTGGGGGACAGGGCAAGCAGTATCCCACTGGGGCGACCCCCCCCCTTATGGATAGGAAATCCTCAGGAAGGGATTTAACTTATCCTGCCCTACTTATGCTTAACACCCCCTAGGGGGCAGGGCAAGCAGTATCCCACCGGGATGACCCCCCCTCCCCTTTATGGACAGGAAATCCTCAGGAAGAGATTTAACTTATCCTGCCTTACGTCCAGACCCTAATACCTGTATTGGTTAAACTGTGTGATAATATGAAACTTCCTGTGGGTAACCAGAGTACAAGAAAGACTCAGTCGCAGTCCCACCGGAAGCCATCGGGAAAGGATAGCGAGCTGCAACCGACGCGGACGCTGACCAAGTGGCACCACGCCAAAAGAAACCACTGATCCTCCCGAGGAGCACTGTCCTGAAAACAGAGATACGCAGTGGCTCCAGGGAACCGGGAGGAGGGCAGCAAAGCCCAAAGAAACCCCAAGGCAGGGTGAGAGTGAGAGCAATGAGCGCCCAAGGAAGGTGAGACACGAGAAGCCTCAAGGCGGGGGGTGAGCTCAAAGAAACCCCAGGGCGTAGTGAGAGCAATGAGAGTCGCAGGCGGGGTAAGATCCAAGAAGCCCAAGGGCAGGGTGATCCCAGGGTGAGACCAAAGAAGGCCCATGGTAAGGTGAGCGTAAAGAAACCCCAAGAGGGGTGAGGACCAAGAGGTGGCCACCTGGAGACAGCACTGGGAGTCGAAATACAAAAAGGAAAACCCAGAGTGAGGATTTAGAGCCGGGGTCCCCAAGGCGGGAAAGAAGATGCGAGACTGAGATGAAACCCTGGTAGAACAGAAGAACGAGAGACAAATCGCAGACTAACACTGAAAAGACATTCAGTATACTTGGCTGAACAGTGCATCTGGGCAGGGAGCCCCTTTTGATAAAGAGACACCAGAGTGAAGGCTTGTCCTTCCTTTACTCAGTCAAGGGTCCTAAGTGTATCTTGGTTGAGTTTATGCTTTTTCCTTTATAGTGGAAGTGACAGAGCTCGGGTCAGCATAAGATTCCGGAGGGAGGACTTTTGTGGTTTAGTAGGACATACCGACGAGCACCCTTAAGTGTTTCCTTTGTAGCGCGGGCAGAGAATCTGAGGCTTAGGGACACTTGGCCTTGCATTTTCAAATAAAGAAGCAGTCGGCAAATATGCATTCATGGTCTTTGCATCGAATCCCTTGCATCGACATGCATTTGCATCGAACTTTTTCCATCTAAAAAATGTCCATCAAATGTATTTTTTTTCTTTTTTGGGGGGGGTTCCCCCACAAAACCTTTTTTTACCCTTTAAAATGCACCTGAAAAAAATTAACCCTTTACCCCCCAAAAATATGCATGCGATGGACATTTTTTAGATGGAAACATTTCGATGGAATGGCATTCGATGCAATGAGCAGATACCCTCTCTGTCCGTCTCAACCAAAACAGGGCCAACTGTGCGTGATTAAAAATCATCTTGCAACTTCTGTTTAGGATGCAGCGCTTTCATGGTACAGTGTTCGAAATCGCTGGGAGCTAATTTAGCTTCTGGTTATAGCCTAGGAGAGCCTGGTTGGCTTGACGCCAACCTCTTACAGAAGCTATATTTGGCTCACCAAGCCAACTCGCCCAATCAAACCCACCTATGTGAGAATAACTCGCTTTGTTTGGGAATGCGTATAAATGAGCATTCATACACATCTAGAAGACATTTAAAGCATAATGGGTTATAGCAGAAGGACCTGGAGTTATATTTGTGTGACACTAATATATAGCTCCTGGTTCTCGAGAGGTAGCTCCTGCCTACAGGGCGATGCTGGAAACCCAGGAGCTGCTTTTAGCAAATGCTAACGAAATCCTTATTTTGATCCCTGTGGTAGAAAAATGACTCATTAAAAAGTGCATGAAATTCCTTTGTTTGAAAATCGGCAAATCTTTTAACAGTTCGCTCCCTGGGAGTATTAAGAACATGATTCAAACTGAAAGAATCACAGGCATCTGGAGGCTCGTCAATAATTCAACTGATCAAAATGTAGCCAGACTTTCTGCACTAGTGAGATCAAACCACGGGTGAGACACGGGTTCGAATCCCGGGTCTGCGCATAGAAACCTCTTCGGTATTAGCAACAAAAATAGCAATAAAAAAAGAAAAGAACGTTATTTAATTGCACAAACACTGAAATGAATGTCCATCTATCATGATGAATTCCAGTGTAATAATAAGAACACTACTCTTATCTTACCAGCCAACGCACACATCAACACCTACAATAACCCTCTAAATGATCATTCCAATCCGGACACACTGGAATTCCACCCAATGAGAAACAGGAAGGGGGCAAATAGCACCAGTGTGGGTTACACCCTGCTTTGTAGAAAACCAAAGAGCATTTTGGCATACATGATCGACCACAGGCCGTTATTTTTGACAGTCTGTGATAAAAGAGTAGGAAGCTTTAAGCTGTAAGTGCAGACTGCACACTGGCCTTGGAGCCCATTTACATTTCCCAACACTTATATGAACATGTTTATTTATTTTAATTATTTGAACATTTATAAAGCGCACAAAACCCAGAGGTATCTAGGCGCTTCATTTTACGAGATTGGTTACAGGCATATCATTCATCTTTTTCATGAATGAGTGGTGACAGACAGTGCAGAAGAGAAGGTTAGCACCTTATTTTGCATTCTTCTGCTGCACATGTGTGTGCCATCGAACCATGCACACTGATCCAGACAGCCTCGGGATTAGGTGTGGAGATAAAGCGACTGCAACCCCAGCCACTCCCTGGGCTGCCCAGGGCCTTGATTCAAAAAGCAATTCCCACAGTGCGTGTGTGGTTCTGCTTAGGTCTGGTAAAATCTGCATAAATACGCACTATGCACATTCGAGCAATCGGCATAAACACTGCCAGGGCATGTGCCAGGAAGAGCCGTCTCATGCCAATATTAATTCAAGGTGCAAATACTTGTGTCTCAAATGATAGCACATAGATGCCAATATCTTGCTAGCTGGGGTACCCCCCACCCCTGGAATTAGGTCATCATGCCACATAAGCTTGCCAACCAAGGAATGAGAAATGTACATAACGTGCAGGCCAGATGATAGATCAACAATCACTCAATCCTTGTGAAAATACACCTATCACAGTGTCTACAGGGGGAGGCCGCCTCGCGCCAATATTAACTTATGTACACGGGCTTTTATCTCAGGCTATGGCAAACAGCAGCCACTTGCCAGGTGACAGGTGGCCGTCCTCCCCAGATTAGGCCTCCCTGGAAACAGTACGTCTAGTTATACACAAGTATATCATGCCGAGTTATACAATTCTATGATGTACCGGAGACCTCAAAGTTTTTTTTTGTTTTGTTATTAACCTCCTCACATGATAATGAGCCCCAATAATGAACAGCAACAGGTACAGATACTGTGTGTGTCTTATTTAAAATGAGAAATATTAATCGAGCGGATTAAATGAACGAAATTACATGAAATGACCTGAAATTAATTGGAACTGAAATTGAAAGATTGTATGTTTTTTCCCCTCCCATTCTCCCTTTTATGGATTTTATTACCATTGCCCTTGGAGTCTTATTAACCTGTTTTAGTTATTAGAGTAATTGGATTAGTTTAATGTATCGATGTATTATTATTAGGTATTTGTCTGCTGATTGTATGTACTTAATGTTGAGTACAATAATGTTATTTATTGTAGTATATATTTGTACAGTTTTATATATTAACTATAACACATTAAATAAATAATAATTTATTTGTTCACAATTGTATGTGACGATACATGATTTCAATGAAGACTTTGCCGCTCTGATGTAGTGTTTGATGTTCTATTATTTGTCTTTTATACCATAGTGGCTTTCTTGAGTGTGTAGAGGTGAGTTGTGACCGTGCACGGGGGTCGGGGGCCAGACGGTGGTCTGCAGGATGAAAAGGAAAGGTGGTCAAGGAGAGCGGGAAAGACTAAGAGTGGAACAAGCCAGGGAGACAAAAACGAACAGACCCAACTAGCCATATTTTGGGAAATTAAAACGTACGGGTGCAGAGATGGTGATCGTCGAATGGATATTCAGTTTTCGCTGCTTTGTCATCAGAAGAAGGGGAGAGGCTTACTCGCTGGCAGAACTTTCATGGAGGCCATCGCTGCTTTGGTGGTGGTATTACTTTGAGTCGTGTGGGTGTGTGATGGCCTTGGGGTGTGCTCAAGAGTTCCTATGATTTGTGGGGGCTTCCAAACATATATTGGATTCCATCCTGTGATCGCGACAGGGGTTTCTTTGAAAGCAGAACCAGCTGACAGAGATGTCAGAACCAGGCATGTTCTCTGTGCAGAATGAGTGCTGAGTAGAAAAGGTTCTCCCCCAGCTTGAGCCATACAGGATTGGCGTGGGGTTGAGAAGAGAGAACAGGGGGTGTCGTTGTATGCAGTGATGTGGTAAACAAGACACTAGGATTCACTAGGAGAGAATTCAATTAGAGGTAAGGTTGTAAAATAATGCCCATGGCAGGCTTGCTAGGTCAAAGGTGACATTTACATTAAGGACAAGATTCTTATGTGGACAACTCCCCATTAAAAACCCAATTGCAGAGGCTACCAGGCACCCTAAACACAGGCTTAGAGGCATTTCTGCACTGTCTAGGTGTAGCCAAGTGATGCCCACACCCTCTTACGCTTCCTCCTTAGTACTCCGGACTGCCAAGTTCAATAGATTGGAAAATGGGGAGGACCTTAAACGAGGTGGACTTTGGTCTGTGGCGCCACTGGCACCAAATGGAGCCATGTGCAAAGCAGGTATACACACTCCTGTCCTAGTAAACAAGGCTACAGCCATCGCTAAATAATTAACCAAATAATTCAGTGGTGACGACATGGGATTGAAAGATTTGATCTTTGATTAATTGAGCGCTGCGGAACCACAGAGTCTGTAATAGCAACCTGTCAAGGGGACCACAAATCAAATAAAAGGAGATGGCGCGAGGAGCTATGAGCCCCGCTACGTGCAGCGTTGTGTGCTAGTTCACAGGTAGTGTGCTGTGACATCAGAAGGACTACTTCAGCTATGCCAAAGTGGGCACCAGTAACCTAAATCCAGTTCCACACATTCGCAAAGGCTGGTGGGTTCACGGCAGGACTCTGGTGCACCTGGAGAGTAGATCACTCCCGGTCAGAAGCTGGCCGGAGCCCTTGGAGATCATCCACCCCGTCTCCAAAGCAAGGATAGAGTTTCTGGTCCATCACATATTAACGCTTAATCCAATGTAGACATGGTCCCATGCATCTCAGACATGAATATCCATCTTCAGGGACCTTTCCGTTGTGTGTCAAAGTATCCCGGGAATGGCCAGGTGTCTGCAAAGCTACAAAGCTGATGAAGAAGGATGCAAGGACCACTTGCCAGGATTCTGAATGCAATCGCTCATCTTCCCCCAGTTAAACACCATGGCACAAAGCCGATCATCATGGGGTTTGGGAGATAGGAGAACGTGGGTGCGTGCTAGATTAACCGAACTGCTGAGTATTGACACTGTATGACGCGAAGTTGCATATGCCATCACACCTTTGCGCGGTGTACCACGCAACACAAGCAGGACTAAGACCCCTCAGTCATTGTAGCTGCTGCTAGTGTCGCTCCCTACGTATACCAGCTCCACTTTGCTCTCTGGCACCAGTCTACGGCCCTCTGGTTCTGCCCTGGTTTACCTCTGCCTCGCTGTGGGCTGGATCTTTTTCTTGCTCTGAGATCCGCCACCTACCTGCGCGCATGCGCAACTGCTCATCCTCCGCTAAATCCCGGATTCCATCTTGTCCCGCCACTCTCCAGCGCCACATGCATCCCCTCTAGTAGTAGTAGACATCCTGTCATCGGGCTAGGCTACAGTCCCTGTGCTGGAGTGTCGGCCACGTATTGCCTATAGTCTAGGGACACTCATCCCTATAGGTCTCCTGCCTCCTGTGTCCTCCTCCAGGTATTCCTGAGTCTTTGTTTTCTCTGGCAAGCGGGGAGCAACTGCTGCAGCATATTCCCTCCCGCCCTTCAGTGTGGTCCGTATCGAGGGCAGAGTATGGTGCCCCTGAAGGGCGAGGATTGTAAAACGTATTTGATGACCAGTAGCTCCTGGCTGGTAGGCATTACCCAGCAACTCTAGGGAACGAGCAGCTGGTACACAGCAGTAGTACGCATGCTGCCAACTAACTTCCACATTGTCCACTCGATATGGCCCGCTACAGATTGTAATTACTCCGGGCTTTTACCCGCACTGACGCTCCCGCCAGAGGGCGGCGGGCTCAGAGGTCTTCCACTGCTCAGCTGCACGGTACTCATGTTATCAGCTGTGCAGAGATGAAAGGCTGAGCCAGGGCTGGAGCGGTGCAGAAACACGTCTCTGCAGCAGGCGGTTTGGCCTCTAATGTGAAGGCAGGAAACGTGCGCGCGGCCGGGGTCCTTTTTCGTGGCGCCCTTTGCTCCACCAGGCCCCGTCGCCATTCCGGCTTCCCTCTGCTCCAGGGCAGGATTGGCTCAGACCGGATGCGGTGGCTCTGAAGCTCTGAGGAGGCCGCTCCTCTGGGTGGGGGATGCTGCTTGCAGGGACCCATAAAACACAATGTATAAAACACAATTTCCCCAAAAGATAAAAGCGTATTTACCGGGGGAACATCTGTCTAGCAGACACCTCCCTGCCCAAAGCCCCCAGGGAGCAGGGATGTGTACAAGGAGTGCTCTCTTACATTCCAGGCCGTGGCCCCCTGACCCCTGCAGCCCTTCCTTACGCGCCATAAAAGCAAGCGTGTTTGGTCTCTGTTCCCTCATTGCTACACACGTGCTGCTGCCAAAATCAGACCCATACACGACCTCGTCTTTTTCAAGAGAAGAAAACAGGCCTTCGTTCTCTTCAGACACGTGCTGGGGGCACAAGCTGCGCACTAATTGCCTAGAAAACTACAAAAAAGCTTCCCTCCCCCCAGCAGACAAGAAAGGTCATATTCAACACACACGGGGCCTGGAAGGAAATACTCTGAAAAAACAGGGGGGGGGGGGAGTCCTTTTCACGATCCAGTTTTTGGACCGACTCAGTCCATGCTGAGTGGATAGGCAGCCACTGGAGGTGGCGCTAGAGGGACAGCCAGCATAGCGGGCCGCCCCTCTGCCAACCACGCCCCCGCAGTACTCTAGCCGCTCGGAAGGGGCATCCCCCTGTGCCGGCTCTGGGCCCACGGGGACGCTTAACCGGGAGCTGTGGAGACTTGTCCTCTTGCAGCCCCGGAGTAGGGGCCAAAGTAGGGCATGGCTCCGCTATGAGCTTTAACCGAAGTGTCCACTTCTTATGAAACGCGTTCAACCCTCCATGCGCTTCCGCAAAAAGTAATTCACTTCTAGATAACAGTTCACAGGGCTCTCGTATAGCCCGGACAGTGAATATTAATTCTAAATGAAATGTTACATTATGGAACTTTGCCGTAGTACGTTAAGTTGCTGCGCCATTACTTGCCTTCTGTTGCGCTGTACTCAGATGTTATACGTTTTGTTATTGCGCGATATGTAATAATATATAGCCTTATAGACCGAGGGAGCATTCATTATCACAGGATAATGATCTGCCACCAAGTCATGGTCCGCAGCGAAGCAGAGGGCCATACATTGTGGGAAGGGTCATTACCCCAAGCGATAATGACCCCACCTGAGGTCAATAAGGCTGGTAGAACATAGTAGTAGTAGCAATGCACGTTTTGCAGTTTTGTTGGTGAAGTAAAACAATGTAATGCTAGGTAAAGTAAATAGGCAACTGAGTTAGTCAATGACATGCAGTTTCAGTTTGTAGTGCTGAAATGACATGGTTCTCCTCATACATTAAGCACTCAAACTGCAAACTTGATTGACCTGGAACCTGCTGAACATAAACATGCATTTGGTGCAAGTAAAAGTAAATGTTTGCTCTATAAGAAAGGGAAGGCATTATCCCATGTTTTAGCTTTCTCTTTCGTGCGTTAAGTATCATGTTGCAGCAAAAAAACTCCTCTCAGAGAGGAAGTGTCTTGTTGAAAGAAATCTTGCCTAG
This sequence comes from Ambystoma mexicanum, assembly GCF_040938575.1. Taxonomy (NCBI): domain Eukaryota; kingdom Metazoa; phylum Chordata; class Amphibia; order Caudata; family Ambystomatidae; genus Ambystoma; species Ambystoma mexicanum. Next base: position 131,107,294 of record NC_090931.1, read on the forward strand.
AAATTGCGTTTCCTTGTCTGCTTTTGAAGACAGAATGCTCAGAACGGAGTCAATACCAGTAGTTATTGACTACACTTTAACATTCCAATTGGCTGAGTTGAGGTCAAGAACGATATCAATGTGCTAATGTTTTGGGTTGCGTTATGCCCTACGTTAGGTTGCCCTATTTGTTGTGTGATGTTAGAATAATGTTATGTGTACAGTCATTGGTTATTAAATGTTATGTGCTGGGGTACCTTATGGGGTACCTTCTGAGGTTTAATAAAACACACTTTAGCAATAACACCCGATCCAGCAGGCCGGATTAGGTGACAATGGCCCGGGCCCAAGTTACAGGGTGTTAAAGCTATTAGCAGTCTGAGTTATCAATCCGGAAACCCTGGGTGCTGACAGCAATGATTTTTATATGAATGGCGTCCCGTTCATTCATACAAAATACTGAAGCTAGGTGACCACCTCGGTGTTGGAAGACGGGGCTCCAAGTGGAGTCCCTCTTCAATTTCCATGCTGGCCTTCGCAGCGTCCCGTTAATTCAAAAAAATACTGAAGCAAGATGGCCACAGCGCAGCTGGAAGACGGGCTTCAAGTGGAGCCCCTCTTCAATTTCCATGTTGGCCCTTGCGGCGTCCTGTTAATTGACACAAAAAACTGAAGCAAGATGGCCACCACAGAGCTGGAAGACAGGGCTCCAAGCGGAGCCCCTCTTCAATTTCCATGTCGGCCCGGGAGGCTGGAGCGATGAGTGGGGTATAGGGGTGGGCAGAGGCAGGGGATCCAGCCAATCAGGTTATTTGGATCCTGGCTTTAAAAGTTCAGAAAACTGGAGCGCTGTGAGCGTGAAAGCTGGCCTTCTAGGCTCCCTTAAAGACAGTGAATGCTGTATTTCAGGGTGTGCTAGGCTGCATAATATATCAATGGTTAACTGAATGTTGATAAGCATCACATACTAAGTTTTCTAATGCGTTATAAAACATGCAACGCAATATTACAAGTACTGATTGGGATCGGGTTGCAACTGCAGCCGTGCACAAAAAGTAAAGAAAATATGATACATTACAGAACGTCAAATACACAATTAATACAATATAATGTGTCTGAAATTCACAAATAAAACGGTAACCATGTAACATAACAAAATTGCATTTGTAAAGAGTTACGGTTGTACCCAGGCGCCACCAGTGGAGGAATCAAGGGGGCGAGAGGGGGCATTGTCGGGAGATGCCCACAGACCCATTTGTTTACTAATGGTGATGCCGCATCGGCACCTATTTGCATGACAGATGCATAGAGCCAGCAAAGGCCGGCGAGAAGCAAGCAGCGTGTACATCGCATGCACGGGCATGAAAAACACACACACGCTGCCCCTTACCTCGGTGAAGCCCTCCGGTAAAACATCCAGTAGGTTGCCTCTTGCCAGGCAGGCGAGCATTCTTCCCAGCTCGGCAGGACCCCCTCAACTGTCCCAGATCCGGCACCCCCTCACTGGACCCGAAAACAGCCCATCACCCCAGATCCCAGTACTCTATCGACGTGCCAGAGACACACCCATGGCGCCCAGTCTCACCAGTGAAACCCCATCGCACACCCCCTAACTCAAGTTACACCAGTGACCCCTCATCGCACAGGCCCCCCAACTCAAATCTCCACAGTACCCGAGCGCCCAGTAGCCCCTTCACTCGCCCCAGAGACAACTCGTGGACCAAGAGCTACACCTGGCCCCAATTTCCCCTCCCCGGACAGTCCACTACACCAGTCTCCCAGCCTCTCGTGTTACCAGTACCCCTCCCCAGCCCCGCTTCGGCCTCAGAGGTACACTCTCACGGCACACCACCTAACTTAAGTGACCCCCCCCTCCCCGGATAGCCCCTAACTCCACTCTCACCAGTACACCCTCCCCCTGACACCACAGTCCCCAACTCCACCCTCGCCAGTCCCACCTCCGCGGAGAGCCCCCTACACCAGTCCCAGAGGTACACTTTCACGGAACACCCCCTAACTTAAGTGACACCACCTCCCCCTCCCGGCGAGCCCCTAACTCCACTCTCAGCAGTGCCCCCTTCCTCGGACAGTCCTCCGGTGCCCCCTGACAGGACTCCACGGTCACCAGCCCCCCCCCCCCCGCTCCCCTCGCCGGACGGACCTAGGACCCCGCCCCCACTCCGCAGACAGTGGCGGGGCCTCTTGTTCAGGCCAGAGGGGGCCTCCCCGCGTGCAGCTCCGGGTCTGACACAGGATCCTGCAGGCTGCACAGGGCAGGCGCACTGGGCATGCTCGGGAGAGGGAGGCTGCTCTGAGCTCACGCTGGATGTCACTGGTTCCTGTAGCAACCCCTGGCTCGCGGGATAGAGAGCCCGGCAGCAGCTCCTCACCTCAACACATGGTGCCCATTTACAGATGCCACCCCTCCCCCCCTGCTTGTCCTTTGCTGTACAGCACTTTTTTTTCAAATCTGGTCCAACAGAAAAAAGTGCTGCCAGCCCTGGCTGCCGTCCAGTGACTTGTTTTATCAGCGTCCGGTAAAAGATAGCACGGTGGGTTGATGTACGCGCCAGATGCAGAGATACGAGTCGAAAATCGCTGGTTAGATTCGTCTGCCGTGAGTTCGGTGGCACCAGCTACAGAGCTCTCCGTGTAACCTAAAGGTCACCCCTTCTAAATCCGCCAAGACATCTCAGTCGGTTAATGCGTCTGATGCAACTACAGGATCTATCTAATCTGGACGCAACCTTTCACCATTTGGAGGTGCAGAAAAAGGGCACGATAATAAGAGCACCACGCCCCATTATTCAACGGATAGATGCAATTCCGAGGGCGCATCCACTCAATTGATCATCTGTTATATACCACCTATGTGTGTTCGTTTATTTTCTATCCAGTCTCCATTTGTTAACTTTAAAGCACAACACTTACAACACGCATTTGAAAAGAACCTTGAACATGCAGAAACGCATAAATAACTATACAATGTTTGCATGTAACATTTGCTGTTACATTCGCGTCGCAAGAGTGCTCTGATTGTCACCATGGCCCAGCTTTCTGGCACTCCTTTTAACCAACGAGCAAGCTAGAAAAGCTGTTTCGCCCACTCCCAGATTTGAACGGGTTTTCTACAGCGATCGCTGCACCAGGCACGTTAGCTCGCAGAGCTATCCTCCCCGCATCTTCTTGTCAACAGCGCAGTAACTCGCTAGACCAGTCAGAAAGCATTGGTGGACTGGCCCACGGCGAACTCTGGTGATTTCCTGGTGCGCCTTCGCACCATGCAGGGGCCGAGGTGTACAAAAAAAAGATGTGGAACTGGGTTCCCCTCAACCCTCCCTACCCCCTAACAAAATCACACCACCTACAGCACACTCCTACTCACCCCCAGACCTGTGCCTGCTTTTCCTCCACCCCGCCCAGAAATGCTGTGTTTTACAACAGTTTCATCAAGAAAAAAATCCATCGCCAGCGATACAGCTCAGTTAGTTACCAGGGGAGCAGAGCACAGGTTCGAATCCCCAGTAGGGGAGAAGTGTTTGCGTGCAGAACGCAGTATAGATGATATGCGGATCTTCTTTCCAGTGCTGGAATAATTGGCAAATTCATTTGGACAATTCCCTCAGTGTAATACTAAGAATAAACCAGGCACTCCTTAATTGGAAGGTCGTCAATTTCCTGGTCTTTTACTAGGCGGATACCGTCATCCCCCATATAGTGATGGCATCTGCATAGAATATGAGAGCCCGAGTCTGGACATGGCTCTGCCGTGGAGATGTGCCAATCCGGCCGTCTCACGTAAGCGCGGGAGATCCTCGTTCGCTGCCATGGCGCGCTGCGACACGCCTGCCAAAGTGCCCAGTAAGCGCGTGCCCCACCGCGGTGGCTATGAATTATTCAGGCCCGAATATGATATTGCTTTCGTAAGACGCCCGTGGACGCAGCTATGTCACCCGTAACCAGGACGTGAAGCAGGTAAATACGCCGGTTGTTATGTGCGTCTGTTTGTGGCATATTCGGCATTCACTTCGTTGCTTTGCCTTCTGGGGCAGGGGCACCTGCTGGCACACAGCAGCAGGGCACCAAGAAGCTCCCTGGAGCCAGTACCTAGAACAGGAACATAAGCCTCTATCCTTCTGTAACAGCACACATGCAAGTACATGACGCACAGCAGACAGTGCACTGCGCATGCGCCCCTCCCACCTGTGTAACACTCACCAGCCAGTCATGGCCTCACACATGCCTTCACAGCACCCCCCAGTTGGAACCCAGGAGAAACGCCACATCACTCTACCCTTCTTGCATTTATATTCGGGTCGTCTTCGAATGCCTGCGACCTGCGACCCGCCACCGCCCCTTTATGCAGTGTTACTGAGCATTTCCGAGGGGAGCTGGGAGCTGTTTAGCTCCTGCCTGGTAAACTTAAAACCAAGAGCTACGGGGAGCTACCTTTGGCTCCACAGGCCAGGTGATGCCGAACAAACACAACTATGTGAATTTAACTCTTTGCATTTGGGACCATCTTGTCCCCATCTGTACTCTAATGCAATAGTTTCGGCTCATAACGAATAGCCCCTACTAAAGATGGCAAGAAACAACGGGGATGTGGAAACCGTGGGGATATGGTTGTGCACGTTTGCGTGCATGATTCATCCCAAAGGTGGATCAGAAAAGAGGCAATTAAGCCCTGCTCTGGACATTGGTGAACAGCCTGTGCCCATACATTGCTGAAAGGAATCAGCCCACCACAGTGCATGGATGGGTGATGGACTCAAGATGCGCTCAAGCGACCTTGGAGTATGTAGGCTTTACGCAGATGGCACTAATGCAACGTCCAACCTACAATAGGATATGATAGGGTCCAGGGGCGTTGCTAGGGGGCAGGGGCGTTGCTAGGGGGGGGCTAAGGGGGCTATAGCCCCTGATCTTTTGGTTGTAGCCCCGGATAGAATCTCAGGAGCTACAGCCAAAAGACTAGCTAGCCCCCAGTCCCAACAGTGCTGACATCCGCATAGCCCCGGGTCTCTTCCAGACCTAGCAACTCCCCTGCTAGGGGGGCTAAGGGGGCTATAGCCCCTGATCTTTTGTCTGTAGCCCCGGATAGAATCTCAGGAGCTACAGCCAGAAGACTAGCTAGCCCCCAGTCCCAATAGCTCCGACATCAGCTTAGCCCCGGGTCTTTTCCAGACCTAGCAACTCCCCTGATAGAGTCTAACCTACACTAGGATATGATAGGGTCCAACCTACAATAGGATATGATGGTTCTAACCTACAATAGGATATGATAGGGTGCAACCTACAATAGGATATGATGGGGTCCAACCTACACTAGGATATGATAGTGTCCAACCTACAATAGGATATGGTAGGTTATTTATGCTTAATACCCAGAGGTTTCTTAGCGCGGACCCGGGGATCGAACCTGTGTTGCTCCTTGTCGTCTTGCTTCTAAGGCGAGCACTTTGCCCCTGAGCTATCCTCCCGAAACAATGAGGAGCAGAGCCAGCTGACAGAAGTGCCAGGGGAAAGGGCTGGACATGTATAGGTGAAAGTAGGGACACAAAAGGAGAGAGAGAAGTGGAAAGAAGGACAAGAGCCACCACCGTCAAGGGTCAAGTCTGCTCGGCGAGGGATGGGGAGATAAAAGTGGATGGGATTTAATCTATTATGTGTAATTAACCATGTTGATCCCAGCAGCCCTTCAACAGTACATTGCTTTCATAATGTTGCATCAGCAATATGTGCCTTCAATAAAGCTGCACCCACAATACACAGCGACCTGGCACACTTAAGCAACCACAAAACAAATTAAAACCACGTGCTGCCATGACCCGGAAAGGAGATAACAAATAGTGGCTTTCATCACTCAATTTAATGGCAGTTAGTTTCCTTGAAAGGATGAAAGGCTGAGCCAACGCTTTGCGGATTTAAAAGTGTGACCCGCAGTTTCAATTAAGGCCACAGGAGTAACTGCTTAACTTGCTGAGTTTTCTAAATGGCTCAACCATCCTGCCACCTGATCATTAACTTGACCCTCCGCCCACCCTCAGTCCACTCAATCACCCTCCGATCCAATATATCTTTATTTTGGCAGAAACGCCATAAAAGAATAATACAATACAAGATAAAATAGTACAAACAGACATAAAACAGCTAAAATGATGGGAGGTACATCTCCAATTAAAAAACCCATAATCAACACTTACAAAGACAAACACCCCCATGTGGTATTTAAGAACAGTATTAAATGTTATTTGACAATAGACTTCTTTTTTTTAAAACAGAGCTTAAAAAAACCAAAACGGCCATCACAGATGGATAAGAAGAACTAAATGTCAAGGGAAGAGCTACATGTTAGTGCATCAAGGGAAGAGCTATATGTTAATGCATCAAGGGAAGAGCTACATGTTAGTGCATCAAGGGAAGAGCTATATGCTAATGAATCAAGGGAAGAGCTACATGTTAGTGCATCAAGGGAAGAGCTACATGTTAGTGCATCAAGGGAAGAAGTACATGTTAGTACATCAAGGGAAGAAGTACATGTTAGTGCATCAAGGGAAAAACTACATGTTAGTGCATCAAGGGAAGAGCTACATGTTAGTGCATCAAGGGAAGAAGTACATGTTAGTACATCAAGGGAAGAAGTACATGTTAGTGCATCAAGGGAAGAGCTACATGTTAGTGCATCAAGGGAAGAGCTACATGCTAATGCATCAAGGGAAGAGCTACATGTTAGTGCATCAAGGGAAGAAGTACATGTTAGTACATCAAGGGAAGAAGTACATGTTAGTGCATCAAGGGAAAAACTACATGTTAGTGCATCAAGGGAAGAGCTACATGTCAGTGCATCAAGGGAAGAGCTACATGTCAGTGCATCAAGGGAAGAGCTACATGTTAGTGCATCAAGGGAAGAGCTACATGTTAGTGCATCAAGGGAAGAGCTATATGTTAATGCATCAAGGGAAGAGCTACATGTTAGTACATCAAGGGAAGAGCTACATGTTAGTACATCAAGGGAAGAAGTACATGTTAGTGCATCAAAGGAAGAACTACATGTTAGTGCACCAAGGGAAGAGCTATATGTTAATGCATCAAGGGAAGAGCTACATGTTAGTGCATCAAGGGAAGAAGTACATGTTAGTACATCAAGGGAAGAGCTACATGTTAGTGCATCAAGGGAAGAAGTACATGTTAGTACATCAAGGGAAGAGCTACATGTTAGTGCATCAAGGGAAGAAGTACATGTTAGTACATCAAGGGAAGAAGTACATGTTAGTGCATCAAAGGAAGAACTACATGTTAGTACATCAAGGGAAGAGCTACATGTTAGTGCACCAAGGGAAGAGCTACATGTTAGTGCATCAAGGGAAGAAGTACATGTTAGTACATCAAGGGAAGAAGTACATGTTAGTGCATCAAGGGAATAGCTACATGTTAGTGCATCCAGGGCCAGAAGAATAGACAATGCGTTTTGGTGGATCCATAAAGGTGGTCATCTAGATACGCTTCCAAGCCCCAGTCGTGTAACCCCTTCAGTGCCAGGCTATTATGCAAGTCTATGCAAAAAAGACATGCATTCTCGTCCTTGGCACTTAAGAGAAAACGCTGACCTTTTCCCTGCTAGGCACTTGTCAATTAACATTCTCAGTCTCTCAGTAAAACATTTCTTAACATAACCTTTGTACCCAGTCCCCATTTTGGGGTTTTCCAATAGGTCCCCAAGCCCAAAACTAGTCAGCAAACTTCTAACGTGTCTAAACGATGGGCGTTGCCCGCCACCTGGGCTAAGACACGCCTCCAATAAACCCCACTCATCCATCCACTCACCCATTAATCCTTGTATCCACTCACCCACTGGTCAGCAATCTATATCCACTCTTCCATCAACCCACTCACGCACCTTTTCACCCACCCACCCACTTGCCCATCCTTCACCCACTTAGCTGCCTATCAAAAGGATGATTTTGCCATTTTGGCTAATTATCTGAAAAGGTCCTTTTTCACGACATTACTTGTGTGATAAATAAGATTCTGTTTTTCTTTTTTTTTTAAATTGAAGTTTCACCACAAACCCTAACCATTTATCTTGTTTCTTAAACTAGCTCCTTTTTCTTTTTCTCCTCTTTTTAATTGTTTGCAACTTTGCAACTCATGAAATGGGAGATATTTTTGCCAAACACTCAACCACCATACATGCACTTATCCATCGACCCACTAACTCATGCACACATTCACCCTTCCACCTAATCATTCATTCAGTCAAGCATCCCCCTACCTATCCGCTGACCCTTGTTAACGTTCTTTTCTGTCCGCAGCCTCCAACTTTCTCTATCCCTTTACAGATCCAGCAAGGTGCTCGGTCCTCTTCTCTTTTTTAGTTAGGCTATTTATTAGGTGGTGCTTTAGCGCCACAGAAGCCAAAACCATTGCATAGAGGTGCAGCCAGGGGAGAAATGACAAACGAGGTGGGACACAAAGCTTGTATGTGTTGTTTGTTTATTTTTCCACCTATTCACTGGCCATGGCCATATTAATCCCTATGGCCATTCCTGCCTAGTTCCGGCCACTCCCCACCCAAAACACCTCTTTGTGGGAACTATAGTGAGCACAGTAAATAGACAAACTTTGTAAAGTAAAAGTGGTTTTATTTTAAATAGTATTTAAATAACAAGGTTGTCTTCATAAGTTAAGCATTTTAATTGAACACTTGGTTAAACTGGAGCAGTCCTAACATTAACATGAATTAAGTGCAATGTAAAAGTGAATTGTTTCTCTATAAAAAAAAGTGAAAGCATTGTCCTGTGTTAGCTTTCTCTTTGGTGTTGTAAATAGGATGTTGCAGCAAAAGAAAAAAAAGGTCCTTCGAGAGAGGAAGAGTCTTGTTGAAATACATTTTGCTTTAAAACTGCATTGCTATTTCCCTGTTTGCTTCTGAAGTCAGAATGCAGTCAATACCAGTAGTTATTGACTGCACTCTGAACATTCTGATTGGCTGAGAGTAGGTCAGTGACAATTCTGATGTGCTAATAAAATAAACAAATCAGTCAAGTGCACACCTGGGACAAATGTATAGCTACAAGAATCATAAGGTTTAAGTTACTTACCTGTAACTATTGTTCTCCAACATGAGTCTGGAATATATTCACATTCTCATGAATATTCTCAATCCTCAGGCTGGGAATCCTCAGCAAAAGAAAAAACAGTTTCACTTTAGCTTTAAAAACGTTATTTCGCCTCTAAACCAATCACTGTCCTCTGGGCCCCCATCCAATGACAGTCCTCTCCCTAAACTCTACCCCACGCGGGCATCTTCAGAACCGGTAAGCACGCACAGTGGCAGTATGAACCCAGAAGAGCCACAGAGGGGAAGGCGGGAGGGTGCACATGTGAATCTCTGCCAGATCCATGCTGGAGAACAATAGTTACTGGTAAGTAACTTAAACCTTCTCCAGGATGGGTTCTGGCATGGATTCACATGCTCATGAATAACAATTACACATCAGTACATATACACAACCACGGATGGTGACAAGACTCAACAGAAGCATTTAAACACTCACCAAGGCTGCATCACCAGGGCCATCAGGCTTACAATGGAGAGCCACAAACATGGTTTTCCCCCTCCCCCTATCAAGGGTAAGATTTGTGCTATGGAGGCAGTTGTTTCCAGTCACCTGCAAGAGAAATAAAGTGCGAAAAATACAAGTACCAGAATCCTTAGAAACACTATAGTTAATTAACCTGCTACACCTGAAAAGGAAATGAAGACACACCTGAAAAGGTAAAGAAATACAGGCTCCCTGAAGATTGATGGAGTCATGAAAACGTGCGTTTGGAGGAAAAGTCAATGCAGGAAAACTTGACTGGCAACAGAGTGCGCGCCTTGTCACTAATTCATAACCCTCACCGCTGGAACAGACTCACCTCAAATGAACAGGTTGCGTAGCACCAGTTGGCCAACTCAGGACTTCTCCCTGTAATCCCTGTCGATGCAGTAGAACCTCGCAAAGGTTTGTATGGACCTCCACATAGCAGCCGTGCAGATGTCGAGAAGGGTCACACTAGAGAGAAGCGCTGTTGTTGCTGCAATGGCTCTGGTGGAGTGGGCTTTTGGCCGGCCCGGCAGCGGCCTGCTAGCCAGTCGATGACAGTACATGATGCAGCCAGAGAGCCACCTGGACATGGAAGCCTTCAACAGGGCCTTTCCATGATTCACAGGTCCAAAATTAACGAACAGCTGAGAAGTCTTCCAACAGCTCTTCATGCATGCCAAGTAAAACGTCAAGAGACGAGCAACGTCCAGCGAATGCAAGGCCCTCTCCGCTGGCGACGACTGCTTCGGGAAGAAGACAGGCAGCACCAAAGGCTCGTTGAGCTGGAACTCCGATGGCACCTTCTGCATAAAGGTGGGGTCTGTAGGCAGTAACACCTTTGAATCGTGGAAGGACAAGTACGGCTGCTTGCACGACAGGGCCTGGATCTCCCCGACCCGCCTGATTTAGGTGATCGCCACAAGGAAACCCGCCTCCCATGATAGAAACTTGAGCGGGGCCTGATGCATCTGCTCAAAGGGAGCCCCCATGAGCTTAGATAAAACCACATTGAGCGCCCAAGCCGGGGCAGGAGCTTTCACCGGCGGAAAAGACCTGCAGAGTCCATTGAGGAACTCCTTGACAAGTCTAAGTGACACAGAGGCAGCCTACCCGGTGCCCTGGTGTAACAGGATATGGCAGCCAGGTGCACCTTGTTAGAGGCATGAGCCAGTCCAGTCTTGGCCAAGGAAGCAGGTATGGGAGGAGCTGTGGGGCTGTGACATGCAGAGGTGTAATCTTCTGAGCCCGGCACCACACAAAGAAACACTTCCACTTATGGCCGTAGCACGTTAACATTAAAGAGGCCCTTGCACGCTCCGAAGTAGCTCCTAAGTAGCGACTGTTGGCTGATAGAAGACTCTGGACCCTATTTGGACTTTACAATTTCGTATAACTGGCATTAATTGAGCTGGCCCCTCCTCTGCCGCTGAGAAAACTACATTACCCAGAGGTCGCGCGCTCCTGCGCGCGTGCTCCGAAGTAGCTCCTAAGTAGCAACTGTTGGCTGGAAGAAGACTCTGGACCCTATTTGGACTTTACAATTTCGTATAACTGGCATTAATTGAGCTGGCCCCTCCTCTGCCGCTGAGAATACTACATTACCCAGAGGCCGCGCGCTCCTGCGCGCGCGCTCCGAAGTAGCTCCTTAGTAGCGACTGTTGGCTGGGAGAAGACTCTGGACCCTATTTGGACTTTACAATTTCGTATAACTGGTACGCTTATAAACTGCTTTGCCCTGTATTATAGGATGCTACAATACAACGTGATGTACTTTATACACTTTATAAGTGCTCAAATATCCTATTATATTTGTTTGTAGGCATTAATTGAGCTGGCCCCTCCTCTGCCGCTGAGAAAACTACATTACCCAGAGGCCGCGCGCTCCTGCGCGCGTGCTCCGAAGTAGCTCCTAAGTAGCGACTGTTGGCTGGGAGAAGACTCTAGACCCTATTTGGACTTCACAATTTCGTATAACTGGTACGCTTATAAACTGCTTTGCCCTGCATTATAGGATGCTACAATACAACGTGATGTACTTTATACACTTTATAAGTGCTCAAATATCCTATTATATTTGTTTGTAGGCATTAATTGAGCTGGCCCCTCCTCTGCCGCTGAGAAAACTACATTACCCAGAGGCCGCGCGCTCCTGCGCGCGCGCTCCAAAGTAGCTCCTAAGTAGCGACTGTTGGCTGGGAGAAGACTCTGGACCCTATTTGGACTTTACAATTTTTATAACTGGTACGCTTATAAACTGCTTTGCCTTGCATTATAGAATGCTACAATACAACGTGATGTACTTTATACACTCCTAAGTAGCGACTGTTGGCTGTTCGCTGCTCGGGGTGAGGCGGTGAGGGGGCCAGTAATCTTTATTCATTTACCAAGGTAGACCTTTTATATTGCATACTGAGGACGTCTGTTTCCTTTTGTGAGTAACAATTCCCTTTCCTTAATTTTACGACTTAGTGGGATGGCCGAAAGTAGAGTGGTCAGTGTATCTGGGAAGTGTATTTTGTCACAACCGGAAACGCTGAGCTTAGAGAATACACCTGCCTCCTTCGGAAATGTTATATGCAAATACAGTAAATAGCTGTTTGTAACAGTTTAAAGTAGTAGCATTGATGTAAATAACTCGTTGTTTGCGAATGTGACTTAGATGGCACTTAGAAATTGAATTACGGATGTGTTGTGAACTGTCAATAATGCACGCCGTATGAGAGTTATAAGCGAAACCATTGTAGGATAATTGGCTTCTGACATTGTTACGACAGTTTAGGTCTTTCGCTTTTATAGCAAAGAGACATGGGTATTGTGTGCATTGAACTAGTACAAATGATTCTGATACCGAACTAATTAGATCCAATTATGGTGAAAACCGCAGTGACTGTAACCGCTAATCTAAAGGCTTTTGAGATTGAAAGAAACTGGACAGCCGCTGCCTGTTCAATTTGCATACATGTGTGACCTGATGGTAGAAGAATTGAATAGTTTAAATGTTGATATACTTCAGGCGAAAATGAAGCAATTTATTGGTCATCTGTCATCTTAACAAAGGCTGCTGCATAGTTTAAGTCGGGAAATCTATTACATTTAATACAGCTGGTTGGATGTGCAGTTGATATGTGTTGTGCTTTTAGTTGAACAAAGAAATACTAGATAGCAAATAAAAGGCGTGTGTATAAAGAATGAACTCAAACTATTTTCTTAGCCCGTAGACTTATGAAATATCTGCACTTTCCTTACCTAAGTTCTACGGAAACACGTTCTAAGATAGTAACTGTTTTCCCAGTAGCAGAGTAGGCGTGAAGAAAAAGATAATATGTTCTAAAAAGGATACTGGACTTGGCCCTATTGTCTTCAATACACGTAGACGTACTTTTCTGAAAGCCCTAGCGATGCCTTTACCACCTTCACCAAGCCAGAAAATAGACACCTTAGATGTTCACTCAGAGAGCGAACCTCCGCAAAGTACTGATGTTGAACTAGCTAAAATGGCAGAAGAAATGGAGGGAGAGAAAGGCGAATGGGAGGAATCGGAACCTGCCCAATCCCAGCTTCTCTTTGAGGATGAGGGGGATGAAGGTACGCATACATATGTAATGTTGTGCTCACACTTGGAGTTTGTACTAATCACCATATGTGTTAAAAGAATGTACCCTTTTGTTAAAAGAAGAGGCCTTCTCTTTATACAGCGGCATTTAAGACCTGCTGACCTGGCAAGAACTTGTTTTTAACAGAAGAATTGTGTTTGGTCACTGTATGTCGAAGCATGCTGAGCCTGCTAAAACTATCTGCAGATTACGGGTGGGGAAGGAATGAGTAAGCACAGCCTCGTGCACAGAGATAAGGACACATAGGGGCACGAGAGAGAGCGAATAACAGATAACAGGAAACCACAATAGCAGATGTTGAACTGTTGACCGTTGATGCAAAGTCATGACTGGGAGGAACCGCCTTGTGGTGGACATAATCTATGTGCAGCAATGTATGACAATGTAAAACAGATGGGTATAAAAGGACCACGATGTGCAGGGCAAAGGGCGGCACTTTGACGACTTGCTTTGCGAGACGGTTGAACTTGTGGCCCATTCGCGAATGCTTGTGTGTTAATAAAGCAATGATTACTCAACTCTTTTCTGTTTGAGTTTTTATAGGGTCCCTTTTGTACTGATTATGGTGACGGTGAGAAATCGCACCCACAATTTTGGTGTCAGAAGTGGGACGCGAAGGAGCGACAGTCCGTCACTGGGTGAGGAACGCCGCGGCGGAACCGGAGAAGGAATTGATCACGGGGCCCCAACAACTGAATCCGCACCTTTGATTGCAACCAACGCGTCATCCTTGTTTTTCCGGCTCCGTTGGCGGTGGAACAGCAGGCTGTCGCCCTTCGGGTCCGGAACACTCTGGCGGGACCCTTAAGATAAGTGGTATGGACGGATGCATGATGGAATAAGGAAATAATGATTCAGGGTTTGTGAAGAGGACGGTGGTAAGTCCGTCTATGAAGAAGTAATGTTGAAATGATGATATGATATGTTAGATACGCCAGGAGGATGTATTATTATTGTTAGCCAATAGGTGCATATTTGGGAAAGGTGAGTGTTTTAGGCAATTGCGGTATACCGCCAAGATGGGTCAAACGGCTTCCCACAAGGGAGGTATAGGCAAGAGACACTATGCCCCCCTTGAAGGAACCCCTGCATTTGATATGTTGATTAAACATGGATTGAATTCAACATTGTTCTTAAAAGAATGGTCCGAATACACAAAAGATTTGATTGAGCATAAATGGCCAGACACCGGGTCCTTTGATGTGGACCGCATATCCAAAGTAGAAATAGAATTAGTAAAAAGACGGGTCAGACCCGCACAGTTTGAGGCTATACGACTATGGAGGGTAGAAGCAATGCGCAGGCGCAATGCTCAGAATAAACAAAAAGCAAAGGAGCAGAAGAGAACGGTAAATCAAAAATTACATGATCTAGAGATAAAAGAGAAGGGTGAGAGGCTAGATCAGTTGGATAGACATATGATGATTAAGAACAGTGGGGGTATGTATCCTGCCGTGCCGGTGCCTCGATATGAAGATGTGATAGGGCTAGAAGCAGAACAAACAACGACTGAATTATTGTTTCCAGGAGCTACAGCTCCACCGGCAGACAGTGAGGGTGAAAGGGTGGAATTCCCAATGAAGTATGGAGACCCAGATAGGTTGATAGACCATAGGAGAACGACTACTGTAGAAAAGGATAGAGATGGAGACTTGCAAATCCTTATGACCGGGCTGTATGGCACACCCCTCAATGACAGCCTACGGGACCAATTGGGGCGTTTGACACCTTTGGAATTTAGGACAGTGGCCACTAAACTATATACCTTTTATGAGGGTAACTGTAAATTGAGAGGACAGAGTACTGCGGATCTGCCCTCAGCATATCAGGACGCTGTCGCGTTACTACCAGTGACTGCGTCCAGTGTTCAGTTATGGGGATGTATGTCCGACATAATAGCGGAAGTCATAAGGGGCGGTGTTGAATGGGAGAAGGAAAAGAGGGCATGGGAAAGAGAGGTGAGGGAAAGAGAGGCTAAACTCAAAGATGCAGACCAGGCGGGCCAAAACGTAGCTAATCGTATGATAGCATCCATACACTCGCAGTCCATGTCCACCCTGGTGAGTCTGATGGAGGGCCTTGGCTGGCCTATACAAGTAAACGTAATTAAATATCTTCTTAATAGGGTGGATGATATAGAAGAGGAAAAGGAGCCTAGGTATGTGTCCCAGTGGAATAGGATTAGGACGGAATTGGATAAGAAACTGCTATCTAATATAAGAGTGGATGATTCAGGGGCGGAAGAATGGAGGATGGCTAAGGTGGAGAAACTATTAAAAGATTATAAAAAAATAAAAGAGAAAGCTCTTAGTCATCAATCCTCTATTTCGCCACCAGCGCAGGCCCTTGTAAGTGAACAAACAGACATGGAAAAGTTACTATTAATGCCAATGAGAGAGTGCCAACCCACCATAGAGGCAGCCACTGGTAACATGATGCGCACCTATGTGTATGTCCCTTTATCCCGAATTGAATTAATGCATATCACCAAGTCCATCCCCGACCCCCGTATAGACCCGGCAGGATTCTACAAAGAAGTAGGAAAGTTATTCAGACCAGGGTTATTTACCGTAGAGGATGTAGATAACATATTGTTAGCCATTGTCCCAGAAGAAATATGGACCCCCTTTCGTGCCAAAGACAATGATACAATAAAATGGAAAGATGTAATGGATGCGAGCAAAAATAGAAAACTGCATGAGGAATATCCTGAACCCCTAAGGGGGCATGGCATGGCAGTCCTGAGGGCTCTAGAAAAGGTGTTACCCCCATTTGATGTGAATGTGGAGAAACTGTCCGCTGTGATACAGGGTGCAAGTGAGGAAGTAGCACAGTACTTTCTGCGTTATGAAGCAGCATTCAAAGCGCACAGTGGGCTAGAGATAGGGTCTGAAACGGGCCAACGGTACTTTGCCACAAACTTTGTAGAGGGGCTCCACGGGCCAATTCAGGAGAACATTAGGAGGGCAGAAAGTACATGGATGACTAGAAACCCCCGGGATCTCCTCGAAATGGCTAGGTATTACGAAAGAGGGGAAAGAGTGAAGGGACAACAAAAGGCACGACAAGAGAAGGATCTAAAAACCAAAGTGTTGATGCAACAGTTGCATCAAGGGCCCAAGGCAGGTATAACTACAATTATAACGGCCCGTCACAGGGCTATAGTAGCAACATGATAGGGGGCCAAGGGACAGGAAGAGGTACAGTGCAAGGAGGTGCGCTATATGGGAGGAGGGATGGGCTACCCCAAGATGTATGTGCCTTCTGCAAGAGACCCGGACACTGGAAATCCCAGTGTCCCCAGAGTGGTGGGAGAGGAAGGGGCGTACGGCCCCCTTCACAGACAACATTTGCCCCAGGAAATAGGACTGGTGGGTACAGCAACCAAGACAATAGAATGTTTAAACCCCCTCAACCCAATGCCTTTGACGGACAAGCAAGAGGGGATGTTCCCTGGCCGGCCCCGCCTCCCCCCAATCTACTGTATCAGCCACAACAAACGACACAAGTACAAGGTGTATGCCAGGGTGAAGAATGTGGAGAAGGGGTATACTATAACGATGATTTTCAGGATAACACAAGCGATATGTCCTGAGGATGCCGGAATGAGATAGCGGGAGTGGTGCAGGTTCCTATAGACCAAAGGGGGCCTTATGCCTCTATTAGGATCGGCCCCCACCGAAACTTGAGATGTCTGGTAGACACGGGAGCTGGAAACAGTTCCGTGAATATCAGAGCCGTCCCCGCTGTCCCATTATCGGATAAAAGCAAGGTATCAGTTGGATTTGGGGGAAATCCAATAAAGACTCCTGTAAGTGAAATAGTAGAAGCGGAACTTCATGGGGTAAAATGGGAGAATGGGTGGCTGTTGACCAATCACTGCCCAGAAAACTTGTTAGGTATTGATGCATTAAAAACGCTAGGGGCCACAATATATTGCTCCCCCCAGGGAGTGAGAATGACCATAAGCAAACCTATGAGTATGATAGGAGTAATGCAAACCCTGCCCCCGGAACTCCAAGACATCCCGAATGAACTATGGGCCACTCATGGGAATGATGTAGGAGTGTTGGATGTTTCCCCAGTAGTAATCAAACTAAAGCCCGGTGCCAGGTTGCCCAGGATAAAACAATATCGCATATCACACGAGGGAGAGCAGGCACTATATCAAATAGTACAGGACATGATACGGTTAGGGGTGGTAGAGCCAACAAATGATAGCCCTTGTAACTCTCCGATCCTTCCAGTACACAAGAAAGGTGATGAAGCGGTACCCTATCGTTTCATTATTGATTTGAGGGAGATAAACAAAATAGTAGAACCCAGATATCCAGTTGTCCCTAATATTTCAAGTGTACTCCCTTTAATTCCCAAAACAGCGAAATGGTTTACGGTAATTGATTTGAAAAATGCCTTCTTCAGCATTCCTATTGCCGAAGAAAGCAGGTACCTGTTTAGTTTCACTCTTCGAGATAGACAGTATCGATTTACTAGAGCCCCGCAGGGATATACAGAAAGTCCCGCCATATTCAGCCAAGCACTAAAAACACAGATGGATAACCTAGCCCTACCCGCTAACACTGCTCTGATACAATATGTTGATGATTTGCTATTATGTGCAGCCACCGAAAGAGGAATGCCATTATGTGACCAGATTGGTGCTAATGCACTTAGCAGAGAATAAGCACAAGGTAGCTCTAGCCAAAATGCAGTATGTAAAACAAAAGGTCCATTATTTAGACTTTGAGCTGTCCGAAGAGGGGCGAACCCTGTCTACTGATCGCATTGCTTTGATACAGTCCATAAAAGGTCCAGACACGGCAAAGGGTCTCCGAAGGATAATTGGTGTTTTATCCTACTGTAGGCACTGGATTCCTGAATTCTCTGTATTGATCCAGCCCATGCTAAAAGCCTTAAAAGAAGTACAAGAAAACGGCCCATTAGAATGGACACCTGAGATGGAAAAAGCCCTGACAGCTATGAAAGATGTTCTATGCCACGCACCGGCCTTAGGCACACCTGATTATACTAAGAGATTTTGCCTTTTTGTTGATGAACAGGAAGGTTGCGCTGTGTCAGTCTTGACACAGGAACAAGGGGGTAAACCGAGACCATGTGCATATTTTTCTAGCACTCTGGACTCAGTAGCTCGAGGCCTACCCCCATGCATGAGAGCAGTAGCTGCAGCAGCGACAGCCCTAAAACAAAGTGCAGGTATCATCCTAGGGAGTGAAGTAACAGTAAAGGTTCCACATACGGTAGATGTTCTTCTGAATAGAGTGCATACACAGCATTTGACTACAGCTAGACTCACACAGTATGAGATGATCCTGTTTGCCAGTAATGTAAAAATTGAACGGTGTAACACTTTGAATCCAGCGACACTGCTTCCTTTGCCCACCTCACCTGATGACATTAGGCATGATTGTGTGATCCAAATGGAAGAACACACTAAGGGTAGAGCAGACCTGCAAGACACCCCGCTGGTTGATAATGAGGGTATATTATTCTGTGATGGTTCCTGTTTCAAACTGCCAAATGGGGAGACAACAGCAGGGTATGCAGTAACTACAGGGGAACGGTTGATTGAGAGTGGGAAGTGTGTGAAAAATCGGCCCAGGCAGCAGAATTAATTGCGCTAACGAGAGCATTAGTGTTAAGCAGCGGTATGAAAGTGACAATTTATACTGATTCAGCCTACGCTCATGGGGTGGTTTCCAGTTTTGGTAAACTCTGGGGAGAGTGTGGGTTTTTAACCTCCCAAGGTGATACTATTAAACATGCCCGATTGATTGCTGAATTATTGCAAGCCCTTACGCTGCCCAAAATGGTGGCCGTAGTGAAGTGCTCAGCGCATAAAAAAACACTGGATTATGTCACGCAGGGAAATTCTTTGGCTGACCAGATGGCTAAACTAGCTGCCACAAGGGACACTCGGTGGGAAGCCCGACAGCTCATAGTGGGGAGGGATGTGACTATGGAAGGGACGAAGGAGCGCGTAAAGGAAATCCAAGCAGATGCAACCATTGAAGAAAGACTATCTTGGCACAAGGATGATCAATATGAGGAGACGGTAGATGGGCTATGGGCACATACCAAAACGAACACCTGGGTACTACCTGACGCATACTTACCTGTGATAGTGAGCGTGGCTCATGGTCCAACCCACGTTAACGCAAGAACTATGGAAGAAGTTTTAAGTACTGTGTGGTACAACAAAAGATTGGGAATGTATTGTCGCCAATGGGCAAAACAATGTGAAATATGTGTTTTATATAATGTGGGGAAAGGTGTACCGGCCCCGGCGGGCCACAGTAAGTTACCCACCTGCCCTTTTGAGGTGGTGTACTGAAGAACAAACTGGCAAAGGCTTGTGCTGAAACGGGACTGAAATGGCCGGATGCATTGCCTATTGCATTATTGAGTATGCGTACTATGCCTAAGCGTACACATGGTTTATCTCCTTTCGAAATTGTTATGGGGCGCCCACCAAGTATTGGGACCCCCATATCACCTAAGAGATTGTCTGAGCAAGCATGGCCTGCATTACAACAGTACTGTATTGGGTTAACTAATAGACTGATTTCTATTAATGCACAGGTGAACGCAGTAGCTCCATCTCCTCTGATAGGAGAAGGTCACGACGTGCAGCCCGGTGACTGGGTTGTTATAAAAGCCTTCGATCGCACCAGCGGACTGCAACCCAGATGGAGGGGCCCGTTTCAGGTGCTCCTCGCAACACAAACTGCGGTAAAAGTTGATGGCAAACCGCACTGGTACCACGTGAATCCAGAAAAGGGAACCAACCAACCCCAGGTTGCAACAGTACTGCCAGACGCCATTAGTAGGTGTGCCCATCGTCTCCGATCCCGTGACGTGTATGTGCCAAGCAACGTGTAAGGACACTGTTTTGAACTTTGATCATTAGGGAGATGAACATTTGGACTCTCTTGTTGGTTTTAGCAGAATTGTGCCTTACTGAAGACGACGGGCTTGTAGCCTGAAGGGCCTTCGGCGTTCCCCTCCTGGGACAGGCACTACGAGACGTGGGACAGATCGGAGGAAGGTTTTCAGTGAGACCTACCACTATTAGAGTAATAAGGACACTGGTGCTTTAAATAGGGGATATTGCTATATCGCTAGGTTGCAACTGATATACGCTGTATACTGAGCCATATACTGAACTATGTCTACACCCGTGTATGCTGGTTTAGTCCCTGAACGGATAAGTGTATGCTCCTCAAACACAGAAGGTAAGAGGAAAGAAATGCCTAAATTGATGCTCAAGTGTGAGCAAAGGGTGGATTGAAGGTACGCATACATATGTAATGTTGTGCTCACACTTGGAGTTTGTACTAATCACCATATGTGTTAAAAGAATGTACCCTTTTGTTAAAAGAAGAGGCCTTCTCTTTATACAGCGGCATTTAAGACCTGCTGACCTGGCAAGAACTTGTTTTTAACAGAAGAATTGTGTTTGGTCACTGTATGTCGAAGCATGCTGAGCCTGCTAAAACTATCTGCAGATTACGGGTGGGGAAGGAATGAGTAAGCACAGCCTCGTGCACAGAGATAAGGACACATAGGGGCACGAGAGAGAGCGAATAACAGATAACAGGAAACCACAATAGCAGATGTTGAACTGTTGACCGTTGATGCAAAGTCATGAATGGGAGGAACCGCCTTGTGGTGGACATAATCTATGTGCAGCAATGTATGACAATGTAAAACAGATGGGTATAAAAGGACCACGATGTGCAGGGCAAAGGGCGGCACTTTGACGACTTGCTTTGCGAGACGGTTGAACTTGTGGCCCATTCGCGAATGCTTGTGTGTTAATAAAGCAATGATTACTCAACTCTTTTCTGTTTGAGTTTTTATAGGGTCCCTTTTGTAATGATTATGGTGACGGCGAGAAATCGCACCCACAGGGACGGGGGGTGCCTTCAGGAGCAATGCAATGGAAATCTTGCCGCTAGTGCAGTAATCATAGACTCACAAACTAGTCCGATGCCAGACACCCCTTTTATATTCACAAAGGGAAGAATAACACAGTTGGCTATGATGGGGGAAGTTATAGACAGTTCACAGCAGGATCAATTGGGAAGAGAATGGATCAAAGAGGGTAAACTTTAACAACGCAAGTAGGGAAAGGACTTTCTTAATAGTTACACTATGTGAACTTAAAGAGTGGCTTCACAGTGAACTTACTAAACAAACGGTATGCTTGGGACATATAACTGAGAGATTAAAGGTGATGGAAACCAGAGGTGCAAATGTGGTGTATGCCCCTTTAGAGAATAGCATAGGTCTTACAGTGGGAAAAGCGCACAGCGAAAAAGGAGCTGTAAATAGTAAGGAAGCTAGCATAACTAACCCACAGGTTGATAACAACAATAAAGACGCAGTACACTCTACACACCTAATAGAAGAATTGGTGGTAAAAAGCAAGAACATGGAAGTTGACGCTGATGACTTAAAGTTAGTAGTTTCAAAAAATTCAAGAAAAAGGGAGACAAAAAAACAGAGAGTGTTAAAAGTGGCTGAATTAAAAACTGGAAAGGCATCCTCACTAAAATTTCTGCGCAATATAGGAAAGGGCCTTACTGGACAAGAAGCCATCAATGAAAATGATGAGCACGAAGTTAAAGCGAGATCCAAGGTAGGAGTTTCCAACGAAAATGGTCCCGAATATGAAAACTCAGACATAAGACTTAGTGACGCGTTGAAAGGGAAAAAGCCTGACAAAATGACTAATATTTCCAATGAAGGAAGACCCAAGCCTAAAAATGGAGATATAACATCTAAGGAGCTAATTAAGGGTAATAAGACAGAGCAAATAATAAATAACGTAAATGAAGGCAGACACACGGTTGACATACCCAAACCTCCTAACCCGGTAAAGGAAGGAAGAGTTGTATATGACATATTTAAACCCCCTGTTCGCATGCTTCCTAAACAACAGCACACGACGCCGAACAGTGATGGGAGGGAGAGTATATGGGAAATAAGTGGAGAGGTTGAAAGAGAAGAGGAATACAGATATCCCAAGGGTAGAGAAACAAATATGTGTGAAAGTAGTAATGAAAAACAGAAGTATGTAAATCCGGAAAGTAAAAAAGAAGCTGAGAAAATGACAGTCGAAGAAAGTTTTAGGAATATAGTAAGGGATATATTGAAGGAAAAGAACTGGAATAAACCACAACCTACTATAGGTATAAGAAGTGAGGAACTAAGGAGTAAGAGAATAGAGGGATGTAGAGAATATGAAGGGAGAGATGCAGGGGATGAAATTAGTGAAGAATACTCTAAGAATGGTAACCAACATAATTACAATGACCTAATGCATGGAGGTGGAGATGTAAGCTATGGCTTGGGAGTTTGTAAACTTTGTAAACCTAAATACCCACATGCACCGGGATTGATACTACAATACTTGTTTGAGGAGGGAGGTCCTTTATCCCTAAATAGGAGAAAAATATTGGAGTTATTTGATGAAATCCCTGAACTACGCTTAATAACATCTGAGGACATACAACTTGTAGATTTCATACATGGGTGGAGGTATGACTATGTCGGGCTCGCGATATACTCTCCTCTGGTTAGAAACATTATAATGAAGGAGGCGGAGAGCCTTCGCAAATATGGTTATGATGTAGGCCCATGGGAAATTGATAAAGAACTGACCAAAGGTAAAAAGGGAACACGGTGGAATGGAGAAAAACCCCTGATAGACAGGATGGAAATTATATAGACAAAAATGAAAATTTGAAATTTAGACGGGTAGCAGAAGTCCTAGAAGAATCTATTGCGCAATTGAGAGCTTTAAGCCAACCATTTTAGGACTGAGTCAATATTAAAAATTTTGAGTTGGAATTCTAGGGGATACAAGCATTTAACAAGTAATGGTGAAATTTGTGATCTCCTCAAATTGTCGGACCTCCTATTTATACAAGAAACATGGCTCACAGAAAAGCTTCTTTGGGATGGGTTTGACACTGTTTCTATCCTGGCCAAAAAAGGTCCACTGGGTAGACCAAGAGGGGGTATTACTACTCTTGTTAAAAAAGAAATTGGACTGTCAAAGTGTGAAGTCATGTGTGATATACATGGGGAAATTCTGGGAACAGTTTGGACACGAGTAGTGGGACATATGAAAGAAACTCTATTTCTGTTGAATGTTTATAGAACTTTGGATTCTAATCTCACTTGCATTTTGGCAAAATTGGACCTAAATCTACATGAATGGTTCTCTAAATATGGTGACGCGAGTATCATACTTGCTGGGGATCTAAATGCTAATTGCAATTTGAAGGAAGTAGAAATATTACATTGTTTTTCGACTGACAACTTTAACATCAAAATGTGTAAAAGAAATAAAGTTGAAGGTGGAATGTGGATGAGTTGGGCTGCAGGGTGGGGATTACAATGCCTGGAAAATGACAAAGCCACCTGGGCTGCTAGAGGTATAAGCTCTGTAATTGACTTCATCTTTTTATCCGCCAAGCTTCTCCCTAAAGTAAAAAATACACAAGTGCGAGAAACAAGTACGAGTGACCACTCAATGTTATTGCTGGAATTAAAATGGCTCTCGATCTACCCCAATAGGAAGGACACAAATTTAATGGACCTTAGTGTGAATACTAGAGGTAATTGTGTTCGGTGGTCTGAGAAAAAAATCAATAACTTCAACAAATGTATGTTAACTGAATTCAACACTTGTGAGCTAGAGCGTAAAATTGCAAGATATTCTGTAAAGGGTTTCCCTGTACACCTGAAAAATGTTTTAGAAGCAAATCTTACGCCTCAGACTAACGAAAACACAAAACATAAGCACGAATATTCTATTGAAATTAGAACTAAAAAAAATGAACTTAGAAGGGAAATAAGGAAAATAGCCAAGAGCTCTGACCTTGACATGAATGGCGTAGAAAAAATTAGAAAGTTAAAATAGAAATATACAAATTGGTTAAAGCTGGAACTATCCGAATACTCCAGGTTGATGGGGAAAAGATGTTAGAAAGCTTGCAGGGGAAAAACACTAGGGCCTTTTGGGATCTCATAAATCAAAAAGATGATAATAATTGGAGAATAATGACAAATCCCATAAATGAAGATGCGTGGCTAAAATACATTAGGCAAATGTTTACATCTGAAAAGGTAGTAGTGTATACGCAAAAAACGGAGAAATGGGACCTAAATATCACTACTGACATAATTGAGGCAAAGATAAAAAAAAGCTAATACCTCTCGAGCCCCGGGTCCCAATAAACTTACCAATAACATCCTTAAACACTCCTCTCACCCATGGGCTAATATTCTATATATCCAATTTCAAGACATAATAGAGTCTCATACTATTCCTGACTCATGGAAGCTCTCTTATATGGTTCCTATTTTCAAAAGGGGTGCAAGGGAAGAACCAGTAAATTATCGAACCTTAAGTATAATGGACACAGATTCCAAAATATTTGCCTCCATTGTACTGGAACGACTAAACGACTGGATAGAAGAAATGAACATCTTAGATTCCAGAATAATAGGATTCCGCAAAAACATGGGGACAGACTGTGGATGTCTCCTGATAAACTGCCTTCAGTTCTTCGCCTGGAAGTCCATGGATGTCCCAATATATATAGCATCCATGGATTTAAGCAAAGCCTTCGACTGTGTGAACCGAAACTTGCTTTGGCAGAAGTTGGATGACTATGGAATATCTAAGGGCTTGTTGAGCATGATTATTCTTTTGCACAATGAATCTAGAATACAGATAAGATTAGGTTTGGATGGTATTCTGTCTAGAGAATGCACCATTGACAATGGAATTAGACAAGGATGCATCCTTGGACCAACTCTGTACAATCTATACGTTGCAGGAGTTGGCATAGCCCTGGACGCTTCGGCACTGGTCTCTCCTAAATTTGGCAATCTGAAAATTTGTTGGGCAAGCTACGCAGACGACTTTCTCCTCATAGACAATACGCCTGTTGGTCTTCAAAGACTCATAACAACGTTTGGTAAATATATGCTGGGAATAGAACTAAAGATCAACCCAGGTAAATCAGTTTTTACCAAACTCACAAAAGGGGGGAAAAGCAACAAAAGACCAATTTTGGGTGGAACTGGGACAATAACAAACTGTTAGTTAAAGAAAACCTTCAATTCTTGGGGTACCCTGTAGTGGCTAAGTTTAGTAGGACCTTTCTGGTAAATTATCTCAATTCAAAAGTTAATTGTATGTTAAATCAAATGAAGAGAATTGACAATAAATATGGTAAATTTTCCCTCAAACCCTGCAGAGAATTCTACAAAAGCAAGGTACTGCCAACAATTATGTACGGAACTGAATTTTGGCCTAATACAATGGAGATTAAATATAAAGCTGTAGAAAGCAGAATTTGGAAATCAACACCGTTCTTCCTCCCTAAATGCATCCCAATTGAGGTAATAAAATATGAACTGGGCATACAATATCTTGTTAGTCTGATACAGTGGAAGAAACTATGCCTCATGAGCAAATGTGAATTCTCTAAAAAAAATACACTATATTTTCAGTTTAGAGTGAACGATACTGATGGATACATAGAAAGTCTAAGGTTGGAATGTGAAGCTTTACTTGATGAAATAGGTATGACAATGGACATCCTGGGGAAATATCCCAATCTGGTAAAAGAAAGACTTAAGCTGAACGATTGGGAAAAAACTTGCTTGATAATCTGTGATACAAAACTATACACACAAGAACTAACAGCAGGAAAACGAGTCACTGAAATGGAACACTACCTATTGAAATTTCCTAGTAAGAAAATGAAAATTGGCTATATGAGATTTCGTATGAATGTGCTGTCAACTAATCAAATTAAAAGTATAAGGGCACGACATGACGAGGTCGTAGGCTCTTGCAGATTTTGTAAAGATGAGGATGAACTGGAAACCCTACGTCATCTTATGTCAGAATGCCCTTATTTACTAGAAAAAAGAGAAATGTATTTTCAAGAATTTGTAAATAATGTATGGCTTTTGAGAGATCTTCTATGGACAAAAATGCTACATGGAGAATCCATGTCCATGAGAATAAGAGGGTTATCATTCATAGAGCATGTAAGTGAAATAGAGTAAAGTCTGCTTTAATATCACTATGTAAAAAATGCTTTTCCAATATGTTGTTGTAAATTTTATTTATGCTGTCAGATTTAAGAAATTGTATTGTGTAAAATGTAAACTACGCATTTGCAAAAGTTTTCTTCTTAACTATGAATCCTTTTAATCTAATTTTAAAATGTTGTAAAAGTTTGTAAAAACGAAAACAAATAAAGGAAATTTAAAAAAAAAGAGGCCCTGCCCTTGGCCAGGATGTCCTTACACTCTGCAGGTAAAGAATAATGTCCAAACTCTAGGGCTGCAGGAGCCATGCCCTGAGGTTCAGCGATGCTGGGTCGTGGTGCAGAATCGCTCCTCCCTCTCTGGAGCGAAGGTCCGGAAGTAGTGGCAGTCTGATGGACAGAACTGCCGACAGACGTAGCAGGTCTGGATACCAGATTTGCTGTGGCCACGCCAGAATGATGAGTATCATCCTGCAGTGACACTGAGTGTGTTGATCACTCATTGCAGGAGGGAGAATAGAGTAAAAGCGTATAGGAAAAGTCCCTCCCACAGGAACGAAAATGCATCCCCCATGCTCCTCAGCTGCAGGAACCTGCTGGCAAACTTCTGACACTTGGAATTCGTCGCCATCATGAAAAGGTCGATCTGGGGTTGACCCCATTCATGGAATAGAAGATTCACCTGGTCCTGGCAAAGCTCCCACTCATGGCAAGACTGTAGCTCCCTGCTGAGCGAGTCTGCAATGGTTTTCTTGGTGCCCCCCAGGTGAAAAGGAACGAGAAACATGTCCTGATGAATAGCTCAGTGCCACAGATCCTGGTCCTCCCTGGAGAGCACTGGAGAGCGTGTCCCACCCTGCTTCTGGATGTAGAACATGGTGGTGGTGTTGTCCGTGAAAATCCTCACCACCTTGTCCCTCAGCAATTGCAGGAAGGACTTGAAGGCCCAGAAGACCACCCAGAGCTCCAGGACGTTGATGTGAAGTGTATTTTCCTCTGGCAGCTAGAGGCCTCTGGCATGCAACTGTCCAGTGTGAGCTCCCCAACCTTCCAGAAAAAGCGTCTGGGCTGACTGTCTCCTGGTAAGGGGGGACTTGGAATGGACCCTTGCGTGAGATGAGAGCGCACGCAACACCACTGTATTGCTCGTCGGAACTCCTCATTGCGGGGCCATCTTGTTGGTCCAGGATCCCGAGACTTGCAGCCACCTTCCATCCAGAAACTCCTGGAGAGGCCTCATCTGTAGTCTGCCAAGGAGGACAAGGTTGATGCAAGAGGACCTCATGTCCAACAGCGACTTGACAGCTAGCACAGTAGCTGACAGTGCCGACGACAAGTGATGCCCCTTCCCTAGGATGGCAACCACCCTCTCCTCTGAAGCGAGATGCCAGGTAAGTCACTGCATTGAGTCAGGCTCCCAGAAATAGAGCGTTCTGCTATGCTCCAAGCAGGACATTGGATAATTTATGGAGAATCCCAGATCCGTCAGCAAACGCACAGTCCTTATCATTTGCTGGCTCACCAGAGAATGGGTGCGGGATCGAACTAGCCGATCAACCAGGTAAGGGTAGACATGGATACCCTCGAGTTGAAGGTGCGCCACCACTGGAGCCAAGCACTTTGTGAAGACCCTCTGGACCGACTTCAGGCCGAAGGGAAGTGTCTTGAACTGATAGTGCCGCCCCTGGACCACGAATCGCAGGAACTTGAAGTGCTAACAATGGATGGGGATGTGGAAATAAGCGTCCTCCAGGTCCAGAGACGCCAGGAAGTCACCTTCCTCCAGTTGGCCTAGCACATGCTGCAACATGACCATCCTGAACTTCTTGGACTTCAAGTACTTGTTGAGGCGTCACAGGTCCAGGATCGGCCTCCATCTCCTGTCTTCTTTTGGACCAGAAAGTATCTGGAGTACACCTCGGAGCCCCAGAGGTGCTGCGGAACAACTTCTATCTCCTCCTTTTTGAACATGGCGTGGATCTCCTGCAGGAGCTGCGCTGCATGCTGTTCTTGTCGAGCTATAACAGGAATACGAGAACACCTGCATTGGAACTCCAAGGTTTGCCCCTATCCGAGAGCGTCCAGCACTGATCTGTTGGTGGTGAAGGTCTTCCACGCGCTGATGAACCTCGCCAGCCAGCCTCCCCAGCCGGCCTCCTACTGGGGTGCACAATTGTGGGCTTGAGTCCACGGCCAGTTCAGGCCTGTTTTGGTGTCCCAGGGCCCTGCCCAAGTGGGCAGCCCTGGCGCTGTCCTCTGCTGCTGTATGCCTGTGAGCGGCCTCTGTACGGAGGACCTGCCAGGTTTACCCCTTGAGGAACGAAAGGACGATGACGGTTGTTGCTGCAGGGTGCCGAGCGAACGTGTTGTCTCCATTTCAGTCTTGATGATTTGAAGAGCCTCATCGCAACCTTCTTGCCAAACAGGTTTTCTCCATCGAATGGCATGCCCAACACCTTAGACGGAATGTCCGGCGTAAAGTTGAAGGGAACTTTCAGCCATCCCTGCCGATGAAGAGACACACCTTCCCATCTGACGGAAGCCGGTGTCCGCAATGTCCACCGTCACAGTGATGGCGTGGTCTGAGGCCATCTCCCCCCTCCTGGAACAGCTCAAGAGTTTCTGCCTTCTTGTCATCAGGTAGGAAGTCCAGAATCAGGGCCCAGCTTATACCAGAGATCCCGGTCGTAGCAGGACAAAATGGCCTGGGTATTAGCGGCCTTGACGGTGCTGGCAGCCGTATAGAAAATCCTCTTCCCCATAGCGTCCAGCTTCTTCCCCTCCTGGTCTGGGGGTACCATGGATGAGGACGACTGGTTCGCAGAGTGTTTCCTTGCTGCGGCTGAGACCACGGAGTCGGGTGAAGGCTGGGACCTCAGGCACTTAGGGGCAGAGTCCAGGACTCTAATTCTTCTCGAGCCTGTCCCGCTTGGGCGGGCGGTGCTCAGATTCTTCAACAGTGATATGCCTTAATCCCAGATATCATCTGACAAAGGGACAGCCATGATGGTCCTCTGCCTGGACTCACAACGTTGATAAAGGAACCCTTCTTTTTTCGTCTCCTCAGGCACCAGTTGAACAATTTCAGAGGCCCTGGACACTATTGAGTGCCTGCTGGCTCCTCTCCGTTCCCAAGCACAAAGTCATCTTCCTCATCGGTGTCCATCGCCATAGCCACCATATCCGTGCCTGTGTCTGTGTGCGTGACAAGATCCCGTGTTGGGATAAAATCCAGAGGTGGAGGCAGCAGTGGCAGTGTTGTCGTTGGAGCCTTGTCCCAGCAGGGTCCTTTAATTTGTGTTTGTACCTAGAAGGGCTTTCGGAAAGCGGCCTTGGAGGACTTCTAGATGAAGCAGGGCCTGGTGTGGGCAGCAGTCTCTGCTGAATTTCTGATACCAGAGTCCCTGGACTGAGATGTAGGAGGAATGAGAGGGGAAGTCTCCAGGCTAGTAGGCCCTCTTCTGGAGAGGTAGACAATAGGGTTCTCCCTGCAGTGGCTCACCTTCCAAGGATCCCTGGCCCCCTTTGTGGTCCTCATAGAAGCCCTCAGGCAGTTCGACACCCTCAACAGAGCTAGCATAAATGTGCCCCGGCACAATTGGTTTAGCCCCTTGTTCTGCACGCTTGCTAGGGATCATCAGAGCCGTACTCCTTCCCCTCTCCTGAGACTTCTGGGGGGGATCAGCTGCTGTCCCCTTTCCAGGAGTCTTCAATGAAGCTGTGGCAGTTAACTCATGCTGTGCCAGTGGGGACACCTGTAGAGCAGCCGTTTCTGTGACTGTGGGCACCACCTTCGTGGTCTGCCCTCCTTTTGAAGAAGGAGTTTTCGACGAGGCCGGTAATGGGGTCGTCAACGGAGTGGTTGTGCCCGTTGATGACAGTATTGATGATGGCGTTGTCTTGGCCGGTTGAGACGTGATGGAGGCAGCAAAGGGCTCACTTTGTGGTTCTCCTTCGTCGCCTTGTCCGCCGATGGCAAGCAGAGTTTCAAAAGGGTGAAGGACATTCTCTTAGAGGGGGCGCCCCTTATCAGTAGGCTCACTGTGGATGTGGTTGGCGATGGCGACCTGGTCCTTCCCGGGCCGGTACCCGCAGCGACGATTAACCCAGTGGGATCAGTGGCATGCGGTCTTCCCTTCTTTTGGACCCCTGTGGGTGGGGCATCCTCAAAGGACCTCAACCTCTTTTCTGAGGGAGTTTGATCGTGGGACTGGCGAGTCCTGGGGGAAGCACGACCATGTCCAGAGGCCGAGTCAATACCTTCTTGGTATTTTTGAAAAACCACAGCAGACCTTGCATCCTTCATCATGGTCCGGATGCAGGCAGTATAGATATTTGCAGTGTCGATCCTCCACGAAAACGTTCCTTAGTCCACAGTTCGAGCAGAGTTTGAAGAGGTATCTCTTCTGCTCGGTCATGGTGAAAAGGCATGAAGTAGACCCAAGCCTGGGCCTTCTGTGATCCGATGAAAGATCATTGGTGTAGTTTGATCTTCACCGACAGCAGATCCCCGCTGCTGGTAGTCAACCTCATGTCGAAAAATAAACCAAAAATCAGTCTCAACTTTCACATTTTACCAAAAAACGAAACTATTTGGAAAATAGCTCAGAGAGCCCTAAGAGGACTCTGAACACTGAAGCGTGCGGTACAAATCTGAAGATGACCACCAGGGGTGGAGCTTAGGAAGAGGACTCCCATTGGATGGGGGCAGTATGACCCAGAGGACAGTGATTGGTTTAGAGAAGAAATAGAGTTATAAAGCTAAAGTGAAACTGTTTTTTCTTTTACTGAGGTTTCCCAGCCTGGCAACGGGGAATATTGATGAGCATGTGAACCCCATGCAGAAGAATAGATAAAAAGAAGAAAACAGTGGTTCATCACAAGACAAGTATCTATCTATCAATATATCTATATATTGTTTGCACAGCACCACTAACCCAAAGGCCTCAGGGAACTGACAAGACAAACAAACAGAGACATGATAAAAAGGGTCTATTAGGTAAACTCCAACATTTCTAGTTGCTCTTTTATGGTTAACCTTTGTCGAAGAGGATAATTTTCAAGTTCTTTTTGAACTGGGACAGCAATGGTATTGTCCTCAGCTGTAAGGGCAGGTCCTTCCATGTGGCGTGAGCCCAGGTTTCGAAACTGGTGCCTCCTTGCTTTTTAGGGTTAA
The DNA here is from genome assembly GCF_040938575.1 of Ambystoma mexicanum. Lineage (NCBI taxonomy): Eukaryota > Metazoa > Chordata > Amphibia > Caudata > Ambystomatidae > Ambystoma > Ambystoma mexicanum. The sequence goes on from NC_090931.1 coordinate 131,138,759, forward strand.
AGCGTGGGCATACCAGTAAACCATTATTATTAGATACCAGTGTGTGTTTTATGGGTGCTTTTCCGACGTATTAGCAGAGGTAAGGGTGGTCATTGCCAGAGAGGCACTTATGCACAAGGTAGCTTGCCTTATGCTAGATTCTTTGCTCCACCGGGAGCCAGTGTAGTTTACGGTGTGCTTTGGATACACGCTTCCCAAGACCACATACTTCACGCACTGCTCCATTTTGAATGGTTTGAAGTTTTTATATGTTTGCTAGTGAGGTACGGACCATTAGGCTGTTGCAGTAGTCAAGTTAGCATTGACAGTGGTGTAGGCTACTGCAGCCCTGTTCTGTTCTGACAGGTATGGTCTGATCTGCCACAACAGTTTGTTTATGTAAGAGCACAACGTTTTAAGATATGCTACCTGTTTATTACTCTAAGTGGACTCCCAGCTTTTTCACATGCTGGGCCACTGCGATGGTATTGCCTGTGATGTGAAAGTAGCTGTATTGGGGTTCCATTTCCTTTTGTCTTGCACCAGTGCCCAATATGAGCAGTTTGGTTTTCTCATTGTTGAGGGCCAGCGAGTTGCAAGCGATCCAAGACTGTATTGCAGAAAAGATGTTGTTCACTCTTTCCAGATCGGTGGAATAGACCCCCTGAGAGCTCAATGAGAATCTGTGTGTCGTCCGCATAGTTGGCAAACTGCACACCCAGGCTGTCCAGTAGGCCGCACAAAGACCTGGTGTACACATTGAAGAGTAATGGGGAGAGGCATGATCCCTGTGGCATGCCGCAAGTCAGTGGTGTGGAGGATGATTGATAGACATTTTTTGTTACCCTAGCTTGCGGTCCGAGGAAGGATTTGAACCATTTAGCAGCTGAGTCAGAGCATTTCCTTATTGTGACCAGGCGGTCAACCAGTAGCTCATGGTCAACCAGGTCGAAAGCGGCCGACAGATCGAGCAGAAGCAGCATCCTTCCTTCACATTAAGTATACTCACCCACCGAATCTGCACACCCACACTCACCCACCCACCCACCCACCCACTACCAGGGCACATTTTCCCACACAACCTGCCCATGCCCATTGTGTTGCATCACACTAGAAAAATGAGACCCAAAAAACATGATGCAATGGGATGTAAGATGTTTTTTCTAAGTCCCCTACTTCGTACTACTTCCATCGGCAAGGATCTCTGTGACACATATCACTACAATATACCTGATAGCACTAACTATTCCATACTTCCATTCATCCTATGACTAGATTAAAGAGCTAGCTCACGCTGCAGGGTGTCCGACCCTTCTGTCCCTTCCCAAGCATCTGGTCGTAGTCCATAGAGCGAGAGGTTGTTTTATCCATAGGACACTACGGTAGAGGGGGGAGGCTGCTTAGGGAAGTAGGTTGTTTGAAGAGATATTTTGCGGTGTCTGGTTATGTGGTGTGAGTGGAATGTTTACTAGATTTCAAATGACCTTCCTTAACTGAATGTTCATACAGGATATAGGGCTTTCCCCTATCCAAGATGGAGGTCTAGGAATCGAGAGTGGCTCATGACTTCACGCATTCTAGAACCGGCCTTCGTTTCTCAACTTGACCTGGTAGCAAACTGTAATGATGTCTTAATTCCGATGAGGAACGGCACCTTACAAATGAGATAGTAAAGCTTGCATAAAAGCAGAGTACGGTAACATAACATAGAACTCTATAGGATAACGTTTTTCGAGGTCTGTATCACAGATCCTTATAAAACCCAGAAAGCATGGAGGGCTCAGAGCCTTGGCCCAGGCTGGCAACCATGGGCTGGTGGGTGATGGTAATGCAGCCTGACAATTACCATAAGCAAGGGGAAAAAATGCTTGCCGATAGGAGAATAACACTTGTAAGAAAGCCACCTGTTTGGAAGGGCTGTGCGGCCCGGGGAAACTACACATTATTTGATACAGCCCCTGGAGGTGGTACAGAAAGTAACCTTTGACTAGGGTAGAAGGTAGGACTGAGAAGGGTCCACAGGAGGATAGAGGAGGTAGGTGAACCCTGAAAGGCAGGGGAGGGGAGGCAATTAAGGTGACCCCAGAAACCGCCTGCCACCTCATGAGAAAACTACAAGAGAATAGACCATTTCAAAGTAGATGCAGGAGACACAGGCAGCCAAGACTCCGCGCTGTGCCACTGGGGAAGAACTAACGTGCTCTCAGGTACGTGAATAAGATCGCAAGCCACGGCCGCTGCCACTATCACTCTGCCGCCTGACTAACATGGCGGCTGAGTATTTATTATTCAGGCCCCAGCCACCAAGGCAAGAGCTGATCATTAGTTACCAATTATGTATCAAAGAAGTAGCCAATTACAAAAACCGCCCATTACAATGGGGAGAAAGAGGACTCATGTTGCCAGGACCAATCAGAGCATAAAGCAAAAAGGAAAGTGGACCAATGAATCTGGTAGTATAGCTCACTGGCAACGCACTCGTCTTGGAAGCAAGACGACTTGAATCCCGCGTCCGTGCTTAGAAACCTCTTATGTATGAAGCACCTTATAAATGCCCAATTATAATAATAATAATTATTATTATAATTATATAATTATAACTGTTTAGAGTAATGCACCCAACCATTCAGAATATAAAAAGAGGAAGGAGGTGGCTGAAGGCCTGATGGATGGATGTGGTTCTTGGAGGGGAGTTGTGACCAGAGAGGTAAGTTAGTGAGAGAAGATGAAGGAGCAGTGTTCGGGAGCCATATAGAAAGTGGCTTCAGGGCTGGTAAATAAGTAACACTGAAAACACATTTGGTAGGAGCGAGTAAAGGCTAGTTGGGGACTACAGACCAGACCCCGATGAGAGCATCAAGGCCAAATAAACCTACACTTTCTAGTTCAGACTTCCAAAGCAGGCCTAGGGCAAGGAGGGCGATCCTGGATATCTTGCTGGTAGCTGCAAGGTGACCACCTCTTCCTACCGGGACAAAGACACTTCAACCGACAACACAAGCTTAAGGATCCAAGCAAGACAAGAACCACAGCTCAGGTATAGACCCCATTCATAACGGGACGCAAAGCCTCATGAGAGAAGCCTGCAGGAAGCCTCAATCTCAGAGCTCAATCTCAGAGACTGTCGGTTTTAGCTGAACACTCACCTGGGCAAATGCCTGGCAACTTTGCTTTGTTTTAGAGTAGAGATGGAAAACAGACCCACCAGTCCTTTAGACTCGGGTTTAGCCTAGTGACAGACTTTGGATCTCTGATCCTTTAGACTTGGGTCTAGACTAGGGATGGGCTATGGATCCTGGTCTTTTAGACTAGGAAAAGACTTTGGATCACCAGTCCTTAAGACTAGGGTTTAGAGTAGGCATAGACTTTGGACCCCAGTCCTTTAGACTAAGCTTTAGACTTGGGATGGTCTTTAGATCTCTAGCCTTATACACTAGGGTTTGTACGAAGGATGGTATTTGGCTCTCCAGTTCTTTAGCCTAGCGTTTAGAAGAGGGATGGCCTTTGGACCCCCAGTTCTTTAGACTATAGTCTAAGTTTGGATTATGGATGGACTTCAGACCCCTGGACCTTTAGATTAGGGTTTAAACTAAGGATGGGCTTTGGATTGCTAGTCCACTTGGATTTACAAGGGATGTACTTTGGATCTCTGATCCTTTAAACTAGGTTTAGACTAGGGATGGGCTATGGACCTCCTGTCCTTTAGCTTAGGAACCTTGGCACAGACTTTAAGTTGGACTGTTTTCCTTGCACTCTTTGTTCCAAGCCATTCCTTCCTCGGTTTAACCCAATCCTGTAGGCCATCCTCTGAACCCATTACTTCAAGACCTTTAATAAAAGATGAGAAACTTCGCTCGGTTCATGCATTTCCCATTTCCTATAACTTCTTAAGCTACAGTTTTTCATGCACAACGACTTTCCTCTTTTAACTACAGTTGGGTATATTTACTGCATGCTGCATCTTGTGTGTGCCGTGCCTTCAAAGCTGGTGTCTCAAAAGTAAACCAGTAACATTTTGGGCTCACTTCTGATTGCATTCTGTAACTTGCAGGCTTCCACTGAAGGTGCCGCTTACAAAGCTACTGTCATACTTAAGCTTACTTTATGTGTCTCTGTAAGCTATAATATATATAGTCGGGTTGCAGAGAGAGAGCTGGGGGGTCGGAGCAATCAATCCTGGTCAGCCTATCACATTACGTCCGTCGGGTTGACCACGCCTCCACCAGTGGCGAGTTTCCACGGTAGACTTTTCCCATTGACAGCACTCCATCCATTGATGATAGTGGTGACCCTGCGATGAGTTCATTGACGTGACCAGTGTCTCCAGGTGTGGGGCCGATTCACACTGACTGCTCATGATCACCAGCATGCAATCTAAGAGACAGCTGTTTACAACAGGGATCCTATGAAACCAATGCAGCAGATCCCTCAGCCAATGGGGAGCAGTTACCAAGAAATGGTCCAAATAAAAGAACCCAGCGTAATGGAATCTACTAAATGAGGATCACACAGCAATGCCGAAACCCATTTGAATTCTGCAACATGTCTGCACTAACTCCCATATGCAATAACTCATCTAAAAAAATGAAAAAAAAGCGAACAGGTTTGATACCATTGTGAGGATGTCAGAATGAAAACCAAAAATGAGACTTGATACAGACAATGGAGGTCCTTTTAATTTGAATAGTAAGTTGCACAGAGGAGAATACTTCCATTTACACCCGAATGCCGAAGGTCTCCTCGGTGCAATTGTAAAACTTTCAAACACCTAGGGATAATGTAAAGTGAAAAACACTGGTAAAGTTGCCGTTACAGCCCACGTTTCCACAAGTAGTTCGAAAAAGTGTACATTCCACCTGCAATTAACACTTCCAGGAGGCATTTACAATCGATTGCTATGGAATCCGCTCCCTTTTAGCACTTATCATTATGATATTTATTGAGCTTGGACCCAGCTTCAGGAAGCAATGGATCACTTTACAATCATAGGAGGAAAAACATGGCGAGGAAAGCAGAGAAACAAGGGAGCGTGGAGCTAACAGGCGCAGGGGAGGCCAGGCAATATGTAAGCAAGGGATCTAGAAGCAGCCAGGGAAGGAGGCAGTGGGAAACAGATCACAGAGTCTCAGGTATGGTGGGGAGCGGAGAGTCTGTGCACTTAGGTGTTAGGGAGGAGCCATTCTTTGAAGAGAAGGATCATGTTCCTTCTGAACCCGTAAAAGCAAGGAGGCAAATCTATTGTTGATGGGGAGGATATTAAATAGATGCAATCAGATTTCATAGGAATCCATTGCATTACCGCAAGCATGAAAATCACATGGTGGCAGTAATGCAGGTGGATTTGTCAGGCAGAGTGGGAAAATCAGGACGATGTGTTAGGTCTGCTCTGCTCCCTAACTCCACCTGCCAAACGGAGGAAAATCTATCGAATTCGGAAAATTTACATTGACTAATTTAATCTGAAATACGTTTATTTAACCCATTAAGTGGCAAGGACGAAGTATCTCGTCCTCGGCACTACGTTTGCAGTGCGGAGGACGAGATACCTTGTCCTTTTAAGCACTTGGGTTTGTGTGATCGCTTCAGGGCATCGATCACACAAACCTGAAATCTAACCCCCGGGCTATGCGAGGAGGCGGTTCCTCCTCACGGCCGGGGGTTTGGATTTCCTTAAGTTTCACGTCAGCGTGCGTAATGCGCGCTGGCATGAGACTGAATGTAAATTTCCCCGCCACTGCCATTTCCGGCTGTGGCGGTGAAATGGAAGTTACATACCTCTCTCGATCTCTGGCATTTCTATGCCATTTTGATTGAGGGAGGTGTTGTTGGAAAGGGAAGACAATCCCCTTTCCAACAACACCTTCCTTGAAGTGTTGCTGGTACCAGATCGCTCAATCGGCGTCCAGCAACACCACTAGAGCACTAGGGATCCATTTTTGAAGTGTGGGGGTGGGGGGCTGAGCGGGCTGCTTAGTATACAAGCAGCTCTCTCCACCTGTGGACCTCAATGCATAGGGAATTACGGTTTGCCCACTCTGGGGGCAGATGTGCACACAAAACTAGGAAAGGGGCAAACGCCCCAAAAAAGAATAACAACGTTGAAGGGTTCCTGTGGCGTGGGGGGTCACTAGACCACCAGTAATTCTTTTTATTTGAAAGCGGGGTGGCCATCTCCCCCTCCTACCTTGAACTGGTGGGGGGTATGTTGTGTGGTTCTCCCTTGGGGCATATTGGCAGTGCAATCTGCCAATCTGCCCCTAGGAAGGGGTTCATTTGTTTTACTGAGGGCTGGGGGGTCACTAGACCACCAGGGATGGCTTGTATGAAAGGGGACCGGGTGGCACTCACCCCCTCCGGCTCCAAATAGATGGGGAATGTAATGTAGCCCTCCCTGGAGGCAGATTGACAGTGTAATCTGCCAATCTGCCCCTAAGAAGGGGCAAATGTGTTTTTACTGGGGGATGGGGGGAGGGGAAGAAACCTGAAAGTGTCTCCCCGACTAGTCCCCAGGGATCTGTCATCTAGGTGGCCAGGACACGGGCATCACTATTGGATCCAGTTCCTGGGGGTGGACCAGTGAGGGAGGATCACCTGGATGGGGGGTCCTTGGGGAGTGGAAGTGGGACACTGATGGGTGAGACGTAGTATCCCCTTCTTGTTATACCTTTTCCCCATCCTACCCTGTAGGATAACACCCACCCCCTTTTCCGACACAAACGTTTTCGCACACCACGAAAGACGACGGAGAAACATCAAGGCCATTTACCTGACATGTCCCAATGCCAGGGTCTGGCAAAGTCAGGCAATTGACCCAAATTCCACACTCCTGACGACCCTTTCTCTGCCCCACAGGGATAAAAGGTGGAGCACAAGAGCACAATACGAGCAAGGCAGACCGCACAACGAGAGAGATAACTCAGCACAGCGGTTCAAGAGGAGGAGAAAGACGGCGCAAATTGAGAGGTTACCAAGGAGAGAAGTGACTTTGCCCTTTTCGACAGAGGCCCCTGAAACATACAGAGAAGGGATCGTAAGACCCCGAACAATAGCCAGCTTGTGTTGCAGCAGATGACAATGGTACAAGGGCGCCTCCTCCGCTGACAACCAAGGCAGGGAGACACGCATGGCCCAAAAGGTACCGGCCTTAACTCTACAGACAAGAAGTCAAGCCGGTGAGTCAAGGGGAGAGCCGATAAGAAACCGAACTGTGTTGAACAAAAGTAGCAAGCGGCTGATTAAAGAAAGTACAAAGAACTATTGATACGAAAGGGGAATGCCAGCATAGCAGAGTCAAGCACCACTTGGGTGTTTACTCGAGAAACTCTGGGCTATGACTCTGTTGGTGAAGTAACGTAACCAGAAGGCCTTGGGAGAAAGACGAGAAGGGGGTCCAAGTGGTCATACAGGGGCCTGGTAAAATCTTCTATACAGTCCAAAGCTTTGACCGACAGATGATTGTGGAACTAAGGGAAGCAAATCCTGCATCGTAAAGTTAGCAAGAGTGAACCCGACCGAGGGATGCCGATAAAAGGGTGCAAAGTCTGAAGTCCTGATTAACAGTGTGTTGACAAGCATGAACCCGGCAGAGGGATGTCCGCAGTGAACTGTTTAAAAAGACGTTAAGATTCATGAGTGTTACAGATGAAGATTGTATTGAAAGCCATAGTGAACCCATGCAGGGAGCCTAACAATTGAGAGGGATCTGAGCCCGAACGAGAGGGATCGAAGGGTGAAAAGGCATCACCCAACATGCAAGCTGAAAGGAACTTTTGTTTGTTATTATTTTGAAGATATCAGGTCCTTGGAGGCAAGAGACTTTTTTGGAGAAAGAGACTTAACCACCGATGGCCATGATAAGCTGAGAGCAGAACTGTTAGTTTGTGCTTTGTTTTGTTTACAGGTTTTTTTTTTACGTTAGAAACATCTGCATTGGTATGTAAGTCTTTTTTTTTAATTCTACCGTTAGGGCCCATCGTCAGCGGGATGGGTGGGACTGGGGCTGGATTGTTGGTGGTGTGGGCTGGAGTGGCAGTTCTGGGGAGGTATTTCAGTGGGCTGGGACACAATTGCAGGGTCAACACACAAATCGCCCCCCGTGCCAGCAAACATTTATGTTTCCCTGGGAGGGCGTTGTGGAGGTTTGGGCCACTATTTTGATGACCCCGGGAGGCAGCTATGGCCACTAGGCCATCTGGAAAAGTAGGTTCTGGATGGTGTGGGATTCCAAATGGCCATTTCCCTCATCCGCATTTCCCATCAGTTTGCAGTTTCATTTCCTTGTTGGCAGATCAATGGTAGGGAATGGTTTGCAGATAGCTGGGCTGCATTACAGCTTTTTCCTCGGGGGAGGGATGGGGACCCTGTCGGGGATCCCTGGGACTGCACCTGCACTTGGGGATGGTCGACCCACATGGGAGACAGCCGCTCAAGGCCAGGAACATCCCCCCCGACAATCCTGCAGCTCTGGCCGACCTGTGTTAGAGCTTTTCCCCACCAGGGAGCCCTGGCAGTGTGCAAATCCCTCCCTGGAGGGAAAAGCTGCAACACAGGCCGCCAGAACTCCAGGTTGTGATGCCTATGGTTTTGGGTGCCTGTCTCCCATGTGGGTCGACCGTTCCCAAGTACAGCGGCTGTTCCGGGGAGGCCCGGCAGGTTGCCCATTGCTCCCCAGAGGGAATATATGTAACGCAGCCCAGCCAGAGATCCAGCCTGGGCTTGCGGACGGTCGACCCATATGGAAGACATTCGGCCAAGGCCGGGGACATCACCCACCAGGGATGGCTTGTATGAAAGGTGTAGGGGTGATACAAGCATGATTGTTTGGATTTGGTTTTGGTTGGCTGACCACAGATAAGGAATGTTTTTTGTTTTGTGTACAGTTGTGGCAGGCAGAAGCTTTCAGTGGCTTATGTCAGTAGTACGAAATGTCCTTTTGTTATTATACTATAACTGTTATAATTATACTATAAGTGGGTGGTGGATTGTTATTGTGGTTGGCGGGACTGTGGTTGATGAAGTATCAGTGGTGTGGGCGGGAACGAGTGGGGTGAAGGTAATGCTGAGGGAGCCCAGGCGGGGTCCACATCCCTTCCCGGAGGCAGAAGCTGTAATGCAGGCCAGGCAGAACTCCAGGATAGTCGGGGTGATGTTCCTGGCCATGGGCACCCGTCTGCCAGGTGGGTCGACCACCCAATAGTGCAGCGGCAGTCCCAGGGAGCCCCGTCAGGGTCCCTGGCCTTTCCCAGAGGGAAAAGCTGTAACGCAGCCTAGCCAGAGCTTCAGGCTGGAACCAAAAACCAGGGACATCACGGCCGATCATAAGAATTTCCTCTTCCTAGGCCCTTTGGTGTACAAGTGGTTTAGCCTTTTTCGTTTGTGCCCAGGTAAGTGCACCAACACATGTGAGGTACCGTTTTTGTCGGGACACCTGTGGGAACGTGGGAATGTAGGACATGTGTTGTTGTTGGCGTGTTTCAGTGGTTTCCTGGTGGCAAATGTCTGTAAATTGTGGTTTTTGTTGCCAATTTTTGAAGTTTGCCAGGCCTTGTGGGTAATAAATTCTAGGGAGATTGGCAAAAGTCAGACCTCTTTGGATTCCCCCGGCTATCTACTTTTCAGAAATGTATGGGGTTCCCTGTTTTTCTTGGTGGCTGCGACACTACAGTCCCAAATCTGTGGGTTGTCCAGACGGCCAAAACCAGTATTTCATAGGGAGTCTGATGTACAAGTGGTTTAGCTTATTCCCTTTGTGTCCGGTCAGTGCACCGACACATGTGAGGTACCGTTTTCGTCGGGACATCTGTGGGAACGTGGGAAGGAAGGACATTTGTTGTTGTCTCTTGGTTTTCAGAAAGATTTCACACATTTACGTCCGCACCTTGTTACACAGCCCTTTCATTTCCCAAATATGACTTACATTTAGTCGCTGCTTTAGGCACACTGCGCTTTTGTAATCTGCACAAGTCACCTATCCTTCAAAAGGAGTGCCTGTGCTCTTTCAAAAAATGTATGCTTGCCCTTCATCACCACATTCGGTTTCCTTATTTTCAAAGCCAAGTACGTCTGTTTAGTCCGTTAGCATAAAGAACCTGTGTACCATGGCTCAGTTTTTGACTCGTGGCATCGCTTGTTTTGTGAAACATTACCAGAAATGTGTGACTACCCAACCGGATGAGTCGGGAGGATGTAGTCGTGCATTGCTTTTCTCAATATTGACAGACGCCATTATGTCACCAGTCCAAACATGTCTGTCCAGCACATACTTTCACTCACTTTTCCAATTTGTTCCCAAATTATAGAAATTTTAGGTACATAGTTGTTGCCTGACCTGCAGAAATCACCCCTTCCTGAGCTCAGAATTTTGTCTACTTTTCAGAAATGTATGCCTTTCTGGGTTCCCATCAACCTTTCCTTCCCTCCCCTTCCATTCCTTCCAAGCAGGTCCAGCTATCTTTTGTAAAACCAAAAAGTTACAAGGGATTGAAAACGACATACCGAAATCTCCAAAAAAGGGCTCAGCACTGGGAGCGAAAACCCTCAGCAGTTAAGGAGTTGAACAATTGTACTTTCATATGTTTACAATGTCTCAAAATGGTCCTAAATTGGTGAATGGAGTTAGGTTGGAAATATGACAGACCTGAACATGGCCACCAGATAGGCCACTTTGTCCAGGCACTGAACTCTGCATAAGTCTATCTGTAATCTTGGGCGCAACATCACAGGACAAATTGTGCTCTCCCCGCCCCCCCCCCCGAACACCCCCCCACCAATTACTTTCCTTTTGTTCCCAGCAGTGCATTTCTTAGCCATTAATTGTTAGGCAACTGGCAATGCAATAGGGTATTTCCAACTGACTGAGAGACCCTATGCAGCCCCAATTAACTAGCACATCTGCGTCTGCTTCCAAGATGATTAAAGTGTGTACAAAATTAATCTACTTTTTTAAAGATTAGTTGACACCCATGATATCCACTACCTTGACGTGCAAAAAAAGTCTTGACCTTAATGTCGATATGAAATATTATCTACATCATGCGTTACAGCTGGCTGGAAGTTTATGACATATACCAGGTGACCTTTTTAAGCAATCTATTTTAGAGAGTGAACCATGTTTATTATGAGGTAGCATAAAAAGCATATGTAAATGTTTTACGTATGCTTTTTATGCTATGTCATATTATCATTGATTTTTATGGTGGAGAGGGGGCAGGGAAAGGAATTGCCTTTTCCGCAACCCCTATCGTCTCTGTCATACAAAGGCACAAGCATGTATGCTAGCATGACCTTTTCATGCTCGCGGAAATGCTTTGGGTCCTTATGGAATTTGACCACTTTTTACAGCAGCTCAAAGCAGGTGGAATCCAAAGGAATCCATTGAAAACACTGCCTGCCAGGCACAAATAGCAAGTGGCATTTACTCAACTTGCACTGCAAAGTGAACAGAACTAAGGTGTACAGGTGATTACACCTGCATTTACACCTTTGGTTTGCACTCCATAGTGCACATGTCTAATATCGTATGCAGGGGACCTGTTTGCAGGCAAGGCCAAATGCAACGGGTCCCCTCCATGCAATTTACATTTTTAAGTAAAAGTACCCTTGGATATATTAAGGTGTTAAAAGCCCAGTGCTGTAGAATGGGAGATGTTTCAGGCTATCGTCATTTTGCATTCGAGCACCTGGTTTCCATTCAGGACGTGGAAGATAAGGGCCCAATTATATTCATTCGGCCGACGATGTTTCTATAAGTGATGGATAATCGTATACGGTAAATTAAACAGATCGTGGACTGTTACATGCTGCTTTTTGATAATATATCAAAGGTTTACTAATCGTAATTTGCATTTCCCTTAGGCTTTGCCCTAAAATGCACTTTTAGGATTGGGATCACATTATAACCATTGCTACCCCATCATAAATTGTGACCCATGTAAGGTTATGACCTAAGAAGGAAGAAAAGATTCCGACCTGAACCCTGGACTGAGCGCATGAAAGACCTAACCCTATCCTTAACTAACACCACTCTCCTGTATCTTTCCTTCCCCTTCTCATAAGAGAGCTACTCAGCATGTCCATTTACCCATCAGTTGCTCAGAATGGCAGATACCTTTGTATATGAATTAATTATGCTTGATTACTGTGAGACAACAGTCAGAAAAGTAAAACATATTGAATAGGGATTCTAGTAGAACGAATACTGTACACAAAGTAACACTTTGCTTGAGTCGTGTATTGTGTGTAAACTATGTGCAGGATTGTACTCACTGACTCGCACATATAATACTCTATATACTTAATCATAATTGTGCCTTAATCACAATTGCACGTGCCTCCAAACAGAGTTTGTTGGCACTTTTTAAAAAACACTTAAACTATACTTTTGTTTACAAACAATAAATAAACTTACTTATAAATCACTTTATAGGATATTCTTTTTTAACAAAAAGTCTAAGCGCAAGTAACCTACCATACTCACGTTTTCTGTTCATGTTTCTACGAGTATTTGCACATTGACAGCTGCTTTACTAGAGGATGTGTGTATTTTTCAAGTAAACACTATAAGACAGCATTACTGTTGACCATGAAAGCCAAAACTGAAATATGTGTACCAAGCAGAGCTCAGAAGGTATTTTGTCATGTGCCCAATTTACAGAAGGGGGCGGGGGGTTAACATCCTAAGTAAACTGCGTAAACAAAGTCTGTAATCTCACTGTGCTCCAATTGCAGAAAGCTGAATCCTTAGAAGTGATTAAGTTCACACTATTTTAAAAAACTGCCTTACAGCGGGGCAGATTTCATGATTTATGGGGTAAATGGTGTCTCCTTGTGCTCCTCCATTAGTGGCCTTCAGAGGCCGGCACCTAGAACTGTGCTTTTTTTCCAGTGACCATCCCTCAGTTCCCATATTACTCAATTTGACAGGCAGAAATATATGCTCACCAGCCAATCACTGCACCAAATATGGTAGCATAACAGGCTGACATTAATTTCCTGTCCTCTTGCTGCCAGTCTCCAAAGTTGCCCACAAATGAGAATGAGGGAAGCTTTTCGCTGTGCTCGGTTTTGTTGAGTTATGTTATGTTAGGTTGACTTATACAGTGCACCGCTGCCACCCAGGGGCAGTCTTATGCTATAATTATAATTGGTTATTTTTATAATTGGTTATTTATAATGCGCTTAATACACAGAGGTTTCTAATTGTGGTCCCGGGGATCGAACCTGTGTTACTCCATGTCATCTTGCTTTCAAGACGAGCATGTTGCCCCTGCACTATCCTCCTGAGACTATTAAATCTTGCATAACACACCTTCTCCCTTTTTCACTGTTTCTTGGACCTTCAGGATCTGTAAGTCTTGGGCTATAACACAGGGTAGGGCAAGGATGCCTTGTGGCAATGTTAATGTGAAAAGGTCCGAAAAGATGAGGCTGTGTGCTGTGTGTATGTTTAGGCTATTTTCTGAGTTGTTTAGAGCAGTGGTTAATTTGCTCTCCAGGCTGCTAAGTAAGTTGTTTGTGTGGTTGACACTGGTGTCTGCCAAGTGCTGTTTAAGGAGTGCGCAAAGTTGCATTGGTGTACCTGCAGTGGGTTAGTGTGGTGTTTAGGGAAATTTAGTGTAGACATTTGTTTTGAGTTGCTGTACATTCCATTATGTAACTTACATTGTTTTGCTGCTGAAGTTGTGTGTCGAGATGTGTTGTGAGGCTAGGGGATGCTATGTCAGGTAACACTATGCCATGGAAACAATTCAGGGACCACAGTATCTAGTACATTTCCTGGGACTTCCCTTATGACTACTGTGAGACATGCATGGTAACAAGAGAGACACAGAATCAAACTTTTACTGTCAAGCTTTGTGGGGTGTGTGTAATGCCTACCTGGCCCTAACTCTAAGGGGGTTGTTCCCTCAACTGATGCTTCTACGGGCCGTTAATGTCCGTAAGTCCAAAACCAAAATCCATTTGTGTCCAAACCTATGCATGCCCTCACTCCTAGACAAAATGTGATAGGGTGTTTTCTTAAAGGGGAAATGGTGTCTCAAAAAGAAATATAAACCACAGCTGGTTTCAGGTAGCTTTACCAATAGGTGTAGTTCTGCCAGTTTCAAAAATAATTCACTCAGAAGGGTTGCCCTTGGAACCATCCACGTAGGGTTCCTGCAGCAAGTCAATAAAGTTCACAATGTCTCTTGTTCTCTTGGGGTTCACTTCCCCAAGCTTGGTTTCCTCAAGTTCCAAACAAAAAAAGTCAGTTCCTGCTAGGCCTCTCATGGTTCCTTTCCCTAAGCCTAGGCCTTTCCTATATTTCGTGCTGGTAGAGAGTTTTCCAGACCGCCCCCCCCCCTGTTGTGCATACCAAGTAACTTTGGGTATCACCATAAGTTACTAGGGGACTCCAGACGTGGACCCCTTGCTCACTGCTCTTAGAGAGATACAGCTTCACCTCACTGATGATGCCCAACTAGGCTGAAACATGTGTGTGGGGTTGCTGTGGTACTCTTGTTCAGAGGAGAATTGCCTAGCATTTCGGTGCTGGACTGCCCCTGGGCAGGACAAAGACTGATATGTGGGGATATTTCTTCTCTGTGAAAAGAACAGTGAGCTAAAGACTTGGTTGAGACTCTCCCAGGGGCCATCCACCCAAGAACAAATCAATGTTTGTGGCATGTTCAGAGCCAGCCTCAAAATGGGGGTGCTGGATGTCAGGTTTGAAAGCTAGTAGCGAGTGGCCCCCCTGTTGGATTTCCCCCTTCCTTTGAGCTCAGGAGGCTGAATTGTGATTACATCTTCCTTTTGCCAGTTACATGCATCTTTCACCCCAATTCAGATGCTATTTTGTTTCGCAAAGATGAGAATCATTGGAGAAGTTGAGCCTCAGGATTCATCAGTTTCACACATAGCCGTCCAGACTGAAACACCCGACGTACCACAACATCTCTGCCACTAGCATACAGCGACCACCACCCGGTATAGCTGGTCTGACATAGACTCTCTCAACAACAGCAATCTTGCTCTAACCTCAAGAGCACCCACCCACGTGTCTGACCTCTACTGGGCTGCTTAGTCGAGTATTGCCAGTCACCCAAGTCTTAGAATGGCAAACATGCACACACGCGTCTAAACTAATCCCCTATAAACTGTAAACAACTCGACTTCGGTCATCAAGGGCGTTCAACCGTCCAGTGGGGAAAGAACGCTATATTAATAACAAAATACAATACAATACAATACAATACAATACAATACAATAAAATAGAGTCTGTTGATATGGCTTGGGCATGCTTTTGTCCTCTGCCATCACATTAATAATGCTTTAAACGTAATAAATACACAGTTCTCTGCGTTGGGAAATTTGGCAGGCTCTTACCGTCGCACCCTGATGCACCCTTTTCTGTCAGAGCCATGGTCTGGGTATCACAGCACACAATACCTTCTGCCTTTAAAGTGGGAGGGCCAGGGGCTGGCGCTGCCCAAAGTTTTTGGGCAATGTAACTGGTAATTGCACTATTGGCTGCTAATTTGACACTAGTTCCCCAAAACGGTTTATAAAACGGAAATGGGGCACCATACGCATAAGATTGTCCCAAACACATAGTCTCTGAAGAGAGTCCCTCGCCTACCGCTTGACACGTTACACACCCCTCCCCCGAAGTTACTGTCTCGTTGCACCCCTTTCTGTAATTATCTGTATATTTTTTCTATGCCACCCACATATGTTAATAGACAGATCTGAAAGTGATACACCTTTGCTGTAATTAATGTGTCTTTTTGGGGACACTGTGGAGTTCTTTCATGTGATATCGGTGTGGTGCTTTTCGTTCCTCCACATGCTCTTCATCAGTTATGGTGCAGAGGCAACCTCTCAGAGAGCTGAAGGAGGCTGTAGGTGTAGCATTGTGACAGCGCAACCTGTACAGCATGGTTTTTGTGGGGTGCACTGCAGTTGCCTACATGCCTCTAAGGTCAGGGTGCAGTAACGTGGGAGTCCCTGTTGGTTTTGGTTACAGTGCACCTTTCCCTGTTAGCCAATCTGCTCTTATGGATCACTAGCTACTCCAGAGCAACCTGGCCTGTGACAGGTTTAACCACCTGCCATATCTGGTCCTCATCGCTGCATGGTACATCACACAGCCCTCACTCACTTCTCCTGCAAGCAGCAATTAGTGAGCTTTCATGTGCCCATGTTTTGGAGGTAGGCCAGTGATGGCCATATATAGTTGGCCATAGTTTTTGGGATGTGACCTAGCAGTTCGGGCTGGACGTCACCTTCTGGGATCGGACGAAGCCTGATTTGCATATGGTCTTTCACCTTCTGTAATAGGTGAAAAACGATGGTTTGGACGGTTCCCCAGAGCTGTGCCAGTGGTTATGATTTGTTCAAAACCTTCCAGCCATCAACTTTCGGTTTTGGTTTAGTCACCCCGAGTGGGACAGATATGCCCAGACGTGGGTCCCGTGCCTGTTGGGCCTAGAGACCCAAGATACTCCTCACTGATGATGCCCAACGACTGCCCCTTTTGGGGTAGGACCAAGTCTGATTTGCATACAGCCTTTCCCCTTCTGTAATGGCTTGGCAGGCTGAAAAACGATGGTCTGCAGGGTTGCCCAGAGCTGAGCCTGTGGTTATGATTTGTTCAAAACCTTCAAGCCATCACCTTTTGGATTTGCTTTGGCCATAAATAGTTGGCCATAGTTTTTTCGGCATAGACTCAGTGATTATTTCAATTTTGTAATCCCATCCACAGCTCCCTTTACTACTTTCCAGGCTCAGGGGACCCTACCTGGGTTATCAGTTTGACAAAGTGCTTCTATTGGCCTCACATGGAGTGAGGTCTCATATCTAGTATACATTACAGATGTCTTTGTTCAATCTCAAAACTCTGCATCCCATTGAAGGCTGTAGGAAATCACTCCACTGGACTTCTGTAATTTGACCCATACAAAATGACATATAGGATGTATTGCAGTTTCAACACCTTTACCCAGGTGACATCACTAGGACGCTGGCACAGACTGCGACACTCTCCTTAAGTTAGGTCTCCTCATGGTCATATCCTGGGGTTCACCCTCATGAAGAGATCAAGCTGCCATTGCTCCGAGGGGTGGCTTCTCTCTTTCCCGCCCTATTTCCTCTCTCCCACAGTAGTTTCACCTCTTTATACAGCCAATTCTTGCCTCTGCCACCTCTGACAGTTGGCCAGGCAGTTCTCAGGTCAGGTTGTAGGTCAAATGGTCGAATCTAAATGGTCGACAGGACAAATGGTCGACACCAAAAGGTTGACAGGTCAAATCATCAAATTATTTTTATATTTTTTCACCTTTTTTTTTTTTTTTGGGGGGGGGTCCCCTCCATCCCCCTTTTTTTTGTTGCTAAAAACCACTTTTTTTCCCTAAACGATAACCTAAAAAAAAATATAACTAAAAAAAAATTTTGATCATTTGTCCTGTCGACCAAATTGTGTCGATCATTTGTCTGTCGACCATTTGTCTGTCGACCATTTGACTAGACACCCTCAGGGCATATCTACAGGATGTCCTGGGGGCACCTAAAAATGCAACTTGACATAAATGGCCTTCACACTTCAGGGGTTGCCTGGGCACATCCTACGACCATGGCACAACTATGCTTCACGAAGCCTAGTACTGCCTCCAGTGGAAAATGCTTAACACAAGATTTACTATGTTCCCTCTATGCCAGCTATCAGTTCTAATCCACTGTCTACCATTACACACACATGCCTACGTGTACAGTGTTCCCTTGAATTCAAACCCCTCGTAGAAACCCACTCTCCTCACGTTTTTCCCTTTGCGCTTTTCCTTCTCCTCCTCCACAGACTATAATCTACTTTTCCCCTGCCTGGAGCACGATACGTCTTTTTTCGGACAAGGTAAGGGCACAGATCACTACTCTGGTGACCGAGGTAGTATAAAAGTTAATTGATCGATTGTTCAAACTTTTGGAAAGTTGCAATTGCCTTTTTATTTCGCACGCTAGGTGGCAGTGCTGTCTTAGACAACTTAAAACAAACGCATTTCACTTGAGATTGTGGCTGGTGAGAAATGTCCTATATAGGTGGCAAAAGTCGCGTTAAAAAGCATATTTTGGGCCGAGGTTTACTTGGCAACGTGCAGCATTGGACGGAAACCGAAGCAGATTTCTAAAGAAGCAAGTGTCGTGGGTGGGAGATGTGTACCCACCCCGCCTTCGATCCCCTCAAAAAGTAATGTTTAAAAATGGGGCCAAATGCAAGTTTGGTATCAGAACTTGACGTGAAAAAGGTAGTGGGGATGAGCTACACAACACGTGCTGCTTCTACTCCCCTCTCCACACTACTACTACTCCCTCCTCCACACTACTACTCCCTCCTCCACACTACTACTACTCCCTCCTCCGCACTACTACTACTCCCTCCTCTGCTCTACTACTACTCCCTCCTCCGCTCTACTACTACTCCCTCCTCCGCTCTACTACTACTCCCTCCTCCACACTACTACTACTCCCTCCTCCACACTACTACTACTCCCTCCTCCACACTATTGCTACTCCCCCTCCACACCATTACTCCCTCCTCCACACTACTACTTCCTGCACACTACTACTCCCTCCTGCACACTACTACTCCTGCCTCCACACTACTACTACTCCCGCCTCCACACTACTACTACTCCTGCCTCCACACTACTACTACTCCCTCCTCCACACTACTACTACTCCTGCCTCCACAATACTACTACTCCCCCCTCCACACTACTGCTACTCCCCCTCCACTCTACTACTACTCCCTCCTCCACACTACTACTCCCGCCTCCACACTACTACTACTACTCCCGCCTCCACACTGCTACTACTACTCCCGCCTCCACACTACTACTACTCCCGCCTCCACACTACTACTCCCGCCTCCACACTACTACTACTCCCGCCTCCATACTACTACTACTCCTGCCTCCACACTACTACTACTCCCCCTCCACTCTACTACTAGTCCCTCCTCCACACTACTACTCCCCCCTCCACACTACTACTCCCTCCTCCACTCTATTACTACTCCCTCCTCCACTCTATTACTACTCCCTCCTCCACACTACTACTCCCGCCTCCACACTACTACTACTCCCCCTCCACTCTACTACTACTCCCTCCTCCACACTACTACTCCCTCCTCCACACTACTACTACTCCCTCCTCCGCTCTACTACTACTCCCTCCTCCACACTACTACTCCCCCCTCCACACTACTACTACTCCCGCCTCCACACTACTACTACTCCCACCTCCACACTACTACTACTCCCTCCTCCACTCTATTACTACTCCCTCCTCCACTCTATTACTACTCCCTCCTCCACTCTATTACTCCCTCCTCCACACTACTACTACTCCCTCCTCCACATTACTACTACTCCCTCCTCCACTCTATTACTCCCCCTCCACACTATTACTCCCCCTCCACACTATTACTCCCCCTCCACACTACTACTACTCCCTCCTCCACTCTATTACTACTAATGCCTCCACACTACTACTACTCCCGCCTCCACACTACTACTACTCCCGCCTCCACACTACTACTCCCTCCTCCACACTACTACTCCCACCTCCACACTACTACTACTCCCGCCTCCACACTACTACGCCCTCCTCCACACTACTACTCCCGCCTCCACACTACTACTCCCGCCTCTACACTACTACTCCCACCTCCACACTACTACTACTCCCGCCTCCACACTACTACTACTCCCGCCTCCACACTACTACTACTCCCTCCTCCACACTACTACTACTCCCTCCTCCACTCTATTACTACTCCCTCCTCCACACTACTACTCCCGCCTCCACACTACTACTCCTGCCTCCACACTACTACTACTCCCACCTCCACACTACTACTACTCCCACCTCCACACTACTACTCCCTCCTCCACACTACTACTCCCCCTCCACACTACTACTACTCCCTCCTCCACTCTATTACTACTCCCTCCTCCACACTACTACTCCCACCTCCACACTACTACTACTCCCACCTCCACACTACTACTCCCCCCACTCTACTACTACTCCCCCCCCTCCACTTTACTACTACTCCCTCCTCCACACTACTACTCCCTCCTCCGCTCTACTACCACTCCCACCTCCACACTACTACTACTCCCACCTCCACACTACTACTACTCCCCCCTCCACACTACTACTACTCCCCCCTCCACTCTACTACTACTCCCTCCTCCACACTACTACTCCCGCCTCCCCACTGCTACTCCCGCCTACACACTACTACTACTCCCGCTCCACACTTCTACTACTCCCTCCTCCACACTAATACTACTCCTGCCTCCACACTACTACTCCTGCCTCCACACTACTACTCCCCCCTCCACACTACTACTACTCCCTGCTCCACACTACTACTACTCCCTCCTCCACACTACTACTACTCCCTCCTCCACACTACTACTCCCTCCTCCATACTACTACTACTCCCTCCTCCACACAACTACTACTCCCCCCTCCTACTACTCCCTCCTCCACTCTATTACTACTCCCTCCTCCACACTACTACTCCCTCCTCCACACCACTACTACTCCCTCCTCCACACCACTACTACTCCCTCCTCCACACTACTACTCCCCCCTCCACACTACTACTACTCCCTGCTCCACACTACTATTACTCCCTCCTCCACACTACTACTACTCCCTCCTCCACACTACTACTCCCTCCTCCACACTACTACTACTCCCTCCTCCACACAACTACTACTCTCCCCTCCACTCTACTACTACTCCCTCTTCCACACTACTTCTACTCCTTCCTCCGCTCTACTACTACTCCCTCCTCCACACTACTACTACTCCCTCCTCCACTCTATTACTCTTCCCTCCTCCACTCTATTACTACTCCCTACTCCACTCTATTACTACTCCCTACTCCACTCAACTACTACTCCCTCCCCCACTCAACTACTACTCTCTCCCCCACTCAACTACTACTCCCTCCCCCACTCAACTACTACTCCCTCCTCCACTCTACTACTCCCTCCTCCACACTACTACTCCCGCCTCCCCACTGCTACTCCCGCCTACACACTACTACTACTCCCGCTCCACACTTCTACTACTCCCTCCTCCACACTAATACTACTCCTGCCTCCACACTACTACTCCTGCCTCCACACTACTACTCCCCCCTCCACACTACTACTACTCCCTGCTCCACACTACTACTACTCCCTCCTCCACACTACTACTACTCCCTCCTCCACACTACTACTCCCTCCTCCATACTACTACTACTCCCTCCTCCACACAACTACTACTCCCCCCTCCTACTACTCCCTCCTCCACTCTATTACTACTCCCTCCTCCACACTACTACTCCCTCCTCCACACCACTACTACTCCCTCCTCCACACTACTACTCCCCCCTCCACACTACTACTACTCCCTGCTCCACACTACTATTACTCCCTCCTCCACACTACTACTACTCCCTCCTCCACACTACTACTCCCTCCTCCACACTACTACTACTCCCTCCTCCACACAACTACTACTCCCCCCTCCACTCTACTACTACTCCCTCTTCCACACTACTTCTACTCCCTCCTCCGCTCTACTACTACTCCCTCCTCCACACTACTACTACTCCCTCCTCCACTCTATTACTCTTCCCTCCTCCACTCTATTACTACTCCCTACTCCACTCTATTACTACTCCCTACTCCACTCAACTACTACTCCCTCCCCCACTCAACTACTACTCTCTCCCCCACTCAACTACTACTCCCTCCCCCACTCAACTACTACTCCCTCCTCCACTCTACTACTCCCTCCTCCACACTACTACTACTCCCCTCTCCACACTACTACTACTCCCTCCTCCACACTACTACTACTACTCCCACACCTTCTCCCTCAATCACCCTACCTTTCATTTCCACAGTAACCTTTCTTTCACTCTCTACTCTCCCACTAATAGTCCAACTCACACACGATTCACGCCCACTCACACCCTAGCACTACTCTCTCCCACCACCCAATAACTCACTTTGCACACTCCTCTAACAAGTCTTCTCCACGTTCCTCTGTTCCGTCATTCCTCCGCCTGGTCTCTTGATCCTCCTGCTGCACCCTTGCCCTCACCCGAACAACCCACCCCTTCCTGTTTCATGAGATGATATGATTGGTTATTTATAACGCGCTTAATATCCAGAGGTTTCTAAGCGCAGACTCGGGGATCGAAACTGTGTTGCTCCGTGTCGTCTTGTTTCCAAGACGAGCACGTTGCCCCTGAGCTATCCTCCCGAGACCATGCCCACCATTTTATCCATCCTTCCACCCTCCATTCGCTATCGCCATCTACTGGTTCCTGGGCCACCCGCTGACTGTCCTTTTCCCAGAGGTTGGGTTACAATCAGCACCC
This sequence comes from Ambystoma mexicanum, assembly GCF_040938575.1. Taxonomy (NCBI): domain Eukaryota; kingdom Metazoa; phylum Chordata; class Amphibia; order Caudata; family Ambystomatidae; genus Ambystoma; species Ambystoma mexicanum. The sequence goes on from NC_090931.1 coordinate 131,161,165, forward strand.
CATTCAAAAAGGGTCTTAAGCCCTGTCCCTTTTCCGTTCGCATGTCCGCCTGTCTACCGCAATGGCTGACTGGCCCAAGAAAGGGTACACAGTCGTGCAGACACGAAGGCACAGTCTTGTGAGAAAACGGCTATTGTACTTCTAGAATCACTAAACCTGGCTTCAGACTGATGATCTGCCAGTGACGCCAGTAAGCCCACCCCAAGCATGGGTTCACCACCTGCTTAAGATCATTATTTCCCTCGACCTCCCAGGCACAGCCAGAGCACTCAAACCTGTAGTAACCACCTAGTATGCACCACCCAACACTTCACCCGAGTGACTATCCGCCCAGCTTTTGTCCGGCAGAAGCACCGAAACCCTGAGCCGAGGGTCAGAGAAGAGCATCTCTCAGTCATGGATGTGCACAGAGACGCCTCCATATCCACACAGAACCTGATACGGCCATTGCTGTATCCTCCGGCACTGCCTTAAATTGACCATAGAATTCAAGTGACGTCCTTCAACTCATCCCCCCCCCCCCCGAGTAGACTCTCGAGGTGAGGGCTACCTCCTTTCCAGTTCCCAATCACCAGATTGGATGGGGGCCGAAGGGTCCGGCATTTATAGTGGAACCAAAACAAAACAGAAATCATGGTCAACACATGCAACAGTGGACCACAGGCACCACTACCTGTCTGCCACGTACAAATGGGAAGGAGACCGGAAACCTCAACCGTGATAAACAAATCTGGGAATGCTCATGGACAGTGGAGTGGACTCACTCTAGGACCACAAGTCAATGCAATAGAATGGAACATCGTCTACTACTTAATGTTCAATCAGATGCATCTTTCCATATCTTAGCTAGGAGCCTGACCATCATTTCACTAATATTGTCAAGAATCGACGACACAAACAGCCTTCACCTAGCTATGCCGCACTACCCCACCAAAAAGTGACAATGCTTACAAAACAGGGTGGAAAGACTTCGGCTAAGAATAAACAGGAGGGAACACATCAGCCCAGCCTCGAGAAGCATCTGCTGGTTAGCAGTGAAGAAAATAATCAGTTTCAGGTCTTTGCCGTGCTTCAATTTACGCAATGCATTTAGTGCACAGGTCATTCCCACGATTGCCCTTGCTGTGCCGTGCACTCTACCCGATTCCTGCTCGCCTCACAGCAATATGCCCCCACCTCCACCAGCCCCCTTGTCAAGTGTCGTCCCCGGCCCCCTCTCCTGCCCACTGCCACCCGGCCCACCGCACTCACCTCCTCAAGCACGGTTCCGTTTATTTGTTTGAGACCGCTTTGTCCTCGCTTCCTCTTCCCACCCCTTATCGGTCTACTTTGCACCATTCCTGCCCCCTCCCCACTTACTTGCTCAAGCTTCCACCTACATTGCCACAAAGACCCTTCAAGGCAAAGCCACACAGTAAATGCCTGTGCTGTAAATGACAGGGCATGCAATACAGGTTACTACCACGGAAGATTCTTACATCTAGCAATGACAAACTTGTTGGATGTAGATGCTATGAGGAAACACATAAGGAGATGCAACATTCCCCAACCACACAGAAAAACTGCAGTATTCCATCCCAAACGCAATGCGAACAACAGATGGTAATCTGACCATGTCACAAGGGCAGTGGTCGAAGAAAGCGGGAGCGGTTTGGGAGCGGTGATCCTCTACTTTTTAAAATTAAGTTTTACTGTTCCTATACTTTTATTTGAAAAAGAAACCTTTCCAGAACGTTTTGTTTTAATATATAAGTGTAGGAAGAGGTTGCAACTTGCACTTCAGTGCACTGCACTGAATGTTCCTTTAAACAGCAGGTGCATTGGTTTGGGGGTTTGTATGGCGTGCGGCAGGGGGCAGTGCAATGAGGTTTGTGGGGAGTGGGGACAGGCCAGCAGGGAGCATAGTTCCACTACTTCTTTTTGTACACTTCGACCACTGCACGAGGTAGGGGGCAGCACTCTCAGCCTGGGGTGGGAGGCCTACCAGGGCAGAAGCCAGAACCATTCCTAGCCCAGAGGGGCACAGTGGTAGCTCAGAGGGCCCCAATTCCTGTCTCCTCCCAAAGGCAGGAACTAGACAGTTGCATCTTCAATACAAACTAACCTCGGGAGGAGAGAGGGAGAGAAAGAGAGAGGGAGAGAGAGGGATAAAGAGAGAGGGAGAGGGAGAAAGAGGGAGAAGGAGAGAGAGAGATACAGGGAGAGAGAGAAAGGGAGAGAGAGAGGGAGAGGGAGAGGGAGTGAGAGGGAGAAGGAGAGAGAGAGATACAGGGAGAGAGAGAAAGGGAGAGAGAGAGGGAAAGGGAGTGAGAGGGAGAGGGAGAAAGAAGGAGAGAGAGGGAGAGGGAGAGAGGGAGAGAAAGAGATACAGAGAGAGGGATAGAGAGGGAGAGAGAGAGATACAGAGAGAGAGAGAGGGAGAGGGAGAAAGAGGGAGAGAGATGGAGAGGGAGAGAGAGAGAAAGAGATACAGAGAGAGGGAGAGAGAGGGATACAGAGAGAGAGAGAGAGAGAGAGGGAGAAAGAGGCAGAGAGATGGAGAGGGTGAGAGGGAGATAGAGGGATACAGAGAGAGGGAGAGAGAGGGAGAGAGATGGAGAGAGAGAGATACAGAGAGAGGGAGAGGGGGAGAGAGGGAGAGGGAGAAGGTCTGAGGGAGAGGGGGGGGGACAGCTAGAGGGGGAGAGGGAGAGGGCGCGGGGAGGAGAGAATGAGAGATGCCCTACCACTCAGCCTAAAGCTTCTATAAAAGAAAACGTGGACAGTCTCCGGGCGTTGGGCGGTTCTTTGAGTCATCTGTGAATAACACTGCTTAATGTTTAGAACATTTCAAAACCTGTATTCTCAATACACCAGGATACAGAACTACTCACAACCTAGTGAGCGGCAAATAGACTTCAAGACGCTGCCACAAAATTGTCACTATCGCACAACCTGGCACCTATTCAACAAACAATGAACTACAATGAGCACAATAAGCAAACATTCAACGAGGAACAACACAACAAAACCCTAATTGCAGCAACCCAAGCACATCGGGTTAGCATGTCAAATAGGGACATCCCCTTGCAACACCCCAATCAACCGAGGAGATGCGGAAATCACACTTGGAATGACACAACAAGAAACAAATCTACAAGAAAACACATAATACAGCCTCCAACAAAGTTTCGTCTAATAGACACCCAACAACCCAGAATAAAAAATCGCTTGAATGCACTGAAGGAATAAACACCCAACAAGGGACGGAAACCATGCATTCTCCACTGACTCGAATCATCCTAGGACAGCATGCCATACCCTCCAGCATCACCACCACCGCCATGCCATACAGGCTCAACCCTCCAGCATCACCACCACCGCCATGCCATACAGGCTCAACCCTCCAGCATCACCACCACCGTCATGCCATACAGGCTCAACCCTCCAGCATCACCAGCACGTCATGCCATACAGGCTCAACCCTCCAGCATCACCGCCACCGTCATGCCATATAGGCTCAACCCTCCAGCATCACCGCCACCGTCATGCCATACAGGCTGAACCCTCCAGCATCACCACCACCGTCATGCCATACAGCCTCAACCCTCCAGCATCATCACCACCGCCATGCCATACAGGCTCAACCCTCCAGCATCACCACCACCGCCATGCCATACAGTCTCAACCCTCCAGCATCACCACGACCGTCATGCCATACAGGCTCAACCCTTCAGCATCACCACCACCGTCATGCCATACAGGTGCAAACCTCCAGCATCCCACCACCGTCATGCCATACAGGCGCAACCCTCCAGCATCACCACCAACATCATGCCATACAGGCTCAACCCTCCAGCATCACCACAACCGTCATGCCATACAGGCTCAACCCTCCAGCATCACCACAACCGTCATGCCATTCAGGCGCAACCGTCCAGCATCATCACGACCGTCATGCCATACAGGTTCAACCCTCCAGCATCACCACCACCGCCATGCCATACAGGGTCAACCCTCAAGCATCACCACCACCGTCATGCCATTCAGGCGCAAACCTCCAGCATCGCCACCACCGTCATTCCATACAAGCACAACCCTCCAGTATCACCACCATCGGGAAACCAGACACCCCCCAACAAGGTCATCAAAAGAACAGAAGGAGCAAACCAACAAACGCAAACTAACCTGCATGGATACTCAAATGGCACTGGGCCAGCAAACCACTCAAGCACAGCCCATTTAAAGTCAAACTAATCTGCATGAATGCTTTGAAACATGGCCGGAAGCATGACACGTATGAGCCGAAACCCTCTTTCAACGTTCCCCATCACCAATATCAATGATGAATACGAGCATGTCCGATTAATTCCACTTTCAAACAATGCACACGAAACAGAACTAAGTAACCACCTCCCTTTTCCCCCACCCTCACTCAGCACATGCTCTCCAACTGGCTAACAAAAACGTCTAGAAATTGCCCTCAACCAACACCGGTTATATGTGATATTACCGAAGCACACATGTCAGAGTGGTACATTTCATCGCGACCAAAATACCGAAAAATAGATTTTTTTTTTTTATCTGGGAGCCCCCCCATGCCCTCTGTTTTTCTATCCTTATAAACCCACCCCAACTGCATCCTGACCCATTTTAACCCCTCACTCCTCTACCCTATATTTATTTAATATTTACAGCATTTTTCGGTATTTTGGTCGCAATGAAATGTACCACTCTGAAATTAGCTTCGGTAAAATGACTGGGTACCCCAACACCAACATAGTAACAACTCTTCACCTCCCCGATCAACTTATAAATGCATCCACTGACTGTGACTGGCTGCAACTCATAGATCTTCCCTTGACTCCGTAGGTCTCCCATCAGGAAACAGAAAGCCCCCTGAGGTTCACATCACAAGCCACCTAGGAAGAAAACACACACACATGCGCAAGTTGCTCCTCGTACGACACACACCAGCAGTTAAGCGGAACACCTTTGTCTTCTCCCTCAGCCAACCAACCCTCCTCTCATTTTAGTGTGCGTGAGGTCCTGGAGATCATGACAATGGCAGGGGTGGGCAGTACAAATCTTAATGCCATAACATACTATTCAATGGATGTTTGGCCCTTATGGCCAACATTTTCAAGCAATAATCCCCTGCATGCAGATGGCAGTCAGCTGTACCTCACCTGGGTGTGGCAAATCACTAGGGAAAAGCTTCCTTCATATCCAGGCCCGGATGAGGAACAACAGCTGCCGCCCCCTTAGCATACCCGATGCAGTGATCCCATTGGATGCCCTTTGACAATCTCTGCACATTGGGTTTGCCCTGTGCCCAGCGGTGGTGCTGGCCATTGGCTAGGGAGGGCTGAAGCCTTCCTAGAATGGTGACAAAGGCATTGTGAAGTATACAAGGCTCAGCATCTTCTCCCATGCTGGGAACAATGCCTCTTGCAGGCACCCTCTTCCTTTGTAATACAGGGCTGCCGGAGCAGACACCGCAGTCGGTGAGGATTAATGTGTGCAGGGACCCTAGTCGCTGACCAATTGCCGCCCCTATGAAGGAAATTGATGGTCATTTGAAGTACCATTGAGACAGATGCATTTGGGATCTGATATCTCCAAAGTAAATGTCATTTTACAGTAAACCTCTTGCTTTAAATGATAAAAAGTTCGCCATTTTGCAGCTTTGGCTATGTCTTACTTATCATCAACAGCAACAAGTTGGACTAAATAATTAATGAAAGAAGGGGACAACCACACAGGCTCTTCTGGACTGCGTCTTTAAATCTTAAAAAGTGGATTAACCCATAGGGCAGTTTACAGGAATCGCAAATGATCCCCTGTCAGGTATGAAATAATCTGCAAGTCCTCACTTTTAGGCTTTCTACATAATGCATTATGGTACTAGCAGTCCTGCATTTATAATGTGAACCCATGTACACGTACTGCACACAAATGCCAAGTGACGTGACCAAAGAAGATAGGACTGTGGAACAGGATGTGTCATCTTTCCTGCCAGCTGTTGCACCAGCATCTGCTTCTCTCTTGTGATATCAGGCGAGACCGGCAGTCAGTGATGTGTCAGCATTACGAGCCGCTGAGGGCAATTCAAAGTGTGTCTATACTATGTCAGCCAGTCAGTAAAGCTTTATTCTGCAAATGTGCCCTTAGCCCACACACAATCAAGTACGCAAAGAGGGAATACATTAGTTACCTACGCAAAGGTAGACAACACTATGGCTTATGCTACTTCACAAGCAGATTACTCTTGTGTGGTAAACCATGGACCTATTACGGGGTGCCCAGCGTATATGGTGGTACCGGCTGATACGGAGTATGAAACAGTGGTGTATAATACTGACCTGGAAAACATGGAGGTTGGACCTGTGACAAGATGGAGTAAGGAGGCTGAGAAGGGGCTATCATTTTGGCTATAGACGTTTATTCAAATAAAGAAGCTCTTCTCCCACTATTTCTAGAGGGGAGTTCCCTACCTCACCCTAGAATAACTTGGGTGCTCGTCAGGATGTAAGTCAAAAACCAACATACCGTCCTCTGTCCAAACCACCTACTCTATCCCTACCACTAAACCAAGAAACAAAGGATTCAATGAACTCCTTATCCAAGCAACCAGGAGAATGGCCGTTCTGTGTCAAAAGACCTTTTTAGAAAAACAATTAAAAAAAAAAAAAGAAAACAATTCATAAAGACCGCTCTGAGAATGCTCACAGCGGTCTTTCTAAATCAAAACTGTCACGCCCCTGGCTGCATCCGAGTGCGTGCGTGAGCTGACTGGTGGACCGAGATAGGCAGCAGAAGACGGGTTACAGGTAATTGTGTATTTGAGTGCATGTGTGTGTAGTTATTTATTTCATTTTAGTTCTTATATTGCGCAACACGCCCATAGGCCTCAAAGCACACAGACAAAACATAAAACAATACCCAACACAACATAATCAGAAAGGAAACATAGTAGCAAGGATTTATCAACGGTCCACTATCAGATTCAAGTCAGAGAGCAGGTTGGAAAAATGGTTAGTTAGCCAGAAAAAAAGGAAGATTACTGCGGCTGCGTCCAATAATCACACTGTGCCTATTGTCTTGCGGACACCACCCCTTCAGCTGCATCCTACGCAAGACCTTCAAGTGGAGACCTCTAATGATCCCTGGACCAGTTCTTTCACGAAGTCAGGCCATCACCTTATTCCTGAGGGCCTCTCTGGGTTCCGGCTTTACAGGAGATATAACATTAGTAATAATAATGTTTCTTAGGTCCAGAGCAAGTTCTCTCAGTGCCTCATTGGCGATACGTGACATCTGTGATTTCCCGAGTCAGACAGTCCTAAAAGGATTGGGATGGATTTTGGTATGGACTCTGGGAGCACCACAGGATGAGGCTGAACCCCGGTCCACATCCGCCGGAGCCAACCCTCAGGAGCATGCTCATTGGCGCCACCAGGGAACGATAGTAACATCAAGGTAGTGGGATGCTGTATCACGTCTTCAGGTATCAGCGGCTTGAAGGTAGTCAAGTCACCTGACTCAATCCTACTACTTTTATCGGTATACCGTCCTTTCATCGCCAGGCTTTCTAACACCTGCCTTTTAAACGTGAAGAGAATAACGAAAAACTTTATCAAATTTTTGGGCGGGGGGGCAGTTGGGGGGTTGGGTATAGTAAAAAATAAGTGCGGGCGGAGGACGTTTTTCGTTATTCTTTCCACGTTTCAAAGGCAGGCATTAGAAAGCCGAACTTTGAAATAACATAGAACCCTTTTATCCTCGGTAAGAACAAAGTCAGATTCTTGCTGACAAGTTTGGCAGCCCACGTTACCCAAATCAGCAGACCAGGGTATATCCGTTTGGCAGGAGTTATCCTCCATAACAGGGCGTACCAATGTGGCGAGCTTATCCAACAACTTCAACCATATGCAGAAATCAAACCGATTTCTGCATTGAAGTAGCTCTGCAGCTATTCTTTGTTTTGTCAACTGCCATTTGAGAGGGCAAAGCTGTTCTGTCTCCGTCTCTCTTTCAGCAGAATATTCAGAATTGGCTCCCGGGTTTTCCAGCAGTGGGGTAATTGTTTTTTCCCTTTTATTGGGCCACAATTGAGAAGTGGTCATAACCTCCAACTGGGGGGTTAAAGCCTCACACAAGGTACCCTGTCTTGTCAGGACCATTTCTCAGGAAAATGTATCAGCAATGTATCAGCAATGTATCAGCACTGTATCAGCAATGTATCAGCAATGTATCAGCAATGAACCAACTGTGATGCCATCAGTAAGTTCCAAATGGGAACTCTGAAGGACATGCTGGTGCTTCAGTGAAAAACATGCTGGTAGGGGTCTGAACTCCCAGCAGGTCAGGCCTGCAGGTAGTACAGCGCCCCTACCATGAAACACGGAGTGACCCGGTCCGTAACTTGTTACCGGCACCTTTATTACCCCACCGGGTCACTCATAATGAGGCCCATTCTAATAAAGAAATTGACCCATCGACCAGAGCACTCATTGAAACAATTACTCTCAGAGCACACCTATGAAAGGAGGCAAAAGCTTCCTGATGTTGAGGCTGCAAAGATGGTATTCCAGAGTGAGAGTTGTGTGTCTGAGAGAGGAGGAACTGAAGAGCCAGAGAGTCAGAACCTGCATTCGCTCGGCCAACTGGTTAGAAAGACACAGAACCAGAGGTCATTGAGACACACTTTAGAATAGGCCAGGTGAAAGGGTCATCATAGAGTTAATAGCCTGCTAGGAACTAGGTTACAGAGATTGGCAACAGCCACTCTTTGACAAGAGAGTTGGGAGAGGAGCAGGGTTTTGGCTCTAGGCCAGATACTGTTGGAATCTACAAAATGGAATCTTGTTGGAATCCAAAGGAATTTGAAACCTTGGAGAAATCATGTAGAGAGTAGAAACTTCTAACCAAGAGTATCCAGTGAATTCCTGCGCAATGCCACAATAAAGCACCCAAAGGGGAGATGCAGGTCTTAGCTGGTAAAGCAGCTAAAGAATCCTTAGGCCCGGAATATAGCTCAGGGGCAACGCGATGACACGGAGCAACACAGGTTCGATCCCTGGGTCTGCGCTTAGAAACTTCTGGGTATTAAGCGCATTATAAATAACCAATCATAATTATAGGGCATGAGAGGTACAATACAAGGCTTCCCCAGCACATCTTAGTAACAACGATGGGATCATCTGGCAGCGCCAAGCCACACACAAAGGCAAAGAAGTACCGGACCACTTTAAACAGCCATTACAGTGCCAGTGCTCTCAGGGCTACTAACCAGGGTGAGGAGGTCCCAGGAACCTGTGGTTTAGCTCAGGGAACGGACATTGGACTCATGACCCTAGGTGTTTGCATAATAAGCCCTTCACTTGATTTTGGGAAGGTTGCCATCCAACACTTATTTATAGAAACATCCCTGTTTTGTCGCCTTGGCTCACCCGCTAGGTCCTGTAGGAGTGTAGCCCACCCGTATCCTCATAAAGAGGGACTGCGAGTCTAGGGAACTGTGCAGGGAATCCTTCCGAGGCTTGCTACAGAGGCTAAGGATTCTCAACCCTTACCCATGGCCACCTGGCTCCACAGGATAGACCACCTGGTGGCTAAGAGACTCTTCTTGATCTTAATCCAAGGGTGCCAACGAGACCTATTTTCTTTACGCTGACACCCACATTTCCACTGCCTTGACCACTTTTTTTTTTTAATCTCAGAACGAAACTGATCTTAGCTCATTCATTTCTGTTCTCCCATACTCGGGACAATAGTAAGATACGTGGATTTGTTTTGGTTTTGGAGCTGGAATACTGAGTCCATGACCTAGGGGAAATACACACATATTTTGCCAAAATAACTGCGACCAGGCAGTTACTGCGACTTCCAGCCTACACAATATTCTGACTCCCATTAATGCGCCCAAGGGGAGCAGGAGTTGCGGGGGTGTGGCCCGCTCTCCTTGGTCGTGAGTCAGGGGTTGCAGGGGTGTCCCCTGCCTTCCATTACGGTAAGCGGAAGAAAAAACAAGGACCCAGCTGTGTCAGCACTGCCACCCGTAAGTGGGACGTACTGACGCTGCAGGGGTACAAGGCAGTCGGCGGCAAACACAGAAGTGCGCTGCAGTAAAGGTAAGTGGGGAGTGCAGGCTAAAGGATTGCGGACCGGGCCATGCAGCCAAAGTGATCTATCGGATCAGTGTACCGAACCATAATTGGGAGTCGACATTTTCGTCAGCGGAAGTACGGGCGGCGCAGTGACCACATAGATTTGCCCTAGGGGGTGGGAAACTATGCCTTGGGTGTCCTGTTTTTCTGGGCAGAGCAGCTCTGAGGGTGGACTTCACTTGACAAGTCCCCGCCCAGCTTCCGTATACCGGGACACCTCTCTTCAGGTAGCCCCCCTACCCTGCCAGTTCCCTGAAGAGGGAAAACCGAGATCAAACCCATGCCCCCTCACCCCAGGCGCATATACAGAAGAACAGCAGGAAGAACAAGGAGCGCACTTATCATTTGAACCAGGCCCCAGCGCACCCATGGGTGACAAATATGCTGAAACACACACACTTCCATGCTACATTAGAATCAATGCTGCAATATCAGAATCTACAAACACAAAAACCCCTGCTTAAAGGCTTGCAAATGCCTATATGAATTAACATGGTCTAATTGCACAGTGTAAAGCCATGTTTCAGGAAAATTACAGCCAAGTTCATTTCTCTCACTGAACACTGGCTGCAGAAGCCTTCAGCAATGCTCCTCGCAAAACCCACGAGCTGCCAAGGTCGCACATTCAAGATAAGATTGCTTTCTGCAGACAAACATTTTTAATTCTCCACAAATGCGAATAAACCACGGCAACCCAGTGTGTTTTTTTTTCTTTCTGGGAAAGAAAGACATTTTCTCTAGGACTCGCACAACATTTGAAACATAATTGTAACAAGAATGGCTCAGCCCAGCCAATCAGCGCTCAGAGCTCAAGTGCAAACTGCTTGCTTCAGCTAAAAAGTTATGGGAACAAAGTCATAATGTAACAGGTTAGAATTAGGTAATGGGGGCTGGCACAGCTAAACCAACCCACTGACGCAAAAAGGCTAACATCCAATTGTCAGGCTCTCTATAAGGGCTACATAGGTAACCTATCACTTAGCAGCCAATAGCAGGAGGAGATAGGTTTCTGGGAACTGATCCAATTCTGTGAGGTCAGCCTGCAGTGTAATTATAAAGCTGGCTTGCAAGCCAGCCCCGGGGGAGACGGCGCCTGAACTCTCGATGTGCACGATGCTCTACGTGTTTTTTTTCTTTTTTGCTGCCCAGAAATAAACGCAGTTTGGAACATGCTGCTGCCTGCTTGGGATTCTGTTGCATTTCTGAGGGCCATATGGGAGGTGTTGGGGTCTCCCATAGCTGGTGAGGGTATGGCTGCTGGCCCCCCACTGCCCTGGTGGGGGTCCAGCTTCTCCCCAACAAGTTGGTGCCCTCTGTGAGGCTCATTGCTCATTGTAACATGGGTGAATGAGCATTGCCTGCGCAAGCCCTGCGTTGAACTGCAGTCCCTGCCGCCGACTCAAGGAAGCTGTGGGACCCTCGCCTGCACCTGAAGACCACCGGAAAACGCGTAACCGTCTAAAGGCATCGGGGGCCACTTGGAAATACCCCGCTTGAGGGCAGGTGAGAGCCCTGCAGGAGAAGGGGTCCGGTGAAGTGCCTTGAGGGGTGTCCAGCAGCAGAGCAAGTGCCAGTGCAGCATAGGAAATGTAAGTCAACCAGCAACATGGGCTTTGAGGGGGGGGAAATGTTTAAAGTATTATGATGCATTGTTGATCAGTATGTTTCAGAAATGTTAAGTTCTTTTGTTTGGGTAGAAACAGGGGGAGGCATTGTAAATTGGGTGGTGGGTGATTGTACATTGTCGCAAAATTCGGCGCATTGGTGGTGATCGGCACGTGAATTGTTGGGACTGGAGCGGTGGCAGTTGCCCCTTCTTGTGTTTATGAGGATATTGGGTGGGGAAGTGACTCCCCACATATGGAAAGGAGTGCCGCGCTGGTTGGTCCGGATGGCGATTTCATGTACAGGGGTGTGGATTTCCTATGAATTGACATTATTGAGTAGATGAGGTTCCCTGCTAATTGAGCGTTTTAGTTCAGTGAGTGGATGATGTTTCCCCGCAGGAAGTAGCTAGATTGTTCCCGAGTGCGGAAGATAATTGACTGGTTAAGCTCCCCTAGTGAGGGGCGTGTCACACGTGAGGCGACGCAGCGTGCGCAGTCCAATTATAAGAGTTTTTAATGTGGTTCACCTTGTTCCAGTTGAGACAGGAAGACAGCTGTGGGGATTGTGGGGTTTTATTTTGGGATTTTTGTGGGGTTGGGAGAAATGGGTTATTGTTCTGTGTATGCACATTTGTCTGTTCATTTGCACCGTGTTTTTAGTTTGGTGACGTCACCTTCAGATTGATGCATAGGACACCGAGTTTTGATGGTGAGGAGATAGTGGTGTGGTTTTGGATTTGGAGAATAGGTGACCCAGAGGCAGTGTGTGGAAGACACATGCGCAAGATTGTGGGGGCGTGCCGGAGAAGGCAATGGTTTGGTGAAGATGGGCTGCACGTGGAGTGCACTGGCTAAGGTGCGGAGCCAAGAAGGCTCACAGAAGTTGAAAAATGTTCAATTATCTTCTAACTTTTGCTCCCTGAACAGCGGACTATCGAAATTTTCAAATTGAATAGAGGTAAAATGTATCACACAATACAGAAATGACTCCCCTTCACCTGTTGTGTAGCACACAGCTTCCATGCCGAAATAAGTCAGTAAACATAGTGTGCAAAGATTCAAAAGTACTGAAGGTAAATTACAAAAGACCATGGCTGCTCATAGGCGGCTTCTCCAGAAGCGTGCAGCAATCGCTAAGGACACACATACACAGCACTTACACGGGAATAGCTTTAAAAGCACATGGCTACAGTTGAACTGTGTGCATGAAGGAAAGGGAAGATGCGAGGGGTCAGCTGATGCTGAACCAGCACGAGCAGAGGGAAGAGGGGACTCACCCTTCTGAACCTCCGTGAGTGTAATATTTGATGACACAGATGGTAAGCAAGGAATGCATTGCATGAGAGAACTGAAAACAGCAGAAGGACATTTAAACACCACACACACACACACACACACAATCACAATACACTAAAGCGAACAAACAGGAAGGTGCAGAACAACCCACTACTAGCACAGGAGTGAGCAAGGGAGGGCTGCAGTGCATGGAAGCAGATTTGAAGGCACAGGTACAGAGGATTTAAATTTAAAGGGAAGATAACGGCGGAGGTGCAAGGAGTAACAATAGCAACAGAGAGGGGGAACTGAAAAGGGAAGAAAGGGATTGGAGGAGGAGAGGCCTGAACGAGACAGCACAGCCAAACATGATAGAGGATCAGTAAGCATGCATGGGGTTATGGAAGGGAGGAAGGAAGGATAGCGCGCCAGACATTGACTGTGTGCATTGTAGATTGTGGCAAGAGAATACGGTTAATAAATAAATAAAATGGCAGGGGCAGAGAAAGGCAGATGAGGACAAGTAGGCACAAAATAAATGATTAATGTATGCAATGGGAGGGGCAGTTAAAAACAGCCTCAACACACACGCACAAGAATCACAATAGCAGTGTCAACAACCACCACAATATGCACCGCCCATGTGGGGAGGATACATGGGGCAGGACGGGATCATTTCAGCAGACACCACAAGCACCAACGCAGGCACTGTCACCACTACATGTACAGACACAACAAATGACAGCACCACTACCCCAGGACTGACAAGAATCACAACACAGGGGCGCTGCACAGCAGCCAGCACCCATACAGAACACTGACACAATAGCAATGGTACCGGTTACATGACTGGGAGGGGTCTTCTCGATGGGGAACAAACCTTTCAAAGGACATAGATTGACATTATACCGCTAATAGGACAGCCCAAGAAAAACTTGATTTGACTCACTCTGCCACACACACTCATGCTCCACCTCCCCGACAGAGCGGGCGAGACGCACGCCGACACACACACTCGCGCACACTCAATAATGCAGAGGACAATTGCATAGGGGTGGTGATAGGTATCAAAACATTTTCTTTTCTGGGTGACAGTGGGGCGACTAGGCCATGCATTAGGGAAGAGACATTTGTGACATCATGAGCGATGTGGATATGACCACCTTATTAACAGAGAAATCCATAACTTGTTAAACACGAGGCATACACATGTTGAAAGTAAGGAAGATTGTTTAAGCATAATGGGGGTGCACGGTACAGAGGGGGGTGCATAATGATAGCGCATCACAAGAGAGTACATTTAGACACATTTTGAGCACACATCTTTCAGCGAGGAGACTGGGCTCATGAATACACGAATAACACAGAACAATTAAATGAGACACACAAGGTGGAGGAAGGTGCACTTGAGGGGTGCGTACATTTCATTGACAGTTCACCACGGGAGGAGAGAAATAGAGGTAAAGGATGGATGATCAATGTTCCCAACAGACTCAATTTGGTGACTAAATAACACAGTGCAAGTAGTAATGCCACTAGCGCTTTTGAACACAGCACTGTCACAAATGCATTAGCCAACACACATAGGGAAAGAGGTCATTGCTGCACGAACTGGAGAATAATGGTTGTATTAAAATTTGAGAGCAGATATTGGGGGGAGAAATATATTGTTTAAATGTAACAGTAATTACAGTAGTGGAGTAATAAAATACTAGACTAAATGAGTAATTAACAGAGTAGGTAGGGTTTAAAAAGTTGACATTGGGTGGGATAGAGAGCATGGGAGTAAATTGTGAGGGTTGGGTTTGAAAGAAAAGAGGAAATAAATAAATAAATAAATAAATAAATACAAAGAGGGGGGAGGGACAGGTAGCGAATAATTGGTAGCGAATTTCATTAGGACCAGCTTAAAGTGCCGGCAGTTCACTGTGAGACACGCCCTGAGAAGTTGAGAGAGGAGCCATAGAAAAAAAGATTTAAAAACCCTGCGATTATCTTAACTAAGTAACATGGTCCACTTAATTTAGAAACACAGCCACCCTATATGACAAATTTACCACCCTGATGTTTCCCTGTTTAGCTTGTCAGTGCCTGATGCCCCACGGGACCAAGGCACGCACTATAATAGCTTACAACAAAAGCACAGTAAATATAAAGATCCAAAGGCCCATTTGTACACTAGCACCTAAATTGGGTATATATGATCCAAGTGTGTAATGAGTATCTTCACATAAATTAAGTGCCTACCCATTTTCTGGGTACATTCCGAATTGTGTAATAATTTACAGTCAGACCGCCATTGAACGCCACCAGGTGGTGACAGGATGGTGCATAGGTGTACCATTGGCTCCTCCCACTAGGACACTGAATAGTGTGAGAGTAGTGCAGAGAGGTTAGGTCAAGAAATTGAAGAATATGTAAATTCTCAGGTCTCAAGCGCTTCCATTTCATTTCTCGTCAGATATAAAGGACCCAGGGCAGGCCTGAAGACAACGGACAACCAACACCCAATGGCTATGGACTACAGTGGGACATTTTCCCCTCCTGACAGACTTTGTTAGATGTGTGAGGCGTCAAGCCCTACAAAGCGGTGGCCACCCTGGCAACGAGGGAGCAACGATCAACAGGGCCAACGCAAGAGATTTTCATGAACTGCAAAATAGCACGAACACTCCCGAGTTAGGGAAACATGGCCATCCTATGGTCCAACGCACACTAGCAACTAGAATAGGGACTGACACACGCATTTCCAAAGTTTAATTGAGTTTCATATTACATTTTGTGCACCTACAGCTGTAACACTGTTTTGTTCCTTCTCTTTTCCCCGCACATGCAGGTTGTTGCGTATGTATGCTGTTAGAAATGTGTAGGAAATTTCCTTAATGTTATCTTCCATTAGAAACTGTGAGGCCTACTGATTAAAACATTGTGAAGCATTCCCCACTCAATTGCCCACCCTATCAAGAACCTCAGACCCCTTAGAGCATGTTTCCCTGAAGTATATTTCCTTGCTTCCATTGAATAAACAGCCCAAGATTTTCCCTACCCATATTGAGAACTTTTGAAAACACGAAATGTCCAGGGGGAGGTTTGATTTTTGCCCTTAGTGATTGTTTAGTTTGCGGAGCTTGAGGTTACTAACAAGTACTAACGTATTAACGCCTTTCTTGCGATTTTCAGGCGGGCAACTTTATCATCTCATCAGCTGCAAGGACCCAGCAGCGTAAGTGGTTATGGGCACGCAAATAAGGACTTTTACCTTCACAATGGGACTATTAATGATGAACGAAATAATGGGGGTGGTAATTTGAAAATTATATGTAATAGTGAGCATTACCGCTGTATCCCCTGCTAACATTCCCTAACCTAAGCAGGAAGAGTTACGGCGTCAGTGGGTGAGGAAAAGTTGCTGCTAAAGTAAGGAGAGTTAAGGGCAGACACAAAGGGAGTAAAACATACACATAACACACATAGCAGAAGTGACCAACAACATGCACACATGTACAAAATTGGTAGGGACACCACTGGAGAGAGCTGTCCTGACTGTTCTTTAACATATGCCGGAAGAGAATTGATTACAACAGACATTACCACAGCAGAGCACAACGCCCATGTATGCCAAGGTGCGAAGAAGATTGCAAGGGAAGACAGCAACATTGAGATTGATAAAAAAAAAAGGGGGGTAATCCCCTATGGAAGATGATTACGTAAAGCAGCTAATTGGAGAACAACTGTATGTGGAAAGTGACCAGAGAGAGAAGAAACAACGAGCAAATGCACAAGTGAGCAAGCTGCAAGAGAAAAAAAAAAAAAGAATAAATAAATAATAAAAGAAGAAAGAAAAACAAAAAGAGAGAAGAAAAAATAAAATAAAAGAGAGAAAAATATGATAAGTGCCTAACGGAGTGAGACAAAAGAGCGAAGATGGTCACTTGGGTGGAGAATGATGAAGGACGTATACTGTTAAGGTACCAGCGTTATGTTACCAGCACAACAGTGACAAGAAGTGGACAATCATTCTGGATGCAAGAAGGTTGAGAGAAGTTGCGAGATGAGAGCAGGAACATCACTGCTTATGGACTACTATTGAGCACATGCATCTAAAGATCAAGAGAAACTACCACTGAATTGGGGAGGACAGTGTTCATTGGTGCGCATCAGCATGCCCTTGTTGGTGATGACCAAGGAAGATGTGAAGAGTGACACATTCACCAAGATGGAAAACAACGGAAGAAGAGAAACAGACAGAGTAGTAAAAAGAGGGGGGAATTACTTCTCGAGCGAGACAGAAGAATGATTGGGTGAAGTACCAGCATACTAAAGAATGATCAGCAAAAAATGCATCTGAAAAGAGAAAGCAAAGAACTAGCTAGTGCTTGCATGGTAATGGATGACATCATGACTGCCTGGTTGATTGAAGGTGATAACGGAAGGACTAGTACCGAGCACAGCATCATTGTGCAAGATAGAGATACATTGCAAGATGTAAGAGAACAACAGAAGAAGACATCTGAATGCAAATAAGAGACATGGTGAAAGGAAGAGCCGGACTAAGGGAGAAGATAGAGGTGTGCAACATGGTTCCAGCAGTAATAAAGGTGGCCACTCCCTGTGATCAGAGGAAGTACGAAGGGAAGTGAGTGTGGTGGAACACAGAAAGAGAACACTCCTATATATACTGTTCATCAACAACAATGCAAAAAATTATGGACACTTCAAGGAATTGACAAAGATATGCAGACCGGAAGGAGGTGAATGTTGCTTGGTGGTGTGGTCGACAAAGTCGACCAGAGGGGGGACTGAAGAGGGAAAACCGAGATCAAACCCATGCCCCCTCACCCCAGGCGCATATACAGAAGTACAGCAGGAAGAACAAGGAGCGCACTTATCATTTGAACCAGGCCCCAGCGCACCCATGGGTGACAAATATGCTGAAACACACCCACTTCACCAACAGTGCAACTTCCATGCTACATTAGAATCAATGCTGCAATATCAGAATCTACAAACACAAAAATCCATGCTTAAAGTTAAAGGCTTGCAAATGCCTATATGAATTAACATGGTCTAATTGCACAGTGTTAAGCCATGTTTCAGAAAAATTACAGCCAAGTTCATTTCTCTCACTGAACACTGGCTGCAGAAGCCTTCAGCAATGCTCCTCGCAAAACCCACGAGCTGCCAAGGTCGCACATTCAAGATAAGATTGCTTTCTGCAGACAAACATTTTTAATTCTCCACAAATGCGAATAAACCACGGCAACCCAGTGTGTTTTTTTTTCTTTCTGGGAAAGAAAGACATTTTCTCAAGGACTCGCACAACATTTGAAACATAATTGTAACAAGAATGGCTCAGCCCAGCCAATCAGCGCTCAGAGCTCAAGTGCAAACTGCTTGCTTCAGCTAAAAAGTTATGGGAACAAAGTCATAATGGAACAAGTTAGAATTAGGTAATGGGGGCTGGCACAGCTAAACCAACCCACTGACGCAAAAAGGCTAACATCCAATTGTCAGGCTCTCTATAAGGGCTACATAGGTAACCTATCACTTAGCAGCCAATAGCAGGAGGAGATAGGTTTCTGGGAACTGATCCAATTCTGTGAGGTCAGCCTGCAGTGTGATTATAAAGCTGGCTTGCAAGCCAGCCCCGGGGGAGACGGCGCCTGAACTCTCGATGTGCACGATGCTCTGCGTGTTTTTTTTCTTTTTTGCTGCCCAGAAATAAACATAGTTTGGAACATGCTGCTGCCTGCTTGGGACTCTGTTGCATTTCTGAGGGCCATATGGGAGGTGTTGGGGTCTCCCATAGCTGGTGAGGGTACGGCTGCTGGCCCCCCACTGCCCTGGTGGGGGTCCAGCTTCTCCCCAACATCCCTTTTAGGGTTCCTTCTGAAGGACAGGACTCTCTGTAGGATAATGAAGGTCTGTAGTAGGAATATTTTATACAAACACAATTGCTTGCCAAACTCACAGCCTGTGCGCGGTTCCCTTCGATTGAAAAGTGACAGCAGGGTGAACACGTGCCAGAATTCACATACGGTGTAGGATGTCTCATCTTAACAAACAGTATGTTCACTAAAACTCTTCCACAACATATATCGAAATACAATATTGACTGGCAGAACACAGTGTGCTGCGTCCAGCCCTCTTGACATCTCTGCTGTTGGTGCAGCTTCCCTGAAAGAGGCCAGCTGGTGCCCCAGCTGGGGGGCGAAACACGCTGCTTTGCAGCTGCAGAAGAGTTTGCTTTGGAGGGAGGCCCAGACCTGACAGCGCCAGAAAGGCGAACCCGGGTGACATCCCGTCTGCAGAGGGACACACTAAGGCAACTGGCCAGCATGTATATAGGGGCCGTGTGCTGCGGTAGTGACGCTACCTTGCTTTTGCCGCAAATTCACAACCGTCTGCTAATTTGGTGAATTATAAAAGAGGTGCAAATGCTGCCCTGTGGAGGGGGGGGACCGAGGGGGAGCACCTACCAGGTTGAGCTTGTGCCATAACTCATCTTAGCAACATGCCCTACTACAGAGTGAATTAACTCAAAGTGGCCCAAACTGGGCTAAGTAGTGGCCCTCTTTGACCAAAAGAACTGGCCCACACCAGAATGTTGTGTTTTTGGTTCGGCCAGGAGCCTATTGACCTATAGGCCAGTCTAGGCCTGTCCACAACCACTATATACAATAATACTGGAGTAGATACCAGCAGTGCTGGAAATGGGAAACATTTATCAGGGGAACCGTCCCTTCTTAGGAGGGGCGGGGCTTTGGGAAGGAGTGTGTAGAAGCATGAGACGGACACGGCCTATAGACTTTTATTTGTGTACAACAAAAAAATGACCTATCCCTATTGCTACGAGGGGGTTTCCACGGGAAAGGGTGTGATTGTCAGAATGTCTGTCAAATCAATAGAAGTTCATCCTCCGTCCGAATCAAGCCAAATATCCCTGACACTTATAACTAAAAGCCTCTAAATAATGTAAAGGTCATTCACCCGGAGAATGACTCCCTTCTCTTAGTGGTCGTCTGATCTTGTTCTTTGCAAGGCGTGGCCAGGGGGAATGACTCCCTTCTATTGGTGGTCGTCTGATCTTGTTCTTTGCAAGGGATCTTGTTCTTTGCAAGACGTGGCTAGGGGGAATGACTCCCTTCTCTTGGTGGTCGTCTGATCTCGTTCTTTGCAAGGCGTGGCCAGGGGGAATGACTCCCTTCTTTTGGTGCTCGTCTGATCTTGTTCTTTGCAAGGGGTGGCCAGGGGGAATGACTCCCTTCTATTGGTGGTCGTCTGATCTTGTTCTTTGCAAGGGATCTTGTTCTTTTCAAGGTGTGGCCAGGGGGAATGACTCCCTTCTCTTGGTGGTCGTCTGATCTCGTTCTTTGCAAGGCGTGGCCAGGGGGAATGACTCCCTTCTCTTGGTGGTAGTCTGATCTTGTTCTTTGCAAGGCGCGGCCAGGGGGAATGACTCCCTTCTCTTAGTGGTCGTCTGATCTTGTTCTTTGCAAGGCGTGGCCAGGGGGAATGACTCCCTTCTATTGGTGGTCGTCTGATCTTGTTCTTTGCAAGGGATCTTGTTCTTTGCAAGGCGTGGCCAGGGGGAATGACTCCCTTCTCTTGGTGGTTGTCTGATCTTGTTCTTTGCAAGGCGTGGCCAGGGGGAATGACTCCCTTCTCTTGGTGGTAGTCTGATCTTGTTCTTTGCAAGGCGTGGCCAGGGGGAATGACTCCCTTCTCTTGGTGGTCGTCTGATCTTGTTCTTTGCAAGGCATGGCCAGGGGGAATGACTGCCTTCCCCTGGTTGCAGTACAGTTCCTCTTGTGTCTGGGGAATGCCTCCCTTTCCCAGACTTATTAAGGCCAGAGGGAATGACTCCCTTCCCCTGGTAATATAATACAAAGTCTCCTGGTTCATAATCTCTTGTTATTGACTCCCAGACTCCTGTCTGTTTAAGGTTTTCCTCAATACCTCTGTGCCGAGGGAGATCCCCGCTGATGCTTGTTTCTTGTAATCTCGGGTCCCAGACCCCTCTCTGGTGGCTCCTTCACTACCACTGTGCCAAGGGAGATCCCTTCTGATGCTTGTCTCTTGAAATCTCGGGTCCCAGACCCCTCTCTGGTGGCTAGCGGTTTCATTGCTACCACTGTGCCGAGGGAGATCCCCTCTGATGCCTGTCTCTTGAAATCTCGGGTCCCAGACCCCTCTCTGGTGGTTCCTTCACTGCCACTGTGTCGAGGGAGATCCCCTCTGATGCTTGTCTCTTGAAATCCCAGGTCCCAGACCCTACGCTGGTGGCTAGCGGTTTCATTGCTACCACTGTGCCAAGGGAGATCCCCTCTGATGCTTGTCTCTTGAAATCTCGGGTCCCAGACCCTTCTCTGGTGGCTAGTGCTCTCCTGTATAAAAGCTCTGTGCCTTGAGGGGGAGTGGGGCTGCTACACTGAGTCTCCTTCTGTCATTGGGTTGCTGTTGTCCTGTGTATGCTGGCTTTGTTGACTACCATTAAAGAATTTTCAAAAATCCACTGGAAGAGTCTGTGGTTGTTTTTCCATGACAAGATTTACACTGTGATGAATCAGAGATGACTCCCCCCAAAAACCTGACCTGGGGGAATGGAAACCCCCTTTAATAACTTTCCCTGCGACCCCACCATCCTAATGGCTTATTGTAAAATTGAAACTGTGGAAAAAGGTGATTTGAACATTGGGCACTTCAAGTCCCACAATGCCCAAAGTACTGGGACGAAGAAGAGGGATGCAGAGGCACGAGACTGCAAGTTGCCGCCTAATGGTTTTACTGACCCACACCAGAGGGAGACTCAAAGGCATAAAAGGGCCCCTCAGGTGCAGGCCATAGAGAACAGTAGTAGGAAATGGAGTGCGGTTCTGAGAGGGTCTCTACCTTCAGAGACCTTGATTGCAGCGGTTGCATGGCATGAAGTGTTATTTGTGAAAGCATTCCCCCTGAAGACCGTAGCTGCAGAGGTCTTGCAGCATGAAGTTGAGAAGCCTTCACCACAATAAGGCGGGCTCTGGTGACAGGCTAGTACTTGAGAGCCTTTGAAGCGAGGAACACTCCTTTTCTGACCAGCGCAGGCCGCGGAAAACCGAGAGAAGCAGTTTGCTGTGTCAAGTGGAGCAGAAGAAGCAGGAGACCCAGAGGCAGCAGATTTGCAGATGTGCACGCCAAACCAGGTGAGTTCACTAGAATATTGTGACCCCGGAGTGCTCCGTGTTCGCCTGCTGCCCAGAGCTGGGTACTTTGAATACCAAACTGATGTAAAAAGATTAAAGTCGCAGAACCAAAAATATTTTTTATATCGAACTGAGGTAAAGCAGAATAATGAGCATTTTGAATACCAAGTGGATACAAAGTGGAGAAAATGGCAACATAAGAACATGCCAGCAAAGTGTCATTGTGTTTTTGGAGGCCAGAATAATTACTAACATTGCCAAAGCCAAGAGAGGGGAATTAAGAAGCTAATTGTTTATAGATCATATTGTCAGAGGGAGAAAGAAGTGATAGGGGAACTCACCCAAACAAGCATTGCCTAAGCCAAAGAAGAGCAAGAGTGGGAGAAAGCCATTATCAGCACTTGCTTAATGCAGAAGTGGGAAAACAAGAGTGGCAGGAAAGCTGCCGTCTGACAGAAGGCATTCGGGAAGAGAGAAGCATAATCTGCATTGCATGTGGCAATCAAATGTGTGGAAGACACAGAACCGATGTGTCTCATTTTCCCAGAAGAAGTAGTCAAAACTGATGTTCTGGAAAGTCTAAAGACTTTCTAAGTTGTGTGAAGTAGAACTGTGCCACGGAAGTACTTGTAGTAGTGGTAGTAGTTTAATTAGTCATGGCAGGCGAGTTCACCAGGGCAAGGAAACTTGTAGTTGTAGTCTTGGCAGGTGAGTGGACAAGGTGAAAAGTATTAAAGTGCTGTGGTGTGGTTAAAACATTGAAGAAGAAGAAGTGACAAGGTCACCAAAGTACATTGTGAAGTGTTGTGAAATCATCCTGACAAATAAATATTGCTGATGCAAGTAGTTTGTGAACTGTTGCAGAATCATCTTGACAGAAGCATTTTTGTTGACATTGATGAACTGTGGAAGTATGCTTATTTTCTGAGGAACCGTTGTGTGCAACTCTCTGCTACAAGTGGAGAGATAAATGACCAAATATTTTGAACTGTTGGTCAAATCCAAGTGAGAGACTCAATGGAGCAAGACAGGATTTCTTTATTCTATTGAACAGTTGATTGAAATCCTGTTTGAATTTGGGGAAAGGGAACTCGCCCAGGTTACAAGGAGAAACAGTTACCAGGTTTTGAATATAACTTATTTCTCCTATATCTGAATTCCCACATATCACATTGTTGAGTTTGTTGTATGTACAAGTGTCAGGGACAGAATCCTTTTGTTAGAGTGTTTCCTTTAGTTTATTTTGAAAGGCAGGGATATCCTAATCAGGGAAGGGATAGTGAGACGTTTATCAAACCTTTTTAAGTTAAAAAAATTGTATCTTATGAAACACCTTCACAAGGTTGTCCGCCTCACATTTCTGACCGCTCACAGATGGTGTTAGATATGGGATATGAATCAATGGATACAAATTGGGGAACACTTAAATTTGAGAAACTTAGCAAAAGAGCCTCTGCTCCTACTATAGCTACTGAGCAGTCTATAGGCTTCAATGATATGATATGATATGATATGGCATTTATAACGTGCCTATACACAAGTGTTTCAAGGTGCGACAAGGCAAGGGAGGGGGAACAGAGGGAAGACAGACAGCGATCCTACTAGGCCAGGTGTCATTCAGATCGTGCAGGTGCATGGGAAGGGGGAAAGTGTGAGGGAGATAATATCTATAGTAGTAGAGGTGAGGTAATTCAACCAAGAGACAGGGCCTTGATCTCTACTGACTTAATACTTATTCCTCCCAAAAGGTACCTAGATCAGACTTGCCTCCAAGTCAGGCCTAGCCTGGCGCTACGGCTTAGACATTTTGCAAGAGTGATTGATCCCGACTACAGAGGGGATGTCAAAATACTAATGCTAAATAATGGGAAGAAAGCATACCAAGTTAAAGCTGGAGAAGGAATAGCTCAAGGAATATTGGAGAAGGCGCTGTTTCCAAAACCAAAAGAAGTTAAGAATAGTAACCAAACAGAGAGGAACTCAGGGTTTCGGTGAAGCAGAAATAGAGCCTTTTGTAAAACCCAATACTGAGGAAGAGATTATTCCTGACTTGGCTTTCGTACAATGCAATGAGCCATTGTTAGCAGAACACTTTAATCAGGTGATAAGCCAGGAAGAAGGAAGGGAAAAACTGGACTATTTTTTTCTAAAAAACAGACTATTATATAGATGGCCTGTAGGCCCATCAGGTACACCCAGAACCCACAATTTTATTCCCAAATGTCATAAAAATATTGTGTTAGAAATGGCTCATTCCCATCTAACAGGGAGACATTTAGAAACAGCAAAAACCCAGTCCCAAATTGTGAATAGATTTTATTGGCCAGGAATTTATGCTGATATAAAGAATTTTGGCAACACGTCTGCCTTATGTCAGAAAACCAGTACTCGAATACCTCCTCCAGTCCCCTTACAACCCTTATCTATAACAGATGTTCCCTTTTCTAGGATAGGCATGCATATAGTTGGGCCATCGGAAACCTCAAAATTAGGTAACAAATATATATAAGTCATTTTGGATGACGTGAGGCATTTCCATTACAGAATAATACATCCCAGCAGATTTTAAAATATTTACTCCTGTTCTTTTCGGCAACAGGGTTTCCAAAAGAAATGTTGACTGACCAAAGGTCTGCATGTACAAGTAAACTTATAGCCGAGGTTAAGGAATTTCTTCAGATTAATACCTTAGGCACCTCCATTTACCATCCCCAGATGGATGGATTAGTAGAGACATTTAACCAAACTTTGAGACACATTTTAAAGAAGTTAGTAGAAGCAGATGGGAAAAATCGGGACATTACGATACCATTGTGCCTGTTCGCTATCAGGAAAAACCCCTCAGTCATCAACAAGAGATTCTCCCTTTGAATTATTATATGGGAGAGAACCGAGAGATGTGTTGGATATGCTATGTGAAAACTGGGAAGAAAGAGGCTACTATCCCATTATCCCAAGCTGCACAAAGGCTGAAATAACATATGACAGCAGTTCAAAATATAGTGCAGACTAACATGGCATAAGCACAGGAACAGCAAAAGGAATGTTAAAACAAGACGGCCGTGATGAGATCCTGTTCTGTCAGTAAGAAAGTATTGGTTATACTTCCATCATCTGAAAATAAAATGCTTGCCAGATGGCATGGGCCCTATTCAATTTGAGATCCGATGGGACCGTACAATTATAATGTTTCTCAGCCGGACAGGAAAATAAAAACTCATACATACCATATTAATTACTTAAAGAATGGAAAGAAGACCCCTTGAAAAATACTTCAGTCATATTAACAAGCTTGTTGTCGGAAGAAAGTGATACCAACCAGTTGATTTCCTCTGATTTACCAAAGAATCATAAACAAGATCTGTTAGACCTCCTACAACAGTTCCCTGATGTGTTCACGGCTCGGCCAGGAAGAGTAAAAGGAGCGTATCACTATATTTGTACTCCTCTGGGAAAGATTGTTCATCTGAAACCTTATAGAATCTCTGAAAGCAGGAAACAGATTATCCAAGACAAAATAGAGGCTATGATAGAAGTAGATATTATTGAACCTTCACAAAGTCCTTGATCCTCTCCTACTACATTGGTTGCCAATCAGATAATTCTTGGATTGTCTGCAATGACTTTAGGAAAATCAATGAGGTTTCACAGTTTGACAGCTACCCGATTCCTAGGCAAGATGATCTGATTGACAGATTGGGTGATGCAGTATATCTTTCTACCATTGACCTAACAAAAGGCTATTGGCAGGTACCAGTCAACCCTATAGATAAACCCAGGACAGCCTTTTCTACACCCATAGGGTTGTCCCAATTCAAAGAATTATCTTTTGGATTGCATGGGGCTCCCACTACCTTTCAAAGACTAACAGACCATGTTCTTAGACCATATTCTTAATTCTGCGTGGCCTACATTGATGATATTATCATCCATAGTAAAACCTGGCCCGAACATATGTCCCATTTGTATCAGGTTACACAAGCCTTACGGAAAGCTGGGCTAACTGCAAACACGAACAAATGTGATCTGGCTAGATCTGCAGTAACGTATCTGGGATTTTATGTAGGAAATAGACAAGTTCAGCCTCAGACTGAAAAGGCTAAAGCCGTTAACGAAACACATGCTCCTAAAACTAAGAAGGAATTGCAAGCCTTCCTGGGTTTAGTTAGTTACTACCGAAAGTTCATTCCAAATTTCTCTTCCATTATGCCACCCTTACAAATAGGCTTAGAAACGCAAAACCCCTAAAAACCCAGATGGCGTCCGGAAGACCAAACACGTTTTGACCAGTTAAAACAGATCTTATGTAGTGAACCGGACTTCAAGCTGGCAGACTTCAATAGACCTTTTATCCTACAGACTGACGCATCACATACTAGTCTTGGGCCACATTATCACAAAATCATGATCATATAGAACACCCTATTCTTTACATTAGTAAGAAACTATTTCTCACAGAGAAGAATTATGCTAATCTGGATTTGGAAGCTCGAGCCAACAAATGGGCTAGAACATACCTGAAATATTATCTGACGGCTCGAAAGTTTAAATTAGTCACTGACAATGCCCCACTGAAATGGTTAAGTCTAAGGAAGGATACCAATGCTAGAGTCATGTGCTGGTTTTTAGATTTGCAGCTCTATTGTTTTTCTGTTGAACATCGAAAAGGAAAAGAACGAGGTAAGGTTAATTTCCTTTCACGAAAACCAGTGGCATTAGGGGAAGAGTATGTGATAAATTAGAGATGATTCCCCCAGAAGATCTGGCCTGGGACCCTTCTCATGTGGCCTGGGAAAGGAAGACGCTTTCTGATCCTGACTCTTGGGCTGGTCTTCTGTGGGAGGATAACATGGGGGCGGGGATGCAGCTTAGGAGGAAAACCCCTTTAATAACTTTCCCAGAGACCCTACCATCCTAATGGCTTATTGTAAAATTGAAACTGTGGAAAAAGGTGATTTGAGCATTGGGGACTTCAAGTCCCACAATGCCCAAAGTACTGGGACGAAGAAGAGGGATGCCGAGGCACGAGACTGCAACTTGCAGCCTAATGGTGTTAATGACCCACACCTGAGGGAGACTGGGAGGCATAAAAGACCCCGTCTGGTGCAGGCCATAGAGAGCCATAGTAGGAGGTGGAGTGATTGCAGTGACTCC
This sequence comes from Ambystoma mexicanum, assembly GCF_040938575.1. Taxonomy (NCBI): domain Eukaryota; kingdom Metazoa; phylum Chordata; class Amphibia; order Caudata; family Ambystomatidae; genus Ambystoma; species Ambystoma mexicanum. The sequence continues at coordinate 131,188,537 of NC_090931.1, forward strand.
ACGTTGCATTTGAACTGAAGGAGAGAAGAAACGCCAGAGCCACAGTAGTTTGCTGAACGGATGCTGGTTCTGAGAGGATCTCCATCGTCAGAGACCTTGATTGCAGAGGTTGCACAGAGGGGAGTGTTATTTTCGAAAGCTTTCCCCATGAAGACCGTAGCTGCAGAGGTTGCATGGCAGGAAGTGTGAAGTTCAGAAGACCTTGGCCACCAGAGAGCTTTTGGAGCGCGGAACGCTCCTTTACTTATCAGTGCGGGCAGCGGAAAACTGAGAGAAGCTGTTTGCAATGTCAAGCGGAACAGAAGAAGCATAAGATCCGGAGGCAGTATAGCGAGTGGACGCACACGCCAAACCTGGTGAGTTCACTAGCATATTGTGACCCCAGAGCGCTCTGTGATCACCCGCTGGCTGGTACTTTGAGTACTTTGAATACTGAACTGATGTAAAAAGAGTAACGTGGCAGGACCAAAAAGTATTTTAAATATCTAAAGCAGAATAATAAGCATTTTGAATACCAAGCTGATACGAAGTGGAGAAAGTGGCAACAAAAGAACTTGGCGAACAGGCCAGCAAAGTGTCATTGTGTTTTTTGAGGTCAGAATAATTACCAAAATTGACAAAGCCAATAGAGGGCAATTAAGAAGCCTATTGTCAGAGGGAGAAAGGGGGAACTCGCCCAAACAAGCATTGCCTAAGGCAAAGAAGAGCAAGAGTGGGAGAAAGCCATTATTAGCACTTGGTTAATGCAGGGGTTGAAAACAAGAGTGACAGGAAAGCTGCCTTTCTGACAGAAGGTGTTCAGGAGGACAGGAGCATAACCTGAATTGCATGTGGCAATCAAAAGTGTGGAAGACGCAGCACCAATGTGTCGCATGTTTTCCCAGAAGAAGTAGTCAAACCTGATGTTGTGGAAAGTCAAAAGACTTTCTAAGTTGTGTGGAGTGGAACTGTGCCACAGAAGTACTTGTAGTAGTGTTAGTAGTTTAATTAGACCTGGCAGGCGAGTTCACCAGGGAATCTGATTGGCCACCCTAGGTGCCACCCCATTATCCTCAACTATGATCATTATGGGTGTCTGCACAAAGCTTGTACTTCATGTCACCCCGGCATAGGCCAGTGTGCCACTTGGGCCACCACAGTCAAAACAGTCTGGACACGCCACTGCTTGTCTGCCATTTCTCAGTGGAGGGCTTTCCCCCTTATTAATCCCCCATCCCTATGAATTACAGGATTGTCATTGCATGTGTGCGTGAAGTCTGACAGCCCAATATCAAGTAGAGCATATCTAGTATTTCTTGCCAAGACCTTTATACCCTAGGGCAAGACCAAAATATCAGATAGAACGTACCCTTCTTCTAGGTTGCAGCCCCAGTATTTGTTTCCATGAGCCCAATCGGCTGAATCTTGGCAAATGTCCAAAATAATTAGCCGTTGGGTAAATTATTCAAAGTGAGAGATCTACTTACTATGGAACCATATACCAAGAATCCTCATCCACTGATCCTCTGACATTTCTGTGCTCACGTTTCATATCCAAGAGGTTTTAATCTCCTCCTATTTACAAAATGACTGACAGAGGAAGAATTTCAATGTCTGAAACTCAAGGCCAGTTTATTTTAACAAATGGCCCATATTTGGCTCTCTACCAATGGTGACTGTTTGACTACCCGTTCTCTGCCATAACAGGTGTCATAAATCCACACACCTGCAATGCTGTGGGTACCCGATATCTCTTATTGTGTACAATTCAGCTTGCAATTGCCCATTTCAAGTGTCATGTTGCCCAACAACGTCGTCCGGCCATCAAAAAATAAGCTACCTTCGTCACTAGCAAACCCGTTTTTAAACTCCTCTACCGTACTCTAAAGGGGGAAGCAACATTTCACTTGCGATGCATGCATCGCTCAGATGCTTTTCTAACCCAACTCAAACTCGAGTCTCTCTGTTCTCGACTTGCAAGCGAGGGTGGACCTGGTGTAGTCTAAAGGCCTGGAGTTAATGATCTAGGCTGCCGAAAAGAAAAGCACTCCATTTAACATGTGTGGTCGGGACATATCACCGGTGCCGAGATCTTTTCCAAGAACGCCACAAGAAGTCTTTCATTAATTTATACAGTGATTTATAATCTTTAGCACATACCATAATTTGTAGCATCTGTAAGATGTAAAACATCTTTGGTAAAATGCATATTTTAACTTCAGTGATTTTCCCCCAAAATCTCCCGTCTCCCAAAGTCTCGGTCTAGCTCAACAGCGATCCTTGAAAATTATAATTTTCCTTGGATCCTTTACGATACAATTGTACAGATGCTTTAACCCGTTTCCCCCATCTGATTCCCCAATCCTCAAAAGGTTTCATTATAGTGGCATGACCTCAGAGTTCCCGCAACTTCTCTTATAGCCTGCTTCTTACCAAACTCCTTCATCACTCCTAATAGTTGTTGGTTTGAAACCACTAACCTCCCCTCCTCCCATTACTTTCTTCTATGCGCTTACTCTATCAGAATTGTCTGTGAACCTAGTATGATAGCATCCTCGTCTGTCTCCTCCCCCTCCCCTTACTTGTTTATTCCCCCTCCCCCTCCTGCACTATCTGATATGTTGTCAGGCCTAGTAAGATAGTCGCTTGTTTTGTTCCTCCCCTCCCTTTCTGCACCCCTCTCCCTCACCTTTTGTTTTCTCCGGCTCTACCAGAACTGTCATCAGGCCTAGTACAGTAGTCGCCTGTGTTTCCATTTCCTTCCCACCAGAGGCGTTGCTAGGGGGGCTTGAGGGGGCTAGAGCCCTGGGTCTTTTGGTTGTAGCCCATGATAAAAACTCAGGAGCTACAACGAAAAGGCTAGCTAGCCCCCAGTCCCGACGGTCCTGACATTGGCCTAGCCCCAGATCTTTTCCAGACCTAGCAACACCCCTGCTTCCCACTCTACCCCTCCCTTCCTTATCTATGTCTTAGCTCTTGCACTATCTGAAATGTCCTCAGGCCGAGTACCATATTTCAGATCCTTACTGTTCATGGGCTGTAAGAATGTCATTGTATTTTCCCTTGTTCCCTCCCTTTCCTTGAACCACTTTGAAACACATTTTCTATAGGCGCTATATAAATAAACTATCATATCCTAAAATGGACATTAACATGACCATTTCATTGCTATACAGGGAAGGTTTATATACCCACTTCATGTTGTGATTCTGGAGATGTCTCCGTGTTGGATCTCCGTAACCAGCAATTTTATGAGCAAAATAAAAAGTTTAAAGAGCGCGGGAATCCAGGTTGTGTCCCTTTTCTCCAAAGTAAATAAGCTTGAGATAATACCATTGATCAATCTTCTACCTGTAACCCCATAGTGCAGTGTGTTAAACTTCCTCATGAATTCCTCCCCAAAGCCATCGTTCTTTAGGGTGAAAACCAAGTATGCCCAGTCCACACGGTCAAAGGCTTTCTCTACATTGGGGACGATGACAGCAGGCAGCTCCAGCCCGCTGTGTGATGTGTAGCAGACCTAAAATGGGTTATCATTTTCACCTTACTGGCTTGGCTTGATTGCAGCTCTAATCTACTCCTCGTGTAATACAAATGTCTTAACCAAGTGGCCTTCAGCAACTTGATTTATAAGCTGTATGTGTGGCCTGGCACTGATTTCCTGTGAAAATAAACAAGCATTAGTAAAGCAAACCGTTTTGGTTCTTGCATATGCATTGGGGGCTTGGTATATTATAATGACTGCATTCAAAAGTCACCCGTAGGTTACTGACATCACCTTGATTCTGCTTGTGGTTGAGCGACTCGAAGTAGTCAAAAGAAATCATTACCTAATAACAACATTAGGGTTTTGTTGTATACATGTAAGATACATGTTTTCGTTTGTATTGAAGTCTTTGTATGACCAAGTGGTCAGAATTTTATGATATGTTATATTAAATACATTTTGAAATATTTTTGTATACCCGATTTTTCCATCTTTGATATATGCTTGCTAAAATGTTTTAACCACTCTTTTTGTTCATCTTTTGTCTCCAACAAATTGTGCAACATGCAAGCGTAGCTTTTTGTGGAACTTGTTTTTCCATGATATGCATTCTAAATGCATTTGTCAAGTACTGCCGTATTGTACCCGGTGCTAACACCATTTTCAAGCTGTTGGTGCTACGGGCATGGCAGCACCTGAAAAACACGGATCCCATGCCTACACAAAAGCCCAAAATGTTAGCTTTGACAAAGCTTCATCTTATGGTGACTAATTGGTGTGCAAATACCGGTTCTGGTGCAGTCCAAATCCGATTGTGGGACTTGAAACTGGAGTGGTTACTGTCACTTGGCATCCTTGAGGAGTGGGAACTGATGTTTCAGTTGGATTTGTGCCGCCACCAGATCTCCGTTGGCCCTCCTCATGCCTTTCTCTATTACGACCCCCTCTGTTGGACCACTGGCTGCTCAAGATGGCCGACTTCCTCTTTCCACTTTAGTTTTTGTGTCTCCTGCCGGTCCTTCATCTGCCTACTTTGTCTAACCATTCCGTGATCTGGTGCCTCCTTTCACAGAGTGTCAAGAGACCTTTGTTTGAAGAGGCGCTTTCTAAATAATAAAATCAATCGATTATATAAAAGCACAGCCCTGGGAGCCTCGTCCTCTCCTCCATCTCAAGCTTTTCTAATCTCCCATCGCCGCTCAGCTGTCTCTTGCTTTGCACTGGGGAGGAGGGATATTGCATTCGGGCTTTGCATTACTTTGGCCTTCATTTCAAGTTCAGTGGTGTCATAAAAAAGTGGCAGTTACTGCCCATTTTTGGGAGTTATGGAAGGTCTGCCACTTTTGCGGCACTGCTGAAGTGTAAATTAGGCCTTGAAGTGATAGATTTACCCCAGAAAATTACTGAAGGATAATCCTCCACTTCTAGGGAAAGGATCAGCAGAATCACTGTACACAGTAAATCTGCAAGATTTCACATGGAGCTGAACTCCAAAAACGTGGTATGAGTTCCCCCACTCATAATCCCATGGTAAATCTTTGGAATGGGTGTTGGAAATGCTAAATGAGTTTGGCAATAAATCCACAGAAATACTGGCAAACTTGTAATGAATTTATAAATTAAAGCACACATGTACTGGTTCTATGTGATATTTTCACCGCAAAAATATCGCCATACAAAAATTTCGCCATATTTTTGTGGCGAAAATAACACATGGACCCTGCGGGGGACACCCCCGCAGCCCCCGCATCATTTTTTTTATGTGCGGGGGACACCCCCGCAACCTCTGCACCTAATATTTTCGACACCAAAAATATCGCCTATGGCCGTTCCCGACGACCATATGTACGGCGGTATTTTTGGTGGCGAAAATATTACCTGATACCCATGTACTTATCTTCAGGGTAAACTCAAGCAATAGAACCTGGTGCAGGGGGCATTACCGGTCGGGTACTACCGCCGGGGCTACAGTAACAAGCCAGAGTGCAGCAAAAGCTTTAACGTAGCCGACAGGTCATGTGTTCTATTGCTATCAGTATCCCGGCACATTGTACTGGGGTACTAATAGTATTTTTACTCGCCTTGAGAGACGGTGTGGCAACCATTTCTCAGCTTGAGCACAAAAAAAACAAAATAAAATGCCCACCATCGATTGGGGAGAAGGGACTACACGTAGTCTGTTCTCTCTTTTGAAGGCGCCCATTAAAAATATAGAAAAAAAAGAAAAAGAAAATGGCTGCCACAAACGGGTGGTGAAGAAAGTAAAGGAACTCTGCAGGACTCAGTGCTCTGATCAAAGCACAGCAGGTGAGTCTTTGTCGGCCGGGTAACGACCCGGCGAGGGTCGTTTGTAACAATCTGATTGTCCCTCGATGGATACTAATCTGAAATAATATTCTCAGATTTCGAGGGGATATTAAATTCTAATTCAGAATCTTCTGTTTCTATTCTTCGTTATTGTACATTCTGTCTCTTATGTGATTCAAAGGATTATTTTTAACGGACTTTGAACTTTGTCCTATTACCCAAAGTATGCAAGGCTGCTTACACTGCCAGTTTAAGATTTCAAGATGGCAGCACAGGAAGCATTAAGCATCAGTCTTTCTCATTGGAGAACATAATCGGAGCACAGTTCTGTCCTCACTTACCGAAGGCACCACTGGTGTGGGGGCTGCTGACCCTGGAGCCACTTCATTGGGAGTCCCCATAGCCATGGAGTGCTGTGTGCGACGCCTTCAGAACAGGTTCAAATGGCATGTAGGACTCGCTCTGCAAAACAGTGCATTTAAAGATGAGGGATACTAAAGGCTCTCCACACATGCAGACAACAATAATCACTTTTTTACACAGTGCTGAAACTCCTCTGTGGCATCTGGACACTGCAATACAATTCCCACATTAGCCAACCTATGACCTCATAAAAATAAAAGGCAGAGTTGGGCCGAGCGCCATCTACCCGCAAATAACTCACAATAATGTGGGATCTGACCGACTACTGGGCCTCCTTATTTTCTGTTGGATTCCTGGAATTCTCTCTCCTTGTTTCTCAGTCTCTCAGCTTTCCTCTTTGCCCCGCTGTATCTCCCTCCAGAGTCCCTCCAAAGTTCCGTGGGCTAAAGTGTATGGGTGCATATGACCCCACCACACCTCTATGACCCTGGTTTTCTCTCTGCTGCTCTCACACTTAGAGGGATTGCTGGAGGTAGGAAATGTATCGCGCTTCGATGGAATTTTGGGGGTGGGAAATGTACCTCACTTGGATTGTTGGAGTAGGTAATGTATCATAGTTAGATGGAGTGTTCGGGGTGGGAAATCTACCTCACTTTGATGGAATTTTGGGGTGGGACAATTACCACATTTGCATGGCTTGTTGCGGTGGGAAATGTATCACACTTAGATGGATTGTTGGGGGTTGGAAATGTGTTACTCCTAACTAACCAAACTAAAAACTCACCATTCTGTATATCCTCAAACTCTGAATTAAACACAACCACACCTCTACCGCATCACAAACCGCACGCACTTCACAACAGCCAACACAAAACCATACCATGTACAATCATACCTCAACACCACATGACGGCTATCAACCGAAAACGCACCTACGTTCATTGACTGGTTTCTCTGAATTGAAGCTGCCAACAGCACATCCAAGCTCTCTTGCTCTTCTCCTTCTCGATCCCACAAACAAACCCCCCCCCCTGAATCCGCCTTCCACTGCAGATACACCAGAGACCACACAAGCGGCAAGAGTGCGCGTACAAGACCCATTTCCATTAACATTGCTCCACTTGCCTTGCTCTTTTTGTGACTGCATGCCTTTGGTGCACTTTTGAGGGACAATGTGGGCCAGTCTGAGGAGCGGTAAAACTAGTGGCTTTGATAAATGCGATTTACCTCATGTGCATTAAAAAAGGCACAGTTTGGTACATATTCTTTTGCAAAAGCGCGTGCTCGGGTGTGAGAAATTCGACTATCTGTCCGGTGGGTGTGCGCTCGCCTGGGCTTCTTTGAAAATTTAAAATAAAATGGAATGATAGCAGATCAACCTCCGGAAAATGTGTGGGCTAATCCGCACACATTTTCCTATGCTCATCGCATGGCATACACATACACCACTGTACTCTGCATGGTGTATGGAAGGCATGGTATCAAAGTGAGACAGACACAAGTGATCACAGTTCAAGGGTGTTTATTGAACTTTCACAAGGGTGTGATAAATGCCTATTCTAAACCTAAATCTAAGATGGGAGCAAGCTACGACCATCAAATAATAATAATAGTTGGTAGTTGGGTGGTACTGCAACATCTATGGTTGGGCCCATTGGTTCTTGTAACCATGTTTCAGTTAGGCATTGGATGTCTAGCTTCTCATCTACAATGTAGTCGTGGATCTCCTGTGCATATTTTGTCATTGACCTGGTGTTAAGCAAAGCAATTTTAGGATTTGAGTATTCTGGTGCTATCTCCGGAACTATTGTTTTATGGGGGTCCATTATAGGTGGTATACTTCCATTCAGTGTGGTAATTGGTGTAGGCGGGTCAGGTCTGCATCTAATATAGTCTTGGACCAGCCCTTGGTGCTGTAGTTTAGTAGCCTAGGACAGTAAATCGCAAAGTTTAGGGTAACCCATACCTGTGGATTAGATGTCAGAGGGACTTTGCAAGATGAATCCGGCAGCCTTTCGTGCCGTGTGCCGTCGCGGAAGCGCCGGCTCTGAAGCGCCTGACGTTTCCTTAAGGTGATGTAAGAGCACTCTGGGAACAGTAGTTCCTAATTGTGCGTGCTTGTGTGTCGGCCAGAAATGCCAGAATGCACAACAAAATTCAAAGATAACGTTTCACTTGGTATTTAAATGTTAGTTCACTTACAAAGACTTCCAAGGCAGCTGAAACAAAATAAACTTAAACGGTCTATTCAATTGCAACTCAATTCGGTCTATGTTTCATCTAAAATGCTGACATTCATTCAAGTTTCCGTGATTTCAATTTCAACTTCCTGCTTTCCTAGTTTACTAAGTCAAATACACTATGTTGATTTTAGGTGCTGCAGTCCCTAGTTGACTGAGCTTCTAGTTTTGAATACACGTTGTTAAATAGCAGATCCAGGTAAATAGCAAAGTAAATAACAAAGTACTGGTACAGGAAAAGACACAGATGAGGTGAGCGCAGGTGAGTAAGGAACTTGGGACGTGGCAAAAGTCATAATTTAAAATACAAAATCTGTGCATGTGCAGTTATTTATTATTTAGTGTCGAGAGGATAGCTCAGGGGCAATGTGCTCACCTTGGAAGCAAGATGACACAAAGCAACACAGGTCCGATCCCCGGGTCTGCTCTTAGAAACCTCTGGGTATTTAGCACATTATTAATAACCTATCATATCATATAATTTAACATACTTGTTTACTGTGTGAAACAGGCCTGAAGTTAATGAAGCACATACCATGGGTTTAATCAGAATTCATAAAGAAAAAAAAAGCGAAAAGTAGTTTTAGGGTGGGGCAATAGCGTTTTTTACTTTTTGCAAAGTGCTGTAGAAGTTTAGACTATTTTACAAACAGTTCATTCTTACTAGTGTTCCACTGTCAGATGAGATGATTGACCTGTATACCCGCCCAGAAGCCTGAAAGTCCAAGATTTGTGTTTCTAACGGATCCGACTGAGGCCATTCATCCTTTCCACATTGAATGACTAGAAAAGATTGAGTCCCATGTGTGCTCTATAAGGAGAAATAGATGTTAGTTCCATCGTCTCACAGCACGGTGTGCAGCCGAGGCTAAGGCTCCCTCTCTGTACTCCTTCCAAACTGCACATTTCCGTTTTGTTCTTTTGTTTTTCTCCATTGATCTGTTTTCTCTTGTGTTCCCCCGTCGCGCCTAACTCTGTGCCCCCGCCCATCCCCACTTCCACCCTGCCCCTTGTCGATAGGTGTGTGGTTCACGCATGTGACCGCAATCGGTCCTCTTTAACAACTCCTTCAGGGCAGCCTTGTCCGGGGCAGCTGGCGAAGGGCGGAAGGCAAAGGGCAGTTCCCTCTTAGGCAGCTCCCTTTCCCTGTTTGGCCCCGTTCACCCAAGTGAGCCAAAGCCAGGCCACACAACCTACTAGTAACGACAAAATAATTAAGTATCACTCTTCCACAATCAGAGCTACTGTTTTCAGTTCATAAACCAATGCTTACTACCACGCCACATATTAGGTGACCATAGACATCGCAATACGTTGCCTTTCCATACATACATTTCATAGCAGTAATACTTAAAGTTGGCCCCGTATTGCATTTAGCTATGACTCTGACTTTAGCCTGTATTGCATCGAGCTGTGATTTTTAATTTAGTCTTTATTGCATCTAGCTGTGATTTTGAATTTAGTCTGTATTGCATCTAGCTGTGATTTTTAATTTGGCCTGTATTGCATCTAGCTGTGTTTTTGCTTGTACCCTGTATTGCATCTAGCTGTGATTTTGAATTTAGTCTGTATTGCATCTAGCTGTGATTTTGAATTTGGCCTGTATTGCATCTAGCTGTGATTTTGAATTTGGCCTGTATTGCATCTAGCTGTGTTTTTGCTTGTACCCTGTATTGCATCTAGCTGTGTTTTTGCTTGTAGCCTGTATTGCATCGAGCTGTAAGTCTGAACTTAGCCTGTACTGCATCTAGCTGTAAGTCTTGAGTATCGCCTAATATTGTTTGCTAATTGAACACTTGCATACCCCATGCCAAATAACTCTACATAAAGCACTCAAATACACAGGGCACAACACCTCAGCCACTAGGGTGTACAGATTACACATACTTTGCAGAACACTAGAATGAAGCTATCCCCCACGGTAAAATGTGCTCTAGCTGCACACATGTTCTCCTTCTCTCGCATGCTACCCTCTATGCACCCACCCGCTTACCTGCTCAACATGGGTGACTAGCAGGGACTTGGCAACCCTGCGCTACCTTCTTATTGTCGAAGATACACACATGCATTATATTTCTCACAGAATAAATGTTCCCATATTTCGACCAGTTCCCCCAGGGCATCCAACCTACAGTGCCTTGAGACCATACCAGGGGTCGAAGTAGCTATACAAATGCCCATTGCAGTACAATTTTAATGTTAATGTATTTGTATGTTTAGATACTGTATTTTGTTAAAAGCTAAATGGGCAATATAACATTTTTTTTTAAAACATGATATATTCCAGGCACTGCTATTAGTTGCCCAGGCACTTGCACCGCTTTGAACTTGCTACCATCGATGAAAGTTAATACTACTACGGCAGTGTCCATGCCTACACAAAAGCCCAAACTGTTGGCATTGCCAAGGGGTGTTTTATTGGTGGTTTTGGTTTTCACCCACTGCCCAAGGAGCACAATAGAAGCGACTTACGGTTAAGACACTTTCGTGTTTTAGCTTTTGGGATTGGACGCACAGGTTCGCAATAGGGAGTGTGGTCTCTTTACACAGCATAACTAACTGCTGAAGGTCCAACCTCCAGAATGAAATGTGCTGCAGGGGAAAAAGGCGCCTCAAGGCAAACAAAAGGGACCCTCTGAGGAGACAAGGTGGCAGGGTGGGTGGAACTTTGGAAGTGTTTGTTAGCAGCCGCCCAGCAGTACTGCCCTCAGCTGAAATAAGTGCCAACACCAGTGTTTTGACTGTTTTTAAAGAAAGAACACAAACACCTGAAGGGGGTTAGATCAATCCAAAGATGCCAGGCTGGGTCTCAGAACCCAAAATGACCCCATCAAACAAAGGGGCCTCCTCCTAGGGTCTCGTTATGAGTATGGGGGCAACTGAAAAAGGGCAGTAACCCATTACCTTCTATTTTTTCATTCCAACTGATTATGGGTTTGTAAAGTGGGACGGATTCCACAATGCCGCCACTTCTCCCCGGCAGGGGGCTTTCCCATGGGGCCAGGGAAGTGAAGCCGCTGCCCGATGGTCCCGCTGGGGTGGTATTTAGTGGGAGGATCCCACAGGTGGGGACCCCCTCTATGGGAGACGTGAGGACTGTTAGGGGAGAACGCGGTATCCACAACATCATGATGCCAGACATATTTCACCCAACCGTACAAATAGGGCTCAGACAGCCCCATCCTCTCCTCTCCTCTTTCTTCTACTAATTTTCTTATACATAGCAATTATGTATATAAGACAGATAATACTGTGACGAGGAAGAGTGAATATGGATGACTACAAAAGTACTGCTACGAGGAAGAGCAGGACAATGAGGAGCCCTAAGCGGAACCGATGCGAACATACTAGCTACTAGAAGCTACAAAGACAAACCGACAAAAAAACTGATGATGGGTTCTCCTCGAAGTCAGTCCTGACCAAGCAAAGCAACATGAAGACTTCGCACTTAGGACCCGAACGGCAGGTGCAAGAAGGCAGGAACAGAGAAGATGGAGAAGAGCCACAACCTACCTGGTTGTTGGGGAACCTGGCATCCAGTGGCAGAAACCAAGCCAGCCGAGTGGTCCAGGCAAGAACCGATGTGCAGTGAGAAAGCAGTAGGGTGGAGCCGCCGCGGGTAGACCGCGAGTGCCCAGGGGAAGTCGCAGAAGCTTACTGGTGTTGGAGAGGACCCGAACCCTTGCGTACCAAGTGCAAAGGTATGCAGAGGGGGCCAGGAAGGCACAGAGAGACCCCAGAGCTGTGGCTGGAAGGAAGTACAGAGCCCTCTTCCTCCAGTGGGACCGAAGGGAGAGACCGGTTGCGAACAGAGGGGGTGAAAGAGCACCCCAAAGAGACTCAAAGTGAGGGCTGGCAGGATAGGGAACAAGGCATAGGTAAAAAACATTACAAAGCTGAAAGAGGGGTCGGGGACCAAAACATTGAGAAACCAAGAGAGTTATATATACGAGACGATGCCTGGCAGGTTAGTGAACCAGTCTTTAGAAATCCATTTTACAGAGCTGAGGAAGAGGCCTGGGACCCGCACAATGACACGAGAAGTCGAGGGGAAGAGATCATTTGACACAAGACATGAGAAGTCCAGGGGGACGAAGCCTTTGAGAGGCCCAAGGGAAGAAGAGATCATTTTGGCATAAGTTACGAGAAGACCAGAGGAAGGGAGATGTGTCCTTTGGAAGAAGACAGAACTTTGACAAATAAAGCTATTGGAAAGAGAAAGGCTGAGAAAGGCTTGGGGAAGGGAGACACCTTCCCAAAATAGTTTTGGAACTTTGCAGAGAAGATCTAGAGAGAGAAAGGCCTCCTCCCTGATCAAGGGGAACGACACATTAAAGCCTAGTGACGGCTAGGGGAAGAAAGATATTCCCTCACCATTTGTGAACTGATTGAAACATCCTGAAGAAGGCAGTCATCCTGCTAGAAGCAGGGTCCAATCTAGTTCCAGGTTTCTGGTGAAGTGCAAGGGACGGAAATAGGTTTGGGACACGGGACAGTGAACTATTTACTTTTAACTGACATTCTGACGTTATCCTTAGTTTTGTTTGTGGCAGGGAAACCCCTCTTAGTTATAGGCACAGGTAGGGTACTTTTCCTTATTTTAAGTTCAAGAAAGGTTTATGCCAACAAGCATACCACCTTTGTGGCCCCCGTCTACTTCTGCACCCTTGCAAAAGCCACACACTGTAAAACCGTTAGCATGTGCATGGCAGTATAGCCATCTAAAAATAGCGGTATGACCACGAGCAATACCTTAATTCCCCAAATATGTCCAAATGGATTTTATAAAGGGGGTATCAGAAACTCAGTTAAGCGGTGACGCCACTGTGACCACCGGTGGCAACAGTCATTTTGTATGGCGGTATTGGCGCTACTAATACCGCCGGGCTGGTATTGTGGCATCTGTCGATGGTGCAGAAGGGTCAGCACTAGAGAGCCCCTTTATGGTTGGCCTGTCCCCACAATAGAAGCACGCACATATATATACCTGGAAATCTTTCAACAATTCACGAGGGCTTTAAGAAGAACCTGCAGGAACAGTCCATTACAGCTCATTCTTAGCATTACACATTTATTGAGCTAAGAAAACGCCGCCCATAAATAACCCTTGGGGATCGGGTTAAACGATCGGTGCAGCTGCGATTGCTGAAGAAATCCTGCCCCTGACTAGCTGCAATCGCTTATTATAAACCTCGGTGGTACTCCTTTCATCATACTCTCAAAGAATTAAGAATTCGGGCAGTATATTTTAAATAATCTCTCATGAACTTCTTTCTTTCAAAGTGCCAGGATATTGTGGTGATCCGAGGGCCCACGGTGGTGGAGTGCGGGCCCCCCCTAGATCTGGGCCCTGCGCGCTGGTGCGTCGCGCAAGAACGGACAACGGAGACGTCCGCTTGTTCCGGCGCTCCGGACCCAACTGCCGCCGGGCGCCGCCTTTATTAACCGCTGCGCATGCGCCGGCCTCTGGGCCGCGCATGCGCATTACGTGTACCACGTACACAACATCCCTCCTTTTTCCCCTCAAACAACAAAACATTAAACATGGGGGCCAACGTGGCTCAAAACATTTTATACTTAGACTTTATTGCTCAGGTCGCTGAGTCCATAATGAAGTCTTGGAACCTTTGTGGGGGGCGGCGCCCTTCCCTGCGGGGATACCTGGGCGGGCCCCTCTCGAGGTTCTCTGGCTCCTCAGGGTCTCCGGGCGGTTCAACGTTCTCCGGTGGCGCTTCTGCCGCCTGCCTTTGGCCAGGATCCGGTTCTACTTCAGAGGCTGCTTGTCCTATGCGTTTGAAGAAGGACACATTTCTGGTCACTATCCCACGCGCGTTCGCCGCCGTGATCATGGATCCCTTGACGTGGGTAACTCCCACCGGTTGTGTTTCATAAGTCATTGAGAGTTTCCCCTCCGTCTTCCTATTTCGGACCAGGACGGTGTCTCCTACTGCTATCTCTTTTTCCGGCAGCTTCCGCCTCATTGTCTCCTTCTCGTTTCTCGCTGCCCTGTCTGCCGCCACCTGTGCGTCATCAATCACCCCTGGGTGTCGTTCTCCTGCTTCCGGTATGAACCCTCTGGGTATTCGCTTGAACAGTGCCTCGGCGGGCGCAACTCCGGTGGATTGATGTGGGGTGGACCGGTACTCACGGAGGAATTCGATCAGGTTATGGCGCAGGTCCTCCCCTCCATTGACAGAAATGCGAAAAACTTTGTTAAGTGTCCGCATGAACCGCTCAACCTCTCCATTGGCTCTCGGCCACAGCGGGGTCACCTTACGGTGCTTGATGCCTCGTTCTGCGCAATATCTGGCAAAACGCTGCCCTTGGAACAGGGCACCATTGTCCGAGCAGATCTCGAGCGGGAAGCCGTGGGTGGCGAAAATTTTGTCCATGGCCAGGATAGTGTGATCGCTGGCGGTGGATTCCACGAGTTCCACCTCCGGGTACCTCGACCACTGGTCCGTCACTACTAAGAAGTATAGGCCTCTGCCGGTCGAGCCGAAGTCTGCGTGGACGGTGCCCCACGGCACGTCGCTCCGTGCCATGGCTTGAATGGGCGGGCTCTTTTCTGCCGGACTCGCGGCTTGGCAGGGGATGCAGGCCCTCACGAAATTGGTCACCCGGTGTTCCAGGTCGGGGAACCAGACTTTCAGCCTTAGGCGCGCCTTCATCTTAGCCATGCCTTGATGCCCTGTGTGGGCTAGCTGGAGAACCCTCGTGACCAGGGACCTGGGGATCACGATCTGGTCTCCCCGCAGTAGCAGGCCGTCCGTGGACACCGAGAGCTCGTGTCGGGCCTTCCACATTGATTGTAGGTCTCTCTGCGCCTCCGGGTTTCTTCTGGCGTTGTTCAGGAGGACGTCCCGCCATTCCCCCGTGGCTACCGCTCTTTTCACTCGCAAGAATGCCTCGTCAGAGTTCGAGTCATCTGCAATGTCCTCCCTCGACAGGGCCACTGGCAGAGCTGATTCAACGACGAGATGCACAGCGTCCCCAGCGTCAGACAACTCCACCGGGTTCTGGGCGTCCCTCGTGCCTGGGTGGCGGGACAGGTAGTCTGCGGGGTTGTGGGTGCCTGGGCGGTACACCAACCTGACGCTGTATTCTATGAGCGATAGCATCCATCTTTCGATACGGGGAGGCGGCTTGGAAGAAGTGCCGGACAGGATGGGAATCAGGGGTTTATGGTCTGTGACCACGACGACAGGTCTGCCGAGGATGTATATCCTGAAGTGTTTGCATCCCCATAGGATGGCAAGGGCCTCTCTCTCGATTTGTGAGTAGCGCCTTTCCGTGTCGGTGAGGGCCTTGCTAGCGTATGCTATGGGTCTCATGGCTCCCAGTTCGTCGGCCTGCATGAGGACTGCCCCTAGTCCTACAGGGCTGGCGTCAACTACGATCTCTGATTCCCGGCTGGGGTGGAAGTAGGCCATTGTCTCCTGCTCTGACAGGGCCTCTTTGATGGCATTGAATGATCTTTGTTCCGTCGCTGTCAATTGCCACGGTACGTCATTCCTGGTAAGTGCCCTCAGCGGTTCTGATAGGGAGGCCAGGTCTTTGATGAAGCGGCCGCAGTAATTGACCATCCCCAAGAAGCTCCGAACTTCTGCTGGAGATGTGGGTGGAGGTGCATCTCTGATGTCTTTCACTTTACCAGGGTCAGGGGAAATGCCGTCCGCATGAAAAGTGAACCCGAAGAATTCCAGCCGATCTTTAAGGAACTCGCACTTTTCTTGGTGCAGTGTTAGTCCTACCGCCTGGAGCCTCTCAAATGTGCGTTCCAGCCTTGTAAGGTGTTCGCTCTCTGACTTGGCGAAGACTAAAATGTCGTCAGACATGTTAATGACACCCCTCAGGCCGGACAATGCTCCTCTTATGGCGTTCTGGAAGACCTCAGCCGCGGATGAGATCCCGAAGTTAAGCCTCTTGTATTGGTACAATCCTTCGTGCGTCGTGAACGTAGTAATGTACCTCGACTCGGGGTGTAGTTCCAGTTGATGGTAGCCGGATCTGAGGTCTAGTTTGGAGAAGACCTTGGCGCCTTGGAGTTCACCGACGATATCATCCAGGGTGGGCGTGAGGTGGCGCTCTCTTTTGATGGCGGCATTTGGGAGCCTCATGTCCACGCAGATGCGCACGGCCCCTGGTTGTTTCGGCTTTGGGGCTACTATGATGGGCGAAACCCAAGGGGTGGGCCCTTCTACCCGTTCGATGATGTCTCGGTCCATTAGCTGTTGCAATTCCTTCTCCACTTGTGCCCTCAGGTGAAATGGAATTCGGCGGTGTTTGAGGGCTGTCGGCCTTACGGACTTGTCGATGTGCAAGCGGATAGGGTCTGCGTTCAGTTTGCCGATACCCTTGAAGAGACTCTCGAACTTGTGTAGCATGCTTTTCAGATCTGCGTGGTATACCCCAAATGTGAAATGGACAATGTCAAGCGCTTCTGACGCAGCACAGCTCAGCAAAGAATGGGGGCTGACGTCGGTGACGAAGAATCTTGCTTTGATGGAGTTTTGTCCATGAGATACTGGGGCGACAAATGCACCCTGGATGGGTAGGGGAGTGTCTCCACCGAATGCATATATCCTAGCCGTTGATGTTGACAGTTCTGGTGGGCCTGGCAGGGCTACATAGTGTTTGGTGGCTAGCACGCAGACCGAAGCTCCGGTGTCAATAAGGATAGGGGTGGGAATGCCCTTGATGTTGACGGTGCACTTGGGTTGGCGCTTCGTGCTGGAGCTTTTCGCGATGCTGGAGATGACGAAGACTTCTTCCTCCTCCTCCTCTTCTTCTTCCGCGAGGTCTAGTTCTTGCAGGCCTTGATCAATCGAGGAGATGCCTCTCACTCTGCGAGTACCGCCTCGCCCCACTCTCTCTGGTCCTCTCGCTGTTGTAACAGGGACAGCCGCACGGCACATTCTGGCAAAGTGACCCGGTGTTCCGCACCTGGCGCATGTTCTTGACTTCGCCGGGCAGTCACTGCTGTGTGGGAGGTCATACCCACAGTTCGAGCACGATGGGGCGTTGCTTGGTGTGGACGCGGTGTCAGGCCTTTTCGGCGCCCATCTCGACCTACTCACAGCCGACCGTCCTACTGCAAACGCGTCTTCGAGGTGTCCTGGTCGCGAGGCAGCGTCCATTTTCGCGCCTCTGGCCTCTGCTAGCTCATGTGCTCTGCCTAGGTCTAGAATCTGCTGGAGGGTCAGGCCAGGCTCTCTCAACACTTGCCTCCGAAGTTTTCCGGAGCTGCACCCCTGTAGTAGTTGGTTGCGGACCATTTCCTCTTCGTCGGCCCATCTGCAAGAGGTCGCCAGGTGTCTCAGGCGGGCGCAGAATTTGTCAAGGGGTTCATCGTCCAATTGTTTCTCAGCGCCCATGACAAACCTGTCAAAATCCACATTGGCCATGGGTAAGAAGTGGTCTTTGAGTGCCTGCTTGACCGCGTCGTATGTGACCACGGGGATGACAAGGGAGTCGTAGATCTTGTGGACTTCTGCGCCTGCCGAATAGATCATGGTTGCAATCTTTTCATCATCATCGTTAACCCCAGCTGCCCTAAAGAACATGTCTAGTCTTTTGACCCACAATAGCCACTTCGGGCCTAGCTTGGAAGGGGGGCCCAGTGGCATCGAATTCCGGCATGGGGGCTAGGGAGCTGCGGGCTCTGCGGGGGATCGGGGCTGCGGCACCCTCATCGTCAGCACCTTCACCCATTGCAGTGCTGGGTACTCACGGGTGGCTGTCTCGGCCCTGCGGTAGTGTTGGGAGCGAAATCCCCTTCTTTCTTCTTTGTTGCCACAGTCCTGCGCCAGCAAGACTGTGGGCGTTCCAAAAATTGTTTTAGTGACCTTCCGACGCCGTTGGCGAGTGGCGCACGAGCACCCTGTTGGGCCGCAACCACGGTCGCCACGTGTGACGGGGAGCGGGGAAAGAAAATGGCTGCCGGTGCGCTGTTGGTCCGTGACACGGCAGACTCTGTCACTCCGTTGCTGCCGAGCACGGAAGTGGGCCGTGGCTCATCCTTGTCGCCAGTGTGGTGATCCGAGGGCCCACGGTGGTGGAGTGTGGGCCCCCCCTAGATCTGGGCCCTGCGCGCTGGTGCGTCGCGCAAGAACGGACAACGGAGACGTCCGCTTGTTCCGGCGCTCCGGACCCAACTGCCGCCGGGCACCGCCTTTATTAACCGCTGCGCATGCGCCGGCCTCTGGGCCGCGCATGCGCATTACGTGTACCACGTACACAACAGATATTAAATACGACCTCCCCTTTGAAAGCACAAAAGCCCATGGTGAAAGATGCCAGCTTGTAGCCACATGATTGGCCTGGAAACGTGGCACTTAGTTTAGACTCGTTTTCTAGAACAAAAAGTACAGAAGTTGGATAATAATAAAATAAATGGACAAATCTACTAAACCAAAATGGTGAATATTTCACTCGACAGGCTGAGCTCCCAATCACCAACCAAGCTGTACTTCATTTCCGACCTCAGCAGGGCGGAACCCCGAGTCAGGGCGTGATCCGTGATCTCCTCGTTGTGTACTCAGCAGCAGGCGCATTAACCTGTCGGCTTGTCTTTCCATCGGCAAGCGTCAGGGTAAACACTTGTTTCCGCAGATCAGAGCTGCGTGCACAGGTGTCGTGAGAACAGCATCCCGGCGGCCTGGTCTTCTGTTTGCACAGTGCACGCCACAGCAGCACGGGGTCTGCCCGAGGGGGGTACGTTTCACTGCTCTCCAGGGTCCCCCGTGACTTTAGGAATGCGGTTCGAGGTGTCTGATAAGCACAGCTACCAGTCGGTTTAGGGCTGTCCGAGCCCATGAGATGGAAGCATCTCGTGGTGCCAACGGTGTAAATGGCATATGAACCCGAAGCCACGGCAATGCGGTGTATGAGCTCACTCTCTGGATACACGCAGACAAGAGTGCTGGGCCGGCAGAGCATAGCGCCGAGACTAGGCTGCTCCTAGGCGCTTGTGTAGTACAGGGCGTGGAGGAGGGCGGGAGAGCAGGAGAAAAGGGGAATGAAGGGAGGGTCAGTTGGAGGCTTCGGAGCCATGGGTGGTCTGTTGGAGGCCCTGGGCTCAACGCACCCTTCGCCGGCAAGGATGGTCTGCTGCTGGTGGCTACGGGAGTATCCCTTCGTGGCCATGGGAGATCTGCTGTGGGACTCAGCATAATTCCTTCGTGGCCATGGGTGGTCTAGTGGGGCCACAGGATGGCCCTTTAGTGGTCTATAAGGGTTCTATGACGATGCATTCGTGGGCATGGAAGGCCTGTTGAGGGCCTCGGGAGGATTCCTTTGTGGCTATGAGAGACCTGCTGGTGACCACAGGATGGTCCCTTCGTGGCCATCGGAGGTCTGCTGGTGGCCACAGGATGGTCCCTTCGTGGCCATGGGAGGTCTGCTGGGGGCCACAGGATGATTCCATCATGGCCATGGGAGGTCTGATGGTGGCCACAGGATGGTCCCTTCGTGGCCATGGGAGGTCTGCTGGGACCCACAGGATGGTCCCTTCGTGGCCATGGGAGGTCTGCCAGGGGCCAAAGGATGGTCCCTTCATCTCCATGTGAGGTATGCTGGTGGCCATAAGAGGTCTGATGGTGGCGAAAGGATGGTCACTTCATGACCATGGGAGGTCGGATGGTGGCCACGGGATGGTCCCTTCGTGGCCATGGGAGGTCTGCTGGGGGCCACAGGTTGGTCCCTTCGTGGCCATGGGAGGTTTGATGGTGGCCACAGGATGGTCCCTTCGTGGCCATGGGAGGTCTGCTGGGGGCCACAGGATGATTCCATCATGGCCATGGGAGGTTTGATGGTGGCCACGGGATGGTCCCTTCGTGGCCAAGGGAGGTCTTCTGGGGGCCACAGGATGATTCCATCATGGCCATGGGAGGTCTGATGGTGGCCACAGGATGGTCCCTTCGTGGCCAAGGGAGGTCTTCTGGGAGCCACAGGATGATTCCATCATGGCCATGGGAGGTCTGATGGTGGCCACAGGATGGTCCCTTCGTGGCCATGGGTGGTCTAGGATGATGCAGTAGTGGCCATTGGTGGTCTGTTGTGGGAGCTCAATTGCAGGTGGGTATATGACCTATATGTTCTATAGCGATCTATTGGGGGTAATAGGATAATCACTTCCATGGGGGGCCTATTGGGCCATATGATAATCACGTCCATAGGTGGTCTACTGGGGGCAAAGGATAATCACGTCATTGGTGGTCAACTGGGACCATATGATAATCACGTCCATAGGGGGTCTATTGGGGTCAAATGATAATCACTTCCATAGGCGTTCTATTTGGGCCATGGGATAATGATTTCCATAGGCGGTCTAATGGGGCCATAGGATAATCACTTCCATAGGAGGTCTATTGCAGCCATAGGATAATTACTTCCATAGGTGGTCTTTTGGGGGAAAAGGATAATCACTTCCATAGGGTGTCTATTTGGGCCATGGGATAATGATTTCCATAGGCGGTCTAATGGGGCCATAGGATAATTACTTCCATAGGCGGTCCATTGTGGCCATAGGATAATCACTTCCCGAAGTGGTCTATTGGGACCATAGGATAATCACGTCATTGGTGGTCTACTGGGACCATAGGATAATCACGTCATTGGTGGTCTATTGGGACCATAGGATAATCACTTCCATAGGTGCTTTATTGGGGTCATAGGATAATCGCTTCCATAGGCAGCCTACTGGGACCATAGGATAATCCCGTCATGGGCGGCCTACTGGGACCATAGGATAATCACGTCATGGGCGGTCTATTTGGGCCATGGGATGATCAGCACCTCTTGTCTTAAAGAGAACGTCGCCAATGGCTCCAAAGTGTTTATGCTGTGCCCCACTCCAGTCCAAAGAAGGCTGCTTGGGCCCCCAAAATGAATGCACAGCCAAAGTTCCTCATTGACCCATCTCCAATCGACAGCCTGAAGTCTGCCCTCCCCCAAACAACCCCCATTCCACGGCCTCCCCTCGCGCCACCCTATGGGGCCAGCCCCACGGTTGAAGACAACGGACTCATTCCACAGCTTGACCCCTAACGCAGCGCCAGACACGGCTGCCGCAGTGCAACCGGGAGAAAGCTTAAAACACGTCGCAGCGGACCACCACGCGAGGCAACCAGCGACATACACTCCAGTGGCATCATCGTGGGGCCCCTATTCCCGTCGGAAACACAACACTGTAGCGGTGTCTTGGCACCAATTTAAAAGAATCCAGTACTGCGCGCGAGAAAAACAGGCCGCAGATGTAAACGAGCAGAATCGCCGCACTACTGTAACCCCCGACTCTTCTTTATTATGCAAGCAGACATGGTACCTGTAAAGCTTCGTGCGAACCCGGATTTCTGATGACAAACAGCACAGTGGCACCCACTGGTCTGTTCTCCAGTCGAGTTGGGCCAGTGCCCCTTCCAAAAGCGCACGCAGCCAAGTAAGGAACTGGGTCAAGAAAATGGGCCCCCGTCTTTGTTAATATTCCTCTGGTGTGTGATGAGCCGTGGGTGCCTTCTTTCGGGCTTTGATCGTTGCGCTTTTAAGACTCCCCCCACCCCCACGCTTCCCCTTTTCCCTTTGGCCACTTCTGCTTTTCTGATCTTCTACTGGGCAAGTGCCAGAGATTTCCGGAGTTCATACACTGGGCTGTTTTATGTGTGCAGTGTCACGGTGTTTCTCCTGCAAGGTGACAGCGTGTGTGAGAAGCGCAGAGGTGCAGAGGTGAGAGGTCAGGACATTGCAAGGGAGTCAGTTGCTCATGGGGCCGGGGTAGGACGTGTGTTTTCGGGTCCGGAGCCGTCTTGCATTTTACTTCAGGGTTCGCAATTGCTGGCACCTATTTAGCACCAGCACCTATTCTAGCCCAGGAGTGCCAGGTTAGCTAGAAACCAACAGATCCCAAGAGCTACCGCTGGCCTCTCAGGCCAAGTTGTGCCTTACAATCGTGTATGTGACATTAACTCTGAGTAATAAAGAAGTATGTGAACACATAAAATACCCATTTAAACACAATGGAGCATACACAATGGCCAAACGTTAAAGTGGCACCTCCCGGTAGCCCCTGGTTGCCCTGCAGTAGCTCCTGCCTAAGGGTGATGACCGACATCCAGGAGCTGGTTTTAGTGCCTACTCATCTAATCTCATTTTCAAGCCCTGTGCTTTATGCACTACCCTGCGCACTAGATTTGGTGGTGTGTTTGGTCTTTTCAAACGACACGATCATTTTCACTCAAGCTCTCCTGACACAGTGATTGTGGCCATTCACTGATCATTGCCACAGAATAATCAGTGAACCAGGTAGTCCCTGGATCAGGGGATTGCAACCAGCAATTCTGCAACCTCTTTTGAACTACGAGTCCCATGACCCTTCCCAATCGACTATGCTTGCTTGTACTGATGGGAGTTGTCCAAAACATCTGGAGAGCCAAAGGCTCCAGACCGCTGCTATTGACTGTTATGGGCCCGTAGATTATGCCTTGTGTATTCCAAGTGACTACACAATGAGTCAGTCTTTGGTAAATCACTCTTTAGTCTGCACAGTGGCAGACCCCTAATACACTGGACATTCACTAACCTGTGTAAAGGTTCCCCTGGGGATTCATTGCCTCCCTGGGCCTTTATTGAGCTTCTAGCTGTTCCTGGCGTAATATACGCCATTCTAGCCTATCGTCACGGTCAATATCGGTCGGTAATGCATAGGGTCACTTCTGTCCCCCTTGTAATTAGCACTGATCGCTTCCAGGAAGGGGGCGTAGGTCCCCGTGAATTATTAATGGTCATTGTAAAGGCTAAATCTATTAGATGGAATGAGAGATATGCGTGGTTTAAGAACAGTATCTAAGTTGCATCGATAACACTGGCCTCTACAATGTGTCTTTGTAGATGCTTAATTGTCAACCTTGTTCCATTGCAGAGTCCCTGTGATGGCATAAGATTGCACAGTAGCATAATTACAGCACCGACTTTCAGTTTTAGTTTGTGAGGAGGCATTCATCCTACAGCGTTCACTCTTTAGAGACTGAAACGTTAAGCAGATAATTAACTGTTCATTGACACTGGAACTGCCGTGCCCTATATGAAGAGAAGTGGGGGTGGAAAGAAGTAACTTACGAATGTATGCGATAGTGGAAGGTGACCGCGCAGAGCTGTGCTCATTCGGTTTGTTGACAGCATAGCTATTGTTGAATTGGGTGCACTTTGCCATTTGGACACCAGAGGGCAACCTAACACTGATAAATTGCATCAGATGAGTACAGAAACATACCTAAGCATTATATATAATAGATATGTCTCCTTCGTTCTTTGACACTGCACACGCACCCCACAATACATTACACAAGGGCACTTATGACCCAAATGGATGTTGATCCTGAGACTATTTCCTGAAAAGTTCCTTCCTCTTGAGTCGCCTCGGATTATTCTTGGTGACTTTAATCATCACCTCGCTTCTACTCCTTCTGACATCCCGATCTTATTTATTCTTGACCCATATCACTTTCTTTGTATGCCTGCTCCTTATTCACAGATCTCGCAATCTTCGCTTGATTTGATCTTTTCTACTATTGCACTCTCCTCTTTTGTATCCATTTTCACTCCCCCCCCCATCTCTGATACCATACATATGTGCCTTAACTTTCTCAGCTCTCTTCCTTTGTGGACCAATAGTTTATCGTATTCGTGCAGTACGCGTTTCACTAGGTTATTATGATTCTTTTGTTTTAACCTATGTGGTAAGAAGAGGGGAAGATAGTTCGGCCTAACTGGCACACCACATGTGTTTCTAGATTATTTTACGTACATGTGAGTTATCTCTCTTATATTTGTTGCTGTTAGCTGAACCCGCGTCTGAGAGGTTGACAATTCTATATTGGCTATATAGGTTAGTTTCTGGGCGTTCATGGATTCAAAGACCATGGCTAGCAAGTTATGGTCACTTTCTTTCGTTTTGTATACCTCGTAAGAGCTAGCGTATGATAGTAAAGCGTGGGAGATGAAGGTGTAATCCAACGTTGCTGATGCGTGTGCTCATTCCCATGTAGGAAAAGTAGGCAGTTGGCCTCAGACAGTTGCCACGTTGTGGAAGTTTCTGGCGTCCATCAAATTTGACCATAGCTCTCCTCTTACGCCAGCTGCTGTAGTAGGTAAGGAGCAAGAAGGTAGTTGACACTTCGCATTAAAATCGCCACAGATAATGATGTGGTCAGTACTCAATTCTGTTATAAATTTATCTAGTGTGTTCATCACTAAGTCACAGAAGTCGTTGTTGTCAACTCTTTGGGGGTTCTAGTAGACGTTTACAATAGCGAGGTTAGTCTTCAGTCTGCCCTTTGCATCTTCATTTGGGTGGGTCCACTCCGTTTTATTGAGATGCCAGAGCCAAAAAGAACTGCTGTTAAAAGGCCAGACAATGGTCTGCCTAAAATGCCCTTCACCGCGGTGATATTTCAGTATCGTAGCCATCAAGCACCGGTTTTTCCCTCAGGTCTCCTGGAGACATATTATATCAAATTGAGCTAGATCTTGAGAGCCGGGGTTTAACAGATGGTCATGTCCCCTCGTGTTCCACGAACACATTGTGTTGACTTGGAGGGTATCGACGACAGACGGTTGTAACAAATAAGTCTGTAGGTTGAAAGTCTGTTTTATTTTGCTGCTAATTTTGAGGATTAGGGTTTAGGACTTTTTTCAGCCAGCTCCATGAGCCTGCCGGGCCTCGTTTCAGACTTCTGACCTGCTCTTCCCTATGTTTTGGGAAAGATTCATCTACGTAATTTCGATCTGATCTTAGTCACCTTTTTTTCGAATCGTTTCTGTCTTCTGTTCTTGAATAATATGTTCTTTCGTAGCGAACATTGGAGCCCTGTTGAAACCTCTCACGTCGTGGCTCAGCCGTATCTGTGCAATTGCCCCGTCTTTTGCTTGTATACAGGTCCACTGTTTTTTGCTTAGAGTGGTCACTTGGCGCTTCTGATTTATGCTGTAGAGGGGAATTTGTCAGTGGTACTGATGGGGATTGTATTTCTAAAAGGCGGAAACCCGATTGCTCCAATATCACGTGTACGTCTTTACTTAGCTCATGTCGGGGTACATTTTTCACATGTAAATATGCTTTGGCCGTTTTTTCCCTGTGGTAGGGTTCAATCAGGACAAAGTTTGCATAGACAAAGTCTTCAAATTAGGCACTTTTGTTAGGAGGTTTAAAACTGTTTTTCTGTTTAGCACCAGGAAGTTTTTTCCCACTGCTAATTGTTCTATCTTGAAGATGCGAATAGGGCTTGATCTTTGGTCATGTTGAGATCGAAAATTTGAACGCTTTTGGTCTTTTTGGTAATCCTGGGTAGTTTTCCGGATTGGTTCCTTAACGGTTGTTAAGCAGTCATTTTCGAAGGAGCCCTGCTTTTCTACATCTATGGGATGAATTTTGTTAGACGCTTTTTTGGTCTGTGCCACGGTCGAAGACTCGTCTGATGGAGTGGTTGTGGAAGAAGACGCTGGTTTTGACACCGCCAGTGTTAGTTTTGCAGGTTTGTTTGAGGGAAGGGATGTAGAGACTTTGTTAGACGTTGGGGTCAAAGTACGATATGAACTGTGGGGGAGTTCAGTGGCTTCTGATCCCGATGTATTGTTAGATCCAATAAAGATGAATTCACCGAGTCTGTAGGAAGTGTCTGCGAGTTGTCCAACTCGATTATTGTTTGGTCCATCTGTGATGTTTCTTTATTAGGCGTGTTCAAGATCGGTGCTAAAGATCTCACTGATTTAGGTTGAAGAGACACAGCCGATTTAGTAAAATTGAATATTGCGGCGATTTTTGTTGGGTCTTTCTCTTTTTTTTTTCTCCTTAGTAGTGTGAGTTAGACTTTTTTTTCGGTTCGAGCCTATTGCCCACTAGGCTCGTAACCTTTTGGATCGTCAACCACTGCGGCTGTTTCAAGTACAGGGATAGTTTGTATTGCCCGATCATTTTTTTCAATAGCAGATTTCCCAGCCATTGTGTGAGTTGTTGTATGAGAGCTATGTTGGTGTGTCACACAGGCTTGTGTGTGGGGGGGGTCGTGTTCTTATTTGGTCTTCTAGTCGAGCAATTCTTAGTTCCCATAGTCGTTCACGCTCAGTGTTTTTTTAATCTAATGCGGTAATTAACCCTTCCAGAAAAATCACCTTTGAATTTGTTGTTGCAGATATCGTATGCGAGTCTTTCATAGAGTCATTTATTAATTCGTATAGTTTTATAAAGGGGGTAAATCCCACCGTGATTGCTGACATAATTGTTACATGGTCAGTATTCTTTCCTTGTGTATCTTTGTGTTGATTCGTGAAAGATTCACTAAGTCTTCTATTTCTTATAGGGGTCGATGCATTTATTGGATTGTCACTTTGTTTTGGTGAAGACGGAGTAACCTGGTCGGTTATATTCATTTTTGGACTTCCCGGTAGCAACTGGGAGCAGTTAGGAGCTAGATGAGATTTGTTTCTTTGTCCAGTTTCATCTAATTGGGTGATAACTGACCGATCCCGTAGATCTTTTTTCACGCCGTTGTTCCCTGGAAGATACAGAGGATCTACTTCCGCAGACAGTTGAGATGGAATTGCTGCCCCTACTCGTGGGGGTGAGTTTGGGTGATTGTTTCGTAGTCGGTGGTCTTCAAACGGTGGAGTTGGAATCTTTGGTGCGTGCGGCTGCAAGGTCTCTGGGAGTAGACTCACAGAGTTGTTTTCCCAAATTTTCCTCTGCTTGGGGGCAAAATGCGTTTCTGACACCGCGTCCAGTAATTCTGCGTCAGAGAGTTCTGTCTCTGACTCTAATTTTCTCTTCATTTGCTTGGAAAAGAAGTCTTTCAATGCGTGGGACATTAAGGGCTTAGGGAGTAACACTTTCCCCGAGTCAGGTTTCTTGGTAGTCACACGATGTTTCCTTTGGTGGAGACCGGCGCTTATGTGTTCGCCTTGGTCTCGTGATTTTTTTTGTTGCAGGGCTTTTTTCTTTTTAAGTATGGCCAATGCTGTTTGTCTTTGGAGAGCGAAAGGTTCACTTGCTAAACTTTTCGAGGTGTCATTTCAGCTTCTGCAGGATTACCAGTCTGCTCTCCGTCGTGTAGAAGTGGAGAGGAGCCTAACAGAGCCTCCGTTCCTTTGGTTTCCAGGAGACGAATATGGGAAACGCGCAGGAGGCGCGTCTGTGTTGTCCTCACAAGAGACAAATTGTGGGAGGTTCGGCTCTGGGTGGAGTTCAACTTGGGTGGTGTTTTGCGTTTCCATGCGTGGCAAGGCTGTTTGCAGACTTGCTTTATCCACGTTTCTCACTGGTGGTAGTCTGGTATCAGGTTCCTTGTATTGCTGCTGTGCGTCAAACACAGCGGGTTCAGAGAGCTTTTTTCTGGGTGGTTGGTCCACGACTGGCTTGCTGGGGTCGGACCGGCGGCGTCCTTCGACCCCGTCTGTTATGTCCCCACTCACCGGAGCAGAGGCGGCCCGGTCAGTAGGACTCGTCACCGGGTGGTTCGTGAAGGAAGATGGCATCTCTGAGAACAAGTTCTGGCTGCCCCCCAAATGACCCTTTAGAGCGCTCCGAGTGCCGTCAGTGGTAATTTCGGAGCATGGGGTGGGTGGGGGTTGGTCTGTCCAAAAATATCTTCGAGGGGATTGGGTCCTCCGACGTATTCCATATCTATGACAGGTAATGTCCACAGCTGTGCTGCTTCGGAAAATCTTTGGCGTCTGCGTCCTGCGTCGATGCGCAGTCCCAGAGGACCTCCTCCGACGGCCGACGTCACCCGAAGTGATAAGTAGGACGCACGACGCCCATAGCCTCAGTTCCGTTTTTTCCGCGAACGTGTTCGCTTCGTGAATCTCGGTACGCCTGGACTCATTGGAGTTTGCTGTTTTCAATTCTCGGTTCGTTGAACCTGTTCGGTTTGTTGTGAAGACCTGTTCGTGGCAATGCCTTCTTCGTCTTCAAACCCGCGTCCGGGCTTCAAGAAATGCGGAGACTGTGGGTTCAAGATGTCGGTCATGGACCCGCACAACGCCTGCCTCTGGTGCCTTGGGGAGGCCCACGATACGGACGACTGTGTCGACTGCCAGTCGCTCACGGCGAAGGGCTTGCGGGAACGCAAGAAGAAGCCGTCGGTGGGCCGGGTCTCTAAGCCCCGGAAGTCGAGGTCTGCGGGGCTTTCGACGGATGACTTGAGGGGCGACACTCCGCGTCATCGTCAGAAGTCCAGTGGGTCTACTTCCAGGTGTCGGTCTCGCCACTCCTCCGCCTCTTCGAGGCATTCCCGGAAGCGCCGGCATAGGTCGCCTTCCCCGTCCTCTTCCGAGGACTCCGCCCGTCGGCGGGTTGCTTATCCCTCCATGCAAGCGACACCGGAGGAATGGGCTTCCTTTGGGAAGCAGATGCTAGCGATTCTTGAATCGCAGGGCACCGGTCCGTCCGCGCCTCCGAGTGGGGTCGGTCGGCACCGGTCGAGAGACACCGCTCGTACGCCTTCGGGCTCTGGTGGTCGGCACGGCTCGTGGGAGAGGTCCCACTCGGACAAGGGTAGCCGTTTTCGCCATGCCTGTTACAGGTCCGAGTCCTCGACGCGCTCAAGACCGCGTGATCCTGTGCCGTCTTCAAAGAAGACGTTGATGCCTGTGGCGCCAAGGTTGTCGACGATTTCTCTCGACGCTCCGCCTCCGAGGGGTCCGTCGACGCCGTCGACGCCTAGCTCGTCGAGAGACACGCTCAGAGCTCCGGCTTCAAGGCCTGTGTCGACACCGCCGATGCTGACGGCGCTGCAGCTGACGTCGACGCCGATTCGCTCGGCGCCCTCGACGCCTTTGGAGGCGGTGGTGTCGGAGGGGCCCCGTGGCAAGGGGTTTGCCCCTAGAAAGGCTCTGGCTAAGGTGAGGCACTGCTTTGGTCCCCAGAGGTCTTCCTCTCCCAGCCTGGAGTACATTTCAGAAGGTGATGAAGGCTCTGATGGCGGCCTGGTTCCGGTTCCAGGTGAACTTTTCTCGGGCCATAGCCAGTTTGCTGACCTGCGGCAGTCGCTGCATGATGCCAGTGGACTGGACACCTCTCCGGAGGTGGAGTTTTGTAGGCCGGAGCCTGGCACTCAGGCCGATTCTTCATATCGGCGCCTTATGTCTCGGGTTACCGAGTACTTGGGTTGGTCAGCTCCCCCAGGGGAGTTCGTTCAGGATGATCTCCCGGACATCCTTGATCTCGGTCCACCCACTGACCCGGTTTTGCCTTTTCATATGGCTCTGCAGAGAAGGGTGGCGGCGGCTTGGACTGCTCCGGAGAGTCTCCCGGCAGTGGGCAAGTCTTCGTCGCGAAAATACCGTCCAGCCACTAGCGACCCCTGCTACTTGTCTAGGCACCCCACTCCGGAGAGTTTGGTGGTGCAGGCGGCTACAGCCCCGGCAAAGCAGGCGTCGTATCCTACCATCCCTCCGGATAGGGACGACAAACGTTTTGACGGCTGGGCGAAGAAAGTGTTTTCTTCGGGGGGTATTGCGCTTCAGGCGGCCAACTCCATATGTGCTTGTCTCGTTTCACACACACTATGTGGAACTGTGTTGCATTAGCGGCTGAACATATTCCCGAAGGGGACGAACGGGATGGTTTCCTTGCTATGGTTCAGGATGGCAAGGATGCCATGTGTGAGGCCGTTCAGTCGGGTTTGGACTTGGCGGATTGTGTCAGCCGGTCCATGGCGGCGAGCACCGTAATGCGCAGGTTTGCGTGGTTGCGGAAGTCTGGGTTCGCTCCTGATGTGCAGTCCTGGCTCCTCAACATGCCCTTTGATGGTGAACACCTTTTGGCAGCAAGGCTGACGAGAGCCTTGAGAGGTTGCAGACCTCCAAAGCTGCAGCGAAGTCGTTGGGCGCTGCAGTTCGCCAACCTCCGCCTTTTCGCCCTAGGGGACAGCAATGGAGGGGAGGTTCCTTTCGCTATTACTCGTCCTTCAGTAAAGCGAGGGGATCTAGCAGTCAAATAGGCCATCATAAGAGTGCCAGAGGTGGAAATAAAGGTACTTGAGGTGCCAAGGCCGCTCGGGCAGTTGCCTCTTTGCCTTCGGGCAACGCCGCAGCCGCTACCACTCAGTCATGAGGCCAGGTCCCATGGTTCGCTGGTTGGGGGAAGGCTGGCACAGCATCTTGTAGAGTGGCAAGCCATTACTTCGGATGTGTGGGTTCTGGAGATCATAACCCACGGCTACTGTCTTCCTTTTCGGCAGAGGCCTCACGACAATCCACCAGGGAGCCTCTCTTTGAAGAGTCCGGATCCGCTCCTTGTGCAGGAAATTCAAGCCCTGCTGGGGAAAGGCGCCATAGAACTGGTGCCTGTAGCAGAGAGGAACAAGGGATGGTATTCCCCTTATTTTTTGATTTCGAAGAAAGACGGGGGATTGAGACCCATCATGAACTTGCGCGGTTTGAAGAAACTCCTCAGGAAGGACAAGTTCAAGATGGTAACTCTTTCTCATGTCCTCCAGGCCCTTCAACTTCAGGACTGGTTGGTGTCTCTCGACCTCAAGGATGCTTACTTCCATGTGCCGATCCATCCCAAGCACAAGAAGTACCTGAGGTTCGCGGTTGGAGACTCGCACTTTCAGTTTTGGGTCCTGCCGTTCGGATTGACCTCCGCCCCGAGGGTTTTCACCAAGCTCATGGTGATGGTGGCAGCGCATCTCAGGAAAGGGGGGATTCACGTCTACCCCTACCTGGACGATTGGTTGATCAGGGGGAGCTCTCCTGAGCAAGTCCTGGATCATCTGTCCGTCACCTGCTACTCCCTTCACAGGCTGGGCTTCTCCCTCAATTTAAAGAAGTCCCATTTGACACCAACGCAGCGGCTCCAGTACATCGGAGCAGTGCTCAACACGTCCCTGGGGCAGTGTTTTCCTCCTCAGGTGAGGGCTCTTCACATTCAGCAGATGGTGCACAAGTTTCATTTTGTCCAGGATCTCCCAGTGTCCGAGTTCTTGAGACTGCTCGGCCTCATGGCATCCTGCATTCTTCTAGTGCCAGAGGCTCGTCTGCGGATGAGATCTTTGCAGTGGGCGCTCAAGCTCCAGTGGTCTCAGTCCTCCAGCAGGCTGTCGGACCCTGTTCAGGTGCCGCCCTCGGTAGCCCGGGACCTTCTGTGGTGGGCCGTCGAGGGAAATCTGATGAAGGGGGCCCCATTTTGGCTGCCCTGGCCGGAGGTGACGATCGTGACGGACGCATCCCTCACGGGATGGGGAGCTTATGCAAACGAGTTGACAGTCAGCGGTCGTTGGTCTCCGTCGGAATCCAGACTCCATATCAATCTGTTGGAGCTGAGGGCCGTCAGGCTAGCCCTGAAGGCTTTTCTGCCGACTGTGCGCGGAAAGAGTGTCCTGATTCTAACAGACAACACGGTGGCCATGCACTACCTCAACAAAAAGGGGGGGCAAGGTCACTTCCGTTGTGCAGGGAGGCGATGCAGCTCGGATTCTGGGCCATCCAGCAGGAAGTTTCGATCTCGGCTGTTCATCTGGCCGGAGACGACAACGAGACGGCGGACAATCTGAGCAGGCAGAGCTCGATCTCTCACGAGTGGGAGCTGGCTCAGGAGATTCTCCTGGAGATCTTTGCCCTTTGGGGGACCCCTCAAGTGGATCTCTTCGCCTCCAGTGTCAACCGGAAGTGCGAAAGGTTTTGCTCGCAGGAATTTCCTCCAAAAGGAGCCTTAGGATACGCGTTCGTGGTGGAGTGGTCGTTTCCACTGCTGTACGCATTTCCTCCAGTCCCAGTCATCCTGCAAGTGCTGCAGAGGTTACGGAGGTTCGGTTCCCGGATGATCCTCATTGCTCCGGCGTGGGCCCGGAGGACGTGGTACCCGGACCTTCTCGACTTGTCCATCTGCCCTCCACGTCGTCTTCCCTACCGAGATGATCTGCTCTCACGGGAGGGGGGTCAGGTTCTCCATCCAGAGGTCAGATCCCTCAATCTTCACGCTTGGCTTCTGAAAGGTTGAGGTATAAGGATTGGGACCTCCGTGAAGACCTGATGGAGGTGTTGCTCTCGGCCAGGCGGCCGGCAACTAAGTCTCTGTACCGTTGCCGTTGGAGAAAGTTCTGCGACTGGTGCAGAGTTCAGAATGTGGATCCTTTTGAATGTGACATTCCCATGGTTCTGTCTTTTTTGCTTTCTTTGGCCCACAGGGGCTTGCAAGTGGTGACCATTAAAGGTTACCTGGCGGCACTGTCCATATTTAAGCGCTCGTCTGAAGAGTGTTCCTATTTTAACATTTCTTTAATTTCGCAGTTTTTGAAAGGGCTCACTAATGTGTTCCCTCCGTCACCTTTTCTGGTGCCAGGTTGGGATTTGAACCTTGTTCTTAAGTTTCTTATGGGTGCTCCGTTTGAGCCTTTACATTCTTGCCCTTTGAGGCTGTTAACTCTGAAAACTGTGTTTTTGGTTGCAGTTACTTCCGCTCGCAGAGTGAGTGAGTGAGTTACAGGCACTTTCAGTTAAGCCACCCTTCACTGTGTTTCATAAGGACAGGGTTGTCCTTAGAGTTCGTCCTTCTTTTCTTCCGAAGGTGGTTTCGGAATTTCATTTGAGCCAGAAGGTTGTTCTTCCGGCGTTCTATCCTCCTCCACATCCTGGTAAGGAAGAGGAGAGGCTCCATAGGCTTGATCCTAGGAGAGCGTTGAGCTTTTATATTTCACGCATGTCCCGGGTCAGAGTGGACGATCAACTTTTCATTGGTTACGCTGGAAAGCGTTTGGGACAAGCTGTGACGAAACAGACTTTGTCTCGTTGGATTATTTTAGCTATCTCCGAGTGTTACCACTTGGCGGGTAAGGATCCTTCGGCTGGCTTGCGGGCCCATTCTACCAGGGGAGTGGCTGCATCTACTGCTCTGCAGAGGGGAGCTCCTATTCGTCACATCTGTGATACAGCCACCTGGGCTTCAGTACATACTTTTGTACGTCACTACTCCCTCGATTCCATCAGAGGGCAAGATCTGGCCTTTGGCAAGGCAGTTCTCTATTCCGCAATTTGATTGGGTATGCTAAATTTGTATTCTAAATTCTTTCCCACCTCCTTGCTTGGTAGTGCTTTGGGAGTCTGTCATAGATATGGAATACGTCGGAGGACCCAATCCCCTCGAAGAACAAGTTACTTTCGTACCTGGTAACGTTCTTTCGATGGGATGGTCCAACAAAGTATTCCATATCGCTCCCTCCCTGCCTTCCCCGCTGCAGAATTTCTTTTGCGATTGCAGCTTGCGTTCCTCAAGGCCTTCTGTGTCTGACTGGCAGAAAACTGGTGGCACACGTTCTGGGAAAAAACTATAACTGAGGCTATGGGCGTCGTGCGCCCTACTTATCACATCGGGTCACGTCGGCCGTCGGAGGAGGTCCTCGGGGACGGCGCATCGACGTCATCGACACAGGATGCAGACGCCAAAGATTTTCCGAAGCAGCACAGCTGTGGACATTACCTGTCATAGATATGGAATACGTCGTCGGACCATCCCATCGAAAGAACGTTACCAGGTAAGAAAGTAACTTGTTCGTCTGTCTGAACGCCCTCCTCAGAATCATGCACGGGGGACCCAGACCGTCCGCCATCTTCACCAGAGTTAGTACGCGGACCCACAGGCGAGTGGACGTCTGAGGGGCTAGAAGCCGAAAGGGAGGATGATGGTGTAATGTCTCCCCTTCTTGATGTTGGGTGCGTTCGATATTTACCTTTTCCATTTATCCGTTCAAGACGGGAGTACTGCCTTCTCAGCACGCGACCAAGGGGGGTTGATGTCTGGACCGGTTGAACCGGAGTACACTTTTGTCTTGGGAGTAGGGGAGTTTCTGAGACCTCCATGTTGTCCATGGCGGCCATGGACTCCTGTAGACTGCTCGCAACTCGGCGAGCCAACTCCGCGTGCCGCTTCGCCTTGCAGTAGGGGTTTTGTCAGCTCCTCCTCCATGGCAGCAAGAACTGTAGACAGACTGTAGGCTGCAGACAAGAACTGCTGTAGACTGCCCGCAACTCGGCGAGCCAACACCAGGTCTCTTGAACATTTGTGCGCTTCAAAGGCCAAAGACACTAGACATAACACCTTAGATTTACTTTTAGAATGTGAGGGCTAAAATAGGGTTTCAGACACAGGACATATTTGCTTTGGACATCTTGACACAGGACAGCCCCTTAGTTTTGGTTGAGGTAAGGAAATCCCTCCTAGAGTTGGGAGGGTAAGGCATTTTCTAACCTCTTTTACTTTGAATACAAATTTGTGACCACAATCATGAGTTGTGTGTGTCCGTCTCTCGTTCCTGGCTGCTCACAACAGCCAAAAGCATTTGGATGTCATATTATTGTCAGCTTAGCAAGGTGATTCATTCATGACAGTGAGTGGAAGGAGGAGGCCCTGGAGCCCCCCCTCACCCTTATTCCTATGCTTCCCAAGTGGGCCCAGCCATGGCTGCTTCAGGTCCAGGGCCACGGCCCTGGGGCACTCATGCGGGAACACCTCCGGGAAGCATGACCCCTTTCGTACAAGAACATCTCTGGGTGCTGTAATACCCCCACGCACACCCTTGTATGGCAAAACCAGGGGTATGAAAGTCTCCATTTGTAACGCACAGACTCCATTTTCAAATAGCAAAAAGGCTATTAAGGTTCCACTCCAGCCTGCAGCCATCCCCACCAAGCGCGTACCTCCTCCCCTCTGCCGTCCACATAACTACTTGGTTCCCATGAGAAGGCTGGCAGTAGGAATGCAACAAAACCCACACTGTATCACTTGCCGTCCGACTCCCTTCATTGATTCAGATGTGGCCGAGAACGAGGGCCAGAGCAAGGGCTATCTGTCTCTGTAAACCCGCACCCCGCAGACCCTGGCCATGAAAACATAACCCCCGTGCACCCCAGAGCAAAGTCAACAATCGAAAGGACCCTTAAACCAGTGAACATATCTTCCCTTTGACTTGTATAAAAGTAAACATGCCTTCTCATCGTGCGCAAAATTATATAAACCTGCTGGCAACCTAAGAAGGTTTATGAATAAGCAATGTAAATACATGCACGTGTGTAGCTGGAAGTTCCTATGCTAACCTGCTATATTGAAAGCAGAATATATGTCGACTTATAATGCTGAAACGTTTACACTACTAACTGTAATATTAACCGGGTAATGAAATATAGATCTGTGCATGCTCACACAATGCTACCTCATTTTCTGACAACACTGAATGTAATTATATGTACAATGTTAGAAAAGTACAATATAGAAGTTAGTCGCCCTTGGCTGCCATTATTATGTGGTTATTCGTTGACAATCTCTCTGCCCAGTTTTATAGAGATGAAAGTATGTCCCAAGCTTATTTGACTCAAATGTAAACCAGCTAGCCGCATGTTAAAAGGTAATCTGTTACGTGTAATAAGAAAGGCTTCCAGCCATTATGTAGTGTGGGACTGAACTGTAAAGGGGGCCTCAGCCCATCTATGATCACCCTGGCATCAGCAAAGAGTTACGTTGTCTGGACATTCAGCCCCTGAAGCCCCCTCCAAGGAAGTGCGTGTTTAGAACGAAATGTATCTCTTGCAACCCAGTCATCACAGCTATATACTCCACCCTTCCCCTTGTCAATATTGAACACCCCCGACCATACACTGACCTCATAACCCCTACCCCTGACCTAGTATTTGAATATGTTGGCACAGGAGAGTGATACTTTTGATAGGAACATATAATTCAGGTTCAGGTTCCCTCCTGGGATGTACCTTTATTGACTCTGTTGGGTGATTTGCCAGCAGGGTTGGGGGCCTCTCAACGGGGCTGGGTGTGTATGAGCTGCCTGGCCTAGGGCCCTTCCCAGGAAGATTTCCTTTGATCGTCCTGAGGAAGGTTTCCTCCAGGAGAACCCTCCCGAGAAGTCTCCAGGGAACCAGTGCATCAAAGTCAGTCCTGACATAACAAAGGCCCTCTCAAACCCGGTTGCTGATTACTGGGGTCCTTTTAAAGTAGGCAGACAGAGGAAGGGGTGTAGTAGGAGTAGCCCAAATAAAGGATTTAGCCCAGAGAGGTGTTCCACCATCTAGGATTACGGTGGGGCACCAAAACGTCCTGCCCCTCACCACTTCTTGCACAGAACACACTGAGTATGACATCAGAAGGCCAAAGACAATTGTTACAGCCGCCTGGATTGAACCTCTGCCATCAGGCTTGCTTAGGAACAATCCACTATACATATTGTCTTTATAAAGAGGGAAACCATGCCCTTAGTCCATTCATTTTTTTAATTCTAGACAAGGAGGATCTCCCTTGAACTTGAGCATGCAGTCTGTTCCAAAGCCTTTTGCCATAGAGCTTAAGAGTGAAGGCTTCAATGAAGGAAGAGCAAAGCTCTTTTATTTACCCACTTAAGAGGCACAGTTGGGGTAGAAATGTTCAAGACCAAGGCCTTTCTCCTGATTGTGCAATAAAACCAGGATTCTGCTCACTGGAGGTGAAGGAACCCCCCCCCCCCTGCAGCTATCAGACAAACTCAAACTCTTAAGTGGAAGTGCATAACAAAGGATTCACCTTGTTCCTGGAGATCTTGGACTACTCCTGCAGGGACTCAGAAGTAGTTTAGAACCCAGTCTATCCCCTCTAGCTTGACCGCGTATGATTCGCTTGAAGACACTGCATGATCTCTGGTGCGGCTTTTGACAATCCAAGAACGTTGAACTGTGTACCTGATTCTTTGTGCCGTCCCGACTTCAACTTGACTCAGTGAACTCCATTGCTGCTGCGACACAACTGCCAGCTTGCTGCCATCGTAGCAGCTGACTTGCTGCATCCAGAGTGTCAACTCAATCCAATAGAAGCATCATCTCAAAACGACTCGACTTGTCAAGAGCGATCAACTCATCTATCTCAAATGCCAAATCCGTCCACAGAAAGCCCTGTCTCAAAGTCTCATTGAGGTTGACTCACAACTGGAACAGCAGCACTGGACCACTTTCACATCAGCTTGACTACAAAAAAACATCAAGAAGCCCAGCTCAACACTGCATCTTCATGTCCTCCTAGGATGGTTGGGGACAAGAGCCTGCCTCTTACTTGGAAGTCCTTATTCTTCAACTCGATTGCAGAGGACTTTGAAGCAACCTATAACCACAACCAGGTACCAGGGGAATCCTTCCTTTTCAATAGTCCAAAGATGGATCCACTAAGAAGTTTTTCCTTGCCTTTTAAAGGACAAATGTTAGAGGGGATTGGTCCAACGCACGCCTGTTTTCAATGGTCCAATGCAGGGTGCTGTAAAAAGTGTCCTTTGCATTCTGACATACCCAAAGGGCTTTGCTGTAGGTTTCTTCTAGAGTTTCTTCTAGAGAACTCTAGAAGAAACCAAGATGGTGGCATCCCTCTCTTGGTCTACTCTCCTTCTCTAGGCTACTCTAACTCCTCCCCCTTCCCATGTCTCCCGACTTCAAAATGACTCAAGTGACCGGTAGCATGGTGTGAGAGCGGCTTTGTTATGTCAAAACTGGCTTTGATTAACAGGGCCCGCCCTGTAGCCCCCCTCCGACCCCACCAGGATGCCTGCTCCCCGGGAGAAAAGTGTTAGCCTTTTTCTGGGAGACAAAAGAGCAG
Organism: Ambystoma mexicanum; assembly: GCF_040938575.1. NCBI lineage: Eukaryota > Metazoa > Chordata > Amphibia > Caudata > Ambystomatidae > Ambystoma > Ambystoma mexicanum. The sequence goes on from NC_090931.1 coordinate 131,226,524, forward strand.
CTTCCTGGGCATTGTCCTACATGGCTGTTGTGGAGTCACCCAGACAAGACCACTAACACACATCAGGCCTGTCATAACTGAAGCCTTTCTCAGCAAGCTGGCACACTATTAAGATATCCAAATGCTGTGGCTGTATAATTGTGTGACCCCGTCCCATTCTCAACCATGCCACAAGCAATCATGGCATATATTTACAGTATACTATACTACAAGGATACAGCATTATGTTTTGAATTAAAGGTGCATATAATTAAAAGGCTACCTCTGCATGTTGGAACTTTGTGTTCCGGTAGCTGTTAAGAATGCACAGATGACCTTAGAACCTGCCCTGCTGCCACTGGAGGGCTGGTGCTGAGAATGTCAGGAGACTATCTCAGCAAAGGCATGTGAGTGCACTATAATTGTGGCATGCAGCATTATGAAAGAGGGGCCTGGTTAGCAGGCTTCCCTTTCCAAAACAGAATTATGTGCATAATTTTACTAATAAAAATTAAAAAGTCGAGTCTTTTACTCCCTCGCAGGTGGCAATCTATTATACCTACATTGAACATAAAAACTGACCAACTCAAGCATTTTGGACTGGCATTTCCTATATTGCCTCCCATTCAATGCCCGCTCCGTAGCCAAGAAAAAACACAGCATCTTTGATCTCCTAACTTCCGAGAACCCCGATCTTGTCTTCATCACCGAAACCTGGTTCTAGGACAACCTCAAACAAATCTCTCATTAAGCTTTCCCACCTGATTACTCACTCGTCGCCCACAACAGACCTTCTATAGGAGGCAGACTAGCCATCCTGCCCAAACCTCATATCTCTATCACCTCCACCGAAACATAACCCAGCACAGCTCAAAGCAAATCCCTCCTAGTCACACTCTCCCTCCTGCCTACTCTGTCACACAGCTCATCTCATCTACAGGCCCACGGGCTACTAAGACACTTTGCCAAAAGGCTATACAGCTCTCTATCAACCAATCTAGTTACCCACCCAGCACTCGCCCTACTGGGAGGCTTTTAACATCTGGTTCAACCTCCCCAACAACTCCATAACTCTACCACTTGTTGACAGTCTTGTGGCACTCAACCTCACCCAGCATATCAGAGGACCAGCTTATACTGCTAGCCACACACTCTACGCCATTTTCAGCTCTTCCCACCTCATCACCACTTCCACCACTCAACCCCTCATCTGGACAGACCACTGCACCATACCTTTCTCCATCATCACACCGGTGCCACACCCCAACCCATCCTCTACTCATTTATCCCATTTCAAGTGCTGAAACAAGGTCAAGGTACTACCGGACATGGCTGATGCGCTACTAAGGACTCCACCCGTCACTCCCGACCACAGCGGGACCCGTACCCATAGAGCTCTTCGACTCCTGGCTAAACGACTCTCTCATACGCCTAACCCTCTCCAAGTCCGCTCCCTTCCTTGTAGGACCTATGCCCAAATAGTTTGACCCCTCCTGAAGACTCTAAAAACCCACTACTGCTCCTGTGAGCGCAAGTGGCAAGCATCCAGAACCCCACAAAACAAATCAGTACTCGACTGCCACCACAGAAACTACAAATCAGAGATCCGAAAGGCTAAAAAAAGCATTTCATAATACAAGGATCCTGAACTGCCGGAGCAGCAGCAAAGAGCTCCACAGAATCATCACTGAATTCCTGAACCTGCCCTGCACCGCAGCCCCGACTGCCCCATCACTAATGCTCTGCAATTCCGTCTGAAAACTTTCACAAAACAGCCCTAGACAGGACCGCCATCATCAATGCCAAATTTTCCCTCTTGCCAACCTGCCCCCCACCCACTCTACTAGACCCCCGTCTTTCTAACCCTTCATCCCTATCTCGAGCGAGGAGTTCCGAAACTATCCACCAGATGACCTTCCAGCTCACCGCTGGACCCTTGTCCCGCCTCTCTCCTCAAAGAAATGTTCACATCCACCTGCACGTGAGAACTGGCAAGGTCCATCCTCAACCACTGCCTCATCTCCGGCAAGTTCCTAGACTCCTTCAAAACTGTGCATTTCAAACCTCTGCTTAAAAAAGCGTCCCTCCGCACTGCCTACTCACAGCTCAATGACTTTGTGGAATCTAACAATGTCCTAGACTCTGCACAATCAGGGTTCCGTCCACGCCATGGAACAGAATCCATGCTGATGTCTATCTGGGATGACCTCAAAGTGACAGCAGACTCAGAGGGATGTGCAGCTCTAATTCTTCTTGACCTCTTGCCAGCGTTTGACACCATCAACCACATGATCCTCCTGGACAGACTCAGTTCCTTAGGAATACGTGGCTTAGCTCTCTGCTGGATTGCCTCATTCCTCTCTAACAGAGAGCAAATAACCCATCTGCCCCTTTCCTCTCTGCCGCAAGCGCCCAGTAAACACTGGAGTACCCCAAGGCGCCTGCCTCTCTCTGATTTTCTTCAACCTTTACCTGACCCCCCCCTCCCAAGATCACCCGCTCACACAACCTCACGTCCTACAACTATGAGGATGACACACAAATCATCCTGAGAATCCCTAAATCTACCCCAGCCCTGGCCTAGCAGCATGTCTCTCAGACATCGACTGCTGGATGACGATTAATCATCTCCTCCTAATGCACGGTAAAGCGGAGATCATGGTATGAAGAACCTCTGCTCTATTCCCCCACCGGACTCCCTGGCCACCCTCACTCGGCCTGCCCCCGGCGACTATGACCACTGTAAAAACCTTGGCTGCACAATGGACTCTGACCTAACTGTCTCACCACATCAACAATACTACCAAGGCCTGTCACTTCCACGTTGGGGTCCAGAAGCGCATCTTCCCCCACCTTACCTTCCCAAACAGACTGACTACAATTATGTCCATTGTCATGTCCAGACTTGACTATGCGAACTCCCTATACCTAGATGCACCGGCCTACCAGTTAAACTCCAAAGAGTATCCAGGGGGCAATGCCCCCCCTTTCGTAACGGAAGCCCCTCAACACACACTTCAGTGCACAGCAGGAGGCCCGGTGCTGGGCAAATGCAGCACAAGATACTGTGAGAAGCACCACACTGATGGCATGTCTTGTCCTGAAATGTGTAAACAATGCAGTTAACGTGAAATGCCATGTACCTGCACATTACCCCCTGCCAGTAGCCTCCCTCATTTCACGTTTTGGCTTTTTTCCGATTGCCAATGTGGCATATTCGAAGCGGTATAGCTAGACTGTAGGTTTTGTGTATATAGAATGCAGATTGAATACCCATTCCGGAGGCTCTTATCTGGCCTATCATTTTATGCATGCCAAACCACTCGATGTGTTGATGTAAGTGGGCCTAGCGTTTCCGTTGTCTACCTATGATAGTTGATAGCACATCAAATGATTCCCTTTACCACATCATACATGATCTCTCCTGTGTCAAACCTCTGTAGCAACAGGTGTTATTACCACCAAACTGAATGATAAGCAATGCAGTGACCACATTAGGGTGAAGTATTCACCCTGGTCTTGGAAAGTCATCATGAAGCAGGCGCCACTCCAGGCGAATTATGCAATAAAGGAAGACGCTTCTTTATTGTAGCTTTGTTACAGGTAAAGGGTACAAGTAGGAGAGTGGTAAGTAACATCTTTCTGGTTCCTGCATCTCTCCTCGAGTGCCCAACCGACATCTAGAGAACACTCATCCCACAACACTCCACACGCATCAGAACATTCTCACATTCCATTCAGCCTTCAGGCTGACAACACAAAACTAGTATCACAGCATACTACACATCCTCCTCCTTTGAAACAACCAAAAGAGAGGCCACAATTGATGTGCCCAAATGATTAGGACAAATACACTCCTTAACATTTTAGCCATAACACCTACTGTCCTGACAGCCACCCTGAGGTCCTCCTCGAGACTGCCACGCTCGAGCACAACCGCTCACATCAGAGCATAACCATGCCTACCCAACTCAGCCTTCCAAAAATAAACTTATCACCATCTATCAGGATCTGCCACATGCGGACCTCGAGTCTCTCACACTCGAGCACAATGTTCGTTCTTAACCAAAAAGCAAAGAAAACACTCTAACAAACATTATTCAGTCTTAACTCTTAACCTTGCCTAAATAACCATATGCAACCACCTCCCCTAAGCTTGAGCACAATGTTCCCTCTCTTAACCTACAAAGGGCTGATTCAACCGTACTATGATTTGAACTTGGGAAGTGCAGGCTGGCACATGCCAGAGTTCAGTATGCAACTCGCTGAGCTATGCCCTCGCACTACAGTATGTTGTTTGATCAACTGAGCAGTTAAAACCCACCATCACCCACTTCTGTCACCTGCAGACCTTTTTCAATACAACAAATATCACGTTTATAAATGTGATCAGACCTATTCCTCTTGCTTCTAAGCAGTATAATAGGTGTTATACTCATAAGAAATGCACCCCCTTCCATTACCCCCTCACACTCCCTGCGTCAAAGCATTACCAAAAGCTGCGAGTCTATACATTTAAGGAGAATACCTAAATGTTAACAATATTTCCAAGTAAAAGCTCAGAATGTCAGTCTCAAATTAGTGTCGCTTTAAGTGTGAATCCTATTAAAACATCAGACATGCCCATGCAATCTCCCTCTTACTTCCATGCGATATGCATGACAAGAATTTGCCTGTGGGATGAGAGCACCATCTCACAGCTTGCTGGGGATGTTACCAATGTGTCGTTTCGGCGTATATAGAAGTTGCTTATTAGCAATTATCAATTACATGTTGCCCCTGGCTTATACTTGGGGGCACACGTCTGTACAATTCCCACATACGTGAATGCTGGGGGTCAGAAGGCTAGAGCCCACATTTCACACCCTGTGTGGAGTTTCAGGGTTCAGGGGATCTCTAGCACATTGCATATAAAATAAATTGCAGGGACCAGGGAGCAAGAGTCCGGAGTCTCGTGCCCCAGCACTACCCGGCGTCGCCTGGATGGGGACCCAAGGATTAGGGACCAGGGGCTGGAAGGCGACACAGGCCAGTGTCTGCCTAGGCGCTAATACCGCTCGAGGGGCAGGACTGGGACTGGCCTGGGGTGAGTAGCTGTGATTTCCTCCCCTCGCCCTAGTTCTTACCTCTGCGATGTCACGGGCACAGCCGGGAGCGGGGCCGCCTGGGAGGAGCAAGGGGGAACACCGATAACGCCTCTGCCTAGTCGCATTACCCCGTTATGTTGTCCCCCACATCTTTCCAAGTGCCCCGCCCCCCAGCGTGTTCCGATAACCATGGCAACCGCACCCGCGCGCTCCAGGGGACGGAGGCGGAGGGGGCGGGTGAGATCTACCAATGGCAACCAATCAGGCACCGAGCTGGAGGAACGTGACGGAGCGGCGTGGAGTACAGAGTCTTTTACGGACCGAGGACGGACCTGAAGGCGGGGTTTACGGGATGGAACAACCAATGGCCGATTGGAGCCGCTGGGCGAAACAGTTAAAAAACACCAATGAACGGTCGAGAGGCGGGCAAAGAAGCGGAGACACCAATCAGCAGCAGAGACGGTCTGTTTTGTTTATACAACTTTCACCAATAAGGGAGTGTCCACACCTCTGGAAGGCGGGGCGAAGCGTTGATGGGGCAGGCCTAAAGTCCAGTCTGTGTTTGTCCAGAACGAGTTGGTGACGCACTTAAGTTACCACAACAAGCGCAAGGCAGACTGATACAACCTGCCTGCCTAAGGAACTCGAATTAAATCCAGTACTATTGTATTACACAATAGTAACGGCTATTACTGAACCACGAGAGCTACAAAGAAACGTTAGATCTCTAAAAATATTAGCATTCACGTCAAGGATTTTTGTTTACATTTTAGAAGAAATATCGTAACATTTGTGCATTCCGTTTGCGCCAAATTCTTGCACGTGGAGGGATAAGCAGCACGGCTGGGCCATGACAGGATTTTATATTGTATTTCTAAAGTGCTGATTCACTGCACTGATGTCACCGTTGAGTGTTCAACCACCGACTTACCCAGAAATGTTCGACAGTGCGTAAACCATACCTCCCTTTTCACTCATGCGGGCGGGTAAAATCACGTGTATTGTCCCTTTGAGATGGGCCATGACCCAAGCTAATAAAAGGAGCCCCTGCAGGCGAGTGCAGCAGCACGACTGCAGACTTCAACCATGGAACACCTGTGTCTGTCTCTCATTGTGAGATGCAGGCCTACACCGTGTAATCACGCTCCTGCGGCCCATGGCGGGTGTGTGAATGGATGGATCCCTCCACCAAAAGCTGCAAACAGCAATGTCCCTGGACAGCACGCAGGCCCAAAATATCGCTAATGTGGCATACGTTAAATGTCATCATTTTTCACCAAAGTAGTGTACACATGGCAAATTAAAAGGATAAAGGCTAGCATAGAAACTAGCCAGAAAGAAAACTCCCTGTCCCAAGTTAGGCAAGGGGGGTCGAGAGGGCCTGCCTACCCAATCAGAGAAAATAGATCCTAACCAATAAGGGAATGTCTTCCAAGGCCAAAAACTCAATTTAAAAAGCCACATGTCTGAACTCATCTAGATTTTTAGAGGTTACATGGTTTGGGATCCTTTCCACTTTCCAAAGACTCTCCCAAAATACTCCATAATCTTCGATTAACACATGCACCAAAAAGCACAGCTCTCAACTCACACGCTTTTAGCCGGTGTCACCCGCCTTGCAAAGAGCTGACTCACCCGCCAATCCTCCTGCACACCCATTCATTTCAATGGGCTCTCACCCGCCAAAAACAAATTCGGGTGTTTTCACCCGCCTTTGCGAAAGAAATGGTTGAGACCTATGCTAAAAAGAAATCCGAATTCACTCACATCTGAGACTCACCAGCTCGCAAGATAGGACAACTCACAAGTCCAGAAAAAGGGCAGTACAGGAACCTGTTCTTCAGTGACTGATTTGCAGGGAACACAGAACCTGGGTTCCAGCTGTCACCAAGCTGCATTGATGACAGGCCACAGTTCTAGAACCACTGATTGTTCTGTATTTCTTGGAAACATGCTGCCGATTCGGGTACATTTTTATGTACTGATCTCTGACTTTTTACATCATTACATGCCCCAGGAGAGCTACCGGCATATGGCCAGATTGTGCAATGCTAACCTCTAGTCTTAAATTCCACACTGCCAACAAACACTTTAAAAATAAATATTAATCTCCCACAAAATCAAGAACAACTTCCTTTACTGAAACTGCGTAAAATGTAACTGTTGTGAAGCACACTATTCGGATTCCCTCACCACATAAATCGTTAAGTGCCTTAACTATCCTCAATCTTTTTGGAATGCATAGACAAACATGTCATAACTTACAATGAGTGGTTTCTGCCAATGAACTACTGATGCAACTTGACACTCAGCACAACACTGAACTGCACTTTGGAAGGCTACAGCAGGAAACAGACATTCTAAGGATCAAATTGCGAACTAATAAACATTGCTGAGATCATACAGTGGTCCAAAAGGAAAGCTAAAAGCCCTTCCCTACTCAGTTCATAACATAATCCTTGGACCAAATGGGAAGCTTTCTCACCCTACCCCTCCAACCAAGGGTGTGATTGAACTAGTAACAGCCTCCACAGAAATCCTCTCTTCACCCACATCAATCACTCTCAAATGACTTCCATTCCCAGTACAACTGGGGTCTTCAAACAACCAACTTCTTCCACACTCTTCATCCACTCTGGCATTGTCGCTCTCTTCTTCCCATCTCCACTTACTTACTTGATTTATATTCCAAATGGAACCATCCTGGATTCTAACCGCATAAGAAACACTTCCTTAACTTTCATAGGCTTAGAATACTTGGGCTCTCCTTTCTTCGTCAATATTCCCTTCTTAAGTCTCGCCAACTAACCTGGCACAACACACCTCTACAACGAGTCACCAACAACCCCTTCACATGACTCCACATTCTTATTCTTCTTCGACTTATGTTTATTCACCCATTTAGGGCTCAAAACGGTGTTGGGCTCTCTGCTCAGCAAAAACTGAGATTTACCTGTATCGGCTCGAACAGCTATCCAAATGCTCCACAATTTCTCCTCAAGTGCTAACTCTGCTCCACAATTTCTTCTCAAGTGCTAACTCTAGTGACAAATTGTTCCTGATGGCTTGTTCAACAGCTTCCACCAACACGGTTACATCTCTCTTCTAACCCGTTGGTTTGGGGTGATAATTAGCCGAAAACATCCATTTAATGCCAACAGACTTAGCATAACTCATCATCTTGCTACTCTTGAATTGTACACCATTGTCACTAATCACCTTCTTAGGGTAACCTTCCCTCCTAAATGCACTCTAAGAACTTTATGACATCCGATGTACCCGCCTTACATACAAGCTTGACCTCAAGACATTTGGAATAGTAATCCGCCATGAAAATCAAAAATCTTTTCTTCTTCCCAAGATAACTATATGGGCACCCACTATCAATAGCAACTTGCTCCCATGCTTCCTCCGGCCTGTGCATGACTGTTGGTTCCAATTTATGTACCCTACAATTCTTGTCCGAGTTCTGACAAGGCCAACAGCACTGTAGAAACCTTTCTTCCCTAATCTCCCAAATGTAAGACCCGCTTCATCCAAGACACCTTAACTGGGCCAACCTCTCATCGGGTAAACCATCACCTTAAACAGCACCACATCAACTTAAGTTACTCAATTTACTCCTCCCTGGGAATAACATACAAAACCATGGCAACCACATCCAAATCTTCACCACACTTCAACGGTAGCCTTGAAAGAAAATCAGCCACTTTGTTCTTAATTCCAGGCATGTAATTGACATCAAAGTGGTAGTCTTGTAGTGTTATGCTTAACCTCGCAAGCCTAGGTGTTGCTTTGCACGTGCCAATCACAGTCAATTTCTCTACAAAAGGCTTATGATCAGTGCACTTTGTGAATTTGTTACCCCACACATACTTTCTAAAATAATTCACTGCCCAAACACAGGCCAACAACTCTCTTTCTATTACAGAATATCTCCTGTCCGCGTCCATCACGGTATCAGGACTGGCAATATTGGCTACGGGTTTTGCTAGGTGATCAGCTATATCTTCGTCTTCACTCGATTTATAACCCTCCCCAGTCTCTTCCTCCTCACCTGAATAGTCCAGTTTCTTCCGACGGGTAAGTCCTGTGTACGGCTTCTTCTTTTTTAGAAGATATGGTCTACCTCGGAAAGAAGCCACCGTGACTCTCAGACAAAGAAACCCCACGGTGACTCCCCTCCGCGACAGCCAGAGGGGAAAAAGCCACTGGAACGGCAAAAAACCCCTGGATCCAATACAGACGTGAAGATTGTGGGAGTCGTCAGCACAGTCGTAGGTTGAATGATCCTTCACCGAAAAACCCAGACAATAGGTAAGGTCGGCGATTCCGCTAATCGAGGGAATAGGAGATGGCAGTTTACAGGTAGGTACCCCTCGGGGTGGAGGACAAGAGTGAACGGAGAAATCTGAGAGCAGTATCTCTTAGAGCGAAGAAAATCTCAGCAGAGATTCAAACATGGGAACAGAAACACAGGAGAAGGCAAACAGGATACAGAGAAAAGGGGGGGGCCCGTAGGGAACGGGAGGTGATAAAATAACAGGAAGATAGCAAGTAGACTATCCGAAGGGAAAACTAGCGCAAGCAACAGGGCGTGGAAATAAACACAGTTGCAACGCGCCGAACCGCCGGCAGCCGAGTGATATATATACAAACGGCGGCGGCCATCTTGAAAACAACTAGACCGAGTCTGATAGACGAGGAGGAACGTAATGGAACATTTTAATGGCGTCCTCGCGTCCACCTTCGCCACAAACGCCAGTCGCTGGCGGCCGTGACAGTATGCCCCCTCCGAAGGCTTCTCCCACCCGGCCTTTCTGGATGTAGTCGGTGGAACTTGTGTAACAGTTGAGGAGAGTGAATATGGAACTGTGGTTCCCAGGTGTCTTCTGAGGAAGGATATCCTTTCCAATGAACGAGATACTCAAGACGTCCCCGATGATAACGGGAGTCCCGTATCCGAGAAACTTCATATTCCTCGGAAGCTGGAACTGGCAAAGTACACAGCTTGGGGGATGCTTGTTTCCGGGTATCTGGCACAAAGGGGCGTAAGAGAGATGAGTGAAACACGGGATGAATCCGCCTGAGTCCCTTTGGCAACTTGAGGCGGAAGGCCACAGGATTAACCTTTGAAGTTATCTCAAAGGGTCCGATGTAGCGGGGTGACAGCTTAGAAGGCCGAACCCATCGAGGAAGGAACTTGGTGGACAGCATGACCTTGGAACCTTTGTCCCAGGCAGGAACTTGACTTCGGTGTTTGTCCGTTTGCTCTTTGTAATGACTGCTAGCCTTAGAGAGGCTCTGACTGGCTGTGTTATGGGCCTCCTTGATCTGCGCAAGGGTGTTCTCCAAAGTAGGAACGTTAGTTTCCTCCCAGAAACACGGAACTATGGACTGCGGGTTGTATCCGTAGGTACAAAAGAATGGGCTAGTTCCTGTAGCCGTGTGGACAGCGTTATTGTATGCAAACTCTGCTGTGGGAAGCAGGTCCACCCAGTTGTCTTGCTGTTTATTTATGAAACACCTTAAGTATTGCTCTAAGGTACCGTTTAACCTCTCGGTTTGTCCATTTGTCTGGGGATGAAACCCCGACGAAAGAGCTCTCTCCACGCCCAAGGAATTGCACAATGCTGCCCAGAATCTGGAGGTATACTGGCTGCCCCTGTCTGATACTATCTTTTGAGGAAGCCCATGTAACCTAAAAATGTCCTTTAGGAATACGTCAGCCATGACCGAGGCGGATGGGATCTTAGTCAATGGAGAAAAATGTGCAAGTTTCGAGAAAGCGTCTACGGTTACCATAATGCAGGTACAGCCTCGGGATACCGGCAACTCCACAATAAAATCCGTAGAAATGCATTTCCAGGGGCCAAGCGGAACCGGCTCCTGTTGTAACAGCCCCATAGGTTTCGAGGTGGAATATTTGCTTTGTAAGCATACCATACAGGATTTAACATAGACTTGCGTGTCAGCCTTCATGTTCGGCCAGATAAAAACCCTTTGGAGAAGTTCCAGAGTACCTCGTACTCCTCGGTGACCAGCAGTCTTGGAATCGTGGCACCACTGAGTGACTCGTCTTCTGAGACTACTGGAAGGAATAAACAGTCTTCCGTGGATAAAGTGCAACCCGTCCTTAGTGGTGACCGGTTGATTTCCCATAGTGAGAGCAGGTTCTTGGAGGCAGGCTCCTCGTACTTCATCCAAGAAGTTAGACACTGTAGATATGATCCGGGTATGAGGAAACATAAGCTCCTTTCTGTAAGGGAAGATAACATCGTCTCTGCGGGAGAGGGCATCGGCAACTAGATTTTGAGAGCCAGGGATGAATGTGATGACAAAATCAAACTGGGCGAAAAAATGAGCCCATCTGGCCTGGCGGGTGTTATAACACTCTTGCTGCTTGAGTATTTGCAGATTTTTATGGTCTGTTCGTATCTGGAACGGGTGTAGGCTCCCTTGGAGCAAATGCCTCCATTCCACACAAGCCAATTTCATAGCAAGTAATTCCTTCTCTATGACTGAGTAGTTTCGTTGGCTAGGATTTAGAGTTTTTGAGTAATATGCCACCGGATGCTCTAGGTCCTCGACTCTCTGAAGAAGAACAGCACCTACGGCTGCTGCAGAAGCGTCAGTTTCCAGGATAAAGGGTAGTAGCTGATCTGGTTGTTTCAAGATAGGAGCTGCACAGAATTTGTGCTTTAAGCTGAGGAAGCTTTCTTCAGCCTCACTAGACCAGATGAAGGGGCCTGTGGATTTCTTGAGAAGGGATGTAATAGGAAGAGTGAGTAAGGAAAAACTTGGAATGAACTTCCTATAGAAATTTGCCAGCCCTAGGAAACGTTGAATGTCCTTAACCGAAGAAGGCGATGGCCATGACAAGATGGCATCCACCTTCCTTGGGTCCATAGTAACCCCCTTGTCGGATAGGATAAATCCCAAGTAAGACAATGAGGATTGAGCAAATGCACATTTCTCAGGTTTTACCAGAAGACTGTGATGTTGTAGTCTGCGCAGAACTTCCTTGACATGTCGGGTATGTTCCTCCTGGCTCCGTGAGAAGACCAAAATGTCATCCAGGTAAACCACTGTGTTAAGGTTAAGAAGGTCGGAAAACAATCGGTCCATGAATCTCTGGAAAATAGATGGTGCATTGACTAGGCCAAACGGCATGACTTGGTATTCAAACAACCCATAGGGGGTGCGAAACGCCGTCTTCCACTCATCTCCTGTTCTTATGCGGAGTAGATGATACGCATTCCGTAGATCAAGTTTAGTAAACACAACAGAGCCTTGGACAGCCTCTAGGATCTCTGATATAATGGGCATAGGGTATCGATCTTTTATGGTCACTCTGTTTAACCCCCGATAGTCGATACAGGGCCGCAGCTCCTTGGTATCCCGTTTGGGTATGAAAAACAGAGAGGCCCCAGCGGGGGATTTGGAAGGTCTTATGAGTCCGTTAGCTAAATTATCATCAAGGTAGCATCGGAGTACAGCCTTCTCCGATACTGAGAGGGAATACATCTTCCCAAAGGGGACTAATGCCTTTGGCACTAGGTCGATACCACAATCCTCTGGACGATGTGGAGGGAGTCTAATGGGGGTCTGCTCCTGAAAGACTTCGTTGTATTCTGAAAGACATTTTGGTATGCAATGGATTGTACTGCCTTCGACAGCAGACATGGTCTTTACAGTTGTGTATGTTGGTTCTGGAAGGCATTCTCTTAGGCAAAAGGCGGAATGGAAACTTAGTAGATTCTTAGACCAATCCACCGTTGGGTTGTGTTTCCTGAGCCAGCCTATTCCTAAGATGACAGGGAAATGGGCCACTCGTATAATATCAAACCTTAAGTTTTCAGAATGCTGGTATATGGACACCTGAATCTCCTCAGTGGTGTGGGTAATGAGTCCTGAACATAGGGGTGTACCATCCACTCCTTCAACCTTTTGGTCCTCCTTTTTCTCGATTCTTAGCAGACCCATCTTATCAGCCCAAAAAGTGTCAAGGAAGTTTCCAGCCGCACCACAATCCAGTAGAGCCTGCGTCTCTACCTCTCTGTTCCGGAAGCGGAGTTTGATGGCTATCACCATGAGACGTACATCTTCGCTCATCCGAGAAGAGGCCACCGAAAGTGTAGTGTAGGAACAAGGTGTAGCCCCTCGATAGTCCGTTCCACTGACTATCGAGGGCGGTCGTTTCCCGATCTCCTTGGGGGCACATCGGGACAGTCTCTCAGCAAATGGTTGGCTCCCCCACAATATAAACAAAGGTTCCCTTCACGTCTCCTCTTCTTTTCTTCGGCAGTCAACGGAGATCTGGTGCTTCCGATCTGCATGGGTTCCTCTCTGGCGTGACGCGATACAGGTGAGGAGGAGGCGGGGGGTATATCCAAGAAAGATTGTGGACCTCGAACCTTCTTCCTTTCGTTTCTTCGTTCCATCAGGCGGAAATCGATTCTTAGAACTGCAGTTTGAAGATCTAGAAAGGTGTCTGGGCGCGGGATCCGGGCAAGCTCATCCTTGAGCTCTTCTCGCAAGCCCCGGCGGAATATGGTATACTGGGCCTGCTCTTGCCAACCTGCCTCTGCAGCAAGTTTCTTGAAAGTGGAGATATAGGATAGTAAGTCGGTACTCCCTTGACGTATATCCAGCAGGTCTTCGCTAGCCACGTGTGAGCATTCGGTTCGCAAAAAGGTGTGTCGCAGCAGTTCCTTAAAGGCCGCGTAGTCCTGCAACACTGGGTCTGATAGGGATACCAATGGAGTAGCCCATGCCAAGGCGTTTCCCGTCATGTGCGTGATCATGAACCCCACCTTGGAATGATCTGTGGAAAAGGCATTCCTGCGGAAGGTGAAGTGAATATTACAGGCCTCCAGGAATTCCTTAACCTTTCTTTCCGAGCCGTCGAATTTACCTGACACCAGGGGTAGTGGGGGTAAATCAGTTGTCTGTTGTTCTCTTGCAGCTACTCTTTGTTGGAGCGCCACGTTGTCAGCCTTTAGTGTTTGGACCTCTACGTTGAGGGTTTGGACAGCTGTCACCAGCTCTTGCAGTTGTTGTGGCGTAGCCATGTTTTCTGTTTGGCGTTGCAAACTATCAGGACTGGCAATATTGGCTACGGGTTTTGCTAGGTGATCAGCTATATCTTCGTCTTCACTCGATTTATAACCCTCCCCAGTCTCTTCCTCCTCACCTGAATAGTCCAGTTTCTTCCGACGGGTAAGTCCTGTGTACGGCTTCTTCTTTTTTAGAAGATATGGTCTACCTCGGAAAGAAGCCACCGTGACTCTCAGACAAAGAAACCCCACGGTGACTCCCCTCCGCGACAGCCAGAGGGGAAAAAGCCACTGGAACGGCAAAAAACCCCTGGATCCAATACAGACGTGAAGATTGTGGGAGTCGTCAGCACAGTCGTAGGTTGAATGATCCTTCACCGAAAAACCCAGACAATAGGTAAGGTCGGCGATTCCGCTAATCGAGGGAATAGGAGATGGCAGTTTACAGGTAGGTACCCCTCGGGGTGGAGGACAAGAGTGAACGGAGAAATCTGAGAGCAGTATCTCTTAGAGCGAAGAAAATCTCAGCAGAGATTCAAACATGGGAACAGAAACACAGGAGAAGGCAAACAGGATACAGAGAAAAGGGGGGGGCCCGTAGGGAACGGGAGGTGATAAAATAACAGGAAGATAGCAAGTAGACTATCCGAAGGGAAAACTAGCGCAAGCAACAGGGCGTGGAAATAAACACAGTTGCAACGCGCCGAACCGCCGGCAGCCGAGTGATATATATACAAACGGCGGCGGCCATCTTGAAAACAACTAGACCGAGTCTGATAGACGAGGAGGAACGTAATGGAACATTTTAATGGCGTCCTCGCGTCCACCTTCGCCACAAACGCCAGTCGCTGGCGGCCGTGACACACGGCTCTAGACGCATGGCAGATGACCATGTCATGCCCATCCATGACCTGGGACAAAATTGCCCCCAGGTCAATCCCACTGGCATCCACAGTGAGTTTGATCTTTCCCTCAACCACAAAACCTCCAAGATTCAAAGTATCACGCAAACTGTTCTTTATTCACTCTGCAGCTCTCTCACCCTCATCATTTCACTCAAATTTGATATCTTTCTTAAGTAATTTCCTCATGTGCTCCGTGAAACTGGCAAATTCTCATACAAACGTACTATAATATTCACATAGTCCTAAGAATGACCTGGTCTCCTCCTTGTTCTTGCGATCTGGTTCACCCTTAATGCCCTCCATCACATACATTTTTGGTTTATAACAGTTGCCACTCACCACATGACCCAAATATTCAACTTCAGGCTCCTTAAACCTGCATTTACTCCTTTCCACCTTCAAATCATTATCACCCAACTTGCGCAGCACTTCATTCAACCTTTCATCATGTTCAACCTCTCCTTTCCCAAATACAATATCATCTTGGTAAACAAGCTCCTTCCAAACACTTCAGTACGCGAGTCATCGCCCTCTGAAATACTGCAGCTGCAGACGCTAGGCCAAACGGCATCCCCTTGTAACGGTACATCCAGAGGGGCGAAATGAAGGCTGTTCAATCCCTCCACTCTTCCGTGAGATTGATTTGGTGATAAGCGTTTGATGAATCCAGTGTGGTGAACACATCCGCTCCTACAATGCAGTTTAACATTTCTGAAATTATCAGCAAAGGAAACTTGTCAACTAGTATGTTCTTGGTTAGGTCCCTGAGATCTACACAAATCCTCAATTGTCAATACTTCTGGTTCGCCACAACGATGGGGCTCACCCATTGTGAGGATTCAATCTTTTCAATGATTCTTTCACCTTCTAGCCTTTCGAGTTCTTGTTCTTCTCTCTACCAAGGCAAATGGATTATGCCTCACTTTGCTGTGTACAACTGGAACCACCACAGGTTTCAGTATAATCGGTATCTGGACTTTGCATCGGATTATAAACCGTATAATCCTATGGGCATAATTTTAAAGCAGGCCTAACTCCTGATGGAACGCATCAGAGGCATTCTTCTCCACTTTACCAGGTTTGCCGCTTTCCTCTAGTAACACAGGCTCGTCCTCACATGGATCCAGTCTAATCTTCAACATAGCCTGATCCCTCCAACCCCAAACATTGACACCTTTCTTTGCTATGTACACTTTTATCTCTGCACAACGGCCTTTAAACTCTACCATGCTCTTGATCCATCCAACAATATGAATTCTTGAACCCTCAAACCCTCCATGGTTCTTTATGTCGGAACAATGAACTCTGGCCATGAGTCCTTAGAATTTAAGTTTCTCCCATGTCTTGAAAGTTATTATTGTGTAAGGAGAGCAGCTGTCACCCATCACCATTAATTTCCAATCATTATGTCACTCCTGGAACATTTTAATTCTCCATTTCCTGGTTCACAAACCACCACCACTCCTTCAGAATCTGTGTCATCCTGCACCAAAGACACCCTCTTCTCATGTCTGCAAACTTCAGCAAAATTTCCTTTCATCTTGCATATGGCACACGTCTGATTTATAGCAGGGCAATTCTTCCAATTGGCATAGTGAACTACTTTGCCACACCTGAAACACCTGCCCTTTTCTTTGTTTTCATATTTGTATGGAACTTTGATAATTCTCTTTTTAAAATCTTTGCGGTCACGTTCTTTCGGTTGCGTATGCTTCTCACTGGACAATGAGTCGTCACTTTCAGTACTATCCTTCTTGCTTCTCACCGCGCTCATGTGAGATTGTTTTCCCGCCTCTTTCTTGCTCTAACCTCCATATGTGCCTGTTGAACCTCCTTCGTCTTACTTTTAAGTTCTTATGCACAAAGAGGAGTATGCTCGACATTCTTTGCTATGGCCAAAGCTTCTGACAGTGAAGGATTTCCAAAATATATCTAAAGGGCGCCTGGCTGTGTCCTGATATGCCCAGGGGGGTAATTAATGATAAAGAAGAAAATCGGGATGGGAGATCAAGACAGCACAATTGTGGATTAATTTATTTAATCTCAAAATGGTAGCAAACTGATAGGTTTTTACTTTTTCACAAAACAACAGCGAGCAGACAGGTTTTTCACTTAACGATGGGGGGTACTGCTGAGTACCAACCTCTTCAATATCGAGGGTATTTACCTCACATAAGTGCACAGTCTCTAGCAAAAGATTCAGACATTTTGATACAATAAAGAGTAAGTGCTGCCCAGGACTGCTGGTAGTCCATGGGTTTTTTAAAACATAGCACACAACAACATGTATAAACAGAGAAGTAGGACAAGGCGTTGTGTCACAGATCGACTCTGTAGTGTTTCGGCCAACTGTAGCAGTTGATTGGAGCTAGTTGTTGGGGAGACCTTCTTCAGGATGGGGGTGAAGGGTGACACTGTCCGTGTGGTATCGTCAAAAGGGCAATGTGACGGTAAGGCTTCTACACAGCGTCTCTCAGCTTTGCGTGGTGGAGACTATTGGAGCTGTGTGATGAATACACGGCTCAAGAAAATACAAGAGTGTGATAATCACTCTGGGGATCCTGGGTGTAATAAGTTGGTCTCATTGGCATCTCTGTGGCAGAAGCGAGCAGCAGGGAACTTGGAGCACTCCTTCCTCTGGCATTCTCGGCGCTGTTAGCTGGACCCTTCATCCACCACGATGCAGCTGTGGTCACGCCACCACCTGGTGCTGGACTGTTTCCCATTCGGGCAACAGTTCCTCTGTTGCAGGATTATTTGGCTCTCCTGCATCTGAATCTGCGTTTCTTGCTTGTCCAAAGGTCGTGGGCTTCATGACTTTCCTCTGCTCCGCCTCTCCAAGGCGTAATGATGTCAGGGGGCTTGTCCTACTTACCATGCTCTCTCTCTTCCCAAGAGCAACTTGTCCCAGTAATATACCCGTCTCATTTTAAAGAGACATTTCCTTTTCCTTTGTATGGCTGGTTTGTTCCCACTTTGCTGGAAGCCAAATATAAGGATTACAAATTTGCTGGCAGTCCTATAAAGACAGATATTGTATTGGACCTAGGGGTTTCCTCATCGGAACGGGAGTCATTGTCCCCTAAGGGGGAGTCACTCACATTGAGGCCCCACTTGCCCATACCCCTAGGGATGATTGTACAGCACAGGCGCACCTCCTTAGCATCAAAGTGGGTGGCTCCTCCTTGGGGAAAAGTGACAAATACCCACAATTCATCACAAACCCTTCCCCTTACTTTGGTGGCTTCCACATCTGTATTGAGTGGGAA
Source organism: Ambystoma mexicanum (assembly GCF_040938575.1). Classification (NCBI taxonomy): domain Eukaryota; kingdom Metazoa; phylum Chordata; class Amphibia; order Caudata; family Ambystomatidae; genus Ambystoma; species Ambystoma mexicanum. The sequence goes on from NC_090931.1 coordinate 131,244,823, forward strand.
TTTGCTGAGAAAATCCATATTTCCTTGTACTTTGCCTTTTTGATATTCAAAAGTAAAACAAAAAGGTTGGCTGTCCAGAAACCACCTCATTTTTCTCGGGTTAGTGTTTCCTGAGGCTCATCCAGGTTAATGGAGAGTGATCGGGAATTAACCCCATCTTTCTTGCCGTTAGATAGCATCTTAGGTATAAAATCACCTACTTTATTGCCAAGGCCTTCAGTCCTACCGTGGCATAGGGCTGCTCTAGGGGAAAGAGCTTCCTGCTGGTGTAAAGGACAGTATGTTCGTTGCCATCATACTCTTGGGAGAGGACTGCACCCAAGCCAACTATAGAGGCATCACTCCGCATGAGAACATTTGAATTAAAATCCAGAATCTTAAGAACCTGCTCCTGACGGAGGATGTTTTTTGCATTCAGTTGGAACTAGATTGATCTTCTTTATCTCAAGTTAGTTTCTGAGGCTGGGCGTTCTTTAGTTCGTCAGAAAGCAAGGCAGCCAAAGTCGAATAATTTGTGATAAACCTTCTGTAGTACCTAGTTAATCCCAGGAAGGCTCAAAGATCACTTTTTGTCTGCGGGGTTGGTGTTTGTTGCACCGCCTTCACTCTCTCAGCCTGTGGTTGGATCAGGCCGTTCCCCACAAAGTAGCCAAGATATTTCACGGCCGTCTGGGCTAAATGATACTTTTGTGGGTTTGCACTCAACTCTGCTTTCCTGAGACACGGGCGATCTAATACAGGTGGTGTGCATGCTTTGGTGAGGTGTTACTGAGGACCACTATATCGTCCAGATACGCCCCACATAAAGCGGTTTATGGTTTCAATACTTTATCCGTAAGTCGTTGGAAGGTGGCAGGCGCTCCATGCAAACCAAAGGGATGGAATTTGAATGGAACCCGGTCTTGGAATTTATAAAAGGCTGTCTTTTCACTGTCCCCTGGACTTAATGGAACTTGCCAGTACCCCTTTCTCAAATCGAGTGTCGATATGTATTTAGCTGAACCCAACTTTTCAATTTGGTCATCAATAAGTAGCATAGGATAATTGTTGCAGTTGGAGATCAAATTCAATTTCCAAAATTCTTTACAGAAATGCCAGGATTTGTCGGGTTTTGCAACCAGGACAATAGGGGAGGACCAGGGACTCTCAGAGGGCTCAATGATATCTACCATGAGCATCTCCACTGCCTCTTTCTCAATGATTTTTCTTTGGTATTCTATAGGGTTTTAGGCTGATAGTCTCCCCTGTCAGTGTTCGGATACAATTGGAAAAATGTATGACTGTACCAGGTTGCTCTGAAAATACTTTGGGGAATTGGAAAAGTAGGTCATTAGGATCTCATCAGGGTTCCTCATCACTAATGACCCGCAGATTTACTATATGCCTTCCGATGACAGTGTTAACGTTACAGTCGTCTGATTTGCCAGTCATTCACAAGGATGCCATTCCACATCATGCCTACTTCTCAGAAGCATAATACCGGGTCGACTAGTTTGTAACACATGTAGCAACGTCCTATGTTGCAGCTATGCTTGTTTCTTGTTAATTTCTTGTTTGCCCCACCCCAGATTCCTTGCCTATGCTCTCTTGAACACCTGCTCCAGCCTTGCCATCACTTCCTGAGCGCTGAGCGGCAATTCGTGCCTTCACCTTCCTAACGCTCAGGTGCATTTCTGCCTCTGCTTTTGCGAGTGCCTGTGCCAACCATGCCTCCATTCCACGGAGTGCCTTCTTCAGACTTACCTTCACACTCTCAGCTCTCTGCGGTTGTTCTCCTTCAGATCCCTGCTCCTCTTCTTGCTGCTGTTGAAGTGTCCTTCTGTTTTCTCTGTTCCTCATTCTTGTATTACTAACTTTAGAACACAAGAATTACTCTCGTCTTCACTAAGAGAGGCAAGTTTATGTTGGGGGTTTTCTTCCCAAAAAGGGTTCCCCCCTTTTTTCTTGGGCTGTCTTCTGGTAAAGGCCCATTGGGGGTCTGGGTATCTATTCAGCCCCAGACTGGCCTCCCATAGAGACACCCTACAGCTACGAGACAAAGCATACTGTCAGAAGCAGTAAACAGAGACCCTTGGAAGAAACCAGCTCCAGTATTAGAAGATCACCCAGTGCTCCAAGTAACGTTTTTGACAGCTCTTCCTTTTGGGAGTGAGCAAACGACGGGGAAATTAAGGTGTTTTCCATTTGAGTAAGGAAGAAGGGTTGCCATAGTGACTGTGGTGGTCTCACTAGGGGCCACCTTCCATTCTTTGAGTAGGTTCATATGGTAGATTTGTGTTTTCTGCCATCTATCTGGCTGAGTTATTAGTTAATTAAAGGGACCTTCATTTTCTAGTATTTCATAGGGTCCATACCATTTGGAGATCATTTTATTTTCACACGTGGTGAGGAGAACTCGGACCAACTGACAGACAGAAAAAAATCTGGTCACTGCATTTTTATTGTAGACTGCTTTCTGTTGCTCTTGGGTTTGGCCTTGGTGTTTCACAATTTTTCTTACGGCCGCCAAATGGGTTTTACATTTTTGGGTAGTTTGGGAAATTGGTAAAATGGCTCCCTCTTTCTCCTCCAATGTCTCCTTTAGCATATCTAGAATGTCCTGAGACTCCCTCCCATAAAGAAACTCAAAAGGGGTAATATTCGAGGGTGGTCTGATGGGTCTTCCGGACTGCAAATAAAGCCCACTGTATCATGATAACCCAATTCCTCCCGTCAGTTTCAAACAGTGTGTGCAGTATTTGTTTTAACATCTGATTGAACCTTTCGACCAACCCATCTTTCTGGGAACGATTGAGTGATGTACTTAGGGTTTTAATGTGTAGTAACTCCTTTACCAATTGCATTATCTGGGACATAAACGTGGTGCTCTGGTCTGTAAGGATCTCCATAGGGAACCAAAGGGTAACAGGTGTTTTAGAATCTGTTGGGTGGTGTTATTGGGAAGGGTAGATGCTTCAGGATATCGGCTGGCATAATCTACCTTCACTAGAATTAATTTGTTTCCTAATTTAGATATTTTTAGTGGTACCACTATGTCCCTTACTATTCTAGAGAAAGGAACCTCGATAATAAGCAAGGGTGGTAAGGGTTTTATTGGGACCGGAGTTGCTGTAGTCCTATGGCAGATGTCGCAAGCCAAAACTTAATTCTCAACGTCCATAAAAACTCTGGGCCAGTAAAATCTGGGAATGACCTGACTGAGTTTTCCCCACCACTTGATGAGTGGCTGTCAGGTGTGAGTGTGCCAGCTCTAGTACGATTCTTCGATGGCTCAGAGGAACCACTAACTGTGTCCAGGGTGAGCTATCTACCTCAATATCTCCCCAATATAACAATCCTTTTTTTCAAAAGAAGAAAAAAGGCCCAGCCTGGCTGCGCCCAGTCTCTTAAGTGGTGACCCTACCAAAAGCCTCTGTAAGGTCCGGGTCATTTCTTTGGGCAAAAGCCAAATTGGGAAGGGGTGTGACCTCTTCGGTTCCTTCTTGATGGAGTTCTTCTATGGAAAGGTTGGCTTTCCCAAAACCCCTCAGGCCCCTCTCTGTCTCTCTTAATGACTCTATGTTGTAGGGTATCTACAACAAGGTGCAGTCCCTTGGGCCATTTTGCTCTCCTTCTTTAACTATGTAAGGGTTATTCCCATGGTTATGGAGTAGGACTTTTATGTCTCCCCAGAAGTCAGGCTCTATTACCCCCGCCATGACATCTAAGCTATAACTCCATGCTAGTCCTGATCTTGAGGCTAGTCTGATATAGGTATAATAGGCACAGGGTGGGGGTCGAAAGAGTGAGTCCGATGGCTCAACCGTCTCTCATTTGGAGGAATTTAAATGTCCTCGGTGCTCTGATATTCAAAGCCCTTAGGTTTAAAGGAATGATTCGGTCAGAAATTTTTATTGGCCCTACGGGTCGGCCATGTGTTTTTAAGCCTAAGTCGCTCGATATTAGAAAAATTTCCCATGGACCTTACCCGAGTTTTCGTCCATTAAACGCACGCAAAAACAGGCAGCAGGGCGCAGCCATTTTGTGATAATCCTATCACTTGCCCCATCACCCTGGGTGACCTGCTTTTGCAGCACTAAATCATATCCCCCGCCCCCTGAGCCTGACATTATCAAAACATTCATATTCCCCGCCTCTCACCGTGAGGTTACTGTGCTGCGTAGGCAAACACCCCCAGTCGTCTTCTATGCGACTTCACACAGAACCCGGAAACCAACACAGATCAACTCACAACACAGCGCGCCACAATTCGGAATATGAATCTGTACTTTAAAATCAAACAGCAATACGGTACATTTGGTAAAGTACATTTATTTGACATTAAATGTTTAGAGAATATTCAGCAATTGGCATATTAAATCGGAATGGAATTTTTTTTCTTTACTCGCGATCCGCAAATCCTCTAAAGTTTATCGTGAGTCACGCGCTGTTCCTTTATGGTACACAGGGTGTTAGTTTTCGTTAAAAGAAGCACTTTGGTCGCACGGTGAACCGCAAGGCTGTTCCATCAACTAGGCACTAGGCCACCGTAAAGGTTGACATGTTGCTTCTAGCCGCTAGTACTGCGTAAGGGCATATGGGCCCTTGGCGATCGTCCCATAAAATAGTCAAAGTAGTGCAGTTGTTTACAAGAAGCTGCAGCTGGCGATTAAAGAATCAGTCGGCCGGGGTCTGGAATAGATGACAGTCGCAGTAGGGCAGGATGTACCTGTTTTGAAAACATAAAAATTGAAATTAGTCTCACCAGCCGATCTTTATTACTATTATTCATTTTATTTATTACGGCCGAGCTGAAACTATTTGCTTGCGAGGATAGTGCAATGGAGTATGTCCGGCTCTAAAAGCAATGCGGAAACTGACGAAAGAAATCGAGGTTAACACACAATGTAATGATTTATTAGCATTGAACCACTAAGAAACGACTGTCTACATGCGTGTCGAATGGGCACATGCATGCCCATGTGCCCGGTAGAAAGATGATCCCACAAATGTTTTACTTGCTCTTCATTGTAATATGCCACACAGAACGAACAAGTACAACTTAACCCGCCTTTAACGGTACGCTATTGGTATTATATTCCGGTATAAAATCATCTAAAGAGTTACTTACATTATATTTGCCATTTCCATTGCGTCGGCGTAATGCAGTCCGTAAATCCCACTCTGTTTGTGCCAACGATTTTTCATATACTGAACTAACATGAAACTCGGTGTAGTTTCAGAATTTTCAGCCTTATCGTCTCTTACGTTATTGCACCCCACCTTCAAATGAAGTCCTTTCGGCATGGTCCCTGTCTCTCAAGGTCAAAAAACAATAGAACCTTATACTGCCAGTGCGAGCCGTGGGCCTCTTCAGCCCGCGAGCAAAAAATCAAAGCCGCTGACCTTCACTCTGCATGAGCATACATTCTTACTTTGCAACATCCTGTGTAAAGCCATCGGTGAGAACTTGAATTCTCGACTCCATCTTTGTACTAGGCCTCAATGTGCTAATGCGAACTGGCTTCTCTCCCATCTGCAACGCCTCGCTTGGCGTGTTCTAAGGCCCCCAATTTTGTCCTCGTTATCCGTGAGCTTTGCAGCCCTAGAGAACTATAACTATGGAGACATTGACTATTTGGGGGAAGGTCAGGAAAGGTATAAAGTACCCGAGCAGTTGAGTTGAAAGTGAGATTTATTGTTTGTTTGTTTTATTATTTGCAATGCGCAAGCCTCCCCTCAGTTAACAGTGCGCAGCATTTACATGAGATTGCAAAGCTTAGTTACAGCAATAAAAATATATACATACACATATTGACAAGGTCAGCGATATGAGGTGAATGGAGAGAGAATTCAAAGAAGACACCCAGGTTGTTCGCCACCCAGGCTGGTGAAGGGAGGGGTTAGGGTTAGCATACTTTGTATGTACACTGTACAATAAACATTTTTTCAAAAAGACAATCAGATTACAATGATTTAAACCAGGATTTGTACTTCTCAACGAGCTCTGCTCTGGGTGGACATGGCAAGTGGCAATGTTTGGTGGCAATGCATCAGTGCTCTGCTCTCAGAACTCTAGACTGAGAGCACAGGGCAGAGGCTTTCTCTCCCTGTATGCAAGTAGATTTAAGGAAGATTCTGGAGACAATGCTAGCAAATATCAGATTAAAGGTACATACCAAGCTGTTAGTTGAAACAGGAATTCACAGGAACTGCTGGAGCAGGCTGTAAACAAAGAGACAGAGAAAAGGCAAAGACAAGCAAGTATACTGGGCAACACGGATTGATCAGAAATAAGGGTTTACTGGAATATGATAAGGGGTCTCCAGGGATTAAGAAAAGCCCTTGGGATAGGTACCAGCAGATTACTCTTAACAACAGTCATACAGCAACGTCATGACTTGGGCGTGCCAAAGAAACTGTTGTACTCAGTGCAAGGGTAAAACTGAAAGACCATATACTGAGGCAGGTACGACTTCAACGGACTACTTGAAGGCAACAGAAGTCTTCCCTTATTTGATCTTAACGGAGACCAACCCAGAGTCACACTGTAAAACGGATTCAAGTGGAGACACTACATTGGACCAAGATGTATACAAGTAGAAAGCAGTGTTGGAAGAAATAACCAGGTACAGGACAGGATAGGATATCAGAAGTTGGAACAGGCAGGAAGTAAGGCAAGAAGCCCAGAGGAACAAAGCAGAAGGCAGAGGAGTGTGGTAAGGCTGCCAGGCAACGAAGCCCAGAGGAGAATGGCAGAAGGTAGTGGAGTGCGGTAGAGCAGTCAGGTGGGAGCCCAAAGGAGCAGGGCGTAAGGCAACGGAGTGTGACAGAGCCGCCCGGTTGGAGCCCGGAGGAGCAGGGCGGAAGGCAGCGGAGTACGGCAGAGCCGTCAGGTGGGAGCCCAGAGGAGCAGGGCGGAAGGCAGCAGAGTACGGCAGAGCCTTCAGGTGTGAGCCCAGAGGAGCAGGGCGGAAGGCAGCGGAGTACGGCAGAGCCGTCAGGCGGGAGCCCAGAGGAGCAGGGCGTAAGGCAGCGGAGTACGGCAGAGCCATCAGGTGGAAGCCCAGAGGAGCAGGGCGGAAGGCAGCGGAGTACGGCAGAGCCGTCAGATGGAAACCCAAAGGAACAGGGCAAAAGGCTGCAGCAGAACGGAGAGGGAGCTGCAAGTATCAACAGCAACAGGAATCAAAAGGCCAAAAGAGGATTTCCTGGATAGGTCAAAAACTGGTAACAGGAGCGCCAGCACAAACTCCCAGAGAAAGCAGTTGACTTACAACTGCCTCTTTTCAGAGTGATCTTATAAAGGCCCTCCCAGCCAGCAGGGTGGAGCTGATTGCCGACTCTGGCAGCTATGTTCAATTAAGTCTAGCCCTGGCTTCAGTAGCTTTAGTAGTAGCAGTGGATTCTAATCAAGTGCTCTCCAGCTCTCTGCAGCCGAGCCTGCAGTAGCTTGGAACAGGTGAATGCAATCAGACTCTCTGCAGATCTTAGTAGCTTGCTGCAAACAAATGTATTTAATATGCCTCCTCCAGCCCTCTGCCTTTTGGACAGCCTACATGTCCCAGAATGCATCTGCTGGTTTAATCCAAAATCCGGAATGGAACATGCAATTAGATTAGTCCAAAACTGCAGCGGTAAAACAAGGAAATAAAGGAAAAGGCGCATGTAAAAGGTACTGGGAGGCAGGCGAGCAGAATTGTGACATCTGCACAGAATCACTCAAAATTCCATGTCTGTGCTTCTCTAGTACATTAACAATAAGGCCTTTAACAAAGTCGAACTCCATTTCCTCATATACTGGTTTCACCACCCATTTCTTACTTCTTTTTGCAAAGGCCGTAGTGTAGCGAAGCATCCCTACATTTCCCGTAGTCCTAGATTGTTCACGGCACACATTCTCGTTATGGGCCAAGACCGCTAGTAGAGTCCTATGTTTCATGCCCTGTATGCCGAAATGCAATCGCTTTGGCCTGTACTTTAGGCACATATTGTGGAACACCTCCAAGCCTCCTGTGTGACAGAATTCTGTCAGTCCCCTCAAATCCCTTGATAGAGTTTTATCAAAAACAATCTTCTCAATGGCTTTGTGTGTAGGTGAAGATGGAATCAACCACTTCTTCTTCCGTGCCTCCTCTGGGGACAAAGGGCCATGTTCACATTGGTGGAAATGTTGGTTTTCTGTCCAGCGGTTAACGTTGGTAAAGTGGTGCATCAGTGACTGCCATTTTTCAAGTAGGATTTCCACTGACCCTTCACAAGTTTTTGAGCTCCACCAAAGATGGTTGCTGATAGACTGGGACCACTGTGAAATACTTTTCAAACCTTTTTTTTTCCCTGCAGCCAAGATTTTCTTATTGATTGATTTAGCAAGATGCCATACGTCAAATTGATGTTTAATATGTGGGAACTGCTCTCTCATTGTCTTGGCTATTGAAATGTGTCTGTCCGTGGCTATGAGGTCGATGTGCATTCCCCTCGATTGTAGATATTCCAATGATTTTATAAATCCTAGTTTCTCCATGGCCACTGAGGATTTACATTGGAACACCTGCACGACCACCGAACTCACAATATTCTTACTATCCATGTCCTGAAAGTGGTAGGTGCAGTACTTTGCAGAAAATCCAGGGCTGTCGCACTGTCCATCGCCGGCTAGTCTGAATCGTGTGCCTTTGAATGTACTTTCTAGAGACAATTGTTCAATTTTACAAGCATCACTAAGGGCCAGAAATAGATAATCATGTTGGAATTTGTAGTACTGCGTTTTAGAAATGAAACGGAGTCCCACAAACTGAAAGAAAGACTCTAACTTTCTAAACATGCACCCACTAAAAAGTGAGGCAGCTGCACACAGTAGATTGCCTGCTGGCAGTTTCCCCAGCATCGGTTGTGCAGACCATGAGAACGTATGATGTAATGTACATGCGGCATGTATTTTGACGTTACTACCTTGTGTTTTACGAGTCACATTAATCAATGGCTTCCCACATACTTCCCCTCTAACTGAATGCCCACATTTCAGCATACTTATAATATCCATCAAACAACTGTTGAATACTATGTATTTGCCCTCTTTCATTAGACTGTCATCCTGCATCACAGTTGTTTCGGACTGCATCGTTACGGACATATCACCAGAATTGAAACTAATATCGCTGATATCAGGTTCTGATGCGTCGGTGAATATTACTGCACGTTAATTCTCTGTCATGTCAACATCTGTTACTTGAACATTGATGGGAGAACACAACAATGTCGACAGCTTTTTGGGTGGCATTGTTTTTGCTGGTGTAGATTGTGTGAATTGATCTGCGACTACTTCAGATCTATCTTCTTCTATGCATCCAGTATCATCTTCTTGTGGTTGTGCAGTCGCACTGTAGCAATGGTCCAATAAAACTTTACTGGATTCTCCAGACACATTCAATTCATGTTCTGGCCATTGGACATGAGCATCTCGTTTCTGAACACGCTGCGCCTGAATTAATAATTCCTCCATGGTGTAAATTGTCTGGCAAGCAACATCCCTCATTTGCTTCACTGTCTGTGTATGTATAGTTTGTACACCCACGGGTAACTAGAGGACAGATTGGAAAAGGCATATTCAGTTTAAACACAAGGTAAAGTATAGTACAATTGACAGAAAAAAAACATAATATAGTCCCCAGCACAAAACGATTTCTAAAAATATGACCTGTTTGTAACTAACTTTATTTTTGTTTCTTTTCTTTGCACCTTTCTTGACTCGAACTTCAACATCTGCACGATGTTGCTCTGATTCGTTTCCGCATGTCTTCCCTTCCTCTTGCGCTGCAACGACTATATTTTCTGGATCCGCATAAACAGCACGGAATGACGCTCCATCGACTCCCTGAAACATAGTACTTTCATTACTATGTATCACAATATTGAAAACATAAAACACACGTGAGGACGACCACACAGGTACATCTCAATTACTAAACACGGATTAAACATTGTGTAGAACAATAAAACAACAAGTATTCGAGCTCTGATGATCTAGTTCGATGGAACTGTCAGTATTCATACCTATGGCTCCGCATAGACTGCCATGAATGATTTTATTGGAGAGGGCGCCTCCGCATCTCCCTGAAACACAGTACTTGCATTAGTATGGTTTTCAATATTGTAAACATAACACACACTTGGGGTCGACGGCACAGGTACATATAAAGAGATAACCACAAATGATGCATTGTCTAAAAGAATCAATGGATATCTAAATATGATCCGATTTAATCAATGTATTTCTCCGATTTATTTACATCTGCGTCATCTAAATGGGATGTTGTGATTGTAGAGGAAGCTCCATCGTCTCCCTGAAACACAGTACTTGCGTTAATAAGGAAGAAAGTATAGCAAATGGAATCACGTTATATGATCACGCTCAATGGAGCTGTCAGTATCCATACCTCGTGCTGCTGAAGAATATCTATGGATGTTGTAAATGTAGTGCGCACATCCGAAAGCTGTTGCACCGATTTGCATACGCATGGTCCCGCTTCCACTTCCCCTGGAATTACTTGAATGTCAGGCTCCACATCAAGTGCAGGGGTTGACGCTCCATTTACTGCCTGAAACATAGTACTTGCATTAGTAAGGATTACAATATTGAAAACATAACACACACTTGGGGTCGACCGCACAAGTACATATCAATGGATAACCACGAATTAAACATTTTGTAGAACAATCAAACTGTCACGAAGGCCAAACTCCAAGGCGCAGGAGCGACGCAGTACCAACCACACCCACTTTGGTCGCAGAGCCCGCAAGTCAGAGTTTACACGGGTTTCCTGGACCAGAGCAGGGAAGGAGGGTTAGGGTCTCGATGGTTGGATAGGTAGGGGTCTGAGTCCTGTCCAAGAAGGGCGGTCGCGTCCTTGAGCACGTTCGAAGTGTTGTCTTCAAGATGCAAGCTAAAAGAAAATGACAAGCATTAAAACATGCCCTTTGTGTTTGTCGGCATTCACCTCATGCGACATCCGCACACACACACACACACACATGAAAGTGCCCCTTAGGGCCTAGATTGTTTTATGCAAGATGCTGCACAGCGGTCTTCCTGCAGACCCCTGCGAATTTTGCCGTAGTAACTTTTCACGAGCGGTCTTCCTGCAGACCCTCGTGATCGATCGCATTTCCAAGATCGTAATGAGATTTCTTCGGTACGGTGTTTACGCCTCGCGGGCCTTCAGTGGTGTCCAGGAGGCGGAAACACCCCTATGATAATGCGCCCCCACACGGGTTAATACTCCCCAAAGAATGTACGACCGGCGCGTAGGGAATCAAAGTTATGCCCACTTAGCTTTTCGCATCGGTGCAGGGGCTCTGGATGGGTTTGTGGTCGCCCCCTGCACTTCCCCCTCGATCCCCTTGGGCACTTAGCAAGGAGAGGTACTTATCTTGTGTAGGCGAGGGGCGGGGCTGCTGCTCGGGTGGGGCTGGGCCCCTCGCGTACGATTCTCCTGGAGTTCTGGTCCACACGTCCTCTCGGCATGGAATCTCAAGCGCAAGCCCCGTGCTTGGGGCTCTGCGCATGCGCGATGGGGCTGCCGCGCCCTTCCTGGTCCCTGATTGGCCCAAATTGGCCCTTGGCATGCGGGGGATTGTAGTCCTTAGATGCCGGCTGCTGGGTAATGCAGTCTTTGACTTCTGTTTCCTGCACATGGGGCAAAGCAGCCTTCTGTATGGTTGCAAGCTTCCCAGAAAAGTTGACTTCCCCACAACAGTACCCACAACTGCACCCACAACCCTCCTGTGCCCTGCCTGTCCATGTTTCTGTCTGCCTGTAGTCCTGACAGTACTCCCCCTCCCACAGAAGGTAGCTGTCCCAGGTTTGCTAGGGTAATTCCTGTGAAAAGCACGCAGCAATCTGGGGGCATGTATATGCTGAGAGGGTTCCCATGTGCGTTCTTCAGGGCCGTACCCCACCCAGTCAATGAGATACAACACTTGCCCCTTTTTATCCCGCTTGGAATTCAATATTGCCTGAATTTCCTATTCGGGTTCCCCTTGTACTAAGACGGGAGGTGGTTTCTTGGTGATTGTCCCATATGGGGCAGGTTTCAGGAGGGAAGTGTGGAAAGTGGGATGAATTTTCATTTGGGGAGGTAAGGTCAATTGTACCACAACTGGATTCACAATTTTCGTTATCGGGAATGGACCCAAATATCAGGGTTGTAATTTTCTGGGCCCATCTATGCGAAGGTTGCTGGTGGATAACCACACTTTATCCCCCACACGATACGGTGGGCTAGGTCGACGATGTTTGTCCGCATAGCGTTTATATGTGTCCTTGGCTTTTGTGAGATTTCCCTGCACCTCCTTCCAAACCTGCTCTATGCCAATCTGTTGTCCGGCCAACGTAGGCAATTCTAATTCTGAAGCCGGAATAGCCATTGGGAGTATCCGTGGGTGTCGCCCATAAAGACAGAAGAACTGAGTCCTTTTGGTAGAGGCATGTGTGGCGTTGTTATATGCCAACTCTGCCAACCATGTATGCTGAACCCAAGTTGTCTCCCTACTTGTGGCAAAACAACGTAAGTACTGCTCTAGGCACTGATTTACACGTTCTGTCTGGCCGTCTGTTTCGGGATGGTATCCAAACGACAAGCGGACTTCCATTCCTAGGATCCTACAAAACTCACGCCAAAAACGAGAGGTGAACTGCGGGCCTCTATCTGTGACCACACAATTGGGGAGGCCATGGAGGCGAACTACATTTTGCAGAACTAGTTTGGCGATTGCACAAGCGGTCGGGACTCCCTTACAAGGGATGAAGTGGGCCATTTTCGAAAAGGTGTCTACAATCACTAGTACTGAAGTGAATCCCTGAACCTCGGGAAGATCCACAATAAGATCCATGGTGATCGTATGCCATGGTACTGTAGGAGTTGGTAAGGGACGGAGGAGCCCAGCGGGTTTTTGATGACTAGCTTTGTTTCGAGCACACACCTCGCAATTCGAGACATATTGAAGGATGTCTTGACGCCACTTGGGCCACCAAAAATGCCTGGCTACTAACTCCTGGGTTTTTGACTTTCCCGGTGTCCTGCTAATGTCGAGTCGTGGCACCAAGATATGGCCTTTTCCTGTAGTTGCTTAGTAGGCAAGTACAAGGCTGACCCATGATAGGGAAGCCCCTCAATAAGTGAATTCTGAGGATCTTGCTTGCACCACTGATGGATTTCATGCATGGTGAGATCCTTCAACACGGCCTCAAAAAAGTCTGAAGTGGCCCCAACGATACGGGTCGAAGGAATAATAGGCTGAGGTGTGATACCAGCCTCTCGCTCTGCTGACTCAGGATATCGTGATAATGTATCCACCTTTCGGTTGTTGGCTCCGGGCCTATATGTTATGATAAAATGAAACTCCGCAAAATATTGAGCCCATCGCAACTGGCGCGGGCTTAGCGTCTTGGCGGTTCTTATGAACTGGAGGTTACGATGATCCGTTATTACCGTGATGGTATGACGTGCCCCCATTAGGTAGTGTCACCACTCACCAAGAGCCGCCTTTATCGCCAACAATTCCCGATCGGCGATGATATAGTTCTGTTCAGCAGGGAGTAATTTCCTTGAGAAGTAAGCTACTGGATGTAGTAGGCCTGTGTGAGGGTCCCGCTGGGACAGGATGGCACCCAGAGCGTAACTTGACGCATCTGTCTCTACCACAAACGGTCTGGACAAATCTGGATGTTTCAGTACCGGCGCATCGGTGAAGGCCTTTTTGAGCTATTGAAACCCCTGGTTGGCTGATGTGTCCCAAACGAATGGGCAGCCCTTTCGTAGAAGCTTCGTGATTGGAGTGACCAATTCCGAAAAGTTCTTTACGAAGCGTCTGTGGAAATTCGCAAACCCCAGTATCTCCTTCACACTGGTAGGGGGAGCCCAATCCAAGATTGCCTGCACCTTTTTTTGTCCTTTTGTACGCCAGTCGGGGTTAGGAAGTAGCCTAAAAATTCCACGGTGGTGCAGTGGAATTCGCACTTCTCCTGCTTTGCATAAAGGTGGTGTTCTCGCAGCTTTTGCAAAACAGCACATACATGTTGGACATGTTCCTGCAGGTTACGAGAATATATGAGGATGTCATCTATGTACACTACGGCACATGCATCTAAATATTCCCTAAGGACCTCATCCAGGAAGTGTTGGAAGGCTGCGGGGGCGTTACAGAGACTGAATGGCATAACCTGATATTCATACAATCCGAACTTGGTTCGGAAGGCGGTTTTCCATTCATCTCCCTCGCGCACCCGCACAAGATGGTATGCGCCTCGAAGGTCCAACTTGGTATAGATGGCCGCGTCCCTGACTTGATCAAGAAGAACTGGGATAAGAGGAAGCGGATAACGGTTCTTAATGGTTATCCGGTTCACTCCGCGGTAATCAATGCAAGTCTGGAGCTCCCCAGACTTCTTCGGTACGAAGAACAAAGGTGACGACACGGGTGAATTTGAGTGTCGGATAAAACCGTTCTTTAAATTCACGGATATGTACTCTTGGAGGTGATTATTTTCAGCCTCCGTCAGGGCATAAATACGGCTACAAGGTAGAGTAGCCCCCGGCTCCAGATCTATTTGGCAATCAAAGGGCCGATGTGGGGGTAAATATTCTGCAGCTTGTTTATTAAATACGTCCGCGAAATCTGCGTATTCTTGGGGTAGGTTTTCGGAACAAACTTCCATTTGCTTATTGGAGACGCTAATAGCGCACACAGAAGGTGACATTTCTTGTCGACATTGTTCTTGACATTGCAGTGAGTCCAAACTGATTAATCCTGTGGACCAATGAATTTGGGGGTTATGCTTCTTTAGCCATGGTAATCCCAAAATCAGCCCGAATTGCGGGGCAGCAATGATGTCAAAGGCAATACTTTCTCTATGCCAAGCTCCGCATTGTAAGACCACCAAACAGGTGTTATGTGTTATAGGCCCAGAGCAGAGGGGAGTGCCGTCCACGGCACGTACAGGTTCCGGCCTTGTTTTTTGCAGTACTGGGATACCTAAGGTAACCACGTACTGGGCATCAATAAAATTCCCTGTCGCTCCTGAGTCCACAAACATTGTAACCGGTTTTCTATGTGTTTGGAACTCCAAACAACCTGTCAAGGTGACATGCGTGGCATAGTTTGAAATGCCAGCCATTGGGGCCCTGCTACTCCACAGGCTCGATCGGGTGACCCCCACTTCTGATGAGCCAAAACGTTTCCCTGGTTTTTGGGCTTATTTGGGCATTCACGGACAAAATGACTGGACTTACCACAGTACATGCAGAGGCCATCCTTCCTCCTTTGTTCCTTCTCCTCTTTAGTTAGGGGACCTCGGATTGAACCTATCTGCATTGGTTCGTCCCCCTCAGATTTGGCCGCCACCCCCCGGGATCCCTTATACAGATCTAGTCGAGGTACAGGTCGTGAATCTCCTCTTCGCCTATCGCCCCGCCTTTCCGTCATACGATGATCGAGCCGTAAGGCCAGATCAATCATTTCTGAGCACTCCCTTGGTTGTGGGTCTACCTGGGCTATAAGGTCTTTAATATCATCCCTCAAGCCTTGGTAAAAGAGGGACATCCTCTTATCATAGGGCCAGTCGGCTTCGGCTACCAGCCGATTGAAATGTGTGACGTAAGTCACAAGTTCTTTGGACCCCTGCTTGAGGCTTAACAATTCCCGATCCTTACTTAGGGTGGCAGCTCGCCGGTTAAATATTTTTTCAAACTCAGCCAGGAAATCATCCCAGTCATAGAAAATGGCATGGTCCTTTTGGACCAATGGGTTTGCCTACGCTGCGGCGTCCCCTGTGAGGTACGATATTACAAACGCCGTTCGGGACTGAACGGACCTAAAGGCTGCAGTCTTGGTCAGGAAATGGAGGTGGCACTGAGTAATAAAGGTGGAAAACGTTTGTGGGTCTCCAGCATATCGCTCTGGGGGCGCCAACGGAATTATGGGCTCTGGACTTACATGTACCTGTACCGGGGTAGATGGTTGACCAGGTAAGGGCGCTGTTTGAGCTGCTAAACTGCGTACCTGCGCGGGCAGGGTGGCATAATCCTGTCTAGACGCTGCCAGTTCGCCTTGTAAGTCCTGCAGAGCTTTGGCTATTTCTTCCATAGCTTCGATGGGGGTTGGTTACGCTGCTCGGGCGCCTGACTAATACGTGGGCTTGCGCTACTGTCACGAAGGCCAAACTCCAAGTCGCAGGAGCGACGCAGTACCAACCACCCCCACTTTGGTCGCGGAGCCCGCAAGTCAGAGCTTACACAGGTTTCCTGGACCAGAGCAGGGAAGGAGGGTTAGGGTCTCGATGGTTGGATAGGTAGGGGGAAGTTAGGTAAACCGGATTGAGGGTAAGGTAGAGGTTATGGGTAGGAATGGGGAATTCTTAGGGTAGACTGATTGCTGTACACTTTAGTTCAGGTGTCCTCAGCCCTTACTTTGCTAGCCTTACATAAGCATCAATTTGCACATAAGAACGCCCTTCCTACCCTAAGTCAACAGACCAGTACCAAGAATTAGCATGCAAACTTAGCTCTGGTCTTCTGAGTCCTGTCCAAGAAGGGCGGTCGCGTCCTTGAGCACGTTCGAAGTGTTGTCTTCAAGATGCACGCTAAAAGAAAATGACAAGCATTAAAACATGCCCTTTGTATTTGTCGGCATTCACCTCATGCGATATCCGCACACACACACACACACATGAAAGTGCCCCTTAGGGCCTAGATTGTTTTATGCAAGATGCTGCACAGCGGTCTTCCTGCAGACCCCTGCGAATTTTGCCGTAGTAACTTTTGACGAGCAGTCTTCCTGCAGACCCTCGTGATCGATCGTATTTCCAAGATCGTAACGAGATTTCTTCGGTACGGTGTTTTCGCCTCACGGGCCTTCAGTGGTGTCCAGGAGGCGGAAACACCCCTATGATAATGCGCCCCCACACGGGTTAATACTCCCCAAAGAATGTACGACCGGCGCGTAGGGCGCCAAAGTTATGCCACTTAGCTTTTTGCATCGGTGCAGGGGCTCTGGATGGGCTTGTGGTTGCCCCCTGCACTTCCCCCTCGATCCCCTTGGGCGCTTAGCAAGGAGAGGTACTTATCTCGTGTAGGCGAGGGGCCGGGCTGCTGCTCGGGTGGGGCTGGGCCCCTCGCGTTTGATTCTCCTGGAGCTCCGGTCCACACGTCCTCTCGGCATGGGGTCTCAAGCGCAAGCCCCGTGCTTGGGGCTCTGCGCATGCGCGATGGGGCTGCCGCGCCCTTCCTGGTCCCTGATTGGCCCAAATTGGCCCTTGGCATGCTGGGGATTGTAGTCCTTAGACGCCGGCTGCTGGGTAATGCAGTCTTTGACTTCTGTTTCCTGCACATGGGGCAAAGCAGCCTTCTGTATGGTTGCAAGCTTCCCAGAAAAATTGACTTCCCCACAACAGTACCCACAACAGCACCCACAACCCTCCTGTGCCCTGCCTGTCCATGTTTCTGTCTGCCTGTAGTCCTGACACAAACGACAAGTATTCCAGCTCTGATGATCTAGTTCGATGGAGCTGTCAGTATCCATACCTCGTGCTGCTGAAGAATATCTATGGATGGTGTCAATGTGGTGGATGCTTCAGCATCTGCCTGAAAGACAGTACTTGCATTAGTATGGATAACACTAATTATAACTGAAAACAAACACCAGGGGACAACAACTAAGGTGTATATCAATTGGAAAGCACTAACCACACATTCGGTAAAATAATTACGCGATACATAAAAACTATTACTTGACATGCATAAAACAAGTCTGTAGTGGAATAGCCAAGTAAGATTACCTGATACACGCTAGAAGTGGTTGATAACTGCGGGCACGTCACGGATGTAGAATGTTCTTGCTTCAGATTCAGTGGATAGTCAAGCAGTTGTAAAGGTAAATTATTGTTTGATAATGAAATGCCAATATTAAAAATTGCCATGTAAGGTGACAGAATACTTGAGAATAATGCTATTGAAAATGCGCAATATAGCACAGTTCCCTGTGCCCATAAATAGATTTCCTTTGGGGGTTATAAAATCGAAAAATAATTTATTGATAAATGTCATTATTCAAAAAGCTATACACTCATATCAATATCGAAAGTATTAAAAGGGACGCAACACCTAAAATATCAACTAATCTATTCGGCTACCTCAACACTACCGCAAGGCCTAAAGCTAAATCCGGACACTTGACTCACCAGTGGCGGAATGTGGACGAATAGAGTGGGAATAGCGTTTGCAAGCAATTTTCGTGTCGTTCGCCGTTTATTCTTCTTTGTCACCCAAGATTTGGCGTACATGTTTGAGGGAAAGTGCCGGCTGCAGATGCGGTATCGATCACCCCTCTTGTCCTCAAAGACTTGTTGGACTCTACTTTCAAGCTCATCCAGTGGATATCCATAATGTCTGACCCATTCTCTTATTCGATCAACAGTTTTAGTGAATACATGCATTGTAGTGCCTTCAGATTTAGTATGGGTCTTCGAAGGGCAACCGCTAATCGAACTTGCAGGAATTGTTGAAAATTCTGAAAAGTAAATATCAAGATTATTATAAAACCTTGATGAATAAAAATGTCATAAAAAAAGTAAATGAACCATACAATGTTCAATGCAAGGTTTGTTTTGGTCGCCGGAACTGTACCAGTTCATCAAGTGCGGCTTAGTATTTGCATTACTTTCGCAAATTAAAAAATGATGGAACTAAACTCTGAACATCTGACTCGTCCCTTGGATGTACTGTCTTGCACGAGAAGGAAACATGCTTACATTATAGACAGGACCCGAAAAGGATGCAATTCGATGACAATTTACACAGATGAAAATAAATAGATCTATTGATAGCATAACAATTGAAACTCAAGTCAATAGCAATGAGACCAATGAACATAGCACTAATGAGTACTCTACTCGCAAATAGATAGAAATTTAAAAATGACCAAAATATGACTGTGATACATGGCCTTACCTTGACAACAAACAGTTAGATTCAGCAAGCCCAGTAGTTTGTGGCAGGTCAACAGGTAGATGGCCACAGCTAGCACACTGACGAGTTTGCTCGAAGCGCTCACAGAAGTTCACAGATAGCACGACGACGAGCAGATTAGCATCGATCTCAGTGGTTCTCAGGTAGCATGTTCAGGAGTTGACTTGCAAAGCACAAAGATGTTCTCATGAGACATATCAAGTGGTTTATAAAGTATTAGAAACAGGGGTGCGTTTGTGAATGAATGACGTGTATATGTCGTGGTATTATGTGGTTTGCCGGGGGGTGGCCAGTGTGAGGGGGGGAGATCCTGGCCGGAGACACAGAGTCTGAGGACGCCATGTGAGCAATGGCCCCTGGGCGTGGGATACCTTTTGAAGTGTACATGGTGTTTGGCACCTTGGCCGTTATCGCCCCTGACAGCACACTATGGCAGCGTTCATCCCCAGGTGTGAACTGCCTTTGATAGGGGGGGGGGTGGATGGGCCGGTGGTCGTTCAGACAAGGCACAGGAAGACTGCTGAATGGAGACACACTTATGTGGATTGCAGGGGGGCGGCCAGCGTCAGCGGAGGCCTGCCTGGAGATACGGGGTCTGAGGAGGCCATGTGAGCGATGGCCCCTGGGCGTGGATACCTTTTGAAGTGTACATGCTGATTGGCACCTTGGCCGTTTGCGCCCCTGACAGCCCCCCATGGCAGCGCGCATCCACTGGCGCGAACAGCCTTTGATAGAGGGGGGGTGGGATGGATGGGCCTGGGGCGTGCAGATAAGGCACAGGAAGACTGCTGAATGGAGACACACTTATGTGGATTGCAGAGGGGCGGCCAGCGTCAGGGGGCATCCTGGCCGGAGACACGGGGTCTGAAGGTGGACATGGGAACAATCACCCATGAACGATAGACAGCTTTGAAGTGTACATGGTGTTTGGCACCTTGACCGTTATCGCCCCTGTCAGCACACCATGGCAGCGCTCATCCCCGGGTGCGAACTGCATTTGATAGGGGGGGTGGATGGGCCAGTGGGCGTGCAGGCAAGGCACAGGAAGACTCTTGAATGAAGACACACTTGATTCATTTAAAAAATCGAAACAACCGTTGTTAAAATATATGTGGTGTTTTATTTAGTTTGTTATTTTGATGGCACAAAAATACAAAACTTTACACATTGTTTTTTTTTTATTTTTTTTATTTATTTACAAGTATTTACAACAGAAACTGAAAACTATACAAACTTTACACATTGTACAGGTCAGGTTGCAGCACAGCGAGGGAAAATCCCCTGTACTGACCGCTGTCACTGGCGAAAGTTTGTCTTATGGCACCAATGGCACAGGCGGGTATTACTTTTCGAACGCGGTGTCCAAGCATCCCGTGAAGCCACCATGTAAAGGAACGACAGGCCACCAGCCTGTACCACCTGTGAAAAAGAATGATACGAACTGTTTTTAAATGACCAAGATAAGTTTATTAAACCTTTGTTGTCAATGACAATTCTTGTAACTAATGGCATTCTGCTCGGACAAATGCTATCTAGACACTGCACACTATTGAACGACTTTCATGCGTTACAATGATATGTAGATGTAATTTTGAATATAGGAGACGACCATGAAATAGTAGTGGCATCACAACCAGAGTATACTTACTCGATACTCGGATTACGAGGACGAACAGTTGCACGAAGTTCGTGCATAAGCACCATCATTATCCTCAACACGGACCGTGTAAGGCCACACATCCTGAGTTTTCACAGCAGCAGCAGCAGTTCTTGTCCTCGGTTGGCATTAGCTCGCACCGATTGCATGTGCACCAGGTGGAAACACCGTCCATGCGACTAGGTCCAGTGTCTTCATCCGTTGATTCGTCCTGCCAACTGCCGTCCGAAGCCCCATCGTTTTTGCATGTTTCCCTTTCCAGTAGTTTCTCCTCAGTATACTCGGGCTCATACATGTAGGGCATTATTGTAGACATTGTGTGGTAAACAAACTAAAATAATTTATAGCGATGGTACAGGTGTTCACACGGGCTACAAGCGGGGAAGGTAGCTGACCAGAGCACAGAAACAAGTCACAGAATACTCAAAATAACACAGAGAGAGGAATGGAATCGAAAATCTGCTGCTGTGTGTTGTCAAACGGTCTGTTTATACTTATTGAGTAAAGAGGCGTCCTGCCATTTCCACGGTGACACGTCATTAGCTGAAGCGCAGCAAATGTGGACACGAGACGTGCTTTGGCGTTGTGAAATGGGCGGTACGCGTCTGCTGATGACAGGCTCAGGGGATATGATTTAGTGCTGCAAAAGCAGGTCACCCAGGGCGATGGGGCAAGTGATAGGATTATCACAAAATGGCTGCGCCCTGCTGCCTGTTTTCGCGTGCGTTTAATGGACGAAAACTCGGGTAAGGTCCATAGGAAATTTTTCTAATATCGAGCGACTTAGGCTTAAAAACACATGGCCGACCCGTAGGGCCAATAAACATTTCTGACCGAACCATTCCTTTAACTTTGTGAATAGCACAAGTCCTCAACTTCTATCAGTTGGTTGACATCTCATTTCTAACACTATATGTGGCGGTTCGGAAGAAGGAGTCGGACACATTAAGGACATGTTATTTCTCTTTAATGAAATTATATATAAAAAGTCCCATCTTACTAAAGGGACCACCCTACCTATCTAAATAAACTAAGGTGTTTGTCTTTAGTCCGGAGGTCCAAAAGTAACTGTCCTCTATCCCAAAACCCAACTCTCCCTGACCCTACTACTAATGTGGACAACTCAAAAAGGGGCCAAAAGAATCTCCATCTTCTCTTGGTCGTTTCCTTCTTGTCTTCCTTCCAACAGCTTTCTCTTTCAATCAGTATCTTATATTCTGGGGTTATTGATGCTTAAATGTCTCTGTTTAGATGATTGCTTCCTTCAGTTCGCTTCCCTAATGGTCTCTCTAGACTTCCCTCATGAGCTCCTGTAACTCTTGCCATATACCTGTGAGTGTGTTAGTGTCTTTAATGCCAGGCTTAGGATAACTTTCCTTGGAATACTTTCTCCCCCTCTTGTCTTTCACCTTATAGTGTTTATATTCTTGCTGGATATTCTTCCATGGGATGTATACTTTATGCCACTTATGGGTTCCCCTCTTTCCGGTTCTTGGTACTGAATTGCCTCTTTTCATCATGTGAGGATGGTAGCTAACAAGGCACAAATGGGATTGGTGGGCTTGGCCCATTTCTATCACGAATATGGAGGACATATGTTAGATAACCACGTCAGGTTAGATAAACGCGTCGAGGTCCTTCAGTCTAAGGTGAATGCTGCTGTTTTATATGATTGTGAAATGTGGGGTCATTTGGACCTTAAGGTTTTAGATCATATTCAATACTATTCCCTTCGTAAGTTTTTGTCACTTGGTCCTGGTACTACAGGGGAAGCACTAAGAGGGGAGCTGGCTGTGCCCTCTATCAGTTTCCTTGCCTAGTGGAAATATCAACACTATGCAGCAAAAATAGTTAGTGGTAGCTCAGTAACCCAGAGCCTTAAAAATGTAATAGGGGAAATGGTGCATTCCCCAGGTAAAATACCCCAGGCAAAAAAAATGATACATATTTAAGTAAGCAATGGGGTTTGGACTATAGGCAATTGTTTAATGGGGAAATACATTTTGCCAATCTTAAAATAATGGGCTTGCAACCTTGATCATGTAGAAAGCTAAGAAATAGTGGGAAGCTACTATCACTGGAACATCTGATTGCTGCTCGGCATGTACCTCTGGCCGAGAAGGTGATTGTTGAAATGCAGTCCCCCAAATATCGTAGGATTATTTTAATGATGTGAGTGAATGTATTGCCACTGTGGGGCCGCATGTGTTGGCTTGTAAAAACTAAGCATTGTGTGTGCGGTCCAGGGGATACCGAAAGTCGGCTTCATTTAATGCAGATTTGCATAAATCTGATCAATATTCGTAGAGTGTGGCTTAAGGGTCATTTTATTAAGTATAATATCAGAACAACTGCCAAGGCAGTGTTGTTCCTTTTGCATGTTAACATTATCAATGTTTTAGGGGATATATGGAAATATGTGAAAGCAGCATTTTTAAAGAATGGCAGACATTTTTAACAAAACACAGACATTTTGCACACTTTGTATTATGTATTATCCATTAGCGATCATGATTTCCAATAGCTGTCATTTAAATGTCGTATTACTTTTTCATTTAATTGTTTTATATTGTTAATGGCATTGCCGAATAAAAATATATAATCTCTCCACTTTTTAGACGTTTACCATACAGCGCTATTCCTTGCGCGTTGTATTAACTTCATATAACTCCAATTCGATTTATTTAATGTTCGACTTTCTCTTTCACATTGGTTGCCCCTGCAGCCCCCCGCCTTTCCAGTTATCCCCAGTGCCTCTTCTGATGCAGGGGAACCTTGCAGGTCTCATTGCGTTGTCGGGTCTTCTGTTACACGATTTCTCTTCTCTGCATCAGCTCTCATTCTCAGCTACCCAGCAGCGAGAGGCCATCTGCGGATGCGAGCAGCAGGGAGCCTGGAAAACTTCCTCCTGGGGCAGTCTCGGCATCATTAGATGGACCCTGTGGGCACGCGACTGTTCGGGCAGCGGTTCTCCTGTTGCAGGATTCTTCACCGCCTCTCAACCTGGCATTTCTTGCTTGTCCGAAAGTCGCAAGATCTGCGACTTTCCTCTGCTCCAAGGCGTAATGACTTCAGGTGGCTTCACCTGCTTACCATGCTCTCCCTCTCTCTTCCCAAGAGCTACTCATCCCAGTAATATACCCCTCTTTTTATGCAGAGACATTTTCTTTTTCTTTGTATGGCTGGTTTATTCCCACTTTGCTGGAAGCCAAATATAAGGACGACAAATCAGTCTTCATAGCTGGCAGTTCCCATATAGGCAGATATGGTATTGGACCTAGGGGTTTCCTCAACGGAACGGAGTCCTTGTCCCCGAAGGGGGAGTCACTCCCATTGAGGTCCCACTTGCCCATAGCCCTATGGAGGGTATTGCAGAGCGAGCTCACGCCGTAGCCTCCAAAGGGGTGGCTCCTCCTTGGGGAGAAGGGACGACTACCCACGATTTGTCACACTACCCACACAGAGTAGCTGCAATCACAGCCATCGACCTCCTTCACCTAGATTTTGCCAACTCCCTTTACCTGGGCACCCGTGCATCTTAACATAGAAAACTCCATTGGATCCTCCCCTACTTACATTCGTACTAACTAAAATGCACGCACTCTAGTATTCTCTTACCAATTCTCATACCTCGGACTTCGTTCTTCAAAGGGCGTTCCCCTACAGACACTGAGCCCAAACCAATGGCACTAGGTACTATGTAAATGCCATGTAACATAACAGCAAATCTGAACGCACCTCTTTCAGATTAATCCCCGTGGCATCTATTAGCTGATGAGCTGGATTTATAGCCATTAGTAAGTATTTTCACTTTGTACGGTTGAGTTACTTTGTTTCATTCTGCCCCTTTAAGTATCCTCGGACGCCCTTTTTGCTGTTGCTACTTTTCCAAATTTTTGGTAGGTCCTGGGTATCTTCCACTCAATAGCCACAGATTTTCTTCTTCTTCTGCCTTCAGCGCTTTGTTTAACTTAAAGAGTTCTTCCCACAGTTCGCCATTTATGTTCTCGATCTTGTTGGGAAGTGGTGGCAATCGTCCATGGCCCCCAAGAGTTTCGGAATGTGGCAGAGGCCTAAGAGTGTGTTGTAGAGGCTCAGGGAGTTTATAGGGGAGAGGGGGCTGCCAGTAGAAGCCACATTATGGCTAGGTTATGTGACTGGGTGTAGATGGCACTAGAATATGAAACGCCATCTTAGAAAATAGCAGCCATTTTGAAATTGAGGCCTGGCACTGCGCTGCAGCCAGAACAGTTCTCTCGAGCACGGTACATAGATATACGTGTGTGTGAATGCAGGAGCAGGTTGCAGCCTGGGCAGCTGTGGGAAAGGCCAAATCCCCAGGGGCTCATAAACCTCTCATTGTCTCATATTACTAGCATGTGTAACTCTGAAAGAATGCACCCTGCAAGGCCATTAGGTGGCAGAGAGCGAACTCTCTGTGCACAGTTATCCCACAAAAAGGAGGGCACAAGCCTTGGACCTGCCCCAACCCAAAACTTATGATATAGTGTCCAGGCACCGCTCTCCCCAGATCACAGCATTCCAGAGTACCAGACAGCCCAAGACCACCAACCATAAAACTGTTAGATCACCCATTTTTCAGGAAGATCACAGCAGAATATCCTGGGCCTGTGTGATTTGTGCTGCGAGGTGCCAGGGAGGGAAAGTAACAATTTTTGTTTGAAAATCATATTTTATGAATTTTTTGCGTTATAACATTGCATAACATATTTAAGCATGAATTTCCATGAAACCAATTATAACACATCCCCCCTGTGCCTCCCCTCGCCCACCCCCTGTTCGAGCTCTCGTGTGTAGTTCACCTAGCGAGTTCTTGGAGAGCGTAACAGTGTTATTACGATTTGTCACTTTGCACACCAAAGATTTGGGCCAAACATTAGGCAACTCTCAGTTGGTCCAGTAGGCGGCAGCCTATCGCGTCGGGGGTGGGGGCACAGTGTGAGTATATATCGCTAGGCAGGGCATCGATATTTTTCAAAAAAGGGGAGCCATACGTCTTCGATGTTTGATTTGTACTCATCGATCTGATGCGTGAGAAACTCCATGTCGTAAATGGCCCATACTTTCGTGACCCATACCTTTTCTCCCGGCATACTGGGACTTTTCCATTTCTGTGCTAGACAACACCTGGCCGCTAACAGCATGAACTGTAACATATGGTTCTGGGTTCCCTCATGACCATCCCAAAGAGGAGGAGCCAGTGGCAAGAGGACCTTTCAACTCCGTCCACCCCTTTGACCAGGATAGTACCTCTACCCAATACGTTTGGACCACCGGGCACCCCCACCACATGTGGATGTAGTCCCCCCTTACCATCCTGCACTTCCAGCAATGTGGGTCGTATCCTGGCCTCACTTTAGCAATCCTCTGCGGGGGGTGGGGGGATAGTGCCATCTATGTAATACCTTAAGGGCCTGGTGTTGGAATTGCAGCGAGGAAGTAGAGCGATTGGCCCGCCTGCACATTTCAGACCACCTTTCATCGTCAATTTCCTCCCCTAGGTCGCTCCGACCTTGTGTGCGCGCCGGTGATGGATCCCTTGGGGCGGAGAGCAGAAAGAGTTTGTAGAGGCGAGATATCACCCCCTTAGAGCCCCGGGTGGAAATGAGGAGTTCTCAAAGTCGGTTAGGTCTCTCCTGAGGGTATCCCCCACGATGGTTCGGTAAGGACCCCCTTGAGTTGGAGGTACCGGAAAGGGGACAGGGTACCTATTCCCAAAGCTTCCTCCAAGTCTTTCAGGGGTACAAACGAGCCCCTCACCCAGAGGTGGCCAGTCCTGCTTAGGCCGGCCTCGAACCAATTTTGAAACGCGGCTGGCTCTGCTATTTTGTCTATGAAGGGGGGGCAGATACAGCTCAGTGGAGATGGCCAGGTTGCGAGCCAACGGTAGTAGCCTCCCTCCCTCCATAGGGACCACAGCACTTTCAGGACTGGGTGGTTCAGAAACCCTCTGGGGGTATTCTTTCTTGGGACCCAGAGCCATTCTTCCACTGTGACAGGTACGAGGACCCTGTTGTCCATGGTCACCCATTGTTTTTCTGTTCCTGGGGTAAAGTGGTCAATCAGTACCCTCAACTGGGATGCCCTATAGTATGTTTCCAAGTCCGGGTATCCCACCCCACTGTCTTCCTTTGGCCTGGTTAATACCTCATAGGAGATCCTGTTTTGTTTACCGGAACAGAGAAAGTTCAGGAGGACACATTTCGTTCTGTAAAGAATGTCTTGGGGATCTGTACGGGAAGTATCTGAAAGAGGAATAAAAACTTGGGGAGAATCACCATTTTTACAAGATTGAGGCGTGCCATCCAGGAGAGGCCCGTTCTTGCCCATCTCTTCATGTCCTTTCTGATTTCAGACCAAAGCGGGGGGGAAGTTACCCGGAAATAGGCCATCGGGTCGCGCATCACTTGAACCCCTAGATATCAGAACCTGTCCTCCTGTAGTCTGAAGGGGAGCCCTCTCACATAAGTTACCTCTGGGTCTGCTAGGTCTCCCCCTACAAATGCCACCAACTTCCCGAGGTTAACCTTGTACCCTGATAGTTCCCCATAGCGGGTCAGGCCCTGGAGGATCCTGGGGACCGTCTGGGATGGCCTCGTAATGTAGAGTAGTGCAGCATCCGCGAATAGGCAGATTTTGCATTGTGTGTCTCTTATTTGTACCCCTCTGATAGCCTCATCGTTGCAGACAGAGATTGCCCATGGTTCCATCACCAGCGCATATATTAGGGGGGGCAGTGGGCATCCCTGACATGTACCTCGCTCCAGGGGGAACATCCTTGATTCTGTCCCGTTTGCAACCACCCTAGCCGAGGGAGAGGAATAGAGTACCGACATCCAACCCAGCCACCTCGGCCCCATCCCCAGAGCTGAGAAAACCTCCCCCATGAAAGCCCAGCTGACCCTGTCGAAGGCCTTCTCTGCGTCAAGAACCAATAAAAGCGCGCCCTCTTCACGAACTGCCCTGGAACTGAGCACATGGAGGGTTTTCGCATATTGTCTGAGCCCTGTCTATTTAGGACGAATCCCGCCTGGTCAGGGTGTATTAAGCGAGGGAGGCAGCCCTCTAATCTGGATGTCAGGATTCTGGCAAAGATCTTGGCGTCTAAGTTTAAGAGCGAGATGGGTCTATACGACCCGCACTATGCCTGGTCCTTGCCTGGTTTGGGAATTATGGTGATTAGAGCCTGTAGGAACGTCAGTGGGCTCGAGTCCCGGTTTCTGATTTCATTGAGCAATTTGGCCAGCGGCTTCACCAAAATAGATTGGGATTGTTTGTAGAAGTCCGCCGTGTAGCCATCTCCCCCTTGGGCCTTCCCTGCCTTTAACCTCTTAATGGTGCCCTCCACCACCTCCTCCGATATCTCCCCCTCCAGGGTCTCACGTTCAGACTCAGTCAACCGGGGCAGGGGGTGATCTGCCATGTAGGTCTGCATGTCATCCAGTGATTCGCCCTCCTGCCTGGAGTAGAGTTTGCTGGAAAAATTGGCGAATCCCTCTGCTATTTCCTCCCGACCTTTGCGGACCTTACCTTCCTTGTCCCTGAGATGGTCCACCCCTCTCTCCACTCTGCAGCCTCGGGCCCTTTGCGCCAGAAGGGTCTGCACCCTATCTCCCCGCTCGTAGTACCTTTGTCTGGTGTATCTCACCTTCTTGATGACTTCCCCTATGAGGGCCATGTGTAGCTCTTGTCTTTTACCCTGCATCCTCACTAAGAGAGCCTCTCGATCCTCTCCGGGCAGGCCCAGCCTGGCTCGCAGGGCACCAAGTTCTGTTCGGATCTTATTCTTAATTAGACCCCTTTCACGCTTACGCCTTGAGCCCTCGGCTATTAGGAGGCCCCTGAAGGTGGCCTTCGCAGCCTCCCACACCACGGCCATATCCGTCTCCCCATTATCGTTCATCTCAAAGTAGGCTATCATTTCTTTCTTCATGAATTCCCGAAATATTGGGTCTCTAAGGAGTGTGTCATTACACCGCCATCGCGAAGATCTCGGGGAGACGGGCAGTGACCAATTGGCTATAAGTAATTCATGGTCTGACCACGTTATTGCCTCTACCCTCGGTTGTTCAACCTCCCCTCTCCCTTCCTCGGAAACTAGCAGGAGATCAATTCTAGTGTAGGTGTAGTGTGGAGGTGAGAAAAAAGTATACCCACCCTGGCCCAGATATGCTTTGCGCCATACATCTACCCAGTAGTGTTCCTTCAGAAGGGTCTGCATGGCCAAGTTGTCCTTGGAGATTCCCTTTGGCGCTCCCCCCCCTTGCCGACCACAAGTCCAGATGGGGGTCCATTATAAGGTTTAAGTCCCCACCAAGTATTGTGGCCCCCTCTGCCCATTCGTCCATTACTCTAAGGATTTGGGTAAGGAATCGTACCTGGCCCAAGTTGGGTGCATATAGGGTGGCCAAGGTGATGCGTTCCCCCTCGCAGGTACCCTTTACCCCCAGTAACCATCCCTCTTGGTTTCTAGTTCTGTGAGGCGGAACACCTTGCCCAGAAGAATGCCCACCCCCTCCTTCTTGGTGCTTCTGTGGGAGGCCTAATAATTACTACCAATTTCCTTCCCCTTTATCTTCGATTCCTTTTCCTGTTTGTAGTGTGTTTCTTGTAGGAAGAGGACTATTAGTCGTTGTTTGCGAAACAGGTTACTCGTGAGGGATCTCTTGTTCTGGGAGTTGAGGCCCTTAACATTCAGCGTGCCTATTTTCCTTTCAATCATTGTCGTTTTTCGTCTTGTGCTCTTTAAACCCCTTTGTGTGTTTCCTATGTAGAACCCGTTGTGGAACATAAAACCATGGCTCGAACTGGCTTTCCCCTTTCCCCTTAACCCCGTCAAAAGCTCCACCCCCCCTGCACCCCCCATTCTATCTCCCTTACCCATTTTGTAAGGCGTTCGTCGCCGGCACCCCGGGTGGGGTTAAAGCGAGCAACGAACCGCCAGGGTTGCTTCCCTGGCACCGGGGGAAGTTTTTGAGTTTAGAACGTTCCTTCACGCCCTGCACTAAGGAGTGTTAGCCCCTCTTTGCCAAGAGCGGGGACACAGCGAGGGTGCCCCCTCCCCAAAACCCTCCCCCAACCATAATATATGATCCACTCCACTTGGCCCTCACCACACGCCTCTTGGCGTGGGGCCACAACCCTCTGCCTTTTCTCGAGGGCGAGTTACCAAATTTCACTCAACACAACAATAAAACAGCCTCTCGCCAGGCAACATTGCAACTTTAACTTGCGTCATTTGAACGGAAACCTGCCAACCGCGGTAAAAACATAAGGAAGCCAGCGCATTCCTCAGATCATTAAGATCCCTTGAGGGTCATGAGTTGAGCCTCAGCCTGGTGGTTAAGCCCTCAATACTGCACGTGTGATCATGTGGGGCCCCTGCGGTCCGCCGGGGGATGTCTGGTTTTCTGGAATTTCAAGAGCCCTTAACTTTTAGCTTCCCTTGAGTGAGATCTGGGCCATGAGGGGCACGGCCGTGATCCCTGTCGCCCCCGCTCTGGTCTCTCGATGTTCCGGCGAGGTCTCCTGTCAAGTCGTCCGTGGCTCTCTGAATGTCCACCTCCTTTGACTAGCTGGTATCTCTGACCCTGCCATTCGAACGTCAGGTAGAATGGATGCCCCCAGCGATAGCGGACCCCTTTCTCCTGTAACCATCTGGTGATGGATCCGCATTTCTTCCTCATCTGGAGTGTGAGGGCCGAGAGGTCCTGATATATGGTCACCCTGAAGTTCTCATACTGAATGTCCCGCAAGGACCTCGCCCTTTCCAAAAGCCTGGCTTTGTCTCTGTAGTAGTGGAATCTTGCCAGCACTGAACGTGGGCCCCTTCCGCCCCTGCCCGCCCGATGGACCCTGTCGAGCAGGAGCGTCTCTCCAGAGTCCGACCCCAGAACAATCCTGATGATGTCTTGAACTTTACCCTCCAAGCCCGTCCGAGTCTCCCCCTCTGTCTCCGCCAGGCCGAAGATCCTCAAGTTATTTCTCCTCTCACGGTTTTCCATATCGTCGATCTTGAGCCGGAGGTCCTCCTCACGGCGCTGCAGCTCCTTAAACCTACTTTCCATCTGCAGTTCAAGGAGGTACGTTGATGCCTGGTTGTTCTCCACCCCTTCCATTTGGTCCTCTGGTGTGTAGACCTTGATCGTGAGGTCAGCCAGCTGGGCGCTCATATCTGTCCTCATACCTCCGATCTCCTCAAGGATCGTCTGGATGTTGCTCTGCATGGTATTCATGTCTGGGGTTTGCGTGGTGGTGGGACCAGTCTCCATTTTCAGGTGCCCTGGGGTGAACTGATACCTCGCCAGTGTCTCTTTCCAGCTCATGGGATTTCAATCGTCCTGAGTTACAGTGGCTTCTCGGTGTGCCCCCTGGTGTCTTCCCAGGGCCCTGGGTCGTTTATGCCGTTGTTTGGGGCAGA
Source organism: Ambystoma mexicanum (assembly GCF_040938575.1). Taxonomy (NCBI): domain Eukaryota; kingdom Metazoa; phylum Chordata; class Amphibia; order Caudata; family Ambystomatidae; genus Ambystoma; species Ambystoma mexicanum. The sequence goes on from NC_090931.1 coordinate 131,275,922, forward strand.
TCTTTGGGGTTTTCTTCAAGTGTTGAGCTGTGTGTCGATCCCTGGGCTCCGTTCTGTGAGCTACTACAATGGTCTCCCCAAGACAACCCACACTCATGTGCCGATCATGGGTTGGCGGAGTTTACGAGTCTTCTTTGGTACCACTCTCGGAGGTCTGGGTGGGCCTTAGCTAGTGCCCGAAAGTTTGATGTTGAAGGTTCCCCTCCTAAGGTAGGCCCAGTCCGCTTTACCCCACTGTGCACCCTTAGTGTGGTGAGGGGGGCGATGCTTCCGTGGGGCCTCCTGTGTTGCCCCCTAAGCTGGTTGCTGGTTGCAGTGAGGCGCTGGTAGATGCACGGGATCCAGCAGGGGCCTGCTGAGCAAACAGTGCCCCACGTGCTCACCTGAAGTAAGCTGTGTGGGTGGTTAGGCAGGGTAGCGCCCAAGACGTGTGGCGGGGTGTCGTGATTGAAGCTCCCTGCAGCGGGGGGCCTGGTGTGGCTTTGTAGAGTGAGGCAGATGATCTTCAGCCACCCCGCTTGCAGGGCGAACTCCCCCGCGTGGGCCCCACTCCGGCGACCAGGCAGGAGGAGAGGTGAGGGGCCCAGACGTGCTTCCGCATCGGCCCGAGCCTCCCGAGGAGACCTTTGTGTTGTCGCGGACCCTCCGCCTTCGGTGTTGCTCCTCTGGGGGTTATCCTAAGCAGGCCCCCGCTGTCACCGCATTGTTGTGGGGGTGCAGCCTTCAGAAAGGGACCACGGGCGCGCTCCCGTGTCGGCCCAGCCGGCGTGTGTCTGTGTTGCTGAGGGTGGGGGAGCAGGAGGGACACGACCCCAGGACTCCCCGGGTGCAGGACCAGATGCGTGCGGCAGGCCGTACCGAGTCCTCCTCCAACCGCCTCCCCCGCTCTGATCTTAGAATGCTGCTTCACTACGGGGGGGGGGGGAGAGGACCGCCGGCGATAACCTCTGTCGGGTTGGCGGGCCCCCTGGGGGGGATTCGGGTCCGCCGTAGTGTGTGGGGGGCCTCCTCTGGTGCGAGCGGGCGGTGCGCAGATGGATCGTCTGGCTCCTCCCCCTCCAGCGCGGCCGACCACAACGCGGTCCACGGTCTGCGACTTCTGCGGAGGCACCTGGGGGAGGGGAAAGGCCGAGACCCTGGTGCAGGATCAGGGGCACCTCCGGAGACCGCTCCAACGCCCTCAAGCTCCTCGTCGGGTCCCCCTTGAGGATTCCGCTGTTAGATGGGGATTATGAACCATTAGGGTGTATTTCTCAGCTTGTTTCCTGGGCCCATGTGGGGAGCGTGAAGTTCAGGCAGCCATCTTCCCTGCGCCCCCTGGTGGCCTCGAAAGAAACACATTTAAGCCCAGGGTGGGAAGAAGTGGAACAGCCCTGACGAGTCTGCGATTGAACTGGTGTTTGTAAGATAGTGTGCCCTTGAAAGTATCCTCTGCACCCATGTCTGCAGTACCAGGTGCACATTAGGCCACAGATAGGGCATGCTATGATTTGTGCTTTTTAATTGGCAATTAGGGACTGCGAGCCCAATGACTGCAAGGAAGAACCCCACGTGGAAGAAGATGGACGAGAGGCTGGGACCAATGACCTGACATCACATATGGAGTAGGCCACCTATCTATACGTGGTTCTGTAACCTATGTAATGTACATCAGCTGTAACACCTTTCAGCTTTGTAAACTATCACCCATGTTAATTTTATCAGAGCACTCTGTGGCAGCAGAGTCCTTTGCTGGCGCGTCTTTGTTTTTTTAATGTAAATAAACATTGCTCTCCTTGCAAGAGGTGTGCTGGGCCTTTTTCCCTAGCGGGTTGTATTTATTCTGGTGTGAGCGTTGAGGGGCTTCTCTAGATTTTTGGGGATCAAAACGTGATCCTAGGTTTTCCACAAAGGCTTCCAGACGGCATCTCTGGAGGGGCCGCGCCCACTTGCAGTGGCCAGTCTCAAGTGCTCAACCCATGGTGGTGTACAGGAGCCGTTTTCACAGAATTCCTGTCTGCTCTTTTGAGCGGGGAGCAGCTCCCAACAAGGTGCAGGCCGCTATATGATCCCTGCGAGTAACAACGACGAGGGGTTGACTTTAAGAGGGGAGTGCAAGAACAGGGACAATAGTGTGTGTTGCAGAGGAGAGGGAGTGAGCGTGAATGGTGAGCTGGCATGCAATCAAGTGGAATAGTGTGTAAGAGACCACTTGGCGGTTTTATATTTTGTTATTATTATTGTTATAAGGATACGAGAAGAGAAACAGAAGTGTGGGATCCTTTCCGAGCTAGGAGAAAAGATGGCCATATTTCTAATTGTGAAAAAAAGATACAAAACTCGACGCTCTGTATAATTGGAGAGCTCAGATTCATGTGCCCAATATATTCGTGAGATGAAGTAGTGGTTGTTATTTTAGTTTATCGTCTTGGTTTGTTGTTTTAGTGTATTATATTTTTAATTGTGTAGCAGGTGGAGGCCAAGGGGGGCCTGTGGGAGTAATGTGAGGAGCGAGAGTGTGTGTTTGGGTGTGAAAGTGTGTATAGGGGGTGACTGGGAAGCAGGAATGGAGGACTGGTAGTGACTTTTATGACAAATCGTGCATGACCTATAGCTTAAGAGTTTTCGAACGTAACAATCTTCAACATGGGGGTAATGTCCCTGTTGGAGTATATGTATAGTGCCTTGCCGTTGTAGAAGGATAAGATAGAGAAGTACCACAAGCAGAGGGGGGCGGAGACACAGGGGGGATGTCCCGCCATAGCCAGAGCAGGGTACAAATGATAGGGGATATTGGAACACATGTCCATGTTTTTAGCTGCCAAATACAAAGGTAAAAAAACTTCAGAAAAGGAGATTTTAGATTGATGAAAAATAGTAGAGGGCATAGAGAACAATGATGAGTGCAAGTCCCATTGTGATGGTACGGCCGCCTGAGTGCAGTAAAAGCAACAGCACCAGAGGGAACACAGCCACCCTCGCCCCGAGCAGGGCTTTACCGGCTCACTACCCTCCCAGCCACGGGATACACAAACCCAACATATGTCCCTTCACCCGCCACAGCACCACCTCCATATCAAATAACACCCACAACACCGCTGGATAACAAATCACAGAAAGAGTTACAGGAGGCATTAAAAGCAACACAAGCGGAATTGGCATGTCTGAGGTCCCTCAGGGACGGTGGGAGCAAACCTGGTTGTGGCCTGGACGAGTGGAGAGCCGGAGACATTTCGTTTAGATTAGACAGCACTGCAATAAAGGATGTGCTGTTAATTATCCCAACTGAAGTAAGAAAAGTTTTAACAATCTCGCCTTGACAGATCAAATGGTCCGCTAGGGAACAATCAAATGCTGCAGTGAAAGCTCCCCTGTAACTGCCCTGCCCTCTCTGACCCGGAATAGGAGTAACCAGGGGAAGAACAGGGCTGCCAGGGAAACCCTCGAGAGGGAAGAAAACCCTGGTCGAGTCCGGGAGCTTCGTGGATCGGGATGGATGCAGAACTGTCCTCGATTCGTGGCAGTGGATGGCAGGTGGGAAGGCTTCTTCTGGATGCACAAAAGAATATGGTGAGAGTATTTCAGAGAAGGATGGAATCTGAATAGTATAGCAGAAGGTTGAATGAAGAGTTCTCTCACCAGAGACCGTGGGACTCGAGAGATGGATGATCGGTCTTTGGTCTCAGGAGAGAGACTGGAAGGCGGGAGCTTCCTAGCGGGTGCCAAAGAAATGACAAAGCCGGGGCTAGAGCATTTGCATAGCCGACGGAGACAAGGGCTTGGCGGGTAGATCCGAATGCTAGAAAAGCTAGATTCGAAGGGGAGAGCTGGTGACGAGATGGAGCGTCAGTAGAAACAGAAGCGACGCGAAGAGCTGTCGGCTCTCGTTCCGGATAAAGTATCACGTGAGCGGTCATGAGCGTCTCAGGGAGACGTGAAAAGACTAGACTGCTACCCTCCGCTCAGAGATCACCTTGAGCATTACTCCTGGAAGCCGTACTGTGAAGTGTACCGCACAAGCGGTTACGAGCCCGCAGAGACCATGTGCCGCAATGTGTAACAGTATGTCCCCTTCTACTGGGGGGAGACCCTGGTTTCCCCGGATGAAGTCGAAAGAACCTCCGAATCAATCTGGGAGCATGAACCCCAGAGGCGGGTTCCCAGGATCTTTCTGCAGGAGAATAGCCCTTCCAATCAACCAAGAATTGCAATCTACCCCTCCTATATCGGGAGTCACAAATATTAGCCACGTCAAATTCAGACCCAGTATCAGTAAGAATAGGAGGCGGTGGAGTCACGCTCGTCCGCTGAAAACGATCCGGAATGACCTTCTTGATTTGTGATGAATGAAACACTGGATGTATTCGAGACCAAGAAGCCGGTAGGGCGAGTTTGACAGTGGCTGACCCTACCCAAGATAAGACCTTAAAGGGTCCAAAGTATTTGGGAGACAGTTTTGACGGGACAAGATGACGAGGAAGGAATCGGGATGCCAGCCAAACAGAGTCTCCTATGGTAGGTTTTGGGGCTTCTCGTTGGTGTCGATCTGCGTTCTTCTCAGCCTGGTCTTGAGCCTTTTGCAGAGATAGCCTAGCTAGCTTCTGGCCTTCCTGAATGTCTGAGATGAGACTGTCTACCCCAGGGCAGCTGGAAGCCGGAATAGTCATGGTAGGTACAAATGAAGGGTGATAACCATAGGAACAATGAAAAGGACTGGTGTGAAGGGCAGAGTGTCTAGCATTATTGTAGGCGAATTCCGCAAATGGGAGCCATTCGACCCAATTGCCCTGGGCAGCCGATACGAAGCATCTCAAATAGTCTTCCAAAGTCTGGTTTAAACGTTCAGTTTGCCCGTTAGTTTGGGGATGGTATCCTGAATTTAGGGCTCGCATAGTTCCCAAGATGTGACAAACCTTCTGCCAGAAAAGTGAAGTATATTGAGGACCTCGATCCGATACAATAGTTTCCGGGAGTCCATGTCGAGAAAAGATTTCTGAGAGAAAGACTTTGGCCATTATAGCTGCTCCAGGCAGTTTACCTAATGGGGTGAAATGCGCTAGTTTAGTGAAATAATCGATGGTGATCATAACGGTGGTCATATTCTCAGAAGGAGGTAAATCCGACACAAAATCGGTGGATATGATCTGCCATGGTCGGTCTGGAATAGGCATCTTTGAGAGTAATCCTAAAGGGGGCATTTGTGGAGTCTTAGCTTGGGAACAAATATTGCATGCTGCAACGTAATCTCGGACATCAGTTCTTATCCCTGGCCACCAGAAATGTCCTTGTATTAACTCCATGGTTGATAGAAATCCCCGATGACCAGCTGCTCGTGAGTCGTGGCACATCTGAAAAACTTCCTGTTGTAATGAAGGAATGGGAATCGGGACTTGGGTTCCATGGAAATAATAGTCCTTTTCTTCAGTGAGATGATGGTTGGAGGCAATACTTTCACAATGATTTGTTCTGAATAGTGGCTGTTCGTACGTCTTGGAGAAAATCAGTTAGGACTGCGATAAATCTAGCATTGGCAAACATCTTTTCTGTACTGAAGTTGGATGTATGGGAATCCTTTCGGCAAAGAGCATCTACCCTCAAATTATGTTTGCCAGGAAGGAAGGTGAATTCGATCGGAAGGGAAGAAAAAAGTATGCCCAGTGGGCCTGCCCACTGTGGTTTGGGCATTCTGGAATACTCTAAGATTTTGATGATCGGTGCGAACCTTGATTGGAAAGGAAGATCCCAACAGCAGATGTCTCTATTCTTCGAAGGCCCTCTTAATAGCTTAGAGTTCCTTCTCAAGAACTGAATAGTTCTGTTCTGTAGTGTTAAATGTTTTAGACAAATATGCCACTGGTCTTTCTTCCCCCTGATCTGAGAGTTGCAAGAGTACGGCTCCTAATGCATATTGAGAGGCATCAGTCTCCATGATAAATGGTTTGGTCTGATCAGGGGTGATCAAAATTGAAGCAGAAGTAAACAACTCTTTCAGCGTTTGAAAGGCGTTTTGGGCAGATTTGTTCCAGGAAAAGGAGCCACTCTTCTTTAGTAGTCGTGTAATGGGCAGAATGATTTCCGAAAAGCAGGAAATAAATTTCCGGTAGAAGTTCGCGAATCCTCAAAATCGCTGTATTGTCTTTAATACAGGATGGAGTTGGCCAATCCAAAACTGCTGACACTTTCTTTGGATCCATAGATATGCCCTGGTACGATAGCACAAATCCTAAGTAAGTTACTTGCTCCTGATGGAATACACACTTTGTGGCTTTACAGTAGAGGTGGTTAGACTGGAGGCGATCAAGAACAGTATTAACATGTTTAATATGGTCTTCTGGATTGATGAAATACACCAGAATATCGTCCAAGTATATGATAACAAAATGGAACAAGATGTCAGCAAACAAATGGTCCATTAATCGTTGGAACCCTGCCGGTGCATTGACCAGCCCAAATGGCATAACGTGGTATTCGTAGTGCCCAAAAGGTGTACGGAAGGCTGTTTTCCACTCGTCCCCTGGAGCTATACGAATGAGGTGGTAAGCTCCTCTAAGATCGAGTTTCGTGCAAAGGGAAGCCCCCCGGACTGCCTCGATGATATCAGTTATAAGGTGCATGGGGTAATTGTCGGGTATAGTAATTTTATTAAGACCCCGGTAGTCAATACAGGGACGGAGTTCATCAGAATCCTTTTTGGGAATAAAAAAAAAGAGAAGCGCCCGCTGGTGAGACTGATTCAGAGATCAGACCATTACGTAAATTGGCTTGGAGGTATTCTTTCAGTCCTGCCTTTTCTCTTTGGGAAAGAACATACATTCTACCAAAAGGAATAGGTTGTTCAGGAAGTAGGTCAATATGACAAACCTCCCTCCTATGCGGAGGTGAGGTAGGAAAAATGGGATTCTCAAAAACTGACTGGAACTTCCGATGACATTGAGGAATAATCTCTAGTTGATTTATGGTGGATACTGCTGGGAGATTCGTTGCTTCCGTAGGGATATGAATGCCTACTGACTCCTGCGATAGGCAATGATGAACGCAGTACTCAGACCCCAGGAATAGAGTTCCAGCTGACCAATTGATGAACAGGTTGTGGAGTCGTAACCACGGAAGACACAAGATGATGGGGAAATGTGCCGCTTTAATAAGATTGAACACCAGAGTCTCTTTATGGTTGGCAACCATGCAGGTAATCAGCCCGGTCTGTTCCTTAATAGGACCAGAACTCAAAGGACTTCCATCCACTCCTTGGATGGGAGATACGACGGTTTTGGATACATGTGTTATCCCATGTTTTGTAGTCCAATCATTGTCCAGAAAATTCCCTGCGGCTCCACAATCAATTAAGGCGGGAATGCCTGGCAGTACTTGTTCAGGAAGTATCATGGATAAAGACACCCCCACCATAGTCTGGCTAGTTGCAGTGTCAAGAGACATTCCCATTCAATATGGGGAAATTGGATTCGGAGCCACTACTGTTCTTCCCCTTGCGGTAGGGCCTTGAAGTTTCCCGACTTCGGGTTTGGGGTGCGCCGTGGGGGAACAAGATGACAGTCCTTCAAAACATGTAAGGAGGACCCACATTACATGCAGAGTCCAAGAGTCTTTCTGTCTCTCTCGGATAGTGGTCCCCTTACTGCCCCGATCTGCATAGGCTCTTCGGTTTGGACGTGTGGTTTACTCCCTACCGAAGTGTAATCAATATGTGGTCGTGTTCCCTTATTCTTCTTTATTTCATAGGAACGTTCTTGTAAACAGTATTCAATTTGCATGGTAAGAGTTATCATATCGGCCAGATTAGCCGGGCGAGGAACTTTAGATATCTCGTCTTTGAGTTCATCAGTTAACCCCCTGCGAAAAAGGGTGAGAAGACCCTCATCTGTCCATCCTAGTTCAGAAGACAACTGTTTAAATTGTGTAATATATTCTAATAAATCCTTATTACCATGTTTCAGGTCGAGGAGCCTTTCTTGTGTGGCTACAGAGATTTCTTTTCTGCCAAACATAGTCTTTAGACTATTAGTGAAAGCTGGGTAAGAATCAAGGATAACATTGTTTGATGTCACTAAAGGCGTAGCCCATGCTAATGCAGGGCCCGATAGACGAGAAATTACAAACCCCACTTTATCTTTGTCAATAGGGAAAAAGCGAGATTTGAATGTAAATTGGACCGTACAACTGTCGAGAAATTCTGTGAGTTTATATGGATCGCCATCATACATTTTTTTTTTTTTTAAATATTTTATTGATTTTATATTTTAGAAAAACAAACACACAACACAATACAACTGTTAATTATTTACAGAAACCACAAAAGAAAATACAAGAAAGGAAAAAAAAGAAAAAAGGAAAAAAACTCCCCCCACGCCCCATCAAACCAGAGCCGGCTCCCTTATATCCTCAGTCGGGGCACCGTCAGGAGAAAAATTGTCCGTAGGCACATCTTCAGAATTCTCAGATTCGTCCAAGCCCTGCTGTGGGTTGGTCATAAAGGCCACCAATTGTCGCCAGGCCAGCAAGGGCCCTATCTCCTCCTCGCCCCCTCTAGTGACTGCTTCAAACCAAACCACGGATTCAGCCTCCGCCCACCTCATAAGGTCCGCCCACCATAGTTCCACTCTCGGCCTGCTAGCCGATTTCCAGTTCATGGCAATCCTGCGTTTGGCCAGAACATATGCCAGGTCCCTCAGCTTGCTCAGGTGCCTGAAGTGACTGGGCCTGGGGAAGATCCCAAGCATACATGACCAGGCAGATCCCACGTCCAACACCACTCCCCCACTTGCGAGCTTCATCTTGACCTCCTCCCAAAATCTATACACTTCCGGGCAGGCCCAAAACATATGTAGCAACCCAGCTTCCACCTCCCCACACCTGGGGCATTTTTGAGTGATCGAGCCTCCGAACCGTGCGATCTTCTGGGGAGTCAGGTAGGCCCTGTGAGTAATGTAGAACTGGAGTTGTTGGAGCCGTGCATTTCGGGACACCTTTTTATGATATCCCAGGACCCTCTTCCACTGACCCTCCGTCATGAGTTCACCCATTTCCTCCTCCCATTCATGCCTCAGTTGGGGCAACTCTTTCCCAACCTTCGTTCTGAGGAGTTCGTATATCCGTGATATTTCATGCCCACCCTCTGAGACATCATACATAGTTTCAAGGGTGGCATCAGGATCATCTGCCAGTGCCGTCTCCGGCCATCTCTTTCTTACTCGTTTTACTAGCCTGGCATGGGTGATGTACTGGCCTCTGTGCACCCCCGTCTCATCCTGCAACTTTTGAAAGTCCAGCGCCTCCCCCTCTCTCCATATGTCCCCAAGCGTGGCCAGGCCCACCGGCTCCCAGTACCTACGGACAGAGTGAAACAGTTGGGTGTCGTTTTCGCACAGGGCCACCAGCGGGACCTGCCAAGATAGTGGTTCTGACTCCCCCATCAATTTCCATGTTCTGTGCCAGACCTCCCATCCCAACCTCAACAGCCACCCTCTTCCCGTCAGTTTATTCCTTTGTAGCCACACCACCTCTCTCAGGAAGTATGGGGCCGCATCCTCACGCAGCAACCTAGATTCCGCCGAATCTTCATCAGACAACCACCTGGCCACGTACAACAGTTGTCCCGCCAAATAATATAGTTCGAAGTTGGGCAAGCCTATACCCCCCTTCTCATACGGGTTCTGGAGCTTCCACAGGGCCACCCTATTCCTGGAGTTACCCCACACGAAGCCCCTACACATACTATGAAGTCGTACAAATAGGCTCTTAGGGATCAAATACGGGACGTTCACGAAAAAATGCAGGAGTCTTGGAAGGACTACCATTTTCAGCAAAGCCGCCCTCCCCATCATGGACAGGCGCAATCTGGACCAGAATGTCATGCTGTTCTTGACCCCCTCTATGGCTCTCTCTGTGTTATGCTTGTGTACCGCCTCGGGCCGGTGGCAAATATTTACCCCCAGGTACCTAAACGTGTCGGTCCGCCATGGTATTGGCAACACAGGCAGCCTCTCCAACGGGACGTCCCTGTACCCGCCCAACGGGAACAGGCTAGACTTCCTGGGGTTCACTGATATGCCCGAGAGGACGGCGTAATGATCCAGTACTTCCAGTACGTACTGCAGGTTCTCCTCCGGGTAGCGGAGGTACAGCAGCATATCGTCCGCATAGAGAGATGTTAAGTGGCTGCCGCTGGCAGTGTTAATGCCCACCTCTCCGTATTGTTGCCGCAGGCATATCGCCAGTGGTTCCAGCGCAAGTATATATAACATGGGTGACCAAGGGCATCCCTGCCTGGTCCCCCTGCTAAGCTGCCAGGCATCCGAGACTGTGGCCCCAGTCTTGACCCTAGCCACCGGGCTGCTATAGAACAACTGGACCCATCTGATATAACCAGCGCCCACGCCGTATCCCTGCAGGGCCGCTTTCAGCCAAGGCCATCTCACTGAATCGAAGGCCTTGACCGCATCCAGCGATACTACCGCCATCTCGCCCGTGTCATCCTTAGTATGGTCGATAACATGGTGCAGCCTCCTATGGTTATCACTGATATTCCTGCCTGGGCCATATCCCGTTTGATCCGGGTGGATCAGCTTGCCAATCACCTTCTTCAACCTGTTGGCCAGCACCGCCGTGAGTATTTTGCTGTCCTGGTTTAGCAAGGACAGAGGTCTATAAGATCCACACTCAACAGCCGCCTTGCCTGGTTTCAGTAATGGGACAATCATGGCCTCGCGGAGGGACAATGGGAGTTCTCCCTGTTCGTATGCCTCGTTAAACAAGGCCAGCAGTGGCTGCAGCAGCTCCTGCACGTACGCCTTGTAAAACTCACCAGGCAGGCCATCCGCCCCAGGTGCCTTACACGTGGGGAGGCCCCGGATCACCACCTCCAGCTCATCAGAAGTGATAGGGGTGTCCAGTTCCTCCTGCTCCAGGTCGTCTAGGGTGGGGAGACCAATGTCTTCCAGTGTGTTCAGGATGTCCTGGCTCCTGTCCTCCCCAGTGTCCTCATACAAACGTTTGTAGAACTTGAGGAATTCCTCGTTCACCCCATCCTGAGTGTTGCGAAGACCACCGTCCTCACCACGGATCTCATGGATAACCGCTCGGGGGGACTCACTCTTGTACAGCCAGGCCAACAGTCTGCCTGGCTTGTCGCCCCCCGCGTGCAGCCTCTCAGTGTATTTCCTATGGTTCAGTCTACATAGTCTGTCCCAAAGAGCGCTGCACGCCACCTGAAGGTCTCTCATCCTTGTCTTGTCTACCTGAGTGGCATTCTCAAGACGAACCAGGCTCTCCAGTTCCCTTTCGGTGTCCTGAAGCTCCCTCTCGATACCCCCTTGAAGTCCCTTGGATTTAGAGATGGCCACACCGCGCACCACTACCTTAAAGGCCTCCCACAGAGTTCCCGTAGAACGCACACTGCCCGTGTTTATCTCGAAATATTCCCCGATGGCAACCCTCAGGTCCTCCCGGAAACCCTCATCCTGCAGTGCTTCCGCCCGGAGTCTCCATGTGGGGACCCGAGGCCTAGGGGGTTGGTGTCGCCACTCTACCACCAGGGGCGAATGGTCCGACAATACTCGAGCTTTGTATTCCGCCTCCACTATTTCGCCCGCTACCTCGGCGGTTCCAAACACATAATCCAATCTCGTATATGAGTCGTATGGCGCCGCATAATGCGAATACTGCCTCTCCGTGGGGTGGAGTCTCCTCCACACATCCACCAGTCTCAAGTCTCCTAGCAATGTCCCGAGCGCCTTGGCCGCCGGCGACATTTTCCCTTTGGTGTCTGCAGACCGGTCAATTTTGGGATCTAAGACACAATTGAAGTCCCACCCCACACCATCGCGCCCCCTATCAAGGGGCCAAGTTTGCCATAGAGGGATCTAAAGTAGGCTGCAGTATCATGATTGGGGGCATACAGGTTGAGGATGTGTACTTCCCTGTTCTCTAGGAGTCCTGTTATCGCCACCATTCTACCCTCCGGGTCCACTATCGAGTCGAGCACCCGGAACGGCACATGCGGCGCCACCCAGGTGATGACCCCTCTAGCATACGCCGAGTACGTGGCACCCACTACCTTGCCCTTCCACTTCCTTGTAACCACCTCCAATTTCTCCCTGGTGAGGTGGGTCTCTTGTAGCAGGGCTATGTCTATCCGCATCCTCTTCAGGTATAGCATGACTTTGTTTCGCTTGAGGTAACTATTGAGGCCTCGGACATTCCAGGTAACTATGCGAAGACTATCCGATGCCATCGGTTTGGTCTGTATTCAGCCCCGCCCTCCCCACAATACCCCCTTGGTCTAACACTCCGCCGGCTCTTCCGCCCTTGATCCCCATCCCCCCTCCCTGTTTTCCAACTACACACCACAGCAAACAACCCCTCCCATCCCAACAAAAGCCCAGCTCCATCCCTGGATCTCAGGCCCACCCGCGTCTGGTCTTATCCCGTTTACAAGGAATAGGACCCCGCGGGGCGTCGCCGATCTAACAGCGACCTAACTAACTAGATATATTACTATTGGGGACAAAGGAAGCCTCTTGGAGCTCGCAATCAAGTGACCACGGGTAGGCACGCCCTACGGGCCAGCCAGTCAGTACCACATCAAACGCATCACATATCGTACAAATGACTATATTCAAGTCCCAATGTCTTGGCCCCGTTGCCCCAGGCGGCCCAGCCACAAGCTACTTATCTTCCGTAGTCTCTGCCTGGATGTCCGATTCTTGAGGACTGCCCAGCGCGTCTAGCCAGTCCATCGCCTCAGTTGGTGTTTCGAAAAACAGGGATCTGCTTCTGTAGAAGACTTTCAATTTGGCCGGGTAGAGTAGCATATAGCGATGGCCAGCTTCATGAAGTCTCCTTTTCACCGCTCCGAAGTGCATCCGACTCCACTGTACTTGTAGCGTGTAGTCAGGGTAGGCCGTAATCTTGGCCGATCCTCTGTCAATCGTTCCCCCTTTTCGAAAGAATTCAAGAATCTTTTCGCGATCACGGTAGTTCAGAATTTTCGCGATCACCGGTCGCGGGGGGGCCCCGGGAGGTGGCCTCCTGGTTAGGGCCCTATGAGCTCTCTCAACTGCAAACCCCTGGGTCAGTACCCCGCCTGTAATCTCCTGCAAAAGCATGGATTCCACAAATTCCGTAGGGTCAGGCCCTTCAGTTCCTTCAGGTAGGCCCACGATACGGATATTGTTGCGTCTGGCACGTCCCTCCGCCTGCTCCGCTCTGTCCTCCAGGTTGCCCACCCGTTGCACAAGGGCTGTAGCTCCTTTTTATGAGCAGCGCAATCTGCCGTGTTCGTAGCTGTCTCCTTCTCGATGGCCCCCGCGCGTTCCGAGACCGCCCTCACATCCAGCCTAAGCAGATTCACCGCCTCCTGGACGGCACCGATCTTGATGTTTAAGCCTTCCTGTAGCTCCTTCATGGCGAGGCCCAGCTTGGCCTCCCATGACACTTTTAAGTCCGCAATCGCCGCCAGCACCTCCTGTATCGTGCCAGGTGACTCCGCGGTCGTCACGGGGGTCTCTTTGATCTTGCCTCCTTCCGCCCCTGGGGGGGACTTGGCGTAGGCCTCCATCGTGGGCTGTTTGGCCTTGGGTTTAACACCTCTCGTGGTCATAATGTTGTATAAGTCGGGCGGGGGTCCGTCCCGCCAGTCACCGAGGGGGAGTCACGCCACCCAACGTCCAAAGCCTGACCCACCACACCATGGGGCATCCAACACGCCCGGAGCACTCCGACCACCAGGCCCACGGTCCTGTCGTTACAGCCACATCCGTTCGACACCCCCGCTCGCTGGGCCACCGTGCGTCCTAGGCGGCACTCATGTGTTTTAGTCTCCGAGCAGAGGGACGCAAAGGTCCAGCACTCGTGATCGCGACACTGACTTCATGATCCTCGGTGTTCGCAACGTGTCGCCGCCATTTTGTCTTGTCCGCCTGCCCAGGGCTCGTCCCAGTCAATCACAAATATTTCGGTTTCTGAGCCTTCTGGACGTCCCAAACTTTCACAGGATGCAGTGGTGGCATTCACACACCTGGACATCGATTTCCAACGTCGGCCGGCCCCCGTGGACGTACCCCTCCATCAGGATCAAAACAGGATCAGCGGAGCTCCTCCAGAGTGCGACCTCTTACATGGCCGTCCAAGCCACGCCCCCATCGCCATCATACATGACTGTGTGTAAAGTAGACGGGGGGAGTGTCCGAGAATGCTCGAGCAACTTGTTGTCACAGTTGTACGTTGTCCTGTTTTAATGACTGCACCTCTAAGGACATGGCCTGCATTGCAGCCATTAGTTGCTGCATTTGTTGTTCCATAAGGATTGCGTCTGTCAGTATATGGGCGTCGCTTACTGTTAATTATCCCAACTGAAGTAACAAAAGTTTTAACAATCTCACCTTGACAGATCGAATGGTCCACTAGGGAACAATCAAATGCTGCAGTGAAAGCTCCCCTGTAACTGCCCTGCCCTCTCCGACCCGGAATAGGAGTAACCAGGGGAAAGAACAGGGCTGCCAGGGAAACCCTCGAGAGGGAAGAAAACCCTGGTCGAGTCCGGGAGCTTCGTGGATCGGGATGGATGCAGAACTGTCCTCGATTCGTGGCAGTGGATGGCAGGCGGGAAGGCTTCTTCTGGATGCACAAAAGAATATGGTAAGAGTATTTCAGAGAAGGATGGAATCTGAATAGTATAGCGGTTGAATAAAGAGTTCTCTCACCAGAGACGGTGGGACTCGAGAGATGGATGATCAGTCTTTGGTCTCAGGAGAGAGGCGACTGGAAGGCGGGAGCTTCCTAGCAGGTGCCAAAGAAATGACAAAGCCGGGGCTAGAGCATTTGCATAGCCGACGGAGACAAGGGCTTGGCGGGTAGATCCGAACTCTAGAAAAGCTAGATTCGAAGGGGAGAGCTGGTGACGAGATGGAGCGTCAGTAGAAACAGAAGCGACGCAAAGAGCTGCCGGCTCTCGTTCCGGATAAAGGATCACGTGAGCGGTCATGAGCCTCTCAGGGAGATGTGAAAAGACTAGACTGCTACCCTCCGCTCGGAGATCACCTTGAGCATTACTCCTGGAAGTCGTACTGTGAAGCGTACCGCACAAGCGGTTACAAGCCCACAGAGACCACCTCTCGCAATGTGTAACATGTGCATAATGAGAAGGGGAAGGATAGCAACTGAGAAGCAGAAAGTGTAGGTTATGGGACAGTAAGGTCGGAAGGGGACGCAAACAGGCTTGCGGAAAGGAGAATGGGAAACCATAGATAAGCTAGAGGAGGAAAAGGAGGTACAGGAGGCACCCAAAATTACACCAAGGGTAGAGAGCTTGTGTCCTCCACAGTTGAGGAACAGATTTGGGCGGGTAGCAGTGGCCAGGAAAAAGGCAAATGACGAAAGCTAAGAGAGGAAACTGCACACAGTTGCCATTGTTGCATAAAGGCCCTGGGAGGATGCAGTATGTCCCCTGGGCCCAGATGGATAAGAACAAGTTCATGAAAGCGCTCCCTCCCCTTACTGCGGGGGCTTGGAAATGGATATATACGTTTCAGAAGCAAACAGCTGGGATTCCTTTAGCTGTGGGAGACATAAAAAGCCTGCTTGTCACAATTATGGGAGACATGTGGGGGATGTGTGGGGATGTGTGGGTTAAGGCTGGATATCCAGGAGTTAAGCTAGATGATGATACACATGATGGGGCACCCTTTAACAATATCAGAGCGCAGTTGTGGGATGCATTGCAGCAAGCATATCCCACCACCAGAATTGCAGTCCATAATGCAATATGCTACGGGGGATGAAGACCCTGCTCAGTGCAGGAGATGAACAAGTTACTTTCTTACCTGGTAACGTTCTTTCGATGGGATGGTCCGACGACGTATTCCATATCTATGACATGTAATCACCACAGCTGTGCTGCTTCGGAAACTTTTTCGGCGTCTGCGTCCTGCGTCGATGACGTCGATGCGCCGCCGTCGAGGACCTCCTCCGACGTCCGACGTCATCCGATGTGATAAGTAGGACGCACAACGCCAGTAGCCTCAGTTGTAGTTTTTTTCCCCCAGAACGTGTGACATTAGTCAACTGCCAGTCCGACACAAAGCCTTGCGGAACGTAAGCTGCAATCGCAACAGAAATTCTGCAGCGGGGAAGGCAGGGTGGGAGCGATATGGAATACGTCGTCGGACCATCCCATCGAAAGAACGTTACCAGGTAAGAAAGTAACTTGTTCTTCGAGGGGATTGGGTCCTCCGACGTATTCCATATCTATGACAGACTCCCAAAGTAGTACCAAATCAAGGAGGAGGGAAAGAATTTAGAAA
This sequence comes from Ambystoma mexicanum, assembly GCF_040938575.1. NCBI lineage: Eukaryota > Metazoa > Chordata > Amphibia > Caudata > Ambystomatidae > Ambystoma > Ambystoma mexicanum. The sequence continues at coordinate 131,292,217 of NC_090931.1, forward strand.
CAAAATTTAGAATAGCCAATCAAATAGCAGAGCAAAGGACCGCCTTGCCAAAGGCCAGATCCTGCCCTCTGATGGAATCGAGGGAATAATGCCGTACAAATGTATGTACTGAAGCCCAGGTGGCAGCATCACAGATGTTGCGAATAGGAACACCCCTCTGCAGGGCAGTAGATGCAGCCACGCCCCTGGTAGAATGGGCCCGCAAGCCAGCCGGTGGGTCCTTACCCGCCAAGCGGTAACACTCCGAGATGGCCAAAATAATCCAGCGTGACAAAGTCTGTTTCGTCACAGCTTGCCCCAAGCGCTTACCAGCGTAACCAATAAAGAGTTGATCGTCCACTCTGACCCGGGACATGCGAGAAACATAAAAGCTCAAAGCTCTCCTAGGATCAAGCCTATGGAGCCTCTCCTCTTCCTTACCAGGATGCGGAGGAGGATAGAATGCCGGAAGAACAATCTTCTGGGCCAAATGAAATTCCGTCACTACCTTTGGAAGAAAAGAAGGACGAACTCGAAGGACAACCCTGTCCTTGTGAAATACAGTGAAGGGTGGCTTAACAGAAAGTGCCTGTAACTCACTCACTCGAGCGGAAGTAACCGCAACTAAAAACACAGTTTTCAAAGTCAACAGCCTCAAAGGGCAAGAATGTAAAGGCTCAAACGGAGCACCCATAAGAAACCTAAGAACAAGGTTTAAATCCCAACCGGGCACCAGGAAAGGCGACGGAGGGAACACATTAGTGAGCCCTTTCAGAAACTGTGAAATTAAAGGGATTTTAAAGTAAGAACATTCTTCAGATGAGCGCTTAAAGATGGACAGCGCCGCCAGGTAACCTTTAATGGTACCCACTTGCAAGCCCCTGTGGGCCAAAGAAAGCAAAAAGGACAGAACCATGGGGATGTCACATGCAAAAGGATCCACATTCTGAACTCTGCACCAGTCGCAGAACTTACGCCAACGGCAACGGTACAGAGACTTAGTTGCGGGCCTTCGGGCCGAAAGCAACACCTCCATCACGTCTTCAGGGAGGTCCCAATCCTTATACCTCAACCTTTCAGAAGCCAAGCGTGAAGGTTGAGGGATCCGACCTCTGGATGGAGAACCTGACCCCCCTCCCGTGAGAGCAGATCGTCTCGGTAGGGAAGACGACGTGGAGGGCAGATGGACAAGTCGAGAAGGTCCGGGTACCACGTCCTCCGAGCCCACGCCGGAGCAATGAGGATCATCCGGGAACCGAACTTCCGTAACCTCCGCAGCACTTGCGGGATGGCGGGGACTGGAGGAAACGCGTACAGCAGCGGGAATGACCACTCCACCACAAACGCGTCGCCTAAGGCTCCTTTCGGAGGAAATTCCCGCGAGCAAAACCTCTCGCACTTCCGGTTGACACAGGAGGCGAAGAGATCCACTTGAGGGGTCCCCCAAAGGGCGAAGATCTCCAGGAGAATCTCCTGAGCCAACTCCCACTCGTGAGAGATCGCGCTCTGCCTGCTCAGAGCGTCCGCCGTCACGTTTTCGTCTCCGGCCAGATGAACTGCCGAGATCGAAACTTCCTGCCGGATGGCCCAGAACTCGAGCTGCATCGCCTCCCTGCACAGAGGAAGTGACCCTGCCCCCCCCTTTTTGTTGAGGTAGTGCATGGCCACAGTGTTGTCCGTCATGATCAGGACAGCCTTTCCTCGCACAGTCGGCAGAAAAGCCTTCAGGGCTAGCCTGACGGCCCTCAGCTCCAACAGATTGATATGGAGTCTGGACTCCGACGGAGACCAACGACCGCTGACTGTCAGCCCGTTGGCATGAGCTCCCCATCCCGTGAGGGATGCATCCGTCACGATCGTCACCTCCGGCCAGGGTAGCCAAAATGGAGCCCCCTTCATCAAGTTGCCTTCGACGGCCCACCACAGAAGGTCCCGGGCGACCGAGGGCGGCACCTGAACCGGGTCCGACATCCTGCCGGAGGACTGCGACCATTGCGTCTTGAGTGCCCACTGCAAAGATCTCATCCGCAGGCGAGCCTCTGGCACCAGAAGAATGCAGGATGCCATGAGGCCGAGCAACCTCAAGAACTCGAACGCCGGGAGCGTCTGGGCATGCTGAAACTTGTGCACCATCTGCTGAATGTGAAGAGCCCTCACCTGGGGAGGAAAACACTGCCCCAGGGAAGTGTCGAGCACTGCTCCGATGTACTGGAGCCTCTGTGTTGGCGTCAAATGGGACTTCTTTAAATTGAGGGAGAAGCCCAGCCTGTGAAGGGAGTGGCAGGCGACGGACAGATGATCCAGGACTTGCTCGGGAGAGCTCCCCCTGATCAACCAATCGTCCAGGTAGGGGTAGACGTGAATCCCCCCTTGCCTGAGATGCGCTGCCACCACCACCATGAGCTTGGTGAAAACCCTCGGGGCGGAGGTCAAACCGAACGGCAGGACCCGAAACTGAAAGTGCGAGTCGCCAACCGCGAACCTCAGGTACTTCTTGTGCTTGGGATGGATCGGCACATGGAAGTAAGCATCCTTGAGGTCGAGTGACACCAACCAGTCCTGAAGCTGAAGGGCCTGGAGGACTTGAGAGAGAGTAACCATCTTGAACTTGTCCTTCCTGAGGAGTTTGTTCAAACCGCGCAAGTCCATGATGGGTCTCAATCCCCCGTCTTTCTTCGAAATCAAAAAATAAGGGGAATACCATCCCTTGTTCCTCTCCGCTACAGGCACCAGTTCTATGGCGCCTTTCTCCAGCAGGGCTTGAATTTCCTGCGCAAGGAGCGGATCCGGACACTTCAAAGAGAGGTTCCCCGGTGGATTGTCGCGAGGCCTGTGCCGAAAGGGAAGACAGTAGCCGTGGGTTATGATCACCAGAACCCACACATCTGAAGTAATGGCACGCCACTCTACAAGATGCTGCGCCAGCCTTCCCCCAACCGGCGAACCATGGTACATGGCCTCATGACTGAGTAGGAGCGGCTGCGGCGTTACCTGAGGGCAAAGAGGCAACTGCCCGAGCGGCCTTGGCACCACGGGTACCTTGTCGTCCACCTCTGGTACCCCTGCGTTGGCCCCTTTGACTGCCAGCTCCTCTCGCTTTACCAAAGGACGAGTAATAGCGAAAGGAGCCACCCCTCCACTGCTGTCCCCTAGGACGAAAAGGCAGAGGTTGGCGAACTGCAGCGCCCAACGACTTCGCTGCAGCTTTTGAGGTCTGCAACCTCTCAAGGCTCTCGTCAGCCTTGCTGCCAAAAAGATGTTCACCATCAAAGGGCATGTTGAGGAGCCGGGACTGCACATCAGGAGCAAACCCCGACTTCCGCAACCACGCAAACCTGCGTATCACGGTGCTCGCCGCCATGGACCTACTGACGCATTCAGCTAAGTCCAAACCCGACTGAACGGACTCACACATGGCATCCTTACCATCCTGGACCATAGCAAGGAAACCATCCCGTTCGTCCCCTTCGGGAATATGTTCAGCCGCTAACGCAACACAGTTCCACAGAGTGTGCGTGAAACGCGACAAGGCACAAATGGAGTTGGCCGCCTGAAGCGCCATACCACCAGAAGAAAACACCTTCTTCGCCCAGCCATCAAAACGTTTGTCGTCCCTATGAGGAGGGATGGTAGGGTACGACGCCTGCTTTGCCGGGGCCGTGGCCGCCTGCACCACCAAACTTTCCGGAGTGGGGTGCCTGGTCAAGTAGCAGGGGTCGCCACTGGCTGGACGGTATTTTCGCGACAAGGATCTGCCCACTGCCGGGAGACTCTCCGGAGTAGTCCAAGCCGCCACCACCCTACGCTGTAAAGCCATATGGAACGGCAGTACCGGGTCAGTTGGGGGACCAACATCAAGGATGTCCGTCAGATCATCCTGCACAAACTCCCCTGGGGGAGCAGACCATCCCAGATACTCAGACACCCTAGCCATAAGGCGCCGGTATGAGGAATCGGCATGGGAGCCAGGCTCAGGCCGACCAAATTCCACCTCCGGAGAGGTGTCCAGTCCACTGGCATCATGCAGCGACTGCCTCAAATCGTCAAACTGACTATGGCCCGAGACAATGTCATCCGGCACCTGACTAGGAACCAGGCCATCCGAATCCTCATCCGCCTCTGAAATATAATCCAAGTGGTGGAAAGGCACCCGAGAGTGCCTGCTCTTAACCAGAGCCTTCCTAGGGGGAACACCCGAGACACGGGGCACCTCCGACACGAAAGGCGTCGATGGCGTCGAGCGAATCGGCGCCGACGTCGAGAAAACCGGCAACGGCGCCGAGAGGATCGGCGTCGACGTCGAGGAAATCGGCGTCGACGTCAGATGCAGCGCCTCCAGTATCGGCGGCGTCGACACAGCCCTCGAAGCCGGAGCCCCGAGCGTGTCCCTCGACGACCTGACCGTCGACGGCTTCGACGACTTCCTCGGAGCCGGAGCCTCGAGAAAGCCTGTCGACGCCCTCGACGCCTCAGACGCCGATGTCTTCCTCGAAGACATCACAGGTGCACACGGTCTCGATCGCGTCGAGGACCGGGACCTGGAACGGGTACGGCGAGAACGAGCCCCCTTGTCCGAACGGGACCTCTCCCGTGACTCGCGCCGACCACTCTTGCGAGCGGTGGCTCTCGACCTCTCACGGCCGACCCCACTCGGGGGCGCGGACGGTTGAGTACCCTGCGACTCAAGAATCGCCAACATCTTCTTCCCGAAGGAAGCCCATTCCTCCGGCGTCGCACGGCTGGTGGGGTAACCGACGTGCCGGGCAGAGTCCTCTGAAGAGGACCTGGAAGGCGACCGGTGTCGGCGCTTCCGAGAATGCCTCGAAGAGGCTGAGGAGTGGCGAGACCGACTCCTAGAAGAAGACCGACGAGACTTCCGACGATGACGCGGAGAGTCACCCCTCGAATCATCCGTCGAAAGCCCCGCCGACTTCGACTTCCGGGGCTTGGACACCCGACCTACCGACAATTTCTTCTTACGTTCGCGTAAGGCCTTGGACGTGAGCGACAGGCAGTCGACACAGTCATCCGTGTCGTGGGCCTCCCCGAGGCACCAGAGGCAGGCATCGTGCGAGTCAGTCACCGACATCTTGGACCCACACTCCCCGCACTTCTTGAAGCCCGGACGCGGGGTTGAAGACGAAGTGGAAGACATCGTCGAAGGAATATTCACAAACGAACAGGTTCGAAGAACCAGAAAGAACAGAACTCCAATGAGTCGAGGCTAGAACCGAGAAACACGAAGCAGCACGTTCGCGGAAAAAACGGAACTGAGGCTACTGGCGTCGTGCGTCCTACTTATCACATCGGATGACGTCGGACGTCGGAGGAGGTCCTCGACGGCGGCGCATCGACGTCATCGACGCAGGACGCAGACGCCGAAAAAGTTTCCGAAGCAGCACAGCTGTGGTGATTACATGTCATAGATATGGAATACGTCGGAGGACCCAATCCCCTCGAAGTGGATTGCGGAGATGAGAGACCAGTAGGACCAATCATTTCCTCTTTTACAATTTGTTATTAAAAGGGTGTTGCCCAAAGAAGTGCAGAAGGCACTCATGTTCGTGAGCATCGAAGCAAAGCGGTGGGCTGAGATACAGACTATAATTATACACCACTGTAAGCGGATCGAAGGGAGAGAAAAGGAAATGGTGCAAAGGTTGCAGGCTGAAGAAGCAAAACTGGTACAGAAAATATTGGCTAAAATAGTAGTTGAAGGGGCGGTCACGGATATCACTAAAACAGAGCCGGCAGGTAGCAGTGTGGCCGGATGCAAGAATCATGGGCGTTTTGGCCAAGCGGAAGACAAAGGCAGTGGAACGGTGGATCGCAGTCACAGTACTCTGAATGGTATCAAGGAGGTCAGCAACGCGGTAGAGGGGGGCTCCAAGGAGGCAGAGGTGGATTTGGCGGAAGGGGGCAGAGAGGGGGAAGGGACCAGTTCAGTGTTGGGGATGCAGGAAGTGAGTTCATTTCGCAAAGGGAATGCAGAAGTAGGATGGCAGCGGGATACAATCCATATGCCCCAGCCGGCCCAATGCAACAACATGAGGGTGATGGTGATAATACATGCAATGGGAGGAGAGGTGGTGGTTTTTGGCATCTCCGTCAACCCTGACATGATTGAGTACAGAATCACAGTTTTGCTTGATGCAGTCGCCCAGATTGGTAAGGCATGTTGGCGCATACTATCTGTTTTCATCTTTAGGCCCATTGTGACCACAGAACTTGTGTGGCAGGGACAATTCTATCACTGGATCTGCAAGGGTTGGTGGTGTCAGCAAAAAGGATTGTTTTAGTGGGAACTGATTTAAATGGGTGTGAGCGGCGCACTGTATTGTGTATTGAGCTTACCTTGCCCCTAACAGAAGTAACAAGTGCAAAATTGTTTGAGGATCGTGTCGATGATGGCGAAATTGTGATTGCTTTTTGCATCGCCTGTGAGATTAATGGTACAGTATCGTAAAGAGCAATGTTCATTGAGGGTCCTTGCCACCCCGCCCTCCTTCACTGAAAAAGATCTAGAGCAGGTCCCAAAAGGTTATGGACAACTAGTGCCCATGATGTAGGGCTCTTACATGGAGTTGCCCCCAAACTGATAACACTCAAGCCAAGTGCGGTGTCATGTCCTGTAGAGGACACAGTTAATGGAGCGTCGGCGCCCACTAATGAGAATGCGGGGAATGGCGCACGCGCGATAAAAGCCCATGCTAGTTAGTTAGCAGCAAAAATAATAAAGGAAGGTTGAAACCTTGTCTGGCTCTGGGGGCTTATTCCCAATGCACTGTGGTTAACCCCCTCAGTGCTGACAGTGCAGCTTCCTGCCATTCCCTCACATGAAGAACAGGACAGTGGGGTATTATCCCGAGCAAAACAATATCCTCTGCTCAAAGAAGCAGAGGAGGGAATACAAGACACTATTTCTGTGCTCCTAAATCAAGGGATCATTGTTCCTTCCACCTCCCCATGTAACACAGCCATATCTGATAAAAAAGAGGCGAAAGCTTTCTGCTTCCTAAATTACATTGTACAGGCAGAAATTCCTGTAGTTCCTTACCCTGCAACCATTTTGTGCAGCATCCCCAAACAAGCGACACTTCACTGTCGTAGATCTGAAGAATGCCTTCTTTTCGATACCCCTGCATCCAGACTCGCAATACCTCACTGAGTTTACGCATCGCGGAATGCGGTTTGAGCACACAAGATTACCACAAGGGTATTGTGAATCTCCTAGTATCTTTAACAGAATATTACATGCTGATTTGGGAAACATTCAGGTGCCCAGTACTATCATCCAATATGTGGACAATCTGCTGGTGTTCAGTGACAATGGACGACAGTGCCGAAGCGACTCTGTCACTCTGCTGCAGCTGTTAACATATAAAGGGTACAAAGTAGACATGGCAAAGTTGCAATATTTCCTTCAGGAAGTGGGACAATTGATATCTGTCCATGGGAAGAAAATCATACCAGAGCATGCCGCGTCAGTGCACAGTGCCCCCAGCTGAAAACGGTCAAGGAAATGCAGAAGTTCCTGTGGTTGTGTAATTTCTGCAGAGCATGGATCCTATACTATACTGCTTATACCACACCCATTTCAGGTTCTCAAAGAGGCACAAAAGAAAGACAACAAAATTGTCTGGAAAGTGGACATGCTCACCAGCTTTAATGAATTGAAAGTGGTCATTTCTACCCCTCCAGTGCTAGCAACCCTTGATTACACTCAAGAGTTCTATCTTTTCTACCATTTTAATGGTCAACTGATGACTGCAGTACTCGCACAGAAAAGCACAATGGGCCACACGCCTTTGGCCTATTACAGTTGGGTGTTAGATTCAGTCATGCAGGGCCAGATACCTTGCAAACAGGCACTAGCTGCTGCCACATTTGTGATTGGGAAGAGCTCCACAATTGTCATGGGGTGTTCATTAACCCTGTACATGGAGTATGCAGTATTTGCCATCCTGGAGAGATCCAAAACAACTCTGACCACCCAGCGGGCATCTGCATATGAGGTCATCTTCTCCAGCCCACACATACACATAGTATGCTGCAAAACTGTAAACCCTGCCACTTTCATCACAGAAATGTGTACTGACAAAGACCTTGCAATGGATGACTGTGTAACATTTGAGGGGGAGGAGGAGGACATACCCAAAGCAAAATATAGCCCTCTCGAGGAGGCAGGGGATTCCTATTTGTTGACGGGTCAGCAACTATTTACCAGGGGACTGGCTTGAGGTATACTTGGGCGATAGTTGTCTGCCTGGTTGACGGAGAGTATGAAGTGATTGTGCAAAAAAAAGGCTGCCCATGCACTGCTCGGCCCAAGCGGCAGAATTGCGCTTATTGAAGCACTCCTAGTATCCCAAGGGTGCCGCGTGTCCATCTATTCTGACTCAGCCTATGTCACCACAACCGTGCATTCAGGGCTGGCACGATGGAAGAGGAGAGGGTTTAGGAGGGCTGATGGGTCACCGGTGCAACATGCAGCATTATTGGATCAACTAATAGAAGCACTTTCCCAGACTTCCATGACAGCTGTGGTGAAATGGAGTTCCCACACAAATGACACAGGCAAGGTCTCACTCGGTAATGCAACAGTCAAACAAGCAGTGTATCCCCCTGTGCCTGTGGTTTCAGAATATCCAGTGGTAGCACAGGGACGAGCGCAATCACCTGAATCCTAAAACTCATTACCAATTGCGCAGATTATTGAATTACAGGGCTGTGTACCACAGGAAGAGAAGGACATGTGCCAAGAAAGCAGATGTAAGCAGTCCTTGACAGACCTATTGTGGTGGCAGGAAATGACGGGCGAAGCAGTCATGCCACATGAGCTGCTGCTGGTCGCCTTCGACCAGCTGCCCCATCCATCTCGCTTGTTGAAACATCATATTGCTGCAGATTTACAGGAGGACTGGTTTGTCCCCAATCTGCAGGAAATGCTGACTAAAATGGTGACTAACTGGACCACCTGCCAGTCTTATAGTACTGGCCACACCCTGAGAACTATTTGAGATACCCTCAATGCCCAACTACACCATTCCACATCAACTACGCTGACATGGGTGAAAGATGTAATGGGTGCCGCTATTTGTAATTGTGTGTCCTTTATCTCGATGAGTGGAGGCAGGTCCTTGTAAACATCCAGATGCTTAATGTGCAGCCACATTTTTAGTGAGAGAGGTTTTTCCTCACTGGGGAGTGTGTGATGTAATTAAATCCAACAATGGCACCAACTTTTTCAATTGACTGTTGAAGGAATTAACAGCATTATTGGGCATCAAGCATCGAATGTACACAATTTACCCCCCTGACCCGCGGACAAACAGGGTTGTAGAACAGATAAACGGTCTATTAAAGAGCAAATTGTCAAAACTGTGCACCACGTTAAAGAGGAACTGGGTGCACTGTTTGCCCCTGGCCTTGTTTAGCATGCGCACACAGCCCTGAAAGGATCATCACTTATCGCCCCATGAGCTGGTAACAGGGCGGCGAATGCACATGCCCCCATCCCCTTTCAGAAGAGCTTCAAGTGCTCACAGGGCTGCGTCCGATCTAGGAGATGAGATCCAAGATTACCTTTCTGTCTTAACAAAAGCAATAACATTTATTTCTCACCAGATAGCACCACCATGGTCTGAAGATCCTACCAGCACTGCATCTACCTCAATGAAGTCACCACAACTCCAGCTCTTACCTGTCGACACGATTTACGTGAAAAATGTAATCCGCAGATGGAGTGAGCCTAGATACAACAGTCCCTTTACCTTCGTTTACACCACTCTTTTAGCAGTTAAGGTTCGGGAAAGGCGGTATTGGATACATCTTTTGGACGTCTGGAAGGCCCCTCATGCCACATCCCCTGCACAGGTTGAATGCATGTTAAATGTGCAAGAACTGTTATACTGACCGATTTAATCACATTTGTTGATGTTCATGAGCTCCTGTACATAACAAGTAGCAACTCTTCTGTGTTTCATAATATTTGTTTTTTCCCATTTTTAAAAATAATTTTTGGCAATTATTAGGATTTTTAGGATTACAAATTATTGTTGCTACTACACGATTTGCACTTTTGTTTTTATCTTCACTGTTACTTTTGAAGCTCTCTCTCGCTATCTTTCTGAGTGCCTCACATCTTGCTTCCTTCTATTGATATAATGCAGCCACATACCATTTTTTGGGGAAAAGAGCAACATGTATGTTCGTCTAGACACTCTGAGGTTCTAGTGACGTCAGCTCATTGTCTTCTCGAGGGCTACTCGATGCTGTCCATTAGCATATTCCCATCCACAATCTCTGTTGAGTCCCTTAGGTCTGAATGGCTGACTGAAGGGATACTTTTCTGCATATGTTTCAGCCAGTGGTGCACTTTGGGTTTGTCTGAAAAAGGATGAGTAGCTTCTAATGTTTTTAGCCCTTCGGCCTGTCATGCTCATTGGGGTGAGGAGGGGCATTCCTGGGGCCCTCTTTTCAGTCCCCCCTCTGGTCGTCCTGTCGACCACTCCACTATATGTCACCACCTTTATTCTTGGTAGACATCATTTTATCAATCCTCCGAGGTGTCCATAGTAATTTGCATGATCGTCAAAACACCAGGTCATGTAACTACATTCTCCTTCTGGGTTGTACCATATCTATTTTCCTCCATGCATCTTTTTGTTGCGCAGGTTGTCGACATGAATGTCTATGGTGGGAGGGGAACAGTGGACATTCCCTTATTCTCAGTTTCTCTCTTTCGTCCACTATCTTGTCCTTTTCTCCTCCCATATTCACATCCATCATCACCTTCATTCCTATCGATTTCTCATTCGTCTTGCGGCATTGAGTGATGCAGATTTGTATCACACACAGTCTCACTAGTACTAGCATTACTGCCCCTAAGAGTAACTTCAATCCGGGGGGTGCTCGAGAGCCGGCAAACAAGATGGCCACTGGCATTTGAGCTCCACAATGAAATCGGTGGATGAGGAGGCCCGTACATGCTGAAATTGGGCTAAGTAGACTGAAACCACTGTGGAGCACCACGCAAGGCTAGAGATCCTATCTCCCCCAACTGTGAGGGAAAAACAGTGCTGATTGGGACAGGCATGACCACTGCTGGACCTGGCCAGCCTCCCATGGACAATGCAGCTCACACCCGATCACTGGAAGGGAGCGAGGCGCTGGTGGCTGGGTTCGGGGTGCCTGAGTGCTCCGGAGAGCAGACTGAGCAACCGATGCGGCTCCTGGAGAAGGGAGAGCCTCGGAGGCAGGGCCAGGTGTCACGAAGGAGGGTGAGCGGCACAGTCTGGGTGTACACCCTTGTGCACCAGACCAGACACGGGCCCCTAGCTGTGCTGAGCTGGGCTCCGGGCACTCCGGTGCTTGGGGAGACCTACTGCAAACATCAGAAGTTGTGTTGCACCCCACCGGGGGGGTGACACGTGGCTGCAGCCTGAAAGGATGAGATCCCTCGCTGCTCCTTGGAGTGGGAGACGCTGTGGACCAGAGCAGGTTTGGTGTGAAGAGTGGACCAGCCTGAGACGGAGGTGGACGCACAACAGATAAGTGGTCCCATGGCACTGCCCTATCAAGGGGGAAATAAGACAGAGGCACATGGGCACCCCACTGGGGAAGCAAATGATACTTGGTTTGGTGCACCCCCTGTGGGCTAAGAGAGATGGAGGATCCCAGGGGCAACGTGGTTAGCTCAGGACCGGGAGGGGCTCCTGGAGCTTCAATTTGGGGAATAGCTCAGTAGGAATTAGTGCAGTGGCACTGGCGGTGGAGGCACAGGCTGAGTCCCTGGAGTGGTGTGATTGCTGAAGGGAGTAATAGAATCAGGGGCCGCATTGACTTTGGCAGAGTCTGAGGAGCATCTGGAGCGGAAGATTGTGGTGGGTGGCCACAGCTGAATGGCAAAGGGAGGCAAGAAGCAGGGCTGCCTGCAATTTTCCCAGATGGAGGGTCTGGCACTGCATAAGGGCATGTCAAACCCGCCCAGGATAGCCGGAATGGAGGCTACAACAAGCTCCAGCCTGCAGAAAGCCCTGACAGAGTCTGAACTGGACCGCCCTTCCGAATTGAGCCTGGTGCTGGCCTACGTGAAGACTGGCTTTGCTGCTGTAAACACCAAACTTGACGGCATGGAGTATAAAATGGACAGAATGCAGAAGAAATAGAAAAAGAAAGCAGCCGGCTCAGGGAGGCAGAAGACAGGGTTGGAGTACTTGAAGACACGAATGGTGAGGTCACAGCTGCAATCCGGAATCTGCAGAAGGAGGTCAAGGAAATCCGAGGCAAGAATGAAGATTTGGAAGCGAGATCCAGACGTAACACTGTCTGGGTTACGGGGACCCCGGAGTCCATAACGTCTCGCAATTTGGAGCAGTTTATGGAAACCTTTTTTAAAGAGGTGCTTTGTGACCCAGAACTATCATCTCAGTTTCTTGTGGGGTGAACACATAGAATCTCTGGACAAACGCCAGGGCAGAATCCTCACCCAGTCATTGTCAAACTTCTAAATTACCGCGACAGAGACATCATCTTGAAAAGAGAACGGGAACTGGGAGATGTTCAGTGGGAGGGGGCGAGAGTATCCTTTTTTCAAGACTTTAGACCCACAGTGCAAAGAGCATGTTTGTCCTTTTTGGCAGTGAAGAAAAAACTCGTAACGGATCGCCAAATACAGTTTGCCATGTTGTAGCCCTCTAGGTTGAGGGTTGTCCATGATAACAAGACATTTTTTAGAGACCCAGCCGAGGTGGCAGCCATTGTAGAGTCCCTGCCTAAACAGTGAGGGCCCTGTGTGCCCGACTGTGGTTACCCAATTCATGGCAACTTATATTTGGTCTGGAAGATGGGCTGCTCTCTGGCAACAGCAGGGTGCATTGGGAATGTTTGGCCCTGCAGCGGGACGTGATGGAATAATGTAACAAATAAGATCTATTGCTTCATATCCTTGTGTGATGGGCCTCCTCCCCCCCGAAAAGGTGAGCTGATGTGGGCGGATTGTAGGTGGTTGCCGTGTTTGACTCCCCCGGATAGGCAGCCTAGTTCAAAATGGTTGTTGATAATGATGGGGGCGGGAGGGAGGTGGTCACTGCCATTTGGGGGTTGGCAGTGGGGTTGAGGTGGCTACCAGCAGTTAAGGAAGTTTTGGGGTTGGGAAGGATGGGGGATGGAAAGGGGGGCGGGGAGAGTGGTTGTGGTTTTTGAAAAAAAGGTTAATGTATTGGGCGCTGCAATGGTTGAGTGCACAGAAAGGTTGCACATTAGAGAGTCGGGCGCAGTGGAAGGCGTTGAAATCAGCAGGATTAATGGTGCAAGGTACAGGCCTTGATAGCTGTACCCTCCTAAACTGGAATGTAAGGGACCTTAATAATTACACCAAAATACAGAAGGTGGTGGTTTATAGCGAGCGGCATGGTGCTAGAATATTGTTTCTTCAGGAGACTCACCTGCTGGGCAGGTAGAACGCAGGACTGGAGAAATCATGGGGGGGTATAACCCATCTTTTTCTTCCTACTCGTGTGGAGTGTCCATAATTGTTCATAAATCTCTGGGGTTTAGGCCCTCTGAACAAGACTGTGACCCAGAGAGTAGATACGTCATGGTCAATGGGGAAATTGCTGGCTGCCCAGTTACACTAGTGAATGTTTATGGGCCGAATGTGGAGGATTCCAGTTTCTATATAACCCTGTGGGTTAAATGCATGAAGTATTCGCATACACACTTAATTGTGGCTGGGGATTTGAATACAGTATTTCAAGTAGGGCTGGACAGATCCTCTGTGGGGGCTCGACCTGACTCCCCGGTTACTAGGGCCATTCAAGGGGGTATGTTGGATTTGGGGCTGATTGATGTTTGGATGGCCTTTTGAGAGGGGCTATTCCTTTTACTCGTCAGTGCATGACACAAGTTCACGCATTGACTATATCCTACCCACATCAGAGTTAATTCGGGGCAGTGTATGCTGTAAGATACTACCACGGACACTGTCCGATGACTCCCCAGTGGTGTGGACATTCCGGCTGGGTGGCCTCTCATTAGTCAGGCCTTGCTGGTGGTTTAAGGGTCAAGCCTTACTGGATGTGGTTAATTGTTAATCGCAGTGAAGTGCATGAAATAGTTAAGGCCTACATCGAGGTCAATGTGGGCTCGGTACAGTCAGCGGAAACTCTCTGGGAGATGTTTAAAGGCACCTTGAGGGGACACTGTACTTTTACCAAGTATTTGGAATAGATTAGACAGGCTGGAACGCACCCTTGTAACTTTGGAGAGTTGCAGAGGTGAGTCGGGTGGCACTGAAACCCTAGCTGAAATCCGGGCGGTTCCGAGTGAATTTAATACAGAGGCGGATAGGGAGGCACGGTTCCTAGCTACGCTGCATTTAGCCTGCAGATACAGGAAAGAAGGCAGGCCGTGCCGATGTTTGGCAAGAATGCAGAGTAATGCCAGAGATCAGATGGACAAACTAGCGATACGCTGTTTAGATGGGGCCCTGGCGATGGACCCGGGTGATATTCTGGCAAAATCGCGGGGATTCTACAAGAACTTGTATGCCGAGAGGGCTAGAGGCCATCCAGACAATTTACATAGTTTTGTAGATAAAGCTTCCCTAGTCTAGCTGGGTGAGCAGGCAAAGGCGGTAGTAGGCACTGAAATGACTGTGGAGGATATTATTAAAGCAATTAGAGACCTTCCATCAGGTAAGGCACCGGGTTCAGATGGGATTTTTTTAAGAGTGTGGCCCAGGGTTTGCACAATATCTATTAGAAGTGTGGAACGAGTGACTTGAGGGTAGGACATATGCCCCCTACAATGCAGGAAGGTATAATCACCCTCCTATTAAAACCAGATAAGAACCCGCTGGACTGTGCATCATACAGACCAATCTCCATCATCAATGTTGATACAAAAATCTTCTCCAAAATTTTTGCGGACGAATTGCTGCCGTTTCTCTTGGCAATAATACACGTAGATCAGTCAGGGTTAATTCCGGGGAGGAGTATGGCCCTTAATCTGCGTAGGCTCTTTGGGTTGTTGTCCCAGGTAGACCCCATAGTCCAAGCAATAGCAGCGCTGCTGGACATGGAGAAGGCCTTCGATTCAGTGGCAGGGGATTATCTGTTCGCATCGCTCAAAAAGATCGGGACCCCCTCTTACTCTCTCGTGTAAAAATGCTGTATTCAGATCTGATGGCTAGAATCCGGTTATTTGCAAGACTTTCAGAGGCATTCAGTATGGGGCAGAGAATACGGCTGGGGTGCCCATTATCCCCCACTTTTATCTGCCATAGCAATGGAGCCCTTAGCTGTGAGACCGCGACGACTTCATGAGCAACAGGGGCTGGCGCTTGGAGGTACACGTGAACTAGTCTCGTTATATGCGGATGATATTATTTTATTAAAAACCCTGATAGCAATCTAACCACCCACACCCAAGAAGTTGAAGCATTTGGGAATATATCAGGGCTGAAAGTGAACTGGCCCAAATCACTTCTGTTCCCGTTAAACAAGAGCACACAAAGACCAGAGGAGTGAGGGGTTTAGATGGGAGCAAGAATCGATAAAATATCTGAGTAATATCTGACTATACGCATAGGTAGATCTAGAATGCAGCTCCTTCAGGATACTATGGCACTTGTATGGAAAAGCTTAGAAGCCGAATAGATTGCTGGGGTCTTTTCCCGATCTCGCTCCTCAGGAAGGTAGAGATTGCCAAAATGATCATCTTTTGTACTTAATTCGAAATGTCCAAATATGGCCGGGGCCCCAATTCTTTGCATAACTGACGTTGTTACTGTAATTGAGGAGCTTGAAAATGCCCAGGGTAATGTGTGAGTACCTAGCCAGACCGTGCGAAAGAGACAGGGTTGGAATGTCGTACTTGGAGTTCTACTACTCGTCGTCGCAGGTGTCCTTTTTCTCCTATTGGATGCGCAATTCTGGGCAATCCCCACACGTCAAGTTGGAAAGGTGGGCGGCATTCCCATACTTGTTATAAAGCTCCCTGCACTCATTTAAGATAAATGACAAATGCCTTTTCAATCCGGGGGCATGTACAGTACACGCATGGAAGCGGCTATGCCGCAGGCTATAGACCCCTTCCCCATATACCCCTGAACTCAGCGTCTGGAATATTTAGGCTCTGGCCCAGACATGTGACAGGAAAGTTAGCGCAGAGTGGGCAGGGCATGGTGTGCAAACGCTGGCGGACGTCTACCCACAGGGGTCGTTTGTTACATGGGAGCAGGTACAGGAGACGCTTGGGGATACCTTTGGGCTGGCGTTCCAATGCCAGAGACCCCGCGAGGCATTTAGGGCATGGTCACCATCATTCACAGAGCAACCCAGGACATTCCCAGAGTAATCCTTATGACTTACATGGTAAACTCGGCAAACTGCATGAAGGTTGTGGCAACGATATATGCCATGGCCCAAAAGCATACACATGGGGAAGAATGTACATGCAGGGCAAATGGGAAAGGGATATTGGTGAGGAGATGGAGGATGCTGGGTGGAAATCTGCGAGCAATCACAAAAGTGCCAATTAACTCTTGGTTTAAACTGATTCAACTTAAAATCCTTCACAGGGTATATCTAACCCCAGCAGTCCAGGGAAAGTTTGACAGTGGGAAAGATGGTAGATGCCTCTGGTGCGGTAAAGTTGCAGCCAATTTCATACATGTATTGTGGAACTGCCCGCATTTGGTCACCTTCTGGACGCAGGTGGTAGAGGTGACAGAGGGCATGGTCAATTGCAGGGTCCCGCTGACTGTTCTGAGCTGCATGTTCGGGCTGGTACACAGCGTCACGAAGAGTGGGCGGAAATTCAATATGCATGATCTTGGCAAAAAGATGTATATTAATTCTTTGGTCGAGCCCGGTGGCACTGACGCTGTCCAAGTGGTTAAGAGACTTGGCTTGGTGTTGCGACATGGAGCAGGAGTACCTGTAGAACACCACCTTTGGGCTCTCGACCTGCAGATATTTTGGGCCCTGTGCGGGGCATGCACTCTGCTAGGGAAGAGGCTGCTTAATGGGAGAAGTGTATGAAGAGGGGGCAATGTTTGTTAATGATGCCACGGAATGCTGAAGGGGCCAGAGGCAGCTTAAAAATGTGGGGCTGTTATGTGAGGAGTGGGAGGGTACAGGCAGGCCTTGGCTTTAGCTTTCTCTGCTGACAGTGGTATGTAACCTAAGTTGTGGATCTTTATGCTAAAATGACAGTGCACCGAATGTATGCTGTTGTGAACATGAACCTATTTAAATAACTTTTTTAAAGCGTACCTTCAGTCCATCAGACAGCCATGACGGCATCCATGATCATAAGTATGCTATTCAGACATGGTCTTTTGCAGTCCCTTTGGTTTCTTCCTCCATTTTGGCATGCATCTTCGATAGTCGCGTCACTGCTTCTGTCAGTGTGCCATTCTCTCCATCTTTGACAGGTGCGAATGTGCAACAGGAACTGCTCCTTCCATCGCTGTGAGGAGATCTAGAACGCCTCTGTTCTGGAGCGTCATTAACCTTACTGCTCAAAGCTTTTTTATTGCGTTGAAACTATTTACAGTAGAGTTTGTCAGCTTCAACTCCCATGTGGTAATTTGAAGCTATTTCGCATTTGTATATGTCTGGACTGCTGGAACCACTGGCGCGAAGAACATTTCTGTACTACTGAATAACCTATGTTCAGGGGGCACATCATCCAGGGATGCGTCTGAATCTGCTGAGAAGTAGTTGTCTCTTATTTACTCTACTCAATTCCACTGACCGTCTCTTTCTTCCCTTTTCTTCTGTTCTCACAGACCTTTTCTTTCTCGTGTTAGTGCCCATCTTCGGGAACTCACCGATCTTTATGTCCTTCTGGGGCACCACCAGTGATGGCATATTGATGCGCACCAATGAGCAAACTCCTCTCCAGTTGCGTGGCAATTTCTCATATGTCTTGGAACCATATGCCCAATAATGATCCATCAGTACTGCAGTGTCAAGCTTCATTGCTGGAGGCTTTTCTGTGTACCTACATCCGGTGTTATCTCCAACTCTCATTGCTCCTTCATTCTTGTAGCACAATGCTAGTTTCTTCAGAGGTATTATAGGCATCCGTCTAGCTTCATTGTCTACCCAGTTGATTAACTTGGCATTTGCATCCCATCCCACTCCTTCAGGCACGTGTCATTTTCTTCTTGTACTGTATTCACTGGTGATTGTACTAGGATGTGTGCTCTGCTCCCTACTACTCCATCTTTCCATCCTTCTGCTGTGTACACCTGTCCATACACAAGCATCTGTGGTCTCTGCCAACATCCTTGTTCTCCTCCTATTTCTCTCAACCCCCTCTTCGGGCAGGACAATTTCTTCAGGGTTATTGTTTTTGTCTCTCCTTTCTGCAGGCCATCAATGTTCTGTATAGCTTGGTCAAACTGCCAGTAAGTGTTCATCATGTCAAGAGTCTTCGTATAGCTATCTTCGTAGGGGAACGTTGTCTGAGACATCCATCTCAATGTTGCCATTTTCCCTTGGAATCTTCCTCGGGTTGTAACCATGCATAGGTACATGAGGCATTGGGTATTGCTGCTGGTATTTCATTTGCTATGAACATTCTGGAGGCACTCATGGCATAGGGAATTAGTGAGCAGACATAGCAGCACACCTTAGTGGTTTCCTTACCTACTTTGGTCATGTGTTATTAGACACACAAGCAGTGTCGGTGAGATATAGGTCTCCCCCTCCATGTCTGTATCAGCACTGTGCTTACCTCTCCTTACTGTGCTTTCAGTGTTCCCTTGTCCACGTGACATGGTGTTCCCCCTGCTGGGTAATGTTAGTAGAGTATACAGCAGTTTCATTAGACACAAGTGATATTCACCAAAAGATAAATGCGAAAACCCCACTTGGGACTAAGACATGACAAAATAAGCATATTTTTTTTATTATCTCCCCCCATTTACCTGTGCTGCTGGATTCTTGTGCAGTTTGAAGATATCAGTTTCCCACCTGAAATGCGCAAAAATTAGTGTTATTCAGTTATTGTTAAGTCAATTTTTAAGCCCAGTGGATCATGTAGTCACTCATCGCAAAGACAAATAGCTGTTCCCACACAGATCTGATTCTAGGGTCTCTGAGTACTGCAAGGACAGATGGGTTGTGGGCAAGCTTGGGCCAAATATGCTTTGACAACATGGTAATATATACTAGGAGGAAGTGCTCGAAATCTATTGGACCTTCTAATAAAATTGACAAATTGGCCTGAGAAAGTATCAGGTTGTAAATAATTGGGCAACATGAACAAATCGTATAATAAAACATCACACTTTCTCAACGAATGTGTGCAAAGAAGAAAATAACAGACAGTATATCCTCATTCTGGATGTGTAGGAAGTCCTTGCCCTAACTGCCCGTGAGTGAGTAACCATTGGGTGTCCTCCACTCGGCAGTGCTGGTTTTGAATGATCTCCTTGTTCCTGTTGCTGATGATTGTTGGCCCTGTCGATCTCATTACCAGGTGAGGCCACAGCTTTGTAAAGCTTGACATCATTCATGTGGTGCCATGCTGTCTTTCCTTCTAGCTTGATTGATCTTTCAGTCATTGCTTCAATGGATGGTGTAGGGGACCGTGAATCTGGGTGCTTCCCAACACCAGACAAAGTTCCTCAAAAGCATGCTGTCCCCTGGAAATATGGGTGGCTGTTTAGGTAAGTCCTCTGTGCTATCGACGCTGTCGCTTTCTCCGTTGTCTTCTGGGCCTCCTTGGTGTTGTATCTGGTGAAAGATAAAAGAGGCACTAGTAATCAAGACAGTAACAATCGTACATTTCCTGACCTAAATTATTTGCACTACTTTGTGCATCATTGAGCGCCCTAGTGGGAGGAGCCAGGGGGAGTTGCATGCACCGCTCTGTCACCACCTCATGTGGGGTTAAATGGTGGCCAAACCGGGCTTGTTGCACAATGTGAACAAGACAAGGGGGAGGCAGTGTAGCTACTTCCTATTGGTACTCTTTTTAGTTTTGGCAATACACTCTTTCAGGAGGCCACTGAGCCATTCCCACGCCCCATTTGCTTACGGGTGATAAGCACAGGAGAATTTGTGGTGGATGCCCAGTTATTTATCTCGTCAGGTATCTGTCATCCCTATAGGTTCATATTTTGGGGGTTTCTTGTGGAGGTAGGCTCATGCTCTTGTATGTCCTCAAAAGTTATTTATCTCATCAGGTATCTGTCATTGGTGGGGTTTCTAGTTCCTGGTTCGTGATTATATAGCATAGAGTTCTTCTGTGTGCGTGGATCCCTGGTAACCCTTCCTGTAAATCGCTGCGTCTCGACTCTATGATTCAATAATCAGGAACCAGGAACTAGAAATCCCACCGATGACAGATACCTGACGAGATAAATAACTTTTGAGGACATACAAGAGCATGAGTTTACCTCCACAAGACACCCCCGAAAAATGAACCTTTTGTTACAGGCTAACACAGTGCCCAGGAATCTACCCAACAAGCCCATTGGAAACCTGAGGATATCCTCCAAGCATCCATGGAATGATGACCTGAAAAGAAATCAGATATCACACGCAGAATGCAATATTAGCATCACTTCTCCTGAAGAAAGCGGCCACTGATTAGATCCACTGAAACCGGTTGACTGTTATTAAGTAGTGTTGGACTGATAATCCAAATTCCGATACCCTCCATACATTGATGAAAGGGCTTGTTAAAGAAATACATCACAGCTGTCCAATCTAACTGAAAAACAAACTAGCTGTTAAATGGATACCAATTTCTAACCACTACTCAACCAAATTGGTTGAATAGTTAGTATTGATAAGACACACATATTGGAGGTGGTACAAATAAAGACAAAAACCGACTTCCAATAAGTGTGCACTTGACTTTTTAGTAGCATAGAAAAGTAGTGAGTGAGGAAAGGGTAAGGACCTCTACACCCCATTTGTAGGCATCACACCAGCGCACACTAGGGCTGGTTGGACAACATAGAAGGTATAAAGAACACAGGGCGAAACAACTATTTATAGGGACTTAGATGTAGGAATAACTTTTTAATAAAAATTCTTCTGTCTATATTGTGTTGCAAAGATTAGGGTACAGACAGGAGGTGACAGCCCCTTGACTCCAATTGTATTAACCTGTCACTGTGGTAAGCCTGTATCCTTCAGCTACAGTGATCACACTGCTCTCCATGGCCACCCTGTGCCATCTGTTCCGTGCACTGCTATCCACTCATCTCCCACAATCACTGCCTCGATCTCCAGTGGCATTATTGTCCATTCTGCTTCATCCAATGGTATCTCTGGTCTACATAGGTACTCATTTGGAATGCGCCACACCTTCCCTTGAATACCGGGAGCTTTGCTATTGCAATCTCAGTCACATATCGAAACAGTTCCTCTTTGTCTGTCACCCACCTCTGCACCTTTCGTCCACAGTAGGCTTGCATATTTTCCCATACATTGAGAATGTGTACCCCTGGTGTGGAGCACACTATCCCAATGTCTGCGAATGATATTGGCATGTTAAGTCTGCTTATAATGTCTCTCCAGAGTATGTTTACAGGTGCTGGCCTGGGGTAAAGATAGATCATGTTCCCCTATAGAGAGTGTAATGTTATCTGTAAAAGGAACAACTTCCATAGCCCCAGAGAATCCTTGTGAATTCATGGCATCACCGGATAACCTGTATTTCCCCTCCTGGATGCAAGATTTAGTCGCCCCGTGACTACAAGAAAGAAAAATATGTTGTCACCTATCATCACCCCTATGTATGGTTCCTCCGCAGGGTTGTACTAGGGTTGTAATAGGATGGAACACATGAAGTCCGTCTGTGGGCTGTGCTGTTGAGGGTATAAGGACCTCCTATTCCTAGAAAAAAAGGATTGTTCCCCACCATGGTAACCCCTACCCCCAGGCTCCCAATGGGGGTCATGGCTATGGAGTCTACTCGTGCCACTGTCCCGTCATTTGCTTGTGTACCTTTCTGTATCTGTGGCACCTGCTGTGCCGTGTATGAAGGCTGTGCACTGCCTTGAGTCTGGGGCATCTACAGTGACTGCAAATACTACGGTATAGGAGCTTGCATCAGTGGTGTCTGAGTCATGGGTTGCTGTGGCTGTGAATATGCATTTGGTGCCTGTCTGTGTGGTTGCGTTTGGTCCTTTGTATACTACTCATTCTGTCCCCCTGCTATGCTGGTTCTTATTGCATCCCCCAATTCTGTTGCACCCCCTGCTTCTGCATACTCTTGAAATGTGCCCTATCTGGCTGCACACCCAGCATTGTGGTGGCTCCCTCCCCTTGCCTGGAAAACACCCAAAAGGCTCCCCTGGGCCCTGCTGCCCGTACCCTCTAGACCTCCCCTTGATTGTGGTGTATCTGTGGCCCATACCCGCATCCTCTAGGTGGCCCCTCTTCCTCGCAACCCGTGCTGCATATTCACCTGCCCCATAAACCCTACCCCTGCGGGTGGCTGTGCGTACTGTGATGTCCCTTGTTCTCCCGTGCTTGTTAGCACTGCCCCTTCCATTGCATATTTAGATAACATTTTGTACCAGCTTCCCTTCCCCTTGCTTTCTTTCCTTGCATTTTCTTGCAATAACCTACATTGGTGTACTATCATGAGCTGTATTTCTGGCCATGGTTTTGCCTCCCTACCCACTAATTTCTTAAGCTGTTTCTGTACTGGTTCTGGCTACCCTTGGCACAATATGTGGTAAAATAATGCTACTGTTTTGTCCCATAGTTCTCACGTTTCAAGGCGCCAAAGCTCTTGAATTGTCTGAACATAGTGTAAGGGGTCTTTGACTTCCCCCATTTTGCGTGCCATAATCATACTAATGTCTGATGTTTCTGGGTATTGTACCCTGAGTGCTTGGCATGCTGCTGCTCAGCAGTTTGCTAATGGCAAACCATTGTACGCATGTCCTGGGTGGTTACTCCTGGAATCCCTGCCCTTCTCCACACGTCATTAGCGGCCTCCCCCAGAATTGCCACTAGTAATCCCTTTATGCCCCAACTGTCAACCTCAGTATCGCCGTCATGCTTTCCATTTTGTATATCCATTTCCCTCCACCTGTGGTTCACGAAGGTAGCCTACATCTCAGGTTTTCCTTGTCTGTGTGTTTCCATGGTATATATTGAGTTCACCCCCCACTTTTTTCCAGCAGGGGCAACTGGGTGAACCTTATCTCCCCATTCTGTCCTCATGTCAGTCTAATGTGCTTGTAGGAGTCTCCAAAGTCGGTGTATGTTTTTACTGGCTCCCCTCTCTGTTGCCCTGGGAGATCACCGGCCGCAGTGTTCGGTCGTCCTTGTCTCACTTGGATCCCTCTGCATCTTTCGCCATGTCCCAGGTCATACCTTTATCTGCCCTTTTCCCCACTGATCGGTGCTGGCGTTGCCCGCTTCCCTCGTCCCCACCACCTTTTGCATCGTCTTCCGAGTCAGAGCTCAGTCTCCTAGAAGTTGTCTCTGTATTGGGCTTCACAGTAAAGTTGATGTCACGAAAGTCATGCTTGCTTCCTTCCCTGCAGGACCCTGTGTCGGTCCTATCTGATACAATGGCGGTCCTTCCTCGAATGGTCGTGCTGTCTGCCTCCGCTCATTTATCCCCTCCCCTTGTGTCATCTTCCGTGTCCATTGCCCATCGTGCCCTTATGTCTCTGATCGTGCGCTCCTCCTCCTCCTGTTCTCTCATAAGCCGCTCCACTGGCCATTTCCTCCGTTCTCTATCCACTAACATTTGTTTTTCCTTCTGATCTCCTTCTCTTCGTTTCTCAATCTCTTCTTGCTCCTTCCTCTTTTCCCTGTGCTGCTGCTCTTTCTCCTCCTCATTTTTCCTTTCTCTGTGCTCTCTCTCACTTCTCTCTTCTGCTTCCCTGTCCCTCCTGTCTACTTTCACCATTATCTATGCCCAGTCTTTTGCTTCGCTGCTCCTCTTAGAACCTCCCATCTCTTTGGTCACCCCTGCTGCTTCTCATGTTGTCTTCCATTTTAGCTTTAGGAGAATCTGCCCCCCATTCCAAACGTTTGTGGCTATGCCATCTAGCCCTTCCTTCGCATCCTTCAGCACCCAACTGCTCGTTCCCTTTCTGCCCCTCCTCCTTGGTATATGGCGGAGGCTGAAATACTGGATTTGAATACCCTTGTGCTGCTTTCAGTTCCCGTAGTGGGTACATCCCCTGTTCAGTATATGTGTCCCCTGTGGCTTCGCTTGCAGGAGAGGGTGGGGGAGCAGAGGGTGGTGACACTGGTCCCGGTGCCTCCTGTTGGCTCAGCATCTACTGGCACCTCACCATGTCCCCCTCGCTCTCCTGAAACATCTGCCACAACTCCAATATTGCTATGCGGTTGGCTAACCTCTTCCCCTTAAAATGTCCTATAAGTGTGTCACTAGTGCTTGCTGCACATTATTGGCAAAACTTCCCATTGTGGCCATAGTATAGCGGATTTACCCCCAGTACTTTTAGTCCATTCTGCGCTGTAATTGCAAATCCTAGCCTTATAAGGTGGGAGCATCTTACACAGGTGCTGAAGGGGCGTGTCACCCCCACCCTTCCCTCAATACATTGCTTAACACTTACTTGACCTCAAGTCAAGGTTTGACAATCTGCTGTTAGGGAAAAACACAGTGCAATTGCAATTCTTTCACTTTTCTTCGAGCCTCTCTCGTCCCAAAACAATCTGTCAGGCATGCTCTGCACACTGCTCTTCCACAAATCTCTGCCTTCTTATACACCCACCACTCGTGTGCAGGCACCTTTCGCACCCCACCACTGGATAACCTCCTCTGTCAATCTCAAGTTTCTCAACACCAATTCCTCACCACCTTGTGTTCTCCAAACCTACGGGTGAAATCACCAACTCACTGAACAAGGTAGTGCTAAAATAATCACATACAGCGTGCACAATGCTACTATACAGTTACCCAAAAATACACACAACCCCAACATAAACCCAGAGCTGTCTTTCTGCCTCCTAGCAGAGTATACCACTATTCTCGTGTTCAATCTGTACCTACAGCGTCGCCTTGTAGATAACTCCCTCTGCAAGACTTAATCAGACATATCACCTTCCGCAATCTAGGCAAGCACCCTTTGCTAAACCTTACGGGGATGCCGTCATCTATGACCCAAGCTAAAACGCCCAACCCACAGGAAATCCAGTATTTACATAACTTTTTAATCCGTGCCCTCGAGTCAACAGTCTAGGTTATTCACCAGAACATTTAACCTTGAAATCGAATGCGCCCCAACCACAAAAATGACATCTACCTCCGCTCCTGTCCCTAATAAAGTTGATTTATTTTTAAATTTCTTTATTTGCATTTATGGCGAGTACAACAGCAGTATGACAATGGGTGCCAACTGCAACCAAAAGGTGACATTGTTTGAGTGAGCCAAGCAAGTAATAAACAACAAACAGGTACAACTTAAAACATTAACAGTAACATTGGTGTCTCCACATAATTAGCAAGTAATCATTTCAAGAGGGTTATTAGCGGGGGGTGAGGGAAGGAGCCCGAACAGACGGGCAGGCAGGGTGTCAAGTAAGGGGTAGATCAGTTTGTGCAGGGTTGGATCGTTCAAGGGGGTTTGTCATCATTGGAGGGGTGGAACAAAGCCCATGCGAGGGCCTTCCAAGCATTTAGTGTCTGACTCGCATCATCGGGGGACCTGGCGATGCTTTCTTCCCAGGCCGAAGTCTCTGCCCCTACCCAACGTTCATGTTCACTGTGCCATGCATGGATTCGTGGGCCGCCAGGCCGCTTCCACGCCATGGCGATGGTCCTTTTAGCTAGGATACACAACAGATCCATGAGCTTCACAGTGTGCTTAATTTTGGCTAATCTGGGATAGGTTCCTAGAAGGCACTCTCCGGGAGACCATTCATACCTGGTCATGCCAGCCTTCCTGCAGGTTTGTTCCACCGCAGCCCAGAGTTGCCGGGTTTTGATGCATTCCCAGAATATGTGCATTAGGTCCGCTTTGTCTCCGTTACACCATGAACAGTTATGTTGGGGTTGATCGTAGATCTTCGCTATTCTGTGGGGTGTTAGGTATGAGCGATATAGTATATTAAGTTGAATCATTCTGAATCTAGAGTTTCGGGAAACCTCTTTAGGGAACGCCAGTACTCTCCCCCATTCTCCATCGGTCATTTTGTGCCCCAGATCTCTGTCCCATTTAAGTTTCAGGTCAGGGCTGGGGGGATTGAGCCTGTCTGCTAAGTGTCTGTATATTTGGGACACCGGTCTCCATCCCTCTCCCATCCCGTAAAGGAGTGTCAAAAAGGGGCTACACTCAGGCTCCTCGGGCCAGGAATCCCATTTAGCGCATGCAAGTTTATAGATTCTGAGATACCACAGGAATTGGCCACTGGGAACGCCATCTTTGGATTGTAAGGAAGAGAAGTCTCGGAAGGGACCCTCGTGATATAGGTCCCCCCAGGTGTACACTCCCACCCTTTCCCAATATCTGATGGTTGCTAGATCAACGCTGCTCCGGCATAAGTCGGCAAGGAGCGGAATGTCTGGTGCATATGCATGCTTCAGATGGAGGAGCGATACTGTTCTGTGCCATATTTGTCTGCCAAGAGCAACTAAGAAGGGGGTCTCACCTGTGAGTTGCTGGGGAGCCCAAATGAGCTCATTCAGCCGGATGGGAGCAATCAAGTGGTGGAACAGTGCTGTTTCTGGAGTGACATCGTCCGCCAACCATTTGGCAACAAAGCTGGGCTGGGCTGATAAGTAATACTTCTCCAAATCAGGCAGCTGGACGCCACCCTGTTCATATGGGAGGGTCAGCGTGGATAGCGCCAGTTTGTGTCAGCTGTTCTATTTCGGCTTCCCATTGCTCAAGTTCGGATCTCAGGTGTCTTCTGATTCCACCAGCCTTTGCAATGATTTCTCCCCGTGTGAACACTTTGAGGGCATCCCACAGTGCGCTTAGGTGCTCAACGCTAGTCATGTTTTCTTCAATGTAATATACCAGAGACTCCCTAAGATCTTCTCTGAATGATGGGTCTTTTAGCGCTTCGGTGGGCATCTTCCATGTGGGTATCGGGGTTCGGGGCCCAGCAGTGCTCCATTCGATTAACAAGGGGGAGTGATCAGAGATGGTCTGGCCCAGGTATCCCGCTGTGTCGATCTGGGGGAGGCTCTCCCTGCCAGAGAAAATGTAGTTGATTCTAGTGTGGAGGTTATGCGGGGACGAGTAGCAGGAGTAGCCCCGGTCAGTTGGATGGAGCTCCCACCAAATGTCCACTAGATCAAGGCGGTTCAGCATAGCATTCAATGCCGCCGTCGATGCAGACGGGCTTCCAGAGAGCGGGATGGACCTGTCAGTGTCTGGATTGCTGACACAATTGAAATCTCCTCCCCAGATAAAGAATCCGTTTCTGTGGTGCGTGACCTTGGTATACATCAGGTCCAAGTGCGCTGGTATGTTGCTGTTGGGGAGGTATGAATTGACAATGCACACTTCCGTCTGCTCAATATAGCCCCGTACTATCACATATCTCCCTTCTGGATCTGGTTCGGAACTAATGAGTCGGAAAGGAATTTGGGGGCTAATCCATGTAAAAAAACCCCTGGCATACTTGGAGTAAGTGGCTCCGAACCCTTGTCCTCCCCAGTGTGTTTGGAGAGTGGCGATGGACTCCTTTGTAAGATGAGTTTCTTGCAGGAGGGCCAGCCCTATCTTCTTCCTATGAAGATAGGATTTAATTCTATTACGACAAAGGTAGGTACCAAGGCCTCTCACATTCCAGGTCACAGCCTTAATGCGTGCAGCCATGTTGTCACAAGGAAGAGTTTGCGTGCCCGCTTCATGTTGGCCCTCAGCACCTTCCAGGTGTGCCCATGCCCTGGGTGCCCCCATTCAGGATCGAACAGTATAGGTGCACACTTCATTCTCCCCCTCCCCCCAAGTCCTCGGTAATTGAATTGCATTGAAAATTGGAGACTTATCAACCGTTTCAACGAACAGGTGGGTCGATAACATGAAACAACTGTGAACTGCCCACAGCAGTTGCTTTGGAAAGGCAATGCTTTGGGGCTCCCGATTCCTGTTGGCCTATCCAGGACATGAGACACGGGTGTAGTGCTGGCAACAAGCCGGCATTGGTTGTAGAGGGGTGGGTTGAGGTAGCGATCATGTGTGGTGCTCTGAGCTCCCGTCTATAGGTGCATACTCCGTCTTTTCCAGCGAAGGATCACCTCCTAGGCGCTGTGCTTCGGTGCCACCACTCTGCGCATTTCATTCTTTGGGTTCGTAATTTCTGCCTAGTTTCTTGGCCTCCACGATGCACTCATCGCCCTCAGCTAAGTTATGTTCAAGCCACAAGGTGGCTGCAGCCGGGGTTTCCAAGAAGACAGCTTTCCCCTTGTAGAGTATCTTTAGACGTGAGGGGTATAGAAGCATGTATTTGAGATTGAGCTTGCGTAGTCTTGCCTTAATTGGGATGAAGGAATTCCTGGCTCGCTGTACATTGGGGGTATAGTCAGGGTACATAACAATCTTGGAGTTTAATCTCTCCCCCCTCTCTCTAGAACCTAAGTATCGCCTCTCTATCCCGAAAATGTAGAATCTTTGCGATCATTGGGTGTGGCGGGGGTCTTTTTTGAAGAGATCTGTGGGCTCTCTCGACTGAGAATCTCTGCGTGAAATTGCCAGGGCCAACCTCTTGAAGTATCATGGACTCTACAAACTCAGTTGGGTTAGTTCCTTCCATGTCTTCCGGGATCCCAAGAATTCGAATGTTGTTGCGGCGGGTCCTCCCTTCCGCCTCCTCCGATCTTGCCTCAAGTCGTTCAACCTGCCTTTCCAGTTCGGTCACCTTGGTTCTCATGTCTGTGGTAGTATCTGTGGTGTCACGCAAGTTCGCCTCCACTTTGGTCACCCTTTTAGTTACATTTCGGGCGTCTTGGTGTATAAGCTGCATGTCCACCTTGAGTTTGTCTATCTTGGTCTCCAGGAATGTCTGAAGCGCCGTGATGGTCTGCAGCACCTGGGCGTTTGAAGGGTCTTCCTCGCATGGGGGCGGTTCCGTTTGTGTAGTAATTTTGTGTTGGAGCTGTTGCTTGGGCCTTGCCCCAGAAAAGGAGTCCATGATTGTCGCCCCCTTGTTCTTTTGGCGCGAGTTGGACATCTTGCGTTATATGGCGCAGGTGGATCCAGCTGGGGCTGGCCAGGTACAATGCACTAGAAGTAGCACTTGGTGAATAGTGATGAGTCTCTGATCTTATAAGTGGCTTAAATCCACTGCTCTAGGGCAGGTCCTGTGGGAAGTGCGCGCCAGCGACTTGTGGCCTCCAACTTCTAGTACTTGTGAGCCCTCCACGGACAGCACAGTTCAATGGAGTCTCCCAGCAACCCAGCGCGCCGGGGGGGAGAGGGTCACCAGGCCTCCCAATCACTCAAAGTCAATTGGGCCAGGTGACGTCATTGGGGCCTTTGTGGCTTGGTAAGTGAGGCCCATAGAGGGGGAGCACCACAGGGGGCACGAATTATGCTGCTGGTCTAATTAGCGCTGGTGCATCACCAGGCGTCTGCTGGCTTCACAAGTAAACAGTTCAGAGCTCCAGCACTCGCTTGCAACCTCGCAAGCGCTCCGGCAGGAAGTCCCGGCGGTTTGCGTGTTTACACACGCTGTGGGAGCCTTATGATGGGCCCGGGCCTCGTCCACTAAGGAGGCCAAAAGAATGCGTTGACAGGCGTGGGGGAAGGACGGCCCACGAGTCCCCATGCCCGCAGCGCGATCCAGGCACTGGCGGTCGCGTCCCCTGAAGCGGGTCTGACGCAACCCAGCCCGCCGCTCAGCCCTCCGAGCCGGGCCGTGATGGGCTCGAGGATCAGCGAAAGCTCCAACAAGACTGCGGCCCCTCTAGGGGGGGGGGGTCGCCGCACTCTCCACGGCTGCTCAGCCTCAGCAGTTAAGGATCCAAAGGTTCGGTCCACAGTGGTCCCGGCAAGCACAAGCCCTCCGGCTCTCTGCGGGCGCCCGGGCTCAGAGCAAGCTCCTCCACCGTTAGAGTCTCTGTCTCAAATTAGGCCGCCATTGCGATAGGACCCCCGGGGCAACTTCGAAAGCCGCGTTTCAGGGATTGCGGGCACCGTTTTTCGGCTGGTCTTCACCGAGAGGGCTCAGCAGTGCCTGTTCAAACTGGAGCTGAAGTTGATTGCTGGAATTGTCGCGTTTGGTAGCGACTGCAGGATCAATACGAAAATCAGGACCGGTGCTCAGCCTGCTGCTACCTCACTTCATGAGCTCTAGCCACACCCCCCCTACTAAAGTTGATAATGCTAAAGACTACTAGACAATACCCGACAATACTCCAAAGGTACTCCACAATACTCAATACCACCCTTGCACTCCCGTTACTTTCTCCTCACCTTAATTGCTATGTGGTCGAGTCAACATTTACACTCTGATCAGCTGATGCTGCTCGGCTACCATGTTCCCCAAAGCTGCCACACCACCCTTCTGGTCTGCTGAACTCCTCACGGACCATGGGCAGAATATTTCTCAGGCTGGCTCCTGACAGCTTTTCCATGAGGCACGCGTTCCCCACTTTCTCGAAACCGGTGAGGGGTCCAGCAGCCCTCCAGGCTTTGTGGCAGGAGGGTCGGCTTTGTGCCGGACTAGCATAGCTGAACCATTACCTCTGCTTCCAACTTCCAACTTGGGGTAAATCTCACGTATGCCAGAGGTCATCTGGGGGTCTGTCCGACTCCCATGGGCCCAACAACCCTTCCCCAGAATTAACGGAGGACTCAGCCAAGGGCAAGTTAGAACTGCGGTTTATTACAACAACAAAAAAACAGCAATCATACAAGACAATCAAGATTCTCCAGTACATCTCAATTTCCCATGGTGCGTTTCCCAGTTTTGATGCTACATGTCATCATCTGGACCCTTCCCCAAAAACCTATCCCCATCATTGATTGGGTGCTGAGAGTAGTAGCTCATATAGCTATCCCCTATAGAGGTTATTCTACTGGTCCTCACATGTCAGGTGGCTGACCTGCCCCATCCCCAAAAACTATTACATTGTTGCAAGGTAGTTAACTTACCATTGGCCCTTGCCCTTTGCCATCCACCCCTGGATGTCAGTCTCTTGATTGGCTGGAGCTGATCTCCCAAGGTCTGGGATCCAGCTCGGTTCTCAGCCCTCTGTGCACCTCTTCAAGGTGATGTGAAAGGACTATGGGCCTCATTACGATCGTGGCGGTCTGGAAATAACGGTGGCGGTAAACCCGCCGCCACCGTTGTTTCCGGACCGCCTGATCCCGACCCCTGCAGGCGGGAGGTGATGTTCCCGCCAGGTCTGACCTGGCGGGTTTAACACCGCCCGCCTGCAGGCGGACGAGGAAACACCGGCAGCATTACAAGATGCTGCCGGTGTTTCCATGATCCCGATTCCCATTGAGTCCCATAGGACTCAATGGGAATGGGGATTTACACCATTCCGCCTCCGTGATTCCCGGAAAACCGGGGTTGTGATGCCCCGGTAATTCCGGGAGTCACTGAGGCGGAATGGTAATACGAGTCCGGCGTTAACCAGGCGGTTTTACCACCTCGGTTAACGCCGGACTCGTAATGAGGCCCTATGTGTCTGAATTGCATCTGGTAGTAGACCACCTTTGCCTGTGAGAGTGCGTTTCCAAATTGCAACACTTGCTTCACTTCTCGTCTGGATCGCTGAGAGCAGCTTGTCTTCCCACCACGGGTGAATGCCTATTGTCTAGTTCAGCTGCATCACATGGTTATAGACCACACAATCTAGCTCTTTGGGTGTGCATTTATGCTGATTTATTCTGTTTTCCTGCACTTGGCCCCTGTAGCTTGCAATGTAACGGTTTATCTCTGACCTTGGCTGTGAGCTCGATCTTCACTTCATGCAGCCAGAGTCAGCTCCTCTAGTCTCATGTTCTGTGGCTTGAGGCCTTCTGTAATTTTCTTAGACTTATTATGTAATTTCTACATGTTCCTCCTGTACTATGTTACCCATAAATTAGCCGTAAGTGGTCCTACCAGGCTCCATACATATCCTGTATTTCCATAGAGTTAATTGCCAGAAGCATCTGCAAGCTTGCTCAGGATCTCTTATTGCCTTGCGTTTCAGTGTTACTGCATTTGGCTGATGAGAAAAATAATAAACGCTTTGACAGTATTTATATCTATCCGTCCTCTATCTACAGAACTGTGTAAGCATGTTCTTGGTGTATGCGAATGTGTGTTCGTGCAATGCGGTGCAGGGCTGAGAATGTGCTTTATGACTAACCCTGCTACGTCGTGGTGTCACTAGTGACATCAGCTCAGCGTCTTCTCGGGGTTAATCAATGCTGTCTATTAGCGTATTCCCATCCACAATCTCCGTTGAGCCCCCTGTTTCTGAAAGGGTATGCACTGGATTAGGTCTAAATGGCCGATTTAGGGGATACTTTTCTGCATACATGTCAGCCAGTGGTGCACTTGGGGTTTGACTGAAAAAAGGATGAGTAGTTTTGAGCGTTCCTAGCCCTTCAGCCGGTCATGGGGGTTGAGGAGCATTCCTGCGACCCTCTATTCACCCTTCTCTCGATGGGTGGAGGCAGGTCCTTGTGCACATCCAGATGCTTAATGTGTGGCCACATTTTTAGTGAGGTTTTTCCTCGCTGGGGAGTGTGCGATGTACTTAAATCCAACAATGGCACCCACTTCTTCAATTAGCTGTTCAAGGAAATAACAGCATTATTTGGCATCGAGCATCGAATGTGCACAATTTACCACCCCTAGGCCAACAGGAATGAGGAACGGATAAACGGTCTATTAAAGAGCAGATTATTAAAACTGTGCACCATGTTAAAGAAGAACTGGGTGCACTGATTGCACCTGGCCTTGTTTAGCATGCGCACACAGCACTGTAAGGATCATCACTTATCACCCCATGAGGTGGTAACAGGTCGGCAAATGCACACACCCCTATCTCCTTTCAGAAGAGCTTTTGGTGCTCACGGGCTTCGTCCGTTCTAGGAGATGAGTTCTGAGATTACCTTTCTGCCTTAACAAAAGCAATAACATTTATTTCTCAACAGATAGAACCACCACAGTAAGATCCAATCAGCACTGCATCTACCCGAGTGATGTCACCACCACTCCTACCAGGCGACAAGATTTACGTGAAAGGTTTCATCCGCAGATGGAGTGAGCCTAGATACAGCAGTCCCTTTAACGTGGTCTACGCCACTCTTTTAGCAGTTAAGGTTAGGGCACTGCAGTATTGGATACATCTTTTGGACGTCTGGAAGGCCCCTCATGCTGCATTTCCTGCACAAGTTGAATATATGTTAAATGTGCAATAACTGTTACACTGGCTGATTCAATCTCATTTGTTGATGTTCATGAGCTCCTGTACATAACAAGCTGCAACTCCGTTTTGCAATATTTGGGTTTTCCCATTTTACGTTTTTAGTTTTTGCAACGTTTTTAGGGTTACAAATTATTGTTGCTACTACACACCCTTTGCACTGTTTTTATCTTCACTGTGACTTTTGAAGATCTCTCGCTCCATCTTTGTGTGCCTCACGTCTTCCTTCCTTCCATTGATATAATGCAGCCACATGATATGATAGTTTATTTATATAGCGCCTATACACAATGTGTTTCAAAGTGCTTCAAGGCGAGGGAGGGAACAAGGGAAAATACAATGACATTCTTAAAAGCCATGAACAGTAAGAACGTGAAATTAACTATTGTACTCGGCCTGACGGCATTTCGGATAGTGCAAGAGCTAAGATGTAGATAAGGAAGGGAGGGGGAGAGTGGAAAGGAAATGGAAACAGACAGGCGACTACTGTACCAGGCCGGATGACATTTCTGGTAGAGCCGGAGAAAACAAAAGGTGAGGGAGAGGGGTGCAACAAAGGGAGGGGACGAACAAAACAAGCGACTATCGTATTAGGCCTGACAACATTTCAGATAGTGCTGAAAGGGGGGGAAATTGTTTTGGAAAAGAGCAATATGTACGTTTGTCTAGATACTCGGAGGTTCCCACTTTTTTCTTTACCTGTGCCTTTGTCATGCATTGTGTCGCTGGACAGTTTTCCAGGTCTATTTTGCTCATTGGGGATATAGTTAGGATGGAGTTTTATATGGGGAGAGCATATAAAAGTGAGAACAGGGAAGCTGAATACTACTAATATTTTTCCATCACATGCCAATATTGCTAATGTTTCTTCAACATATGATGATGCCAACAAAGCTGTTATAAAAGCTAACAACGATTATTAACGCAAATGCTACCTGGCAACAAACTGGGAAGTTCACTGAACTGGCTATGTCATTGTTATTTCCTAAAGTTTTTCTTAACATTACTGCAAATTTGAATTCTTCACACAGTACCATATCTACACGTTTCAAAAGACAGTTAAAAAGAGCCAAGTATGATGAGTATAGAGGGTAAGGTTTGGATGTGATAGAAGATGTGCACCACCCAGAATTGAGTAACAGTTGGTACACAGACATGAGCTCGTGGGGGGAGAACATGGTTAATGGGAGCGGCTATATCTGTTTTTTGGTACCACACGTGTCTGGGTCCCTTAAGGTATTAATGCTGCAAGAAACTCTCCTCTTGCAAGCTCGGGGTTTGGTCCATCTGACATTATGCAGTTTGCGTGGCACTTTCCAGGCATGGAGCATACAACTCGTGATGATGGACCCAAATTAAATGCAGTGTGTCTGCAATCCCTGAAGCACATGTTTACAAAGACCATACCTAAAGCTAGAAGGTGTACATTTTGTGGCAAACAGATGGCAAGAGACTACAATGAGCTGCATGGCGGGAGACCTCACAGGGTTTGGAGAAGAAGTAATCCAAAAGGTGAATGCAGTGTGCTGAGAATACTGGAATGACCATGTGGCAAAATGCACATGGATAAAAGTGATGGAAAAACCAGTGAAGGTACAGAGACAAGGGGAATATGAACTGCGTTTTTATCATGAAGGAAACTTCTTTGTGGGGGCCAACAACAAGTGTAACAAGACGTTATACATCATAGACCTCAAAAAGGGCACATCAGCAGTGATGCACAAGTATTGTCTGTGGCCAGCAGGTGTTTCTGCACCTCCTGCCACTATGGAGGGGACCTGCTCGCTGGCCTAATTGCACTCAACTCTCCTGGTGGTCCCTGAAGAGCACCCAATAGTGGGACCAGGTTGCCTGTCCTCCCCAACAACTGCACCAGTGTCGAATTACCCCACCACAATTCTTCCGCCGCGGGCCATATTCCACATCCTACCAGAAAAGGAGTAGAAAGAAATAATTGCAGAGAAAGCGGATGTCCAACTATTTATCCCAGGATTCGTCACAGTTGCTTAAAGAAATACCAGATCAATGCAGATTGTATAGCAAAGAAGAAACATTTTTGCATCATTGTTACTGCCAGGAGTACAAGAAGCTGCCAATGCCAAATGGTTCCAGATCGTGCACTGGGAAGTGATACAGTTGGCAAATGACACAGAGCAAGGCCTCAATGCCATAAGAATGGAGATGCAAGCAATCAGGTTGATGGCTTTGCAGAACCACTATGTGCTGGACTTGCTTACAGCAATGGAAGGTGGGGTCCCTCACGCACATAATGGAGGCCTTGCACACCCTTGGCACCCACATGCACCCAGAAGCTAGCATCCAGTGAAGTGACTGGTTCGACAACCTTTTTTCTTGGGTACCATCATGGATGGGGGCGATCGTGACAAAATTGTTGCCACTGACAATTTTCGTGTTGGTTATCTTCTGCACCTGCCAGATGGGAATTTGATGTTGTACCAAAGCAATTCCTAGTACCGCAATTGTCTCAATTGGGGTACAGAGCGCTCCTCGTGGTACAAAAGACAGCCAGGTACAAAGGGCTGACCCTAACATACCGCTGCATGGTTGCAATAGAGCATCGCTTTCACCCCCAGGTACCACCACCACTCCCCTACCATGCCCGGAGAACTACGAAGAACAATGGGTTGAACTAGCCGGGGACAGGGGGGTGTATATATATTACGTGCACTCCAGAACAGTACACGCAACTACAAGAAAGTTTACATTTTGTGTGTAAAGCGTGGTTACCCAAAGAAGGAACATTGCCATATTCTGAGGCTGAGAGCTTGGAAAGGGAAAGAATAGAGGAGGACCAAGAAAGGCTTACATGGCAGTTTGTTAAAGTGGGATTAAGCAAAGGGGGGAATGTTGGGAAGTGGGGCAATCGTTGCAGGCCCCCAAGATGTTCCAAATACGGCACATGCCTAAGAGTCTGTTGTAGATGCTCTGGGAGGTTATAGGGGTAGAGGGGTGCCAGTAGAAGCTGCATTATAGATAGGTTATTATGTGACTGGGTGTAGATTGCACTAGAAATGCCATCTTAGAAAATAGCACCCATATTGAACTTGAGGCCTGGTGCTGTGCTGCAGCAAGACAGTAGGCCTGAGCACATAACATAGAGAGACGTGTGTGAATGCAGGAGTGGATTGCAGCCTGGGCAGCAGTGGGAAAGGCCAAATCCCTGGGGAATTAAACCTCTCATTGTCTCATACTAATAGGACATGTCACTCAGAAAGAATTCACCCTCCAAGGCCATAATGGGGCTGAGAGCCAGAGGGCATGAGTCTCTGACCTACCCCAAACCAAAGATATAGTGTCCAGACGCCCCTCTCCCAAGACCCCAGCATTCCAGATTACTAGCAGCCCAAGACCAGCGACCATAAAACTGTTCGATCACCTATTTTTCAGGAAGATCACAGCAGAATATCCTGGGCCCATGTGATTTGTGCTGTGAGGTGCCAGGGAGGGAAAGTAACACATTAAAGCCCAGAGTGGGAAGAATTGGAACGGCGCTGACACGTCTGGGATCGAGCTGGGGTGTGCAAGACAGTTTGACCTCGAAGGTATCCTCTGCGCCCATGTCTGCAGTACCAGTTGCACATTATGCCACAGATGGGGAATGATATGATTTGTGCTTTTTAATTGGCAATTAGGAACTGCAATCCCGATGATGTGCAAGAAAGAACCCCATGTGGAAGAAGATGTAAGAGAGGCTTGGACCAATGACCGGGCATCCCATTTGGAGCAGGCCGCCTTTGTATAGGGTTGCCCCAACCAGCTACGTGGATCTGTAACCTATGTAAAGTACGTCAGCTGTAACGCCTTTCACCTTTATAAACTATCGCCCATGTTGATTTCATCAGAGCACTCCGTGGTAGCAGAGTCCTTTGCTGGTGCGTCTTTGTCTTTTTATGGAAATAAACTTTGTTCTCCTTACAAGAGGTGTGCTGGGCCTTTTTCCCAAGCGGGTTGTATTTTTTCTGGTGCGAGCGTTGAGGGGCTTCTCTACAGTCAGTCTCCTTATTCTTCACGGCCAATCACTCCACTTCATAGGTATGCCTTTTAGTCCTCCTCCATCTGCTCATCTCCTGTCACTACCTTAATCTTTGCCTTGCTCCATAGTGTCCTTAATGGTGGCTGCTACCGTTCACCCTTTTCGGAGCACCCATATTGCAGGGTGGGGGTTCTTTGACCTTTGCAGAATTCATCCATGCTGATTTCCTCTGAGCCCTGAAGGAATACCATTACCTTGTGTATTTAGTTTTAACTCTTTATTGCGGATATCTCTCTAAATTAATTTGTAACTCTGTAAGGTCATCCTGCAACTTCTCCACTTTATCCCTCCTTTCTATACATTTCTGTATAGAACATTGTGATACCTGAGGCTTGGATCACATTCTCGGAAGCGTTTTGCTGGTCTCTACTCGAACTCAAAGCCAGCGTGGACTCATGTGCAAACCATAAACCTTTCCACTGAGCTGCCAACTAAACTGTGGTTTTATTCTTTTGGAGTATTTGGGCATCCCAAAATGGATGCGATCATCACCAAATCCTTTGGTGGTATGTATCTTTCCATTCAACTCCGCCCCCACTGTCTTTCAAGATCTTTTCGACCTGAGCAAGTGCCATATTCTCTTGCTCCATCCATTCAATGGGCGGGCATCCGCCATCTTTTTTCCAAGAAACGAGCTGGAGGTAGATCTCAGTCTTCGGCTGGGGCCTCCCTCTGGAACAGCCTCCCTGTCACTCTAAAACTTGAGGAGAACCATCTCTGGTTCCGGAAGCACCTTAAGACCTTCCTCTTTTCTTCTGCCTTTGCTCCCCCTCTACCCTCCTGATCTGTTCTCTCTTGGCACCGTGCACCTGGCCACCCTCTGTCTTTTGGGCCCAGGTACATGCTCATCCTGCCACCCTCCCGCACTGCCTCCGGGCCACTCCTTGCACTGGGGTCTGTATCTGTACCCATACAACCCCCCCCCTTTTTCTTCCTGCACTTATCAGACCTACCCTGTCTGCTGCCTTAATCCTAGCACTTGCAAATTGCTGGCTGCATTACCACTGTTTGTTGCCTTTATTATTTATTTGTTATTTATCTGTTTCTCCTCTGCTTTGCACTTTCCACCTCTCCCCCCTTCCATGCACTTTTCCCCTCCCCCCTCTCCCATGCACTTGCGCGTTCTCAATGTCATTGGGCCTTGTAAGATCGCTGTTTTGTTCTCCCCTGTTCCCCTCCCTTGCCTTGTCGCGCTCTGAAACACTTGTGTACGAGCGCGATAGAAATAAAATATCAATCAATCAATCTTTGCTTTCTCATGGGTCTCCACATAATTTTAGAAAATGCATCTTCTCCTTAATATTAACAGTTTCCTTAAATACGAGTCCCCTATTGTGTCTTTTCCTTAATGTAACAAAGCAACATACCTCAAGGTGTATGCGCCTCAAACTGTGTATACCTCAACGCATCAAAGGGGCATATCGTCGTGTAATGTAGGGTGGTGGGGGAGGTGCCACCACCTGCAGGTCCTTACTCTATCATGCCTCCAGTGCTCGCAGTCACCCTGACTCCATGATCTTACTGATCAAGATAGAAAATCAAATAAGGTAAAGTCCACAAACTGCCTTCGTTCTTGAGAAGCTGAGGACTTCACATCGTGGGCAAGAGCATCTGCATCAATAACTGCATTCTCAAGGGTTGAGGGATCCCAGTCACAGGTGGGGGAGCTCAGTCAGTCTTCCCACAATAGGGCTGGGGTATCTGAGATACGCCACCAGATGTCAGTCTGTTTTTGTCTAAATCTGCACGCCACCAGGGAAACCCTGCTGTCCTTTGCACCCCACAGAACACCAGAACCGAGAGGTAGAGATAAACCAGGCTGTAAACAGCAGTTGCTCATTCCCCTGGAGCAGGACTCCACATAAAGGGGTTCTCAATCTGATCCACGGAACATACAGCGAAGGAAGGTGGTCACCTCATTCCACCCTGATCACTCAGCCAATACCAACAGAGAAAGAACTATCCTTCCATGCTTCGGACAGCATCTTTTCAGAGAAAGTCTATGTTTTCTACTGCAGGTTCGTGCCACGCATCCAACGCCAGACTGATGGTACCTCGCCCAAGCAGATACCTGCAGGAGGCGCTAAAGAAGCACCGTCTGTAGGGTCTGGGGACAGAATCTTAAAGGGGCAGGCTGGATCTCTGTACCTCTAGAGTAAAGAGAAGACAAAACATCATTTGCTAAGCCAAGTACTATGGAAACAAGCACCGGTTCTGTGGGCTTCACTGGCCGGTAACAGCCAAGGGCCTTTGCTTGGGCCTTAACACTGGGCCCCCGGTGCCATTAGCGGGCAGGTGAAGCCACCATAATGGGTGCTTATTGCCATTAGCACCCTGAGGCAAACCCTTGAGGTACTAATAGCAATAACAAAATACATTCTCAAACCCAGCTGTGCTGCTTTGTTGTCTGGGGAGGGGTTGTCATGGAAATAATAATAATGTCTTTGCATGTATTCTTTCATCTTGCAGTGTGCACAGGTTTACTGTAGTGGTCCTTATATATTTATCCTAAATGGAGTACTGTGGTTGTTGGGTAGAGTAAGGAGCAGGAGAAAGGGTTGCCATTTTTCAAAGCTTTATTGAAATTTGAAGAAAATAACCTTCCTCTCCCTAACTCTGAAGGGTTATCCCTACGTAAACTAATAACTCAGCTGTTCATCATCAGGATGTTTATTCAAATGAAAGGTGCCCGTCCTCTGTCCAACATCTATTCTTACCCTACCACTAGTCTACAAAAATGTTCAGCACACAAGTGAAGAATAGTACCAGGAAACAAACTTCTCCTGGTAACCCGGCTCGGTCTCTCACTTTTCCAGCAATCCTTTGCTTTGGCTACTGATTTAACAAAGAGAGTGTGATCACGAGAATGACGCCCTTCTACTGACCAAACTTCACAGAATTTGAGGGCTGACTTGGGATATGCTTTAGCAATAGTCCTCAAAAGACCCAAGGGTTTCTGAAAGCTTGCTTTACTGTTCTACGAATTCCTCTCAGTCTTGCAATGTTCCGAAGATTACCTCCAGACAGCTCTAGTTGTCTAATCTATTTTGGATTATCACTGCAACGAGGGAGACTCCTCCCGATGCACTCCTGATTTTTAAATCTTGGAATATCCCTACTATGATGAGAAAGATTATTCTTAAAGTTCTCTTGTCTTTTAGTTCTCAGATTATCATTACTGTGATGAGGAAGATTGCTCCAGAGGTTCTCTTGATTCTTGGTCTTCTGAGTATCACTACTGTGATGCGGGAGAGGACTCAAGCTTTTTTGGACTCTGGATTTGCCCTAAACCCATACTGGTCTCCGGCTGTTCCATTTACCTCAAATGTTTCGGGCCTGCATCGCCAGTTCTTCCTGGGGAGTTGGGCTGCCTCAAATAACTTCAGCGTCTCTGGCTTTCTTCACTACAATCCCAGATTTATCCTTGCGGCTCCGCAGAGACTTGGAGTACACGGTTCTGGCGCAGTTACAGGACCACGTGGTCCACCTCCTCAAGGTCACAGCACTGCTGGTTTCTTTCGGTCTCTTCAGTTGGTCAGGAGCTTGGCTCCCAACGTCATGCTCTGCTGACTATTCCTCAGGGTCCCTGCCACTGAGGATTAGTTTCCTTGCAGCTTTGCATTCCCAGGTTCGAACTTCCCTGGCTGGGCTACTTCACGCCGGCTGCACTCATCTTCCTAGTCCTTTCTAAATCTTAATGTCCTGGGACTGGTTCCTCCACAGAGCAGAGGTGAACTCCTTCTTTGTTGTTGTTGAGATGATCTTCATGCCTCCGTGGGACCAACTTCTCAATATTATGATCAGTTGTTGAAGTGATCTTTATGCTTCCTTGGGGCCAACTCTTCTCAGTACTATATCCAAGCAATCGGTCATCCCTCTGCAGACCTCTCTTGTTCTTCTTTGTCTGGGGCATATTGATTTGTGGATCAAAGACAAAAAAGCCTTACCATAACAGACAGTGGTGTTCATGTATTTCTGATAAAGGATGTGGTCCCAAGGGAAAGGGGGTCAGTGAGCTCCTTTGCAGTAAAAGAGTCCTTATCCTCATGAGGGAAGTCTCTCCTTGTGAGGTTCCGGCTTTCCACAAACCCTAAGGGGGCTATTGGGTCGCAACCACACCTCCCTAGCTTCACTGGGAATATCCGCCCCAACACTCCAGGGGAAAGTGACATGAACACATGAACAGTCACAGTCATTTTGTCTCAAAACAGACAGTAGAACTAGGAAAGTACAACAAAGACATGTAAAACTGAGGTGGTGCTCACTCATCTCTTGCCAACCACAAACTGGTGCCAGGGCCAGGGCCAGCCTAAGGGACCACTGATCTCTTAAGGACTCCTTAATCGAATACACAGTCTCTGGCACATAGCACCCAGATAATTTCTTGACTTCCCAGTCCCATACATATAGGGCCAAGCTTGTTTCTTGGTCTCCCCAAGTCTGAGGGACACTTAACCCAGCGCACTTCTTGAATTTACCTGCTAGCAATTCCTCCTCCCTTGCTTCAGTGTACCGCTCCAACTCACATAGCATTACCCTGTAGCTGCAGAACACCATTCTGGGTCAATTGCCTTTTAATACGACCCTGTTAGCAGGTATTT
The DNA here is from genome assembly GCF_040938575.1 of Ambystoma mexicanum. Lineage (NCBI taxonomy): Eukaryota > Metazoa > Chordata > Amphibia > Caudata > Ambystomatidae > Ambystoma > Ambystoma mexicanum. The sequence continues at coordinate 131,334,208 of NC_090931.1, forward strand.
AATCTTCCCTTGTATAGGGGACAGATGTGGGCCTATATATCATATCTTTCAAAGGCTCTTCTTACTCTCCGGGTTCTAATCTTGTTCACAGTCTGTGATATAGCCTTTCGCAGCCTTTGTACTTTTGCTTCTTCTCTGGGTCTGGTCACTGCCAGTGTCTGACATTTGGCTCTCATCTGGTTTTGTGTATAAACCTCGGCAGGCAAGCAGCTTTCCAGATTCCGGGCCACCTTGGTCTTGTTTCTCTTCCTGGTTTCCTTGTGGCCAGAAACCCAGTCTGCTATGTTTTCCGCCACTAGGGGTTTGAGAACTCAATTCTGCTTCTTATTGGTGTTCTCTCACTCCCCTACTCCTCCCGCCCTGCGATCGGTCTCAGGTATTTGATGTTTCTACCCTTGCGTATTTTTCGTGACTGATACCAATGACACGGTCGAGCTGCGACACAGGGCTTAAAGCTGCTATCTGCTATTTTAGGATTAGACCGAAGTGGCTCGTCGGCCTTGCACAGGCTCGAACTAAGCCTATAGGGCAATAGGGAAATGGCCAAACCAAAAAAAACGCAAAATGCTGGTGTGGGCCAGTTTTTTGGGCCAAAGTGGGCCCGTTTTTGGGCCATTGTGGGTGAGTTACTTCCCTATGCGGCTAGTAGTTTTGACCACTGTTGCTGAATAAATATCTTTAAAATGCACACTTTGCATCACATTTTGTTAAAAAAAAAACTCACCCATGTGTACTATTCAGTCTGTCACAAAAGGAATGAATTGCCATTTGCAACGGCGGGACACCTTTTCGTTGGTGCCCTGGAATACGTTATACCCCAGTCCGACCCTGGCCATGCAGCTCGGTCTGCCTGCCCTCGTTTGTAACGCCCAACAGTTTCAATCGCGCGGGGTTTCCATGGTCCCAACCGTCTGGACCCTCAGCTGAAAGGGGGGATTACGCGCGTGAGCCTCGGCGTCTCGTGCGTCCGCTTCCATTTGCCCAGTGCAAACCATGCAGGGGCGTGAGGTTAAGGCGTGGCGCTTCCCAGACTACGGTGAAGGCATGTGGGATTGTGGGGGATCTGTTCTCGGCGAGAGGAAAGGTGGGCAAAGGGCAATCCTGAACGAAAATCGGACTAATCCTATGTCCGTAACCGGGTGTGCCTGGACGATAACTCAGGGGCGACGCGCTCGCTTTGGAAGCACCACGATGTATAGCAACACAGGTTCGATCCCCAGGTCCACGCTTAGAAAACTCTGCACATTATAAATAACCAAGTAGCAATCACAATTTAACCATGAATGTACACGCTTATATTGCAGCAGGGATGTATTTCGACCACATTTTTTTTAAATCAAGAACAGGCTTTATTGCACGGAGATCTGATGCATTTCGGCCAGAAGTCCTTTTAAAAATCTGCAATTACAAAAAAAAGACAAAACATATATGCACCTGCCATTACATCTGTCACCATGTAGTGTCCTGTATGTAACCCGAAAATAAGTCCTGCAAAGAGAAGTGGAAAAAAAAACATAAAATAGTTCTCAATATCCAGGTTGCGACTGTTAAGTCCTCGTATGTCCAAGCACAACAACATGTTTGCACGTACACCCCCGCCCCCATCGCTAGAATACTAGAAATGGAGCTTCTAGCTTGATATTATGTAATAGATATATGGTAGGATAGGTTATTTATAACACGCTTAATACCCAGAGGTTTCTGAGTGCAGACCCAGGGATCGAACTTGTGTTGCTCCATGTCGCCTTGTTCCAAGGCGAGCGCGTTGCTGCTGAGCTATCCTCCCGAGCCTGATCCCCTCACTTTCCTGACTAGATAACCCCCAAAAAAATGCAGTTTCCGTTCTGAAACAAAACCACCTCAAAACATGCGAAATACCTTTAGTAAAACCTACTAATCCTTCATTACAACAACAAAAATCGGATGCAATGACCTTGTTGGGAGAGGTGCTGGTTTTTGCTTGGGGGAAACAACTCGATCGTTCCAGGGGGCGGGGGCTGCCGTGACCATCGAGCGGGTGGGAGGGCGAGCAATGGCCACTAATGTGACCTGGGAGCAGGCCCTGCAGGGGGGCTGTTGGGGGCTTTAGGGAATAGAAAGCGCTTCATGCAAACAGAGGGCAACCCTAGTTCCTTATGGTTCCCAGAAGGATGGTCACCTAATGTGTGACAGCATCGTTTGCACAGTCAAAGCTAATTTGTACTGCCCTGTATAGCCAACAGGGGGTTAGGCCCACGTTATAGCCCAGAGCAAAGGATTCCTAGAACGTTTGTGGTCGTGGGAATGCGGCCTACAGGCTTTACTGGTGCGACCACCGCCTTTTGTGATGTTATGTGTACGGCCCCCAACGCGAAAGATCCATTGAGAACCCACCATTGAGAAAGCAAACGTTGGGGTGGCAATATGCAGTTAGGAAGAGGCATAAAAAGTGGGGAGCGGGAAGGTGGGTGTAAAAGGAGACACAGTGAGGTAAGGAGAAAGGGAGGGGTGTCTAATGTCATTTCCCATTGGTGTAGCCTAAACGTGCTGTACGTGAACGCCCCCGGGGACCAAAGTCCAAGGCATGGGAGATTTGTCAGAGGAGTTTGGAATGCTTGCGTATATTTTAGCCAATACAAAGGGGTTCCATGTGATAATGTCCCTGCAAAAATGTCACCTGACAAAAAAGTCTCCAAAAAATAGTTTTTTTGCAGGGACATTATAACATTGAACATGCTGGGGACACCGATACAACCCCCAACACCCTTGAGCCCATATATATGGTCACCATATATAATGTCGCCACAACCTTTAACCAGTGATATTTTGTATGGCAACCATATCTTTGGGCATAATATGACCGGACAACTACGAAGGTGGGTACGGGTGGACAAGTCCCTGTGGGTGAAACACCATTTTTTATTTTTTTATAAAGATCAAAAAGAAAAAGAATTCTCAAAAAAGTAAAACGAAATAAAAGGGTTAATATGGACCATTCTCCATAAAGGTCCATTTGAATTTACGATTCATAAGTTATTTTTTCACTTTGTGGAAGTATCTGGTGATATATTAAGCAGTGTCCAAAAAGTTTTGAATGAAGCATTTATATTAGCAGTGTAATGTGCGTTTAACAAGAAAAAAGGAGCATTTGATTATTTTAAGGGAACCACAAGAGTTTGGTAGAGTTACTTTTTTATTGATTTTTAAAGAAGCAACTTAACTGTACTTTTCCATTTTGGGAGATCAAATTCGATAGCAACAACTTGAATCTTCAGCATTTATTTAATTGAATTAGGAATTATTGGAGTACACTGATAAATAAGTTAAAGGTATTTTAGACCAGGCTTCACATAGTTCTAGGTGAGTCATTAAAACAGGACATATAGCCCTCAATTACAGAGCCTTATAGCGTATTGGACCAGAGCAGGCCGCCAGCTACCAAGAAACTGGTTGCATCCTGTATCGTTGGGCAGATAATGCTAATTAATTCAACAAGATCTAGCAGCTTCCATTCATGCACATCAAGATCTTTGGTTAAGTTTTGGTACAACCACGCAACGCATAGTCCAATGAGAGTTTCACAATTTCTTCTGTATTTAGGAACCTCGCCCTAGAGGTTTTCCCAAGGTGACGCTTGCAGGTAGCAAAACATATGCTGCTGCAATCATAACCAATTCCTCAGTATTAACCACATCTGGAGAAAGTGAATGAGGCTTACAAGCAACAAACAGATCAAGCAACCCGCCAACAACTGATCAGCACAGCCAAGACCGCCCATCAGAATACCATAGCTGAAGCCGGAAAAAAAAAAGTAGAGCCCTCTTCAAAGCGGTCAAGCATTGAGTCAACCCGCTACTCAAATCTGCCATTCCACACTCCATCGAAAAAAATCCACCGCCATCAACACCTTCATCGACAAAATCAGCAAGATTCGTCAGCACATAGACACCAGCTCTGCATCCACAGACCCACCTCGCATCCCTCCTTGTGAAACCTCCACACCATCGAAGACACTCTCGATGGAGGAGCTTGTAGAAACCGCGTCTCCCCTCAAAGCCACATCATATACATACAACATCCTCCCAGCTTCCATCATCAAGACCTTGCTTGCAGACACTCTCCTTCCCTACCTGGAGATCATCAACATCTCCCTAACTCCAGGCACCTTCCAATCGACCCTGAAAATAGGACAAATCCTCCCTCTACTAAAAGAAATCACTCTGGATCCCAACAACCTAGGTAACTATCGCCCCATCACCCATCTTCTCTTCCTAGGTAAGATCATTGAGAAAGTGGTAGCCGCACAACTGCAGCAACACAGTGCCACCAACAATCTCCTCCAAACCTACCAATCCGGATTCAGACCCAGATGCATCACAGAGACAGAAACTATACAGGTGATAGTTGGTGCCTTCAACATCCTTGAGAATGGCCATCCCTGACTCCTGGTTCTACTAGACCTCTTGGCCTTTTTTGACACAGTAGATCAGCAGGCACTTACGGACACCCTACATTGGTGCATGGGTATCAGTAACCTTGGCCTACGCTGGTTCAAGTCCTACCTCGCCAACCGCCAGCAGTTTATTCAGATGGACTCCTCTAAATCGCCAATGCTACCGATCACCTGTGGAGTCCCGCAGGGTTCCACCCTCTCCACAATGATCTTCAATCTATACATGCATGGAACCACTGGGAGCCACACACAACATCCACCAATACGCCAATGAGACACAGCTATACTTGAAGATCGACTCCATCAAGGATATCCATAGGCTCAAAAACTGCCTTTCGCAGATCCAGTCTTAGATGTCCAGTGCATACTTGAAGCGCAACCACTCCAAGATCGAATTCCTACTCCTCACCAACACCACAGAACACGCAGGCATACAGACCTGGCTATTACCCATGAACTCTGAGGGCTTCACACCCGAGCTCATTTCCTGCACCAAGTCCCTCGGGTTCCATATTGACGAACACATCTCCTTCAAGACACTGTAAAGGCATCATGAATTAGGACCCAGACAACAGATTCCAACTTCAAAATAATCAACTTTATTAACTTAAATGTCAGGAAGGAGAAAAGTCTAACTTGCCCTATTCGAAGGTGGGATTTCCCTACGTAACTAAAACTAAGTAAAGTCTGAGTCAAAATGTTAAACTTAGGAATCTGTCTGTGTCCAAAAACGATGCTTGCCCTCCCAACTATAACCATACAATGTGTAGGAAAGACCACAACCAAAAGAAAACCAGTTTTTAACACAATGTTCTGAGCTTCTTCCAGCTTGCAGCTTTCTTCGACTCCCTTCCCCAAGTATAAAACAGTTAAAGTAAAGTCTCAAAGTTCCCTTTCTGAAAGTTAGAAAACAATTAGTCTTTTCAGATCTTCTTCCCCTACTTAGGAATCTGGTTCCCTTCCCCAAGCTTTAAATGCCACCAAGAGAAAACACAAAACATGGTCTTCTTCCACAGTTTAGTTAAACGTTGTGGTCAAATACACAGCTTGGATGATTTTGTAGCTTTCGCATATGTTGAAAAAGAAGTCACTGTTCTTTACAAATCACCTTTTATTTTAGTATACTTGGGTTGGTTTAGAATTGTGTTCATTTTATCACTTCACCCTATGATGGTTTGTCTGGAGTTTAAACTTCCTCTCCTCTTATTGACTTTCATCTGGTTAATAGTAAAGTTTAAATTCTATTCGGTATTCAATAATCAAGTTTTGAGATTAGGGTTCTATAACCCTTCATATTGTGATTCAATAATTGTTCGTTTGACTAACTAGATAGTTCAATGTTTGGACACCTTTGAAAATATGTTTCTTGCCACACGCCGTCACTCTGATGTAAAATATTTACCTTTGTTTAATAGTTCACAAATATAAGTGTTTGTTTCACTTTAATTAGTGTGTTCAGCGTTCATGACTTACAAAAAAATGTGCTTTGCCACACGCAACCGCTCAGATATAAAGTATCTCCTTTAGTTATGTAATTGACAAATATATTTGTTTCCCTTTAATAAGCCACTCAATGCCGAGATGTGCATCTCTCTACACGTGACCACTTCGAAACAAAGTATATCAAGAAACGTTCAAGTTTACACACGCGCACTGGGTTTCCCTATTTCCAGAAACTCACTGGTCAATTTGAAAGTTGATTCTGCAGCGCAGATCACACAGACTTCTCTCTTCAGGGTCGGGGGTTCAGTTTCTGCCCCTCAGACAATCCTGCGGAGGTGGTCCGCCACAGGGAAACAAGCACATTGAATTGAAAGGAATGGCTTCCAGCACGGCTTCCTTCACTGTTCACGCTCGGCTCCAGGGACTCCCCACTCCCATGCCAGGTTGGTGGGTCCTCTGCTCCTTGCACCGGCTTCTTGGTCCTTCTCCTTCACCCACTGGGTTGGGCTCCATTTATACACCTGCAGTCCTGTAATAGACTGCAGGTGTGGATGATATGTTCACTTTGCTGGACCACAATTAAAGGGACATGCCTGACCTTCACTGCTTTTAGTTGCCTCTTCGTCCCAGTACTGGCAATGGTCAGTGGTGGAGAAATGAGGGGAGCTGACTTGTAATAGCCCATAAAGGTTGGGCAGGGTTGGGTTGGTTGTCAGTAGGAAAATGGGGATACCATCTCTTGCCCAAGGGTACCCCACTCTTACCCCCCAAAAGACCTGCCGCCCAGGTGATCCTCCCTCACTACTCCGTCCCCAGTGTCAGGATCCAATAGCGATGGTCTCTCCTTGATCACCTGTGTAGAGGATCCAAGGGGTCAAGGAGTGAGAGTACTCTCAGGTTTCTCATAACACACATAGCTAAAAAAAACTCAGACAGCTTGGTATCAGCTCTCCCGCCTGCAAAATGTCAAGCCCTTCCTCCCTCCCTCCAGACAGCTTGAGAGAAGCTCACTGTCTCCAGAGCTCTGGTTCTCTCTAGGCTGGACTATTGCAACAGCCTCTTTTTAAATCTGCCTGCCTCTACTCTCCGCCCTCTGCAACTCATCCAGAACAGGACTGCAAGACTTGTCATTGGCCTCTGCCCAGGGGTTGTATCGCTCCAGGACTAAAATCTCTGCACTGGCTCCCAGTGGCTGCGAGGATTAAGTTCAAACCCCATTGTCCACTAGGCCTTCTGGGGCATGGGGCCTCAATACCTTCAACTCTCTCTTTTCCTAAATATCTTCCTTCTCAAGCTCTTTGCTCATCCGCCTCTAAATCCCTCACGGTCAGTCGCTTCTCCAAGAAACGAGTTGGTGTTAGATCTTTCTACTGCTGGGCCTCCCTGCCTCTCTGAAACTTCAGAAGAACCATCTCCGGTTCGGGAAGCACCTCAAAACCTTTCTCTTTGCTTTTGTTTTCTCTCCTCCTCTACACTGCTGAACTCCTGGCTGAAACTGCACTGGTTACCTGGCTACCCTCTGATCTCTGGCCCAGGTCTCCTCCCTCGCCAGTAGCACATCTGCACTGCCTCCCTGGCTACCCCCGCCCTTGGGGACTGTTTCTGTATCCCTACAGTCCCCCACCAGCACATGACACCTGATGTCTGCACTTACCCTTGCACTTGCCACGAGCTGGCAGTACCTCTCCTATTGTTATTCATTTGATTTATCCCATATACTGCACTGTCCGCGCCCCATCCCATCCCACACTTTTCCCCTTCCACCTGTGGGATGTATTAACCCACTTATGCTCTGCCCTGCGGCATCACTGTGTGCTGATGGTGCTAGAATTATCAAAATGGTCGCAAAACCACTATGCGCGCCAAAACCTATGGAAATAGCACTCTGCAACACGAAAAGATGGCTGCCAAATCTACCATGCATGTTGTCAGTGGTGGAACAGAGAGCGCACTCCCGAAAAATGTCACTGGGCGGCTCAACAAGTAAAAAATGGAGACTGCATGAAAAGCAGTGTTTTGCTGAAAGGAATCCAGAATCTTGTTTTCAAATCCTTTTTCTTAGTTGCTGAAACTGCAGAATGCTGGCCCAAAACACCATAAAGCATCCAATATTCTTGCTGGGTTTTACTAGTCACTTCATTCAAGAAATCATTATGAACATACGTCATGAAAAGCGGAATTTGTCATCAAAAACATTCACAGCAAGAATGTGCCTGCCTGTGAAATCTGTCAAAATATGGGCGCAGTACCAGCAGCCGACAGTATGACTGCTGTCAGTGGATTGCATCATAAGGATTCAAACTTGTACAATTGTAATCTAATGTCTGAAATTTAAGTGACCTGTCATTGCGAGTAACCTAGGTTGTCACTATCTTACTCTCATGGTTTTGAAGCTTGAATAAGTGTTCTAGCTGCTTGTTTGAAAATTGCAAGTTTGTTTTAAACCAAGAAAATAATGAAACAAAAGGACATTTAAATTGAAGCCTGACTCAAAGCCAAACCATTATAACAACTTCTTCCCATAAAGGCCAGGCCTCTCTCTCCCTTCTGCAGGAACTCACACCCATGTGATGATTAAGGGGTGGGAGGAGATTTTGGGCTGCTCTGGGAAGGGGACAATGGAATTCTTCCAGCTCAAGGAGATGCTAATTAGGAAGGATCATAAATGGCCTCTGCCAGAAGGAAATGGGAGGATTTTGCTCTTGAGCTGCAAAAAGAGGAAGGAGGCGGGGACAGACAACCATTTGTTGATTCACAAGGACAAAAAGCACATTTTTAAAAAGATTGATAATTTACTGTGTAAGATTGTGACAAAGATGTGAACCCCAGAATTGTGAATTTAATTTTTAGCTACACATTTTAAGAGATGCCAGAACTCTGTTCTATGTTCTGGGAAGTCACAGTGGAAATTATGGTTTTATACCAAACATATTTATGTCAAAAGCATGAAACTTCATATGCTTATGCTCAGATACAATGCACACATTTGCGGAAATTTGCTCCGAAATTGGACCATGTGTTACGGACAAAAAGGGCGAATTTCTGTCAAAAGCAGACCCAAGATCTTACAGCGACGGGGCATGGAAGAGGATCTGCTCCACAAAATATGTAATTTATATATGTTATTGTTAGAAAGATTGCACACTTGTAAATATGTATTGTACAAAAAGTAGATTTTATGTTCAAAAGCCAAGGGGAGGATTCTCTGACTCAAACCCACATCATCATGGTGACACCCTGTTTTCTCCTCCACTCAAGGGAGAGAGGAGACTCTAGCCAATAGCCTGGAAAGGGGGCACACTTAGGATAATCCAGCATACACACCCCCTTATCATATGCATAAATAGAGAAAGCTGAGGATTTAGAAAGACAGACTGATTTACCCACTAACTGATTGCTGGAGGAGCACCCGGTTTTGCTCCGGACTCCAGAAACTTGGCAAGCAGAAAAGCCCATTCCATTAGTTGATCCATTTTCAAATAGGCCTTGAAATTCCAGAAACCAGAATTCACCCCCCAGAAACCTAAGGGGAACAAAAGAAACGGGCGGGCTGTGCTGTAACTGCTTTCCTGCTAAAAGAATTATTACCAGAATCAAAAAACCAATCCAGTTGTGCCGTGTTGTGCTGTGACCAGAGCACCAGAGCGCCATTGCAGACCCAGTTCAGTCGTGCTGTGCCATTCCAGACCAGAGCGCCTTGCTGTCCAGTCCGGTGTGCCCAGCAGAATTTCTGAGCAGAATCCCTGATCTTGATGGACAAGAATTCCTGATGGTTCTGTTCAAACATATATAGTGAGTATCCATAGAATAGGACTGTGTCACTAGCATATGTATTATACCTAGTCTATCCCTATCCAAATCCATCCTATATTGTCCTCTGAACCTGATCTGGTTAGGAATACTTTTGAATTGTCAGAACTTTCTTGCGTTAAGTCTCTCATTTATATTTAATTAGGGTTGTGAACAAATAATTTGAATCACAGAAAGAAATTGAGTATCCACCACATCAAGGGTCCCTGGCCAGGATTGATGGAGATTCATGTGTGGCATTCTCTTTTTCTCTAAGTCATAATCTAGTCTAAAGAAATTCCATGTGTCTTGTTAAAGTGCATTACTGTTTCCCATTTTTGTGCCTATTTGAAAAAAACGACCTCCACTAAAACGTCCATAACTTTCTTATTTTCATGCTAGAAAAGAAATTTTCCCGCAATCACGATTACCGCGCATAGAAAAGTTTGCCCGCGGATTGTGTTTAAGGAAATTTCTATAACGTGTAAAACAGCTTTTGATTGCACCCAACCTCAATTTTAAGTTTTCACATTGCCTATTAGTGTCAAATCATTGCTAGTTTTTGTCTGTAACTATATAAAGCGGCTCCCATTACAATTGAAACAATTTCCGTCATTTAGCCCATATTTAGTGTTTTACCCAATCCATTCTCACATAACTTTAAACCATTTGACAGTTTGCAATCAATTCTGTTTCTCTCTTGTGCTTGCTGGGGGGGACATTGGGATTGACATTTTGTTTGAATTCTGCATTCCTGAATACCTGCTCGCTCTCCTTCTATCTCTTTAAATTGCATATTGGGTGGTTTAGGGGTGTGCAGGGGGAAATAGTAACCACATTGCTATTTGATTTGAACACACAACCACAAAAGGTATTATTTCTGTGCTGCATTATTTTTGCTCATTATTATTATTATATGATTAAAGCGATTGCTTAGTGTTACATCACCCCATTGGTGATTATTGTATATCCATTAAACATAGTGTGATTATATTGTGAACTACATAAATAAATATTTTAACTTTGCAAACCAGCCTGATTCCTGGTTCAGTGTGACCGGGGGGGTTCCAACAGAGGGGTGTGATATAAGTGGTACATCGTTCAGAATAAAAGAACTTTTAGACACAAAATAAATAAGGATTTCAGTTGTGCATCACACGCTAGGCGTTGACTTAGGTGAAGTGCCGGATTGAAATCACTTACAGATTGGGGGCTCGTCACAAGATTCCTGAATTCGACATACCACTTGTGACAGTCTAATACAGCATGCTAACTGACAGGGTACACACACCCTGTTGGGCTACCACACTGTGTTGCACTGTAAAAACACCCTTCAATAGAAACACTAAGGAGTTGGCCTGTTTTGCAAAAATAAAATAACTCCTGTAAGTCAGAAAGGAAATTAGTATTTCCGGGATGGCCACCCCAGTAGAAATGAATATGGCAAAAGAACACCTACTGCCCAAATGATTTGTCAGGGGTGAATGGACAGAGCAGGATCAGAATGTTTGGCTGCAGGAAATCAAAGAACAGGCCACGGCCACAGGATTAGATTATGGCAACATCAGGGTCCATTACACATGGCACTTAGTGAATTGTACATGGCCCCTAAGGTAAAAGAGCAAAGTAAAATTTCCAAAATAGCGGCATATCTGTACCTCCACATTGGAGCAATACAGGAAAAATATGGGGAAAACCTAGATCTGGCAAACAGGCAACTACAATCATAAGAAAAAACCCAAACTGATTTGGACTCTGCAGAGCAAAGGCTACAAAAGAGCCAAGAATCAGAAAATGAAACCAGACAGTACCTGATAAAGGTAAAAGGAGATCCTTATATCCTGCAGCAAGAGAAGGTAGAGCAGGATACCAAAGTACTGGTGCTGCAAAAAGAGTGCCAAGAAAGTTTGGACTCCCTACTACAGAGCCAACAAAAACTGGAGCAGCAATTGAACTATAATAGAGTCTGTGCAGAGCAGATAGTCACCCTGAAAAACCGCCTAGAATCCTTAAAAGGGGAAAATAATAAATGAATCCTGAAAGACTTTGACTCCCAAAATTAATTTGACGAAGAGCACCAGGAAGCTGGTGCACTCAAAAAACAAAGGGACGACCTGGCTGCACAGAGGGTTACTCTATCTTAGGAAAGGGACACCTTAGGCCAGGAGATCAGTTATTTAAAAACCAAGATGAAAGAAAATCACCTGGCCCTTCAGGGACTGGGTGAGCTCCAAAAAGACTATGAAAAACTGTTAGAGCACGCCAGGAGGGTGGAAGATGCACTAGCAAAGAAGGACCAGACCAGTAAGGACAGGACTCAGGAGGTGACCCCCCTGCAGCAAAGATTGGCCCAATATTCTAAAATTACCCAGGAAGCACAGAGAGACAATGAGGCTCTCTGTGAGAAAAATGACAGGCTCCACAGACAGGTAGCCATGCAGGAACAACTAATAGAGACTAGTAAGACCTTGATAGAAGAACAAAAGGGTCAGGTTCTTGCATATCAACAAGGAGCAGGGGCTGAGAGAGATGAGGTCCGCTGGGAGAGGAAACACCTGAGCATAACCTCAGGAACCCTGGTTCAGAGACTTTCATCTCTTCAACTCCATGGACTCTGCCAGCCCCCCATGTCCACTGGCGCACATGAGCCAAGGCCACAGGGATTGCAGACTTCACCCTAAGGGGAAGTATGGGGCTCATAGGTCAGCGCCTCCCAGAAATGGATGGGCGGGCATCTGTGTATGGGTTCCCAAGTGCTCGGGCCATCTTCTCTGATCAGGGAGACTCCAATGAGGGGAGAATCAGAGAAATGGATCCTCAGAAATACCACTTGTCCAGAGATCAGACAGTACAATTTAGTGGGGAATTCCATGAGGGTAGGCCCACTAAGAGTATATTAGAAACCTCTTCCCAGCTAGGACAGTGGGGGGGGGGCGTACTCAGCCAATCCTGGGAGCAAGGAAGAGTCAGAAGACTCTTTTGAGCGCCACAGGACCCAAGAAACTAGGCCCCCACATTCTGCCAGCCATTCCCAAGCTCGCAGAATCCGGGACAGCCTAGAAGACCAGACAGGCACCTCTGGTAGCAGTGCCTCTGGACCCAGACTAGCCGACCAATAAAATTAAAGCAGTGTCAACCATGTTAGTTTAAACGGCACATGCCACATGGTTGAAAAAAAAACCTGACCAAATAGAATTTCACTTCCAGAATATTCAAATCCCAGACGTGAGGTTATTGCAGTAGGACAACAAACTGGTGATGGAGGGTCCTCTCTATTTCTGAAAATCAACCTTCCTTCCAGTCTAAGGTGGCATTCCACACTGGAAGTAAACCATTCTTTACAAATTCACAATCAGAAAATCCCACTCCTATAGTCCAGAAAGAAAAGAAATCAGATCAAAGCCTGGCTGATATTCAGAAAATTGGAGCGCAGTTGTTCATCCCTATTCAGTTAAAAGAGGGGAGGGATTCTGTTCTCGCCTGAGTATGTGTGAACAACAGTAAGAGCTTCATCAGCGAGGCCATGTTCCGCAAACTCCCAAAAGATCCAGCCATTCCCACATTTAAACTGTTAGACAAATGGGAAATGGACCTGGAAATACCCAATTCCAAACATCTCCTGCCTAGCAGGTGTATGCTCAAAATTTCCATAGGTGTTAGGACACTTACCTGGCCTTCTCGTCGCGTCCGTCCCCGGACATGGCAGTTGTACCCATATTACCGGCTTGGGAAGCGTGGCTGTAGGCAGCGGGCCGGCGCTCGACACCTTCGCTTGCATGCGCGAACCTCGTGGGTAACCAGGAACGGGCAGACAAGCTTGTGTTCCAAGCCTCGTTCTGGTGCCCGCTCGGCCGCTACGCATGCGCAGCCCCGCTAGCGTTCCGAGCCTCGCTTTCGTGCCGGACGCTGTAAATAGTCCGGCCCTCTACAGATCGCGTCTTAACGCGGTTTGTTCCCCACTTACCGTCGCTTGGTGCCCTTGCATCAGGTTCCTGCTCCTTGGCTCCTGCTTCCTTGTCCGGTTCTCTGGCCTCTCGGGCTGCCTTAGCTCCTGTTGGGTCCCTTCCTTGTGGTTCCTGCCTTCCAGTTTTCCCCTCTTCTCCTGGGTTCATTTCTGTTGGGATTAGTTTCCCTTGGCTCTGTGGCCCTTAGGAGGTTGTGGGTCCCCCGTCCTGGCTTTCTCCCCTCTCCTTGGGCCTTCCTGTTCCCTGGGTTCCACTCTCTTCCTGATCTCCTTGTTTGCCTGGATGTTCCTTGCCTGTTTGGCTCTGGGTGCCAGCCCTCCTGATTATCAACTGCCTTGGAGGATCGTGTCTGGACATCTTTGAAGACCTTCTCAATCCTCCAGCTTGTGAACCTCTACCGGACCATACCAGCTCAACACCTCATCACCTCCCTGTCAGTGCTTGCACTGTCCCGGCATCACTTTAATCCGCAGGGAGGTGAGCCAGTGGCGTCGGGAGGTGATTCCAATCCATCCCTGTTCCATTAGGGTTGGGTCGGGGTCGCTTCCTAGCGTTACAATTTCTGCATTCTATTTGAAGGTCTACCAGTCTGGCGTCACCGGCGAGACCAGCAACTGAAACTTCAGGTACGCAGCGCTCCAGAGACGCGCAGCTTAACAGATTAAGACGCCTAACAACCAGTTCCGATTCTGAAATGGAGGATTCTGAGGAATTGAGGAGTGAGATCAGGGCCCTACGCGCCGAGATGACAGTATTGCATCAGGAGAATTTGGCCTTACGTCAGCTGGTAGCTCAAGGGGCTACCCCCAGTACCTCTGCAGAGTCTGTGATGGCTCAGACCAGCCCAATAAAATTTGACGGAGATCCTAGACGGGTGGCAGAATTTTGCAATCGTTGTAGAATACATTTTTTGTGCCGCCCTACGCATTTCAACCAGGATAAGGCCAAGATTGGGTACATTTTGGGAAATCTAACCGGAATTGCATTGGCATGGGCCACTCCTTTGGTAGCTGCCAAGAGTCCAGTTCTGGAGGATTTTGTGGCCTTTGAGAAGGCTTTTCTGGAGGTGTTCCAGTCTCCCAACCTCGCCGCTGCTGCGCAAAATCAGCTGATGGACCTGAAGCAAGGATCCAGTGATATAATCACCTACATCAGCCGATTTCGTCAGCTAGCCACCGATTCACAATGGCCTGAGATTACTCAGAAAGCCCTTTTTCGTAGGGGGTTGAGAGAGGAATATAAGGATGAACTTCTCCATATTCCAGAACCTGAAACCCTGCACGCATTGCAAGAACAAGTGATGCGGATCGATCACAGGTTGTCTGAGAGAAGGGGTGAGAGGCGCCGTTTGGAAAGGTCAATTCCAAGATTCGTTCCAGTGCCAGCCAAAGCATCTACCTCGTCTGAACCAACTCCTGAACCTATGCAACTGGGAGCGGTCAGAGGTCCCCTATCTGATGCCGAGAAGAAACGTAGACGTGACCTACGGTTGTGCCTGTATTGCGGGGCCTCCGGCCATTATCTCAGTACTTGTCCATTAAGACCACTTCGGAAGTCGGAAAACTGAATGACCTATCGTTTAGGGGAAAGGCGACGATGGGCCCCTCTTCTTCTACAGTCCTTCCCGATTCAGCACAGGTCCGACAACCCATGCAACCAGTCGTGCTTATGGTCTTAACACCCAAGGTCTCTTGGTCAGGAAAAGAACCCATTAAGGTACTGGGATTATTGGATTGTGGAGCCTCTGGAAATTATATGGACGCTGATTTTGCCATCAGAAATGGTATTGCCTTGATTGAAAAGAATTGTGCTTCAGTGGTGGAAGTTATTGACGGTACCCCGTTGTCTTCGGGTCCGGTCCATCAACATTGCGAGACACTGAGTTTGTGGATTGAAGAACATCACGAACAGATCTCTCTGGATGTCATCAAGACTCCCTCTTATCCGATCATTTTGGGATTGCCTTGGTTGTTACACCATAACCCCAACATCAACTGGCATACTCGGACCTTGGTTTTCAGCTCTGATCGTTGTGTGCAGGACTGTTGCCATATCGGTTCTTCTTCAACGCAATCATCGATTGCCACCCAGACTGAAGGGGTTGGTGTGCCACGCTTACTCTGTTTCTTCAGTTCCCTCTGAATATGCTGAATTTCATGAGGTTTTCTCTGAACCTAAGGACATTCCCTTACCTCCTCACAGATCTTTTGATTGTGCCATCGACCGGTTGCCCGACGCTGTGATTCCACATGGCAAGGTGTACTCCCTGACCGCTCAAGAAAAGGAGGTTTTGCAGGAGTATCTTGAAGAATGTCTTCAGAAAGGGTATGTTGCTCCTTCTAATTCACCGGCAGGATTCCCACTGTTTTTTGTAAAGAAGAAGGAGGGTACCCTGCGCCCGTGTGTTGATTATCGCCAACTAAACGACATCACTAGAAAGGATAGATACCCACTTCCCTTGATTCGATCCATTTTGGAATCTTTACGTGAGTCAAGAATATTTTCCAAGTTTGATCTCCGTGGAGCCTACCATTTGGTACGGATAAAGGCCGGAGATGAATGGAAGACGGCCTTCAAGACTCCAAGCGGGCACTATGAATACAGAGTTATGCCTTTTGGGCTATGTAATGCCCCAGCTGTCTTTCAACGTCTAATGGATCATATATTTTCTGATTTATTCGGGACCTCAGTCTGGGTTTATTTGGATGACATATTGGTGTTTTCAAGAAATCTCGAAGAGCACATAGTACATGTAAAAGAGGTACTTCGGCGGCTACATGTGAATAACCTTTACGCTAAGCTTGAAAAATGTCTTTTTCACCAAGACCACATTGAATTTCTTGGGTATGTAATCAGTGCGTCGGGTATACACATGGATCCAGCCAAGGTTCGTGCAATCCTAGAATGGAAAGTTCCCAGCGACAGAAATTCTCTTCAACGTTTTCTTGGATTCATTAATTTCTACCGGAGATTCATTCCATCTTTTTCGCAATTATCTGCACCCTTAACCTGTTTGACCAGCAGTAAGAGAATCTTTGTTTGGGGGGAATGATGCTGCCGCCTCTTTTGAGCAATTAAAAGAAGGCCTTTAGTTCCGCGCCTATTTTACATCATCCCCAAGACGACCAGCCGTTTATCGTGGAAGCCGACTCTTCGGATTTTGCTGTGGGAGCCGTTCTACTTCAGATGGATCCGAGCATTGGAATGGAGTTCCCTGTAGCCTACTACTCCAGAAAACTTACGGCTAGTGAACGGAACTATCCCATTATCGAAAAGGAACTACTGGCCATCAAGACCGCCTTTGAAGAATGGCGCCATCATCTTCTCGGAGGACGCTTTCCGGTGGAGGTACGCACTGACCATCGAAACTTGCAATTTCTACGCTCTCTGCAGTGTCGGACCTCCCGCCAAGCTCGATGGGCCTTTTTTTTTTCACAGTATGATTTCCATATCACCTATGTACCCAGTAGCAGTAATGTGAAGGCGGATGCTCTTTCCCGTTCTTTGGCTGATGATGTGCAACATGAAGGACGAGACCAGCCTGTGATTGCTCCCAAGCATTTTCTACTGGCTTTGCCATCGTTCTTGCATAGGGTGGTACAAGCTACCTTGTCGGATTCTTCTCGGGATACGTTGATGAGACGTCACCAGTTGAGGGAGAAGGACGGATTGCTTTTTTTCCAGAATATGTTATATCTACCCACGGATGAGCTTCGCAAGACAATCTTACAAAGCTTTCACAACTTCAAGATAGGGGGTCACCGTGGTATTCGGTCTACGCAAGAACTCATTTCTCGACATTTTTGGTGGCCTAAATGGACTTTGCATGTCAGACGTTATGTGGAATGCTGTCCCATCTGTGCACAGGTCAAGGTTCCACGCATGAAGTCTGTAGGTCTTTTACATCCCATGGAAACACCGCCTTTTCCTTGGCATACAATCGCCACTGATTTCATTGTCAACCTTCCACCCTCCGAAGGTCATACCTGTATCATGGTTATCGTCGACTGTTTCACCAAGATGGCCCACTTCATTCCCTTCCCAGGAATTTCCACGGCTGCTCTAGTAGCACGTGCCTTTTTGCACAATGTATTTCGTCTGCATGGATTACCTGTCAAGATAATATCTGACCGTGGTTCTCAGTTCATCTCTTCCTTTTGGGGTCAATTGTGCCAGCATTTAGGCATCCATAGGGCACTCAGTTCTGGCTATCATCCACAAACCAACGGACAGACAGAAAGGACAAACCAAACGTTAGAACAGTACCTCCGTTGTTTTGCCAATGCCTCCCAAACAAATTGGATGTCGCATCTCGATTTGGCAGAAGTTGCGTATAACAATTCAGTTCATTCTGCAACCGGACTAAGTCCCTTTTTCTGTACCTTTGGCCTTCATCCCAGATTGCTGCCTTTTACGCCAGTACAATCAAGTAATGTTCCTTCGGCGGATCGCCTTGTCACCGATATCCAGAACCTGCAGCGTCGAGCGGCTGGTACCCTGGCCAAGGCACGTGAGACCATGAAGAGACAGGCCGATAAACATCGGAGCCCTGAGCCACCATTCCAGGTGGGAGATCTTGTGTGGTTATCTTCCAGATATTTGCCTGCACGGAACGTACCCTTGAAATTAGCTCCCAAGTTTTTAGGCCCCTTTCCGATTGTCAAGAGGGTATCTTCAGTAGCTTTTGAACTTAGGTTGCCAGAATCCTGGAGGGTCCACCCTGTTTTTCATGTATCTCTTTTAAAGGCTTATCATTCAGATCCCTTCCATCGTGCCTGCCCCCGACCCGCTGCCATTGACGTTGAAGGTTTCCCTGAATTTGAGGTGCAGGAAATATGTGATTCCCGTCTCTTTAGGGGTAAATTGCAGTATTTGATTGACTGGAAGGGCTATCCTGCCTGTGATCGCACTTGGGAAACAGTTGAGAACGTTCATGCCCCCCGTTTGGTTAGGGAATTTTATGCCCGTTTTCCTTGGAAGCCGGGTTCTTCCGGTCTTTCCGGAGGGGGGTATGGTGTTAGGACACTTACCTGGCCTTCTCGTCGCGTCCGTCCCCGGACATGGCAGTTGTACCCATATTACCGGCTTGGGAAGCGTGGCTGGAGGCAGCGGGCCGGCGCTCAACACCTTTGCTTGCATGCGCGAACCTCGCGGGTAACCAGGAACGGGCAGACAAGCTTGTGTTCGAAGCCTCGTTCTGGTGCCCGCTCGGCCGCTACGCATGCGCAGCTCCGCTAGCGTTCCGAGCCTCGCTTTCGTGCCGAACGCTGTAAATAGCGTCCGGCCCTCTACAGATCGCGTCTTAACGCGGTTTGTTCCCCACTTACCGTCGCTTGGTGCCCTTGCATCAGGTTCCTGCTCCTTGGCTCCTGCTTCCTTGTCCGGTTCTCTGGCCTCTCGGGCTGCCTTAGCTCCTGTTGGGTCCCTTCCTTGTGATTCCTGCCTTCCAGTTTTCCCCTCTCCTCCTGGGTTCATTTCTGTTGGGATTAGTTTCCCTTGGCTCTGTGGCCCTTAGGAGGTTGTGGGTCCCCCCTCCTGGCTTTCTCCCCTCTCCTTGGGCCTTCCTGTTCCCTGGGTTCCACTCTCTTCCTGATCTCCTTGTTTGCCTGAATCTTCCTTGCCTGTTTGGCTCTGGGTGCCAGCCCTCCTGATTATCAACTGCCTTGGAGGATCGTGCCTGGACATCTTTGAAGACCTTCTCAATCCTCCAGCTTGTGAACCTCTACCGGACCATACCAGCTCAACACCTCATCACCTCCCTGTCAGTGCTTGCACTGTCCCGGCGTCACTTTAATCCGCAGGGAGGTAAGCCAGTGGCGTCGGGAGGTGATTCCAATCCATCCCTGTTCCATTAGGGTTGGGTCGGGGTCGCTTCCTAGCGTTACAATTTCTGCATTCTATTTGAAGGTCTACCAGTCTGGCGTCACCGGCGAGACCAGCAACTGAAACTTCAGGTACGCAGCGCTCCAGAGACGCGCAGCTTAACAATAGGCAACAAGAGCATAGTCCATAATTGTTGGGTCGTGCGAGATGTCCCTGCTGCATTTTACTTAGGTAGTGACATTCTCAATCGCTTTGCCATTAGTTTGGACCTAATAAACGTCAAAGCTTGGTCCCGATTAGCAGGTAATCCCATGGACTTTGATGACACAGAGAAGCATTTAGGTCAGCTCAATTGCTGCCTTATGCAGTTGAAATTCAGATTGGAGAGGAAGTCACCATCCCAGAACGGACCCGACAATTCTCACTGGAAGTGAAAGTTAAAAGAGGACAGCAACTGAAACCCCAACCTCCCCCGACGCCTATGCCATCTGAATGCTCATTTCCAACAGCAGGGGGTGGGGGTAAACCCAACACCATTAGTCAACATAGAATATGACACCATTCCAATAGAGGTGGAAAACAGCGACTTAAAGAGTATTACTCTAGCCACAGGCACCATTATTGGAATGGCAGTTGATGACTGACATTTTTCCATAGATTTAGGGAATGAACTGTTAGGACCAATCCCCAAGGACTGTTTTGACAGTGATAGTGACGATGACGCAACACCAGACAGGATCTTCACCCGGCATGGGGGTGGGACACTTGTTCACAAGTTCCTGGTGTACACTTCCTGCCCTTATGGTAAGGAAGATGTGACCTGCGACTTCAGGAGGGATGAGGTGATCTTTCAAGTCCGCGAGGACTGCCTTCCCCACCTGAAGCCATCAGTCCAAATCAGCACTTTGACCTGGGACTAATCCATCCAGCTGGAGGAGGCCGCTGAGATAGCAAAACCTGAAGTCTTTCCAGGCTTCAGGCAGATGGTTGAAGAGAGAGTTAACCTAGCTGATGCAGGTGAGATTCTGGAGCAAAAGCAACAATTGAAACAATCTCTTTGTGGTGGACTCATGACTGGTCGCACCAACATCCACACAACAATTATTCCCACTGACCCTGGCATGACTCCAGTGTTTGTGAAGCAATATCGCTTGCCTCTCGCATCAATGGAGTCCCTTACTGAAATAATTAAGAACCTTGAGTCCCATGGGATAATTTGTCCAGTCCACAGCACCTTCAATAATCCGGTGCTGGAGATTTTGAAGCCAAACGGCCAGTGGAGGCTCTGTGCCGACCTAAGGGAGCTCAACAAACGGGTCCATACTTCCCGATGGCCTCTTCCCCTCATTGACCAAGTGCTGGCCCAGATCCAGGGTTCAAAGGTATTCACTGCCATTGACCTGACCAATAGGTACTGGACTGTACCTGTCAGTAGGGAGGACCAATACAAGCTGACCTTTACCTTCGGGGGGCAGCAGTACACATGGACCCGGACTCCCTGCGGATACATCAACTCTGGCAATGAATTTAAAGGCATGGTCTAGTAAAAATGTTTTATTGTCCCTACGGGTCGGCCATGTTTTTTTAAGCCTAAGTGGCTCGATTTTAGAAAACTTTCCTATGGACCTTACCCGAGTTTTCCTCCATTAAACGCACGCAAAAACAGGCACCAGGGAGCTGCCATTTTGTGATAATCCTACCATTGCCCCCATTGCCCTGGCTGACCTGCTTTTGCGGCACTAAATCATATCCCCCGCCCCTGTCATCAGCAGACTCGTACCGCCCATTTCCCAACGCCAAAGCACGTCTTGTGTCAACATTCGCAGCACTTCAGCTAATGACGTGTCGCCATGGAAATGGCAGGACGCCTCTTTCCTCAATAAGTATAAACAGACCGTTTCACAACACACAGCAGCAGATTTTCGATTCCATTCCTCTCTCTGTGTTACTTACTTTTGTGACTCGTTTCTGTGCTCTGGTCAGCTACCTTCGCCGCTTGTAGCCCGTGTGAACACCTGAACCATCTCGGTAAATTATTTTACTTTGTTTACCACACAATGGCTACAATAATGCCCTACATGTACGAGCCCGAGTATACCGAGGAGGAACTACTGGAAAGGGAAGCACGCGAAAACGATGGGGATTCGGTCGGCAGTTGGCAGGAGGAATCAACAGATGAAGAGCCTGGGCCTAGTCGCATGGACGGCGTCTCCACCTGGTGCACATGCAATCAGTCCGAGCTAATGCCAACCGAGGAGGCGAACTGCTGCTGCCGAGAAAACTCGGGATGCCTGGCCTACATTTCGGAAGGCGAGCCACGACCGCAATGCATCACCGAGCTGCCAGACTTCAGGGCAGCCTGCCTCACACGGGCCGTGTTGAGGATAATGATGGTGCTTATGCACGAACTTCGCGCAACTGTTCGTCCTCGTAATCCGAGTAACGAGTAAGTATACTCTGCTTGTCATGCCACTCCTATTTCATGTTCTTCTACTATATCCAAAATTACATCTGCATATCATTGTAACACATGTAAGTCGTTCAATAGTGTGCATTGTCTAGATAGCATTTGTCCGTGCAGAATGCCATTAGTTACAAGAATTGTCATTGACAACAAACGTTTATTAAACTTATCTTGGTCATTTAAAAAAACCAGTTTGTTTCATTCCTTTTCACAGGTGGTACAGGCTGGTGGCCTATCATTCCTTTACATGGTGGCTCCACGGGAGGCTTGGACACCGCGTTCGAAGAGTGATACCCGCCTGTGCCGTTTGTGCCATTAGAGAAACGTTCCCGAGTGACAGTGGTCAGTACAGGGGATTTTCTCTCGCTGTGCTGCAACCTGACCTGTATAATCTTTAAAGTGTATTTTTGTGTCATGAAAATAAGATACAAAATAAAACACCACATATATTTTAACAACGGTTGTTTCGATTTTTTAAATGAATCAAGTGTGTCTCCATTCAAGGATGGACGTCAGACATCTGTGCTCCGAATGGGTGAAGGTCTGGTCGCTGTGAAGCAGGGTGGTCACTATCTATCTAAGCTAACATAACATATTCTCGATAATGCATGCACTAAATAACACTTGTTCAAAGTCTTTCAGTAGGTTATGTCTCTATAAAAGTCACACATATCTATACTAACAATTACCATTGGATTATACAGGCCTTGGGGTCTTGACCACTATAATACACCGGTTGAAGTGTAGGTCTGTGCTCACAAGAACCTCCGGTATGTGGCATTTGTTATTGATAAGCAACGATATACTATCAAAGGCAGTTCGCGCCAGTGGATGAGCGCTGGCATGGGGGGCTGTCAGGGGCGCGAAAGGCCAAGGTGCCAAACTGCATGTACACTTCAAAAGGTATCCCCCGCCAAGGGGCCATCGGTCACATGGCCTCCTCAGAACCTGTCTCTCCAGCCAGGCCTCCCCTTGAAGCAGGCTGCCCCCCTGCAATCCACATAAGTGTGTCTCCATTCAGCAGTCTTCCTGTGCCTTATCTGCACGCCCCAGGCCCATCCATCCCACCCCCTCTATCAAAGGCGGTTCGCACCCGGGGATGCGCGCTGTCAGGGGCGCGAAAGGCCAAGGTGCCAAACTGCATGTACACTTCAAAAGGTATCCCATGCCAAGGGGCCATCGGTCACATGGCCTCCTCAGACCCCTTGTCTCCAGCCAGGCCTCCCCTTCAAGCAGGCCGCCCCCCTAAGACCACGACATACTTAAGTCATTCATTCACAAACACACCCCTGTTTCTAATACTTTATAAACCACTTGATATGTCTCATGAGAACATCTTTGTGCTTTGCAAGTCAACTCCTGAATGTGCTACCTGGCAACCACTGAGATCTGCGCTAAACTGCTCATCGTCGTGCTATCCGTGAACTTCTGTGACCGCTTAGAGCAAACCCATCAGTGTGCTACCTGTGGCCACCCACCTATTCTCCTGCAACATACTGCTCTGCTTGCTGAATCCAACTGTTTGTTGGTCAAAGTAAGGCCATGTATCCTAGTCATATTTCACAGATTTTTAAATGTCTATCTATTTGCGAGTAGAGTACACAATAGTGCGATGTTCATTGGTCTCATTGCTATTGACTTGAGTTTCCATTGCTATGCTATCAATAGATCTATTTATTTTCATCTGTGTCTATTGTCATCGAATTGCATCCTTCGGGGGTCCAGTCTATAATGTAAGCATGTTTCCTTCTCGTGCAAGACAGAACATCCAAGGGACGAGTCACATGTTCAGATTTTAGTCACATCATTTATACATTTCTGCAACTTATGCAAATACTAAGCCGCACATAATGAACTGGTATAGTTCCTGCGACCAAAACAAACCTTGCATTGATCATTGTATGATTCATTTACTTTTGTATCAAATCTTTATTCTTGAAGATTGTATAATAATGTCGATATTTACTTTTCAGATTTATCAACAATGCCTGCCTGTTCGATTAGCGGTTGCCCTTCGAAGACCCATGCGAAATCTGAAGGCACTACAATGCATGTATTCCCGAAAACTGTTGATCGAATAAGAGAATGGGTCAGACATTGCGGATATCCACTCGATGAGCTGGAAAGTAGAGTCCAACAAGTCTTACAGGACAAGAGGGATGATCGATACCGCATCTGCAGCCGGCACGTTTCCTTGGACATGTACACAACATCTTGGGTAACAAAGAAGAATAAACGGCGAACAACACGGAAATTGCTCGAAAACGCTATTCCCACTCTATTCGTCCACATTCCGCCACCGGTGAGTCAAGTGTCCCGATTTAGCTTTATGCCTTGCGGTAGTGTGTAGGTAGCCGAATGGATTAATTGATATTGTAGGTGTTCTATCCCTTGTGATAATTTCGATATTGATATGAGTGTATAGTTTTTTAAATAATGACATTTATCAATATATTCTTTTTCGAACATTTCTAGATGTTCTTCACCAGCAGGAGGTAGGGTTACTGACAGCTCCATCGAGCGTCATCAACAGAGCTGGAATTCTTGTCGTTTGATTGTTCTACACAATGTTTCATTCGTGGTTAGCCGTTGATATGTACCTGTGCTGTCGACCCCAGGTGTGTGTTATGTTTTCACTATTGTAATCCTCACTAATGCAAGTACTATGCTTCAGGCAGTTGATGGAGCGTCAACCCCTGCACTTGATGCAGAGCCGGACATTCAAGTAATTCCAGGGGAAGTGGAAGCGGGACCATGCGTATACGAATCGACGCAACAGCTTTCGGAAGTGCGCACTACATTTGCAACATCCATAGATATTCTTCAGCAGCACGAGGTATGGATACTGACAGCTCCATCATGCGTGATCATATAACGCGATTCCATTTGCTATACTTTCTTCCCTATTAACACAAGTGCTGTGTTTCAGGGAGACGACGAAGCTTCCACTACAATCACAACATCCAATTTAGATATTTAGATTTTCCTTGATTCTTTTAGACAATGCATCATTTGTGGTTATCTCTTTATATGTACCTGTGCGTTCGACCCCAAGTGTGCGTTATGTTTCCAATATTGAAAACCATACTAATGCAAGTACTGTGTTTCAGGGAGATGCGGATGCCTCCTCTCCAATACAACCATTCATGGCAGTCCATGCAGAGCCAGAGGTATGGATACTGACAGCTCCATCGAAATAGATCATCACTGATCGAATACTTGTCGTTTGATTGTTGCACACAATGTTTAAATCGTGTTTGGCTATTGAGATGTACCCGTGTATTCGTCCTCACGTGTGTTTTATGCTAACAATATTTTGATACATAGTAATTAAAGTACTACGTTTCAGGGAGACGATGTAGCCTCATTCCGTGCTGTCTATGCGGATACAGACAATATAGTCGTTGCAGCGCAGGAGGAAGGGAGGCCATGCGGAAACGAATCGGAGCTACAGCGTGCAGATGTTGAAGGTCGACTCAAAAAAGTTGCAAAGAAAAAAAAACAAAAAAAGGTTAGTTACAAACAGTTTATAACTTTAAAAAAATGTTTGTGCTGGGGACTATTTTATGTTTTTTTCCAGTCAATTGGACTACACTTTATCTTGTGTTTAAACTGAACATCCCTTTTCCAATCTCTCCTCCAGTTACCCGTGGGTGTCAGAACTATACATACACAGACAGTGAAGCGAATGAGAGATGTTGCTTGCCAGACCATGTACACTATGGAGGAACTATTCATTGAGGCGAGGCGTGTTCAGGCTCGAGATGCTCATGTCCAATGGCCAGAACATGAATTAACTGTGTTTGGAGACTGCAGCAAAGTTGCATTGGACCATTGCTACTGTGCGACCGCACCACCACAAGAAGATGTTATTGAATGTATTGAAGATAGCTCTGAAGTAGTTGCAGATCAATTCACACAATCTACACCCGCCAAAATGTTGCCACCCAAAAACCTGTCGACATTGTTGTGTTCTCCCATCAATGTTGAAGTAATAGATGTCGAAATGACAGAATGAACCAGCCGCAGCATCCATAGACGCATCAGCACTTGATATCAGTGATATTACTTTCCAATGTGTTGAAATCTCCACAACGTCACAGGCCCAAACAACGTTGACGCAGGATGACAGTCTAATGAAAGAGCAAATACATTGTATTCGACAGTTGTTTGATGGAAATTATAAGTATGCTGAAATGTGGGCATTCAGTTAGAGGGAAAGTATGTGGGAAGCTATTGATTAATGTAACTCGTCAACTAAAAGGCAGTAACGTCAAAATAAATGCCGCCTGTCGATTAAATCATAGGTTCTCATGGTCTGCACAAACGATGCTGGGGAAAATGCCAGCAGGCAATCTACTGTGTGCAGCTGCATCACTTTTTAGTGGCTCCAGTTTTAGAAAGTTAGAGGCTTTCTTTCAGTTTGTGGGACTCCATTTCATTTCTAAATCGCTGTACTGCATATACCAACGTGATTATCTGTTTCCGGCCATTAGTGATGCTTAGAAAATTGAACAATTGTCTCTAGCAAGTACATTCGAAGGGAAACGTTTCAGGCTAGCCGGCGATGGACAGTGCGACAGCCCTGGATTTTCTGCTAAGTACTGCACCTACCACTTTCAGGACATGGATAGTAAGAAAATTGTGAGTTCGGTGGTCGTGCAGGTAATACATCGTCAGTGGCCATGGAGAAACTAGGATTTATAAAATCAGTGGAATATCTACAATCAAGGGGAATGCACATCGACCTCATAGCCACGGACAGACACGTTTCAATTGCCAAGACAATGAGAGAGCAGGTCCCACATATTAATCATCAATTTGACGTATGGCATCTTGCTAAATCAATCAGTTAGAAAATCTCGGCTGCAGGAAAAAAAAAAGGTTTTGAAAGTATTTTGCAGTGGTCCCATTCTATCAACAACCATCTTTGGTGGAGCTCAAAAACTTGCGAAGGGTCAGTGGCAATACTACTTGAAAAATGGCGGTCACTGATGCACCACTGTACCAACGTTCACCGCTGGACAGCAAATCAACATTTCCACCAATGTGAACATGGCCCTTTGTCCCCAGAGGAGGCACGGAAGAAGAAGTGGTTGATTCCATCTTCACTGACACACAAAGCCATTGAGAAGATTGTTTTCGACAAAACTCTATCAAGAGATTTGAAAGGACTAACAGAATTCTGTCACACAGGAGATTTGGAGGTGTTCCACAATATGTGCCTAAAGTACAGGCCAAAGCGCTTGCATTTTAGCTTTCGGGGCATGAAACATCGCACTCTACTAGCGGTCTTGGCCCATAACAGCAATGTCGGACGTGAACAATCTAGGACTAGGGGTAAAGTAAGGATGCCTCGCTACACTAAGGTGTTTTCAAAACGAAATAAGCAATGGGTGATCAAACCAGTCTATGATGAAATGCAGTTCGACTTTGTGAAAGGCCTTATTGTTGCTGTGTTAGAGAAGCACAGATATGGAATTTTGGACGTTTCTGTGCAGAGCAGTGATCCATTGCCACCGAACATTGCGACTGTGCCATGCCCACCCGAAGCACAGCTGGTTGTGAAGTACAAATCCCGGTTTAAATAATTGCAATACGATTGTCTTTTTGTAAATAAATGTTATTGTACAGTGTACCTGTAACCCTAACCCCTACCTTCACCATCATGGGTGGCGAACAAGCTGGGTGTCATCTTTGAATTCTCTATATTCACCTCATATATGTGTATGTATATATTTTTCTCTTGTCTCATCTCATGTAAATGCTGCGCTCTGTTGTGCACTGTTAACGGAGGGGAGGCTTGCGTATTGCAAATAATAAAACAAACAAACAATAAATCTCACTTTTAACTCAACTCCTGTGGTACTTTATACTTTCCCTGACCTTCCGCCAAATATTAAATGTCTCAATTTGGGCTGCAAAGCTCGCAGACAACGGGGACAAAATTGGGGCACTTAGAACACGCCAAGCGGGCTGTGACATTTGGGAGAGAAGCCAGTTCGCATTTGCGCATTGAGGCGCACTACATAGAGGGATTCTAAACTTCAAGTTCTCACAGATGCCTATACTACGTGATGTTGCAAATAAAGAATGCGAAGGACAGCGGCTTTGATTTTCAGCTCGCGCCCAGATGAGGCCCACAAGTCGCACTGGAAGTATAAGGGTCTATTGTTTTTTTACCTTGAGACAGGGACCATGCCGAAAGAACTACATTTGAAGGGGGTGCGCAATAACGTAAGAGACGATAAGGCAGAAAATTCAGAAACTAGACCGAGTTTCATTTTAGTTCAGTATACGAAAAATCGTTGTCAAGAGCATGGTCCGTTTTACAGACTGCATTATGAAGAGACACAATGGAAATTTCAAATATAATGTAAGTAAATCTTTACACGCTTTTATACCAGAATGAAGATTTAATGAATGGATGCATGAATAAATGAATGAATGAAGAGCTAGGAAAAGCAAGGAGTACGTGTTCGTAGTGGGCACATGGGCATGCAGGTCCACTGGTCTCACCGATCTCGGTCCTTGGCCCAGCCACTTTTGCCTGCACTGCCTACCTGCACTACGGGACTGTCTCTGTATCCTTCAGCCCCTTCTCCCGGTATTTACCTTGCACTTGCCACCAGCTGGCCCTATTATTTAATTTGTATTCAACTAACCATGTACAGCACTTTTACCCCCCCCCTTCCCCATGCGCGATCAGAAAGACACCTGGCCTAGTAGGATCGCTGTCTGTCTGCCCTTGTTCCCCACCTGCCTCGTCGCGCCTTGAAACACTTGAGTATAGGCGCGTTACAAATGCCATATCATATATCATATCATTCCTCACGCATGTAGACTAACTGTCGTTTATCATTGTGTGTTGGCCTCGATTTATTTCGTTACTTTTCGCATTGATTTCAGAGCCGAACATACTCCATTGAACTATCCTTGCAAGCAAATAGTTTATGATCGGCTGTAATAAATAAAATGAGTAATATTAATGAAGATCGGCTGGCGAGACTAATTATAATTTTTTTGTTTTCATAACAGGTATTTGCTCCCCTTCTGTTACTGCCATCGGTTTGAGACACCAGCAGATGGCTTTTACAGTAGACACCTGCAGCTTCGTGTGAACAACTGGAGCACACTGACAATTTTATGGGACGATCGCCAAGGGCCCACATGCCCTTACGCTGTACTAGTGGCTAGAAGCAACATATCAACCTTTACAATGGACTAGTGCCTAGTTGATGGAACAGCCTTGCGGTTCACTGTGCTTCCAAAGTGCTTCTTTTAACGAAAAGCAACACCCTGTGTACCATGGCGGATACAGATAAAAGAAAATAAATGGCTTTTGGAGTTCATATGGCAATTGCTGAATATTCTCTAAACATTTAATGTCAAATAAATGTACTTTACCAAATTTACCGTGTTCCTGTTGATTTTAAAGTACAGTTTCATATTCCGAATTGTGGCGCGCTGTGTTGTGAGAAGGTCTGTGTTGGTTTCCAGGTTCTGTGTGGAGTCGCGTAGAAGACGACTGGGCACGTTTGCCTACGCAGCACAGTAACGTCACGGAGAGAGGCGGGGAATATGAATGTTTGGATAATGTCAGGCCCAGGGGCGGGGGAATTGATTTAGTGCCGCAGAAGCAGGTCAGCCAGGGCGATGAGGCAAGTGATATGATTATCACAAAATGGCGGCTCCCTGGTGCCTGTTTTCGCGTGCGTTTAATGGACGAAAACTCGGGTAAGGTCCATAGGAAAGTTTTCTAAAATCGAGCCACTTAGGCTTAAAAAAACATGGCCGACCCGTAGGGACAATAAACATTTTTACTAGACCATGCCTTTAACATTTTTCTACACAAGGCCAAAGAAAGTGGAAACACTCCAGAAATTAAAAGACCCCACAACTCTGCGGGCACTCAGGAGCCTCCTTGGACTAACTAATTACAGTAGAAAGTTCATTGAGACTACGCAGAGATCACAAGACCCCTGATCCATCTTTTGAAGGGGTGGGTCAAGTGGGAGTGTGGGAGTGGGGTCCAGAACAAGCCGAGGCAGTAAGACAACTCAAAAGAAGCCTCTCACAAGCGCCTTGCCTAGTTTACCCTGTCAAAAACAAGGAGTTCTTCTTGGAGACAGGGTTCTCAAATACATGCTTGACTGCAGTATTATATCAAAAGCATGACAAGGTCAATAAAGTAATCTCCTATGTGAGTAAAACTTTATCCTCTGTGGAGGAAAAATTCAACGATTGTGAGAAGGAACTCCTGGCAATGGTGTGGGGATTGAAGAATTGCCGCCCGTTTATCCAGGGGGAACACATCATAGTGGAGACTTCACACCAGCCTCTGCAAGATCTTCAAAGTGACAGAATCCGGCCCGGAAATGTGACTAATTCCCGAATTACTTCCTGGATTCTGTCAATGCAAGGCTTTCCTGTGGAGGTCAGATATGGCTAAAACAAGAAGAGTTCCCTCACGCAACGTCTGGCTGACTTGCATGATTGTGCCAGAGAAAACTGTCTCGAGGACGAAAGTCTTAAAATCAAGGACAACAAGGAGGGATACCTTAATTCCCCATACAAAATCTATGAAGAAGACCAGTGTGAGGGAATGCCCACTGTCTATGTGGATGGATGTTCCTACCATGTTGACAACAACGGGGAAAAAGAACTTGTGGCCGGCGTAGGGAATGCATGGGTGAATGATGCCCCTGAACCCTCTGCTGGGTACAAAATCAGTCCTCGAAGTAGTCAAGTGGCAGGGGTGATGGCTGTGCATCAAGCCATCTTCACTGCTGTCCAGCACCTGGTTAATTGGAAACCCAGAGGCATGCTATGTGCTAATAACAAACCATTGAAACATGGAAAATTAATTCAAAATATTGATGATCTGGTCACTTCGAATGGGATGACCATCTACTGGAAAAAGATCAAGGGTCATTCTAAAGTAGAGGGACCAGAAAAAACTGAAAATGTCCTAGCTGATCAGCTGGCCAAATCCGGAGCCATCCAAGGGGATCTACTTGAGATCGAATCCCTGTTGGGGGAAATCCAGGTCACTGCTATCACTAGGTCCCAGACAAATGCTCACAATGAACTCTCAACTGCACAATGGAGTAAGGAGACCCCAGATGCTGATTTGATTACGGCTCAAAAAGGGGATCCGATAATTTGTAAGTTTTTATCAACACATTGAGGACCCTGAGAACTTTCCCCTGACGGATACCGATTACACAGGGAAAGAGGACCTCAGAGTGTTGATGAAATGTCCAAAAATGTTCCGAATCCAAGACGGTTTGTTGGTAAGGAGATCCATAGCTGGCCATGACTAGTGGGTGGTCCCCACCTCATTCTGAAGCCTGATGCCAAGTCAAGCCCATGATGCGGCCACGGTCGGTCATCTGGGGTTTCATACGACACTAGAAATCTTGCGAGAGGTTGCATACTGGCCACACATGGGGAAGGACCTCGACCAATACTTGAAGGGGTGTCGTGTGTGTGCAATCTCAGCCAACATCACTCACACACCGTGCGCCTCTCCAAAAGAGGGGGATGACACTGCCTTGGTCAGATTTACAAGTCGATTTTATCGGGCCCGTGATTCGCTCCTCTAGGGGGAACAAGTACATGTTGACCGTGCTAAATTGGTGCAATGTCTCCCGGCCCCAAACTGCAAGGCAGAAACAGCAGCTGCCCTGATGATCAACCACATCTTCTCGCATTTTGGACTACCCCAAAGGATAGAGTCAGACCGAGGTAGTCACTTCACTAGCGAAGTGATGACAAAAATGTGGGAGATACTTGGGGTCAAAAGGAAACTACACATTACCTACCGGCAGCCTCTAGTGGTGGACTTGAGAGTTACAACAAGACATTGTGAGCATATTAAAAAAGTTTATGGCAGAGTCTGGCCCAAGTTGGGACATTCAATTACCTCTTGTCCTGATGGCCATCAGATCTACCCCTTCTTCTGCAACAAAAATGTCACCGTTTGAGCGGATGACTGGACGAAGGATGGTGCTTACCAAGCATCTGCTCTACAGAACCTAAGATAAATGCCTCCACAACTCATGAGTATGTTGAGAATCTGAGAAAACACCTTCAACATGCTTTTGCCTATGCTCAGCGGAATCTAGAAAGATCTGCAGACAGTATGAAGACCCACTATGACCTTAAGACAACTAGAAAAGAATACCAAGTAGGAGACCTACTTGTACAATTTCCAAAGGAACCAGGCCAAGGAGCGTAAATATCTTCCTAGCTGGCGGGGTCCTTTTGAAATTGTAGACAGAATATCACCAGTCGCCTACAAAACCCGTATCCCCAAAGGCAGTTTGGCAGAGTGGGAAGATAAGTGGGTCCACATCAAGCAGCTGAAGTGTTGCCATCCTAGGCATACTCTACTCTGCGGCAACTAGAGGCACCATCTGGAAACCCACAGGGGGACATCCCGGATCCCTAGAAGATTACAACTATTAAAAACCATTCCACCTGTTAAAGTCAGTAGTAATGACAGGCGGGAAAGATTGTCAATTATATGTCAATTGTATGCATCTGCCCCACTACATGAATAGTGGTGGGAAAATGTCCACAAACATGCTCAGTTTTGTCTTATAGCACTGAAACCAAGGATTCCAAGTACCAAGGAGGACCACTCAGGGACCGGAAGGAAAGACCCAAGGGGCCCGGAGGATCGCTCCATACTCCCACCCGGAACCGGCGAGGAGAACCTATCGATCCAGCACTGATGGGAGAAGCAAACACATTTTTCCACTTGGACCAAAAAGAAAGATTGACATCCCAATCTCCCGACTTCCCCTTGACGGGCAGTCAAATTCAAGTCGTGAAGGGGGGGGCTTTGTGGGATGTATTAACCCACTTATGCTCTGCCCTGCGGCATCACTGTGTGCTGATGGTGCCAGAATTATCAAAATGGCTGCAAAACCCCTATGCCCACCAAAACCTATGGAAATCACGCTTTGCAACACGAAAAGATGGCTGCCAAATCTACCATGCATGTTGTCAGTGGTGGAACAGAGCACACTCCTGAAACATGTCACTGGGCGGCTCAACAAGTAAAAATGGAGACTGCATGAAAAGCAGTGTTTTGCTGAAAGGAATCCAGAATCTTGTTTTCAAATCCTTTTTCTTGGTTGCTGAAACTGCAGAATGCCGGTTCAAAACACCATAAAACATCCAATATTCTTGCTGGGTGTTACTAGTCACTTCATTCAAGAAATCTTTATGCACATACAATGTCATGAAAAGCGGAATCTGTCATCAAAAACATTCAGTGTCACAACCGCAGGTTCCTGGCACTTGTGCAGGAGGTGGAAACATGGCTGCCACCTGACCGTGCCGCCACGTTGTATACCCAGACGTCGTTAGCGGTCTAGTCTTTTCAAACATGGCCGCCGCCGAGTGTATTTACTAGCTTACGCTCAGCGGCTCGGCGCGTTGCAACTCTCGGATTTCTCCTTTGTTGCTTGCGCTACTGTTTACTTCGCTTGGCGGTGATCCGCCTCTGTCCTTATTTTTTCCTCTCCGTTGTTCCTCTCTTCTCTCCTGGTCCTCTCTCCGCCTCGCACCCCCCCTGTTCCCGGGTGCGAGGTGCTTCCCATTTTATTTCTCCTCCCTTCCTCCTTTTAGCCTTTTCCTTGCCTATTCGTTGTTCTCTCCCGGATTTCCATCCATTGGCTCCCCCTCTGTTCCAGCATTCTCTCATTCCCCGTTCTTTGTGCTTTGCCTTCACTTACCTGCCCTGCATCGTCATTTCATACGAGTCTGGCTTGAAACTTCACCTCATATATTCCGGTCCAGCGGGGACTCTGCACTCCAAAGGGGTTTTTGTGCCGCAAGGCTTTTCCCCTTGCTTCGCGTGTCTGTCCCGGGGGGGAGTCACTGTTGATTCCTACCCAGAGTCACGGTGGCTTCCTTCCGAGGCCGGCCCTATCTACTCAAGAAGAAGAAAGCCCACGTTCGTCGCTCACATGGAAAGAAGTTGGACTTCTCTTCAACGTCAGGTGAGGAGGAAGGGGAACTTGGAGACTCTCAGAGCTTGAGTGGGGAAGAAGATATTGCAGATAAGTCTGTTGATATACCCACAGAGCCTGGTACCCCTGATCGCTTGCAACGTCAAAATACGGACATGGCAACTCCTCAGCAACTTCAGGAACTCGTTGCGGCAGTTCAAAACCTAAATTTGGAAGTGCAAGCCCTTAAGACAGCCAATACCGCTCTCCAACAGAGAGTAACCGCCAGAGAACAGCAAACCACCGATCTTCCCCCTCTGCCTTTGGTATCAGGCAAATTTGATGGTTCTGAAAAGAAAGTTAAAGAATTCCTGGAAGCTTGCAATATACATTTTGCTTTCAGGCAGAATGCCTTTTCCACCGACCATGCCAAAGTGGGATTCATGATCACACACATGACAGGCAATGCCTTAGCGTGGGCTACTCTGTTGGTGTCCCAGTCCGACCCAGTGCTACAGAACTTTGTTGCATTCAAGGATTTACTTAAGCAGACTTTCCTTCGTACTGAAAGCGCTCACCTAGCTAGTGAAGACTTGCTGGATGTGCGTCAAGGGAGCTCAGACCTGCTCTCCTATATATCCTCCTTCAAGAGGTTAGCGGCAGAAGCCGGCTGGCAAGAAGAGGCCCAATGCACCATCTTTAGGAGGGGTTTGCGAGAAGAGCTAAAGGACGAGCTTGCCAGGATTCCTCGCCCAGACTCTTTCTCCGACCTTATAAAGGCTGTTGTAAGGATTGATTTCCGATTGACTGAACGGAAGAATGAAAAGAGAAAGACTCACAGCTCAGAGCCTCACCCTTCGACCTCCTCACCTGCTACTCGTCCACCTACCCGGGAAGAACCTATGCAAATAGGAACCACTAGAGGCCCCTTGACGGCTGAAGAAAAGAAGAGGAGACGGGAGGGCAGCCTTTGCCTGTACTGTGGCTCCGCTAAACACCTATTGAGGGACTGTTCGGACGTACCCCCCAGACGACTGGCAAACGAACGCCCTCGGTAGTTGGTAGGACAGACTATCGAGGGGCTTTTCCCAGTTCCTACACCACTCTCTCTGTTACTTCAGCCAAGCCCTCTGATGATCAACGCTTGATGGTGGTATCAGTCCTACTTCAGTTCAGAGGAAAGGAAATGGAAACACAAACCCTACTGGATTGTGGAGCGGCGGGAAATTTCCTGGACACCTTATGGGCTGACAAAGTGCGTCTCCTTAGGATTGCCGAGAAGGAAGACCAG
Organism: Ambystoma mexicanum; assembly: GCF_040938575.1. Taxonomy (NCBI): domain Eukaryota; kingdom Metazoa; phylum Chordata; class Amphibia; order Caudata; family Ambystomatidae; genus Ambystoma; species Ambystoma mexicanum. The sequence continues at coordinate 131,369,381 of NC_090931.1, forward strand.
AAGGTAGAGGGAGTTGATGGAACCCCTCTATGCTCCGGTCTCATCACCCATACCATAGAGGAGGTACTAGTTTCCATTCAACAGCATTCAGAGGTACTAAGTTTCGATATCATCCGCGCAGCCCATTTCCCAGTTATACTGGGGATTGGTTGGCTCCGAAGACACAACCCAACTATAGATTGGACGAAGAATCTTCTGGGTTTCCATTCTGCATACTGTCGGGATAAGTGCCTTCCAGGACCTTTGTTCGAAAGTGTCAAGACGGTATGTGCCACTAAAAGGAGTTCAATCCATTGTATCCCAGGCTGCTTTAAGGAGTTTTCTGCGGTCTTCCAAGAACAACAACCCATAGAACTCCCTCAGCACAGACCGGAGGACTGTAGAATAGACCTTATTCCCCAGGCCTTGGTTCCTTTTTGCAGGATGTATCCCCTTTCAATGTCTGAAAAGGAAGTTCTCAGACGCTATTTGGATGACAATCTAGCAAATGGATTGATCCGACCTTCCAGATCACTGGCAGGAGCCCCTTTGTTTTTTATCCCCAAGAGGGACTCTAAGGAATTGAGGCCCTGTATCGATTACAGAGGCCTAAATCAACTTACCGTCAAGGACCGGTATCCCATGCCCATCATTTCTGAGATATTGGAAGCTGTTCAGGGCTCGGTGATCTTCTCCAAACTCGACCTACGGAATGCCTATCATCTACTCCGAATCAGGACCGGTGACTAATGGAAGACTGCTTTCCGCACTCCCTACGGGTTATTCGAATATCAAGTAATGCCGTTCGGACTGGTAAATGCTCCTTCGATCTTTCAAAGGTTCATGGACCGCATATTCTCAGATCTGTTGGGACAGAACACCATAGTCTATCTAGACGATATCTTGGTTTACTCCCGTCAGGCAGAAGAGCATACCCCCCCCCCATGTGAAAGAAGTACTACGTAGACTTCAGCAACATCACCTACTGGTCAAACCTGGGAAATGTGCTTTCGCCCGATCCTCCATATCCTACCTGTGGTTTATTCTGTCTAAGAAGGGAATCACCATGGATCCTAAGAAGGTCGAAGCCATTCTAGCCTGGCCTTCCCCTTCATCAGTCAAGGAGATTCAAAGGTTTCTTGGTCTGGCAAATTTTTACCGGAAGTTTATACCTGAATTTTCCAGACTCACTCTTCCGATCACCTCCTTGCTGAAGAAATACTCCACGCCTTTCCATTGGTCTAAGGAAGCTGAGGAAAGTTTTGTCTGCCTGAAGAACAGGTTCTGTACCGCTCCCATTCTAAGACAGCCTGACCAACTGCTACCTTTTGTTTTGGAGACTGACGCCTCCGCTGGTGCAGTAGGTGCCGTTCTCCTGCAATCCAATCAGGGCCAAGAACATCCCATTGCCTATTTTTCAAAGACTTTGAACCCTAGCCAGCAAAACTTCTCCGTCATCGAGAGAGAACTCTTGGCTATGAAATTGGGTTGTCTGGAATGGCAGCATTTGCTCCAAGGAAGCTTACATCCCTTCTTGATACGCACAGATCACAAGAATCTACAGATCCTACAACAACAAGAATGTTACAATACCAGGCAAGCTCGATGGGCGCATTTCTTTGCCCAATTCCATTTTCTCATCACATATATTCCCGGTACCCAAAATCAGGTTGCTGATGCCTTATCCCGAAGGGAAGAAAACTCTCCGAGCTACCGGAAAGAGCTGATGTTCCCCCATACCAAGATTATATCTGTGGTATCATCATTCTTGGAAAACATTAGGGCCGAGTCTCGTTTCCCAGAAGGGCCACTTTTACACTTGGGTAAAGTCCCGGTGGATATGCGAGACTGTCTGTACTTCACTCAAGGGAGATTAATTCTTCCGTCACACGGTGGTGCCATGACTCAAAGGTTGCAGGCCATCGAGGCTTACGGGGCACTTTTGAATTGCTCCAAAGGTCTTTCTATTTGCCCAATATGAGAGCTGATACTCAGACATACATCCGGACCTGTCTAGCCTGTATGCAGAATAAATAGTCCACTCAAAAACCATTGGGCCTGCTACAACAAGACCAGATCCCTCAAGGTCCTTGTAAACACATTTCCACAGATTTCATTGTTGACCTACCGGTTTCCCAGGGCTGTACCTGTATCATGGTTACAGTGGACTCTTTCTCCAAATTGGCACACTTTTCCCCCCCTACCTGGGATACCCTCGGCCTCAATCATGGCAGAAATCTTCCTGAAGGACATTTAGGTTGCATGGTCTTCCCAAAAAGATCATGTCGGACCGTGGCAGCCAATATACCTCTAAATTCCGGGCTACTTTGTGCAAACTGCTGGGGATTGAGAGGGCCCCATCTTCCGGGTTTCACCCGCAAACAAATGGACAGACTGAAAGATTAAATGGTACCCTCGAGCAGTATTTAAGGTGTTTCATCAACCAACTACAAGACAACTGGGTTTCCCTTCTACCCACTGCTGAGTTCACATATAACAATTCTGTACATGGTGCACTTGGTATCAGCCCTTTCTATTGTACTTCTGGTTTCCACCCTCAATCCATAGTAGCCGCTTTTTGGACTGAGACCCTCATACCTTCCATAGAAACCTCCCTGGCGGAATTAAAGGAAGCTCATAATACAGCCAAACAGAGTCTTCTAAGGGCCAACATTCGTAACAAGCAACAAGCTGATAAACATCGGAGACCAGTACCAGCTTGGGAAAAGGGTACCAAGGTTATGCTGTCTACCAGGTTCTTGCCCCGCTGGGTCCGCCCTTCCAAATGATCTCCTCGGTACATAGGTCCCTTTGAGGTACTGTCAAAAATCAACCCAGTTGCCTATCGTCTCAGGTTACCAAAGAACCTTAGTCGCATACATCCGACATTTAATTCCTCTCAATTGCGTCCTTTTGTACCCGACAACAGAAAGCGAAGTACCTCCAAACTACACACTTTACCAGCTCCGGTCTCTGAAGAATACGAAGTCTCCCACATCCGAGATTCTAGGTATCACAGAGGTCGTCTTGAATATCTGATCCACTGGAAAGGATATCCCTCATCCGAAGATACTTGGGAACCCCAGACCCATGCACATGCATCCCGTTTGTTGAGACAGTTTCACAGGCTACATCCCAGTAAGCCGGGAGGGAGCAGCCTTGGAAGGGGGCATACTGTCACAACCGCGGGTTCCTGGCGCTTGTGGAAGAGGTGGAAACATGGCTGCCACCTGACCGTGCTACCACGTTGTATACCCAGACGTTGTTAGCGGTCTAGTCTTGTCAAACATGGCCGCCGCCAAGTGTATTTACTAGCTTACGCTCGGCGCGTTGCAACTCTCAGATTGTTCCTTTGTTGCTTGCTCTACTGTTTACTTCGCTTGGCGGTGATCCGCCTCTGTCCTTATTTTTTCTCCTCTCCGTTGTTCCTCTCTTCTCTCCTGGTCCTCTTTCCGCGTCACCCCCCCCTGTTCCCGGGTGCTTCCCGTTTTATTTCTCCTCCCTTCCTCCTTTTAGCCTTTTCCTTGCCTATTCTTTGTTCTCTCCCGGATTTCCATCCATTGGCTCCCCTCTGTTCCAGCATTCTCTCCTTGCCCGTTCTTTTGTGCTTCGCCTTCACTTACCTGCCCTGGATCGTCATTTCATACGAGTCTGGCTTGAAACTTCACCTCATATATTCCAGTCCAGCGGGGATTCTGTACTCCAAAGGGGTTTTTGTGCTGCAAGGCTTTTCCCCTTGCTTTGCGTGGCTGTCGCGGGGGGGAGACACCGTTGATTCCTACCCAGAGTCACGGTGGCTTCCTTCCGAGGCCGGCCCTATCTACTCAAGAAGAAGAAAGCCCACGTTCGTCGCTCACACAGAAAGAAGTTGGACTTCTCTTCAACGTCAGGTGAGGAGGAAGGGGAACTTGGACTCTCAGAGCTTGAGTGGGGAAGACGATATTGCAGATAAGTCTGTTGATATACCCACACAGCCTGGTACCCCTGATACACAGCAAGAATGTGCCTGCCTGTGAAATCTGTCAAAATATGGGCGCAGTACCAGCGGCCGCCTGTATGACAACTGTCAGGATATAAACGTGTACAATTGTAATATAATGTCTGAAATTTAAGTAACCCGTCATTGAGAGTAACCTAGGTTGTCAATATTTAAATCTCATGGTTTAGAAGCTGGAATAGGTGTTCTAGCTGCTTGTTTGAAAATTGCAAGTTTGTTTTAAACTAAGAAAATAATGTAACAAAGGGACATTTAAATTTAAGCCTGACTCAAAGCCAAACCAGTATAACAACCATTTCCCACAAAGGCTAGGCCTCTCTCTCCCTTGTGCAGGAACTCACACCCATGTGATGATTAAGAGGTGGCAGGAGATTTTGGGCTGCTGTGGGAAGGGGACAATGGAATTCCTCCATCTCAAGGCGATGCTAATTAGGAAGGATCGTAAATGGCCTCTGCCAGAAGGAAATGGGAGGAGATTGCTCTTGAGATGCAAGAAGAGGAAGGAGGCGGGGACAGACAACCATTTGTTGATTCACAAGGACAAAAAGCAAATTTTTTAAAAGATTGATAATTTACTGTGTAAGATTGTGACAAATATGTAAACCCCAGAATTGTGAATTAATTTTGGCTGCACATTTTAAGAGATGCCAGAACTCTGTGCTATGTTCTGGGAAGTCACAGTGGAAATTATGGTTTTATACCAAATGTATTTATGTCAAAAGCATGAAACTTCACACGCTTATGCCCAGATGCAATGCGCACATTTGTGGAAATTTGCTCCGAAATTGGACCGTGTGTTCCGGACAAAAAGGGCGAATTTCTGTCAAAAGCAGACCCAAGATCCTACAGCGACGGGGCTTGGAAGAGGATCTGCTCCACAAAATATGTTATTGTGAGAAAGATTGCACACTTGTAAATATTGTACAAAAAGTAGATTTTACATTCAAAAGTCAAGGGGAGGATTCTCTGACTCATAAACCCACATCATCATGGTGACACCCTGTTTTCTGCTCCAATCAACAGAGAGAGGAGACTCTAGCCAATAGCCTGAAAAGGGGGCACGCTTAGGATAATCCTGCATACACACCCCCTTATCATATGCATAAATAGAGAAAGCTGAGGACTTAGAAAGACAGACAGATTCACCCACTAACCGAATGCTGGCGGAGCACCCTGTTCGAGAACTTGACATTTCCTTGCTCCTGACTCCAGAAACCTGGCGAGCAGAAAGGCCCATTCCATTAGTTGAACCATTTTCAACTAGGCCTTGAAATTCCAGAAATCAGAATTCACCCCCCAGAAACCTAAGGGGAACAAAAGAAACAGCCGGGCTGTGCTGTAACTGCTTTCCTGCTAAAAGAATTATTACCAGAATCAAAAGACCCAATCCAGTTGTGCCATGCTGTGCTCTGACCAGAGAGCCATTGCAACCCAGTCCAGTCGTGCTGTGCAGACCAGTGCGCCTTGCTGTCCAGTCCGGTGTGCCCAGCAGAATTTCTGAGCAGAATCCCTGATCTTGACAGCCTAGAATTCCTGACGGTTCTGTTCAAACATATATAGGGAGTATCCATAGAATAGGACTGTGTCACTAGCATATGTACTATCCCTAGTCTATCTCTATTCACATCCATCCTATATTGTCCTCTGAACCTGATCCGGTTAGGAATACTTTTGTATTGTCAGAACTTTCTTGCGTTAAGTCTCTCATTTGTATTTAATTTCATAAATCATTAGGGTTGTGAACAAATAATTTGAATCCCAGAAAAAATTGATTATCCACCACATCAAGGGTCCCTGGCCAGGATTGATGGAGATTCATGTGTGGCATTCTCTTTTTCTCTAGTCATAATCTAGTGTAAAGAAATTCCATGTGTCTTGTTAAAGTGCATTACTGTTTCCCATTTTTGTGCATATTTGGAAAAAACGACCTCCACTAAAAACGTCCATAACTTTCTCAATTATCATGCTAGCAACGAAATTTCAACTTCTGCTTGTAGCTCACATCCACGGCTTTCCATAGAACCAAACTGCATCTCGAATCCATATAGTTTTCCCGCACAGAAAAGTTTGCCGCAAATTTTGTTTTAGGACATTTCTATAACGTGTAAAACAGCTTTTGATTGCACCCAACCTCAATTTTAAGTTTTCACATTGCCTATTAGTGTCAAATCATTGCTAGTGTTTGTCCGTAACTATATAAAGCGGCTCCCATTAGAATTTAGACAATTTCAGTCATTTAGCCCATATTTACTTTTTTATCCAATCCCTTCTCAGATAACTTTAAAACCATTTGACAGTTTGCCAATCAATTCCGTTTCTCTCTTGTGCTTGCTGGGGGGGGAATTGTGATTGACATTTTGTTTGAATTCTGCATTACTGAATACCTGCTCTCTCTCCTATCTCTTTATATTGTATATTGGGGGGTTTAGGGGTGTGCAGGGGGAAATAGTAACCACATTTCTATTTGATTTGAACACACAACCACAAAAGTATTATTTCTGTGCTGCATTGTTTTGCTCATTGCTACTCCGGGGGGCGGAGGGGGAGGTTCCAGGAGAAGGGCGTGATATAAGTGGTACATCGTTCAGAATAAAAGAACTTTTAGACACAAAATAAATAAGGATTTGAGTTGTGCATTACACGCTAGGCGTGGACTTTGGTGCCGGATTGAAATCACTTACACACCCACCACTGCACTTGCGCAATCTGAATGACACCTGGCCTAGTAGGATCGTTGTCTCTGTCTTCCCTCTGCCCCCCCCCCCTTTGCCGCGTCGCACCTTGAAACACTTCTGTAAAGGAGCATTATAAATGCCATATTATATCATCAAACACCAACATCCCTTGGTCCTTTTAATTTTCTGGAATGTATTAATCCTGTACCACGTCACTGGACATTCCAACACCTTGAAAGCTTATTTTGTATTCCATGTGCCTTTGTGAAAACCCGTAACATCTGGCAGTCATCCTATTAGGTCACAAAGAAGTGTGGGAGCCCCCCTACTGAGAACAGACATGAGTCAAATACCCTATTCGATGGAATTTTTTCCACTCAGGAGGGTCGAAAACCACGTTTGAGCTCACTGCACCCTTCACAGAGGCGAACTATCCATTTGCATATCAGTCTTTGTCCTGCCCAAGGGCAGTTCAGCACAGAAATGCTATGGCAATTCCCTTCTGAACAAGAGTACCACCAGCAAACCCATACACGTGTTTCGGCCTGGTCGGGCCTCATCAGCGAGGCGAAGCTGAGCCTCTCCAACACACAGTGAGCAAGTGCCCCACGTCTGAATTACCCTGGGTGACTTAGGGTGAAACCCCAAGTTTTACAAAGTTGCAATGGAGCGTGGGAGCCCCGCTACTGAGATCGAACATGGAAGCACTCCCACACTCCTTTGTAACAACCTATTAGGTTACCTGCTAGTACAGTGATGGTGGAAGATTCAGGTTTGAAGTTCAGAAATTCGTACTTTCTAAATAACATAATGAACCCTGGTTAAGGTTAATCGATTGGATGAGGACTGGTCTAGAGCGATGAACATGGCAGTTTACTGACTGGATACATGCAGTAAGATCATTGACCATTTAGCCTGTGTTTTAAAGGCTATACATGTCATAGGGTTGGTAAACTAAACTTTTTTTTTTTTTTTTTTTTTTTAAAGGAAGAATTATTTAGCCTCCTGTCTATGGAGATCCAAAGCGAAGCAGCGGGTGGTGGCTGACGGATATAGGATCAGGGGAAGACCAACCTGTCACTTTCCTACGAGAACCATTGAATCTTGTGTCCGCAAGGTGAACACTTGTCTGAGAAGCTATAGTTATTCATAGAGAAACTTTGAGACAAGGTCGTACCCACTTCTGCGCAAAAAGCCCATGGCCCTGTGCCTGTACCAAAAGCAGAGGAAGAAACCCAAACGTTTGAGCCTCAGATTAACAAGCAAGCCCTGTTGGAGAGATGAAGCAGGGGTATGGTCAGGGTGGGGAACAAGGGTGCTGCATCTAATGGCACAGGCAAACTTATGTCCAAACTTCTGACCACAGGTAATGAGATCAGTGAATTCAGCACCGAACATACAGTCACCTGGGATCTTTAACTCATTGCATTGAGCAGAACTGAAGTGCTTCAGACTCGTTTCATACACCTCGGAGCTAGAAGATTCACTTATTGCCCCTCCACACCCTTAACCTTGCATCACGTTATGCTCTTTGTGCTGGGACCTCTCCCTTGTGTCTCGTGTCTTCTGGAAATTGTGGCAGGGATGGCGAATGGTGAGGAACTACTGTCAGTCTGATTGAAATCCAGGAGAATCTCTGCAGCTGCTTCAGCACTGGGCCTAGAATTAGGTTTAGTAGGGTCTATGCGTGACTTATCCCCACGCACACTGGACACCTCGGATCAAACACTTACTGCTAGGTTTCAGAAGCAGCTCGTGACAGCCATCTTAAGCCTTGGCAGCATCACAGAGAGCACTTTAAAGTGGAGCCTGGTATTCGATATTGCATGCGCACCGTAAAGGTCCCTGGTCCAAGTAGGGCCCTGAATCAAAGCGGTATCGGATGGACCTTTCCTTAGAGATCCCTTCCCCAGTTGAATGGCTGGTTTTACTAAGAACAAGACGCTCTGTTCTGGCAGAAATGAAAGGCTGCTCAAGAAAGGCTTGGGGAGCCTTTTCTGTTTACAAGAAAAGAATTGAAGAGTATGCCGTCAAATGAAGAAAAAGAAAAAAAGGTGGGCTACTGGGAATTCCCATTCCTAAACGAGGCAGTGCGCGAGGGAACAGTGACATCAGCAATGGCCTAAGGCGGGTGCAGGGGTGGGTCCCATATGTGCGTTAGAAGCTGAAAAGGTTGAACAAGGATTAATCATGAATGGTCCATGGAACGTTCAGCCTCAAGCAACACAAGAAGCACAGACGACAGGAAAACAGCAGGGGCGCGGGGGGGGGGAATTCTGTTTTGCAGAATTGAGCTGCATCAAGGAAGTTGCATGAGTTTGGTAGAGGAGTGGCTAAATTTACTAGTGCATTATGTACAACTGCAAACCCTGCCGTTTCATAGCACAGCACACAGACATCACTTGTTTTTTTGTGCTGTGCGGCAAACGGTGTACAGTTAAATCATGTAACGTGACCCATCAACACATTTAAAAAGGCCAGTTCCAGTTTTGAATATTAAATACCAAACTAACAGCAGGGATATTTAGCAACTCAGCAAACAGATAATTTCAGCATTTACAAAAAGCTTGATCACGTTCATAAGATTTTAATGAAGTAGTTTTGCATACAAATTGGACAATGTTTTGGCTTAATTATCGCATCTTTAACATGGTCACGATCATACTCTATAGAAGAATATTAACAAGCAGACGGGGATAGACACTTCTCCTGGCCGTTAGTCTGGTTTATACCCATTGCTAAATGTCTTCTCTTCGGTATGATTGATCAGCAAATATATGAACGTATCCTTCAAGGTGAAATGTGCTGTGAAATCATCAAAACAAAAACAAACAACGTTATCACCTAAAAAAGTTCTCCATCCATAAAATGGTCAGAATTAGTCTGTCAACGCAAACAAATAATTGGTGACAAATGCCATTTACTCATTGAGACCTAATGGTGTCAGAATTGCGAAGAAACACATCCAACTGTGCTCTCCTTCAACATTCTTAGCTATTGTTCCTCAATCACAGTGTCTTTTGCATAAGTTAAACATTATTATTGTGTACACACAAAGTCAAGTGTGAGAAATCAGCCTTTTTAAAATGACCAACAAAACATACAAGCAGTGTATTGATCTGCTTGCTAAAAATGGACAGAACTCGTGTTGTCCAATGCATCCTGGTACTGGACAGTGATAAGAAAATTATCGTTAATCACTTGCTTGGTGTCAGTTCTGTGGAATTCCATACACATTTGCAAAGCAATACAGATCTGACCACAATTCCTCAACTGCGTGTTGTGGAAAGTGAAGTTTTGTCTGGAAGTGTGCACGTCAGGCAGGGAGAAGGTTGAACAGCACCCATTGCGCAGGGAGTTAGGCCTTTAGAATTTTCTACAAATTAAGAAATATCCCTCTCCTCACAGATGTGACCCAGTCTCGAGGGCCATTTGATTTGTTGTCACTATGACCGTTCCTTCTAGTGCCACTCCGGAGTTTTTGCACGAGGATGATTCTATCGTGAAAAAATGGCCTCTGTGAGTGTGGGCCTCCCAGCTCACATGGGCCCGTGCAACATACTGGGGAGCGCTGCCTAGATGTGTGCGACTTCCTGCATTGGAAAGTACCAGAGCTACCCAGCAGGGGAGTTCTCCACACAAGCTACTGAAACAATCTCGCGCAGCCTACTAACTAGGCCCAATTTTACTTCGCAAATGGCTGCCTTTTTAAAAAAAAAAAAAATTAAGAAGCGTGTTCGGATTGAGAGTTTGAACTAAGCTTCCCCTTCGGCGTGGATAGAAATTCCTGTTTTTGATAGTAAATTAGTTTGGAAGGTAGATTTCTACAAAGGCTTATTAAGTAACGCTCGCTAACTGCACACACTGGGTTTTGCAGAGGTCCATTTCCCAGGAGTGCAGAGGTCCATTTCCCGGGGGTTCGTGCAACAAGAAAAAAGGGGGGGGTCTGTTAATGTTTTGGGTGGGATTTGCAGCTTTTTTGAGACTTCAGAAGCTAAACGTGCTGCAGGGCAAGTAGCGCTCCACAGAGGTTTCGCGCCGGCATAATGTACGGCTTGGTGTGGTAGTGCATGAATAAAATGGATTTGTAGTGCGTTGCACAGCGCTGCCCTAGTGGTGGGGGTGCTGTACTGCAGCCAGGCTGAAAGGGGATATGTTAGTGCCATGGGTTGGTAACAGAATCTCTCTACTTAAGCTGAAAGTGTCGCGACAGGTCAGTGGCACGGGAGCTGGGGTATCCCCCCAGGTCGCCCAGCATTTCATGGGCGCTTGCTGGTAGCTCGGAGATGACGTCGCGACTCGTCCACGAATCATAAGCCTTCCAGAGACAGCAGTCAAATGGACGTGTTCGCATTGTCCACGTGGCCGGTGCATCTCAGAGGGCCCTCAAGCAAGGAACCCCGAGTGTGGAGGGGGTTCATTTTGTAAGCCAGGCCCACGTTCACTAGAATGACAGCATCCACCCGAGTTTGTGGAAACTTGCTTAAGGTGCAAGCCACCAATTCATGCACAAGGGCAACGAATTGGGGCATGTATTTTATTTGACTAAATGGAAGTGACGTAGCCCAAAACGCACCAGACATATAAGGCACACACAAAACAGAAACACAACCGTTATTTCCAGAAAGGAATGTTTCAGCCCCTAGACACGTGCTGCTCGTGAAACAACAGTGCCATCTTCTGGACAACTGTCAGATCGTGCCAGCCTCCCGTTGGCCAGGACTTGGCTCTGGAGCAAGGGTGTCCGTCATTGGATAACTTATTTGCAACGGATAGACTTAAAACAGGAGTACATTTGGAGATGTGTGGCGCTTCTTTGAGGTGTAAATGTGTAACGTGTGCGCAAAAGGCATCTCAAACATGCTGCAGGCATCCAGATGTGTGGCATTTGGTTTCCTTCGGGTAACAGGCATACTGTACCAGGTGCAGACTCGAGATGCTTACAGGTATCATCGCCTATTTTGCCCCTTTGCAAAACCCTTGTGGATCAGTACTTCTGTCCCACTGTACCAACACACGACTCTTTGTGGCCCCGTTTTGGATCACTATAATTTCTTGAATGCGGGTTTAACCCTGCCCCACAGCGGTGGCCCAGCCGCTCACATTCCACAGCAAGTTGGACGTTTTCTTCGTGATCGTGAAGCGGTGCTCCATTGCCGCCACGCACACAGCCTTGGCATCAGGTTTGGCCAGCCATTGCACCCGGCCTGCTTTTAGACCATAGCACGGTGCTCCATTGCCGCCACGCACGCAGCCTTGGCATCAGGTTTGGCCAGACATTGCACCCGGCCTGCTTTTAGACCATAGGACGGTGCTCCATTGCCGCCACGCACACAGCCTTGGCATCAGGTTTGGCCAGACATTGCACGGTGCTCCATTGCCGCCACGCACACAGCCTTGGCATCAGGTTTGGCCAGACATTGCACCCGACCTGCTTTTAGACCATAGCACGGTGCTCCATTGCCGCCACGCACACAGCCTTGGCATCAGGTTTGGCCAGACATTGCACCCGGCCTGCTTTTAGACCATAGCACTCATACACACAATTATAATCACTTTCTGCTTCTGCAAGCCCCCTGCTCAACCATGCTGTATTTGGCAGTACCGTAGCATGTAAGGGCTATTTTAGTTTCGCATCCTGCAACTTGTCACAGGTGCAATTGGGGAACACGCTTGGTTTTAAGAACCAGTCCTGTTTTCATGTCTTTTATAGGAAGACATGACTCCAACACATTGGTATAGAATTTAACAAAGATTTAAGAATGTATAAGCTGATAATTTAAAGGAATGTTGTCTCCTGGATGTACACGTTTCCACCTAAAGGAATCATGAAAATATTTAAAAAAACTCGTGGCTAAAGCAAGTCGTGTGGACCCCAAAATGCCATATTGGTTTCAATATTATTTGCAAGCCGCTGGCTGGTCACCGGCACCTTCCCACAGCATTAGAGAACCAGCCACCAGCACCTTCCCACAGCATTAGAGGACGGGCCACCAGCACCTTCCCACAGCATTAGAGGACCGGCCACCAGCACCTTCCCACAGCATTAGAGAACCGGCCACCAGCACCTTCCAACAGCATTAGAGGACCAGCCACCAGCACCTTCCAACAGCATTAGAGGACCGGCCACCAGCACCTTCCAACAGGCCACCGGCACCTTCCCACAGCATTAGAGGACCGGCCACCAGCACCTTCCCACAGCATTAGAGGACCAGCCACCAGCACCTTCCACAGCATTAGAGGACCGGCCACCAGCACCTTCCACAGCATCAGAGGACCGGCCACCAGCACCTACCCACAGCATTAGAGGACCGGCCACCAGCACCTTCCAACAGGCCACCAGCACCTTCCCACAGCATTAGAGCACCGGCCTCCAGCACCTTCCACAGCATTAGAGGACCGGAATAACTACTAGACTCGTGCAGTTTGTCATATTTTGGGAGGTCTAAACGGGTCGTTTGTCCCCGCGTTTAAGTGGGCCGCCATCCCACGAAGCCCACGGTAGCCTTGTCAACTGAATGCCACACGGGGGGCTTCTTTGTGCCAGGAGAATGCCACGGGCGAGCAATGGGAGCGCAGCATGAAAACATGACTCCCAATTCAGCCCCAGCCACTGTATCACGGGGGCCTGGGGAGAGGGTCATGTGTGTACTGGAACTCATACTGCCTGGCGGTGTGAAAAAGAAGGCGGGGTGTGACCAGGTTTCTGTTCAGTCTCACATGGAAAGCCTAGACTTTAAATGCCCTCGGGGCAATTAGAATACTGCACCCAAAGTTGGGTCATCGGATGATGTAGAATCGTCTAAAAGTTTGTTCTTACTCCACTGGTGGCATACCCGACAATGGCAATCACTGCAGGCCAGGGCACGGGGCCGCCCAGACTGGGTCTGTAGTAACAAGCATTCTGTCATAAGCAGAGTGTAGGTGACACCCCCAGTCCCCACTTCCAGAGGTGATCTGCGAGTAATGGAGTATAGAAGCCTGGGCACCAAATGGGCCCAGTAGCACATTGTAGAGGGTTACACAGGCACACCTCCGGAGTGATGTCGAAGCAACTCGGGGTTCCAATTGGCCATTATCGCCACTGTGAAACAGAACAACCAGAGAGCTTCTTCTAATTTGTGATAGGATATTTTTGAGAACACCACTGCCTTTGTAAGCTGGAGAACCACCGGCTCAGGAGCAGGAATTCAGCCGTCATCATTGTGGTAGGTCACAGTTTCGATTTTCACACCATTATATGAAAACAAACAGCCGCCATGGACAACCCAGAGGAATGACAACTGTCGAGGACCCCTCTCTCGGCTACCAAGCAGCTGTTCAGGACCTCATATGCCTCCGAGCAGGTGCCCATTACAGCGGGCAACTGCGTCTTGCCCACAGGATCGCAAGAGAACATGAGTCACCAATGAAAGCACATCGGTCCAAGGACATCATAGGGTCATGGGCACCTGTCCGAGAGTTTTATTCACCCGTCAGCAAGTGTTGAGTGCCAGGTCATTGGAACATAAACTCAACTGTTGCGTGGACCAATGGCGGGACCCTGGTCTAAAAGGACCCCTTCAATACAAGTCAGGGGTTTCGCTCCCATTAAACAAAACGGACCAATATTCTGAAATCCTCTCCTGTAACTTAGGAAGCCATTTTAAAGGGACCCCAAATATTAGAATTGACTCTCCCACCCTCTTGGTTAAACTGATCAAGTCTCAAGTGATCTTATTAACAATCCCCCACCATCATCCAAACCTAGGATTTGTACAACAGGTCCATAATGTCCAATAGCTCGGACCTTCATTTTGGAGGGTGCTGGTAAGAGGGTTAAAGACAGAGGGGGTAAATGGGGGTGGGGGGCGGGGAGAATACATTCATCTACCGGTCATTGAGTACCTTCTAAGCGCTCTGATTCCCCTCAACAGAAAGAGGAACATGGGAAAATAAACAGTTTCGTAGGCAATCACTTCATCAAACACAGATCTGGTGGGCGATTGGCAAAACGACCCCAATACAGGAAAATATCAAGGCGTGGAAATGCCTTCCCTATGGAGCTTCACAGAATTGATGCAGGAAAGGGTCCTTTCAATGTGAAATACTCTTCCAAAAAGTCCAGACTAGGTTCCGTTTACAGAGGGCCACGCTCCATTCACCCTGTGGTATGTTCCATTAGCCACATGGTACGCTCCATGAGGAATGCTCCAGTCACACCAGTGTCCCGTTCTTGTTGTCGCAGGCTTTGGGGTAGGCTTTGGGGTAGTTCAGCGTGGCGTACTCTGTGCTGGCCTCCACCACTGGCTTTACTGCGGGGACCCTCTTTTTGTCTGCCGAGAAGACCTGGATTTCGGCATACTGGACACCATCATCCTGACCTGGGACTGGGGGTCGGTTCTTGTTCACAACGGCGTACACTGGGAAATCGGAAACAGTGTCATACATGTGGGCCGAGTTATCCACCTTCAAGAGTAAGAACACAGGGATGTGGAGGGAACAAAAGAAGAGGGAGGGGGAGGGAACAAAAGAAGAGGGAGGGAGAAGAAAAACAAGAAGTTAAAGTTTGCCTTCATGTTGTATGAGCCATTGACTTGCGAATGCTCAGCTTTTTGGCCGTTAAGAGCACAGAGACAAAGTGAAATACGCAAACTGTGCCAAAGACCAATTATTTTAAAGGAGCCCTAACACCATGCAGATTCTTTTGAAACAATATTGAGATAATTTGTCCATATGCTTTAGGGAATTGTACTTTAGTATTTTTGACATTGGCGGAACAGGTTATGATAAAAAAAATAAAAGCATATAGGACACAGATTGACAGTAGTATTCATAATCCTGGGTGTTTTACAACTGGGATAAAATGGAGGGAAAGACTAGCAAAATTAACCAGAGTAAAAAACCTTAGGGTAAGTGGTGGGACATAGGATGGGAGGGCCTGAAAAGGGGTCCAGAACAAGTCCAAAGTTGGGAGGACCGGAGGAGAGAGGGAGCCTAGAACCAGCCCCCGGTTGGCAAGGGCAGAGGGTGTCTAGAGGCAGCCCAGGGGTAGAATGAGAGGGATAAGGAGTACAGGACCAGTCCCAAGGTGTGGACCAAGTGGGAGCCCATAACCCGCCAGAAAGAAGGGGAGAGGGTGTGGAGGGTTGGAGAGCTCGGACCAATCCAGGTGAAATTGCCCTGACAAAGACATTTCCATTTTACTGACAGGTACTGGGGGGCATTGCAGGCCAGGTAAACTAGTCAATAGTGTTTGCCATTGTGCATGCACGCTTCACCTGGCCGCCTGGGAGAAGGATCTCCCTGTCCCCCTAATGATGCAGACTTGCCACGTCACATAGGCGATAGCGCGGCCTCCTCGGACTGGAAGGCAGGGCCTCCCCAGGGACCTCAGAGAAAGACCTGGATATGGGAGGGGGGGGGGGAAATGGCATGCAAAAATGGTACCCAAGTTGCATTCTTACTCTGAGGATGCTTGGGGTAAAAAGGGGGTCTCAGGACACATACAACAGATGATATTTGGGATTGGGTTTAGAAGACGGGCCAAAGTATCAGCATTCATCATAGAAATGGGCCTTCATGGGAGACATTTAACAGCGAATCCTCCCCACTCTGGTTTAAAAACAAAAAGATTACGGCCCATGGACCTTTGCTACAAAGTATCCATATCAGACTTCACAGCAGGAAACGCATTCGACTGAATTGCGTCGCTGTACTTCAGAGCTGCCTTTCCTGTAGTGAAGTCTGGGATTGATACTTTAGAATAGTCCTGCAGCCTTAAACATCGGTCCATGGAAGTGGCCGCCCCACTTGGATCAAATGCGATAATGCAAAGGAAATGAGGATCACACTTTGAACGGGGATCGTTCTCCGCACCCATCAAGACCACCAACCTGTGATGGGAGACTCCCTGGTATCCTGCAGAAGAGCAAAACTGTTTCAAGCATCAACACTCTAGGCCTGGGACTAGTGGAGCCCATGGTATTTTACAAACATTTTCATCAGGTGCGCCGACTTTATTACTTACTGTAGCATATTTGCGGCCACCCCGCGTCATTAGGCAAACTCCCTTCTGTTAATGTACATAGTAGGACTATGCATGCACACAAACCATTATTTTATACACAGTAGCACCAGGTTTTATCTCAGGGGCACGGCAGGTCTCCTCCCTTTTATCAGGCCTTTACCAGAGATTGGCATCCCAATCCAGAGAAAGCAAGAGGAACACCAGAGCAGCGAGAGGGGGGGAAACAGAGCGAGAGGGGGGGAAACAGAGCGAGAGGGGGGGAAACAGAGCGAGAGGGGGGGAAACAGAGCGAGAGGGGGGGAAACAGAGCGAGAGGGGGGGAAACAGAGCGAGAGGGGGGGAAACAGAGCGAGAGGGGGGGAAACAGAGCGAGAGGGGGGGAAACAGAGCGAGAGGGGGGGAAACAGAGCGAGAGGGGGGGAAACAGAGCGAGAGGGGGGGAAACAGAGCGAGAGGGGGGAAACAGAGCGAGAGGGGGGGAAACAGAGCGAGAGGGGGGGAAACAGAGCGAGAGGGGGGGAAACAGAGCGAGAGGGGGGGAAACAGAGCGAGAGGGGGGGAAACAGAGCGAGAGGGGGGGAAACAGAGCGAGAGGGGGGGAAACAGAGCGAGAGGGGGGGAAACAGAGCGAGAGGGGGGGAAACAGAGCGAGAGGGGGGAAACAGAGCGAGAGGGGGGGAAACAGAGCGAGAGGGGGGGAAACAGAGCGAGAGGGGGGGAAACAGAGCGAGAGGGGGGGAAACAGAGCGAGAGGGGGGAAACAGAGCGAGAGGGGGAAACAGAGCGAGAGTGAGAGAAATAGGCAGAAGAGTATAATGTGCCTTTGGAGGGAATCGGGCTTCAGAAGGCAACCAAGTACAATGACAGGTATGGCTGGGACACCTATGGAAAAGTACAATATAGAATCAAACCCTAGGCCCACAGCTTTCTGCAAGGCCAGATATTGCTGCCCCCAGAGAAACGCCAGTGGTCAGAAAGCAGCTATTAGAGACGTTTCCCTTGAGCATCCGTGATTCACCCCCTCCCCCACAGAGACCCCCCCGCCTCTCTACCTGTTCTCCAGGCCCGTCCCTTCATCTACACACCATAAGGCAGTCCAGGCCCCGCTGCAGCCTTGCTGTGTAGCCACTGGGCCGAATCCTCCCAGAGGTAATAGAGACCCTCTACTGTAGTCCCACAGCTTAGCTTTGCTTGGTAGGACCCCAGCATTTCATAAAGGTAGGTCCCCGACAGCAAACAAAGGAAACCAAAAAAGGTGAAACCGAAGATGAGCCAAAGAATTGCAGCCGATTCAATGGAATGATGCACGTCCCAACAGGTTAAACCAGTGGAACCGGGTCAACAATGCGATCTGAAGGGGTTCCAACTGCAGCTCGGTGACTTGTGAATATCCGGAATTAAGCGTAGAGAGGGCACAGTCAATAATAGGTGAATAGCCGGATGACTTAACATAAGCGTAGAGAGGGCACAGTCAAGAATAGGTGAATAGCCGGATGACTTTACATAAGCGTAGAGAGGGCACAGTCAAGAATAGGTGAATAGCCGGATGACTTTACATAAGCGTAGAGAGGACACAGTCAAGAATAGGTGAATAGCCGGATGACTTTACATAAGCGTAGAGAGGGCACAGTCAAGAATAGGTGAATAGCCGGATGACTTTACATAAGCGTAGAGAGGGCACAGTCAAGAATAGGTGAATAGCCGGATGACTTTACATAAGCGTAGAGAGGGCACAGTCAAGAATAGGTGAATAGCCGGATGACTTTACATAAGCGTAGAGAGGGCACAGTCAAGAATAGGTTTTTGTACCTGCACTGGACGGGGTGCTCCTGGTCGTTTGGCACCACCAATTCTGTGAAGTGTGTATGTAAACTCTAATGCATCATTAACCTATAATAGGGAAGGGGTTGCCCGCTCGCCTCCTACTTTGCCGTCCCTGTGACAAGTTGAGACACTGTAGATCTCAGACGACCAAATGCAGCACTGTCACAAATCATTGGATGACATCACATCTCCCCAAGAGGGAGCCCTTCCACAGAGGTGGTGCTAGTGCTGCAACAACTGTAAGAGGATTCAATCCCGCACTACAGCTAAGTCAACGCCTAGTCTAGAATACTGAATGAAAACCCTTATTGATATATCTTTATGTCCAGTTCATGCGTTCTGGATGACTACCCCTATATAACACCCCTCTCTTGGAATCCTCCTGACCCCACTGAGCCAAGAAGTAGTTCTGTTTTGCAAGTTTAAAAGGTTTATTTGATAATTTAAAATATATATATATCACACTTTATAATAAATTAATAATTGAATATCACACTTAATCTGATATGATAATGATTAACAACGGAGAATCTGGCACTAGCACACTTCTTTATAATCACTAATGAGTTGACATGAAATGGATGAGATAGCACACTGGTAAATAGGAACAAAAGAAGAATAATGTGATAGAGAATGCTTTATAGAGTTCAAATGGATGGAACGTTGAATGAATGAAATGCAGTATAGAAAATACTCAATATGATTTCAACAAAACAATGTAATCACTTTTCTCTGGCAATCCCCTCCCCCCCTTTGATGCAATGCAAGGAAATGGAAGGAAGCACACAGTTCTCAGAAATGCAATCAACTGTAATTCAGTTCACCCCAGCAAGCTTACACTACAGAAAACAGATAGGAGTTTTGAAAACACAGGCCCAAATGCTTTGATATGTGCTAGCAATGGATGAGAAATATGTTGGAAATGCTTTTAATTCCCTTTCAGAGGTTCAGGGTGAGTGGTATCTACTCTCTATGAATTCAGGATCACCTTAACAATGCTTTAGTAGTAACTAGCAGGTAAACAAAGTTTTTGGCAAGGAAAAGCAAAACTGCTGTCTTTTTACACGTGAAGAAATTTGCAAATCGCGGCAAAATTCGCGGATGCGCCGAGCGCTATTACAGAGGAACCGCAAGGACTATCACAATCGTTTTGGGGTCCTAGGAAAGCCTAGGATCTCAGCTTCCAAATGAAAGTTACTGCAAGTCTCTAGCCCAAACGGTTACAGAGTTATGACCGATTTAATAGAGGTCGTTTTTGGTTTTGCAAATTTTAAAAGCTCAAAATGACAAGTGACAGATTTTGCAGCTAGAATGACAGGTGACAGATTTGGAGCTATCAGGCAGTTCTACTTAGGTTAAAATAGATTGAATTATATTATTTTAACTAAGAGATTTGTTCTGAGTTTTGCTGAGTACTCACAAGAGATTTTGAACCGGAAAGCGGCTTGGTCACGGACTTCAGTCTGGTCAGGTCTTCCCGGGTTCTGCTCACAGCGCCTGGCCTCTGGAACTGCTCACAGCATCGGGGTCAGCACTACGGATACAATGGCCTGGTCTCTGCTAGGCACCGGTTCTCTGGGTCGGGTCCTGCCTTCTCTTTGGATATTTCTGTCACCGGGTTCTTGCAAAAGTTCTTGGCAAAATTCAGACGGCGTCAGCCGGCTGTCTGAAGAGTTCAGTTGCAAAAAGATTTTTAGGCCTGCTGACAAATACTCTTGCTGGCAGTGACCTTTTTGGTTAAGGTTCTGAAGTCTCTGTTTATCTTGGAGTCTAAGTGTTGGCTCTTTGAAGATTGATGGAGGTAAGTATGGATTTTTCCGGCAGAGCTTCCAGCGGCAGATGGAATTGAAGGTCTCTATCTGTCCTGTCTGTCTGCTTTTATGTGTTTTGAGAGTGGGTGTGTATGTTGGTCATAACTAACTTGCCCCTCTCACTTGTCATTGGTCAAATTTCCATTCCTCCCTTGATTGGCGAAGCTAAGTTGTGTCAGAGTGATGTCATTTTATGGCTTGCAGATAGGACACTCCTCTGTCAGATTGCACACATTCTATATTTGATAACAAAAGACATATTTCACAGTTACACAGTTGCTTGAAATAACATATACATGGTGTGGCTGAATTTAGCCATGTCTCTGTCCAAATCTGTTGTTTCTAAGAGCTTGCATTCAGAAATGGCACATAATTGACTTTTTAACTGATTTTTCAATTTCTGACATTGACCCAACTTTACATACATGTGCGCAGGGAGTATGGACATTAACTGATGAAGTTTCAGATTTTTAACATGCATACATTTAGAGTAATATCCACTTTTCCGCTAAAACCCCCCTGAACATACCACCGGTTCTAAAAACCTCTTAAACTGTGGGCAGAAAAATCACAAGAATTATGGTATCATTTATAACATTTTCCCATGTCCGCTCTATGAATGATCCATCTTTTTAAAGTTATGTTCTGGCTCCAAAGGGGTGTGGTTTCCTCTCAGCACAAGGTAGAAATACTGGTTTATCCAGTTCTGCCAAGCCAGCTTCTGTCTCCAGTTTCTCCCCCTCCCAGTTTCTGCCAAGAGTAAGCCACTTTTACGACCCCTGCAATATAAGATTTGCTTGGGTCCTGAAAGGCTCATTGTTCAAGAGGAAGCCATTTATGATCCTCTCAATAAACCCTCTGCCTGGGTGAAGGGAGTTGCATTGTTCACTCTCCTGCAGAGCACAGGTAATTCAATTATCAGATAGATGGTATATTCTTAGTGTGGCCAGCAAAAAGGCAGATAGTCCTGGGAACACAGCTGTGACTCGAGTTTCACTCCTGATGGGGGTAGTTGTCAAGCAAAATCAAGTTCCTTAAGCCAGACTTTCAGCTAACTGTCATGTTTTTTGTTGCTTTTTAAATTAACTTGCAATTTTACACATGCAGCTAGAATGCTGATTCTAAGTGCAAAACTATGACATTTCAACAGTTAAAAAGGCATGTGACACCAAGCATAGGTCACTCATTTAATCTAAACATTTTCGATTTTAGTGTCTTTAAATCCAGTGCAACTTAAACTGCTGACTCCATAGCTCAGCCAGTTTTGTTATAAGCATTGTTCTGGGCTCTTCATTTCCCAGATTTTGTAGGCACACAAAACTCCATTCTGCCAAATGTCTGCTGGTGTTCAGTGAATATTTTGCACATATTGTAATGTTTGAAAATAGGCATTTTGAGCCTGCCTTCAGAGAAACACAGGGTGGTTTTAAAACGCCGGCTTTTGGATAGTGGTGAGTACTGGTACTGCACCCATTTTTGGGATTTAACAAATGAATTCCCCACAATTCTAAGTTGCATTTGGCAATCAGCATTGCCATTCCCAATGGTTTCAGACTACTGTGCGGGTAGTCCAATGGTGGTTTTAAAGCGCTTTGAAGCTAACCGGCGCTACTGTTTTTCCTTTGGCAACCCATTTCCCTCATGGCAACCCGGCCTTTCATTCTCGCACTGGTGGGTGGCAAGTGAGGCAACCATTTTGGTGGGCGCACAAACTGCACAGCTTTCCTGGATTTCGGCGCACATGTGGGTTTTCCGCCATCTTGACTTTTCTAAGCCCACAGCACCAAATGTTGTGGCATGATAGCTTAAACGTGGGTCAGGACACCCAACAAGCCCCCCCACGCGACTGCACTTTGAATTTGAGTCGATGGGGAGTCGCGTGCCCAAGGGTTTTGACCCACGCACCGGTCTGTCCGCATAATCATCTTCCTACTCTGTAGATGGCACAGTTCAGCATCTTCTTCTCCATCCGGTACTGATCGATCGGTTCTCCTCGCCGGTCCTGATGGGAATATTGGGCGGTCCACTGGGCCCATTGGATCTTCGTTCCCGGTCTCCGGATCGCCCTCCTTGGCCCGTCTCCAGGTTTTCTTTCTCCTAGGACGACAAAGGAAGAGCGGCAATACCTACTCATAGACATTTTTCCACCACTGTTGAGATAGTGGGGCAGCATATGCATTTCATCATGACGAAACATTACATTCTTATTTTGATAAAAAAAACAGTATAACTAAGAGACAGTTTCATGCAAATCACAATATTTAGAGACTAGATGTGGTATGTTTTATGATTGGAACTGAATTAGTCTGAGACAGTACCCGCTAGGATTCCAGAGGATTCCTCCAGTTGTTGCAGAGTGTGCCTGGGATGGCAACATTTCAACTGGTTTATGTGGACCCACTTGTCTTCCCCCGCTGCCAAAGGACCTTTGGGGATGTGGATTTTGTAGGCCACAGGGGAGATTTTGTCTATGATCTCAAAGGGTCCTTTCCATGTAGGCAAAAATTTGCGCTGCTTGGCCTGGTTCCTTTGGAAGTTGTATAGATAGACCCGGTCCCCCACCTGATATTCCTTCCTGGAAGTTTTCAGGTCATAGTGGGTCTTCATGCTATCAGCTGATCTTTCTAGATTCCGCTGAGCATAAGCAAAAGCATGTTGGAGGTGTTTCCTTAAATTCTCCACATACTCATGAGTAGTGGAGGCATTTATCAGTGTCTGCTCTTGGGTCCTGTAGAGCAAATGCTGAGGAAGCACCATCTTGCGCCCAGTCATCAACTCAAATGGTGACATTTTGGTTGCAGATGAAGGGGTAGATCTGATAGCCATTAGGACCAGAGGTAATCGGATATCCCAACTTGGCCCAGAATCTGCCACAAACTTCTTTAATATGCTCACAATTGTCCGGTTATATCTCTCTACTGCCCCAGAAGAAGCTGGTCTATAAGCAATATGCAGCTTTCTCTTGACCCCCAGTATCTCCCACATCTTTGTCATTACTTCACTAGTGAAGTGGCTACCTCTGTCTGACTCAATCCTTTGAGGTAGACCAAAACGGGAAAAGATGTGGTTAATCATCAAGGCAGCTGCCGTTTCTGCCTTGCAGTTTGGGGCTGGGAGACATTCCACCCACTTGGTAAACAAGCATGCCACAGTCAACATGTACTTATTCCCCCTAGCCGAGCGAATCACAGGGCCTACAAAGTCGATTTGTAAATCTGACCATGGCAGTGTCATTCCCCTCTTTTGTAAAGGCGCCCGGTGCGTAAGGGATGATGGCTGAAATTGTGCACACACAAGACACCCCTTCAAGTATTGGTCGAGGTCCTGCCCCATGTGTGGCCAGTATGCAACCTCTCTTAAGATTTCCAATGTTGTGTGAAACCCCCTATGACCGGCGGTGGCCGCATCATGGGCGTGACTTAACATCAGGCTTCGGAATGAGGTAGGAACCACCCACTGATCGTGGCCAGCTTTGGATTTCCTTACCAACAAACCGTCTTGGATTCGGAACATTTTTGGACATTTCATCAACACTCTTAGGTCCTCTTTCCCAATGTAATCGGTATCCGTCAGGGGAAAGTTCTCAGGGTCCTCAAGGTGCTGGTAAAATTTACCAATAATTGGATCCCCCTTCTGAGCAGTAATCAAATCAGCATCAGGGGTCTCCTTACTCCATTGTGCAATTGAAAGGTCGTTGTGAGCATTTGTCTGGGACCTAGTGATGGCAGTGACCTGGATTTCCCCCAACAGGGACTCAATCTCAATTAGATCCCCTTGGATGGCCCCGGTTTTGGCCAGCTGATCAGCTAAGTCATTTCCAGTTTTGTCTGGTCCCTCTACTTTGGAATGACCCTTGATCTTTTTCCAATAGATGGTCATCTCATTCGATGTGACCAGATCATCAATGTTTTGGATCAACTTCCCATGTTTCAAGGGTTTGTTGTTAGCACATAACATGCCTCTGGTTTTCCAATTAACCAGGTGCTCCACGAACCCGTTCCGTACATAATCCGAATCTGTGATTATGACCAGTTCGTGGAGTTGATGCTGGACAGCAGTGAGGATGGCCTGATGCACAGCCATCAATTCTGCCACCTGACTACTTTGGGGACCAATTTTGTATCCAGCGGAGGGTTCTGGGGACTCATTCACCCATGCATTCCCTACGCCGGCCACCAGTTCTTTCTCCCCGTCGTTGTCAACATGGTAAGAGCATCCATCCACATAGACAGTGGGCATTCCCTCACACTTGTCCTCTTCAAAGACTTTGTGGGGGGAATTAAGGTATGCCTCCATGTTGTCCTTTATTTTTAGACTTTCGTCCTCGAGACAGTTTTCTCTGGCACAATCATGCAAGTCAGCCAGACCTTGCGCGAGGGGACTCTTCTTGTTTTGGCCATATCGGACCTCCACAGGAAAGCCTTGCATTGACAGAATCCAGGAAGTAATTCGGGAATTACTCACATTTCCGGCCCGGATTCTGTCACTTTGGAGATATTGCAGAGGCTGGTGTGGAGTCTCCACTATGATGTGTTCCCCCTGGATAAACGGGCGGTAATTCTTCAATGCCCACACCGTTGCCAGGAGTGCCTTCTCACAATCGTTGAATTTTTCCTCCACAGAGGATAAAGTTTTGCTCGCATAGGAGATTACTTTATTGACCTTGTCATGCTTTTGGTATAATACGGCCGTCAAGCACGTATTAGAGAACCCTGTCTCCAGGAAGAACTCCTTGTTTCTGACAGGGTAAGCTAGGCAAGGCGCTTGTGAGAGGCTTCTCTTGAGTTGTCTTACTGCCTCGGATTGTTCTGGACCCCATTCCCACTTGACCCCCCCCTTTAGGAGATGAATCAGGGGTCTGGTGATCTCTGCGTAGCCCTCAATGAACTTTCTGCTGTAATTAGTCAGTCCAAGGAGGCTCCTTAGTTCCCGCAGAGTTGTGGGGTCTTTCAGTTTCTGAAGTGCTTCCACTTTCTTTTCCTGGGGACAGAGGCCCTGAGGAGTAATCTCATGCCCCAAGAAATTAACACGGGTTCTACACCACTGTGCTTTCTGAAAGGAAAGTTTTGCTCCGGCGGCCCTCAACTGTGTCAGAACATAACGGATCTCCGCTATGTGTTCCTCCACAGATGAACTTTTGATGAGGACATCATCTACATAAGCCAGGTTACCCCTCGCACCCAGGTCGGGCATGGCCTTAGGTAGGAAAATGTTGAATTCATTGCCGGAGTTGAGGTATCCGAAGGGAGTCCGGGTCCATGTGTACTGCTGGCCCCCAAAGGTAAAAGCCAGTTTGTATTGGTCCTCCCTGCTGACAGGCACGGTCCAGTATCCATTGGTCAGGTCTATTGCAGTGAATACCTGTGACCCCTGAATCTGGGCCAGCCCTTGGTCAATGTAGGGCAGAGGCCATCGGGAAGTATGGACCCGTTTGTTGAGCTCCCTAAGGTCGGCGCAGAGTCTCCACTGGCCGTTTGGCTTCAATATTCCCAGCACCGGATTATTGAAGGTGCTGTGGACGGGACGGATTATTCCCCGGGACTCAAGGTTCTTAATTATTTC
The DNA here is from genome assembly GCF_040938575.1 of Ambystoma mexicanum. NCBI lineage: Eukaryota > Metazoa > Chordata > Amphibia > Caudata > Ambystomatidae > Ambystoma > Ambystoma mexicanum. The sequence continues at coordinate 131,395,238 of NC_090931.1, forward strand.
GGTAAGGGACTCCATTGATGCGAGAGGCAAGCGATATTGCTTCACAAACACAGGAGCCATGCCAGGGTCAGTGGGGATTGTTGTTGTGTGGATGTCAGTGCGACCACAGTCATATGAGTCTACCACAAAGAGATCTTGGAAATCCAAGAAAACTTGTTTCAACTTTTGCTTTTGTTCCAGAGTCACACAGGCATCAGCTAGGTTGACTCTCTCTTCCACCATCTGCCTGAAGCCTTTAAAGACTTCTGGTTTGGCTATCTCCGCGGCCTCCTCCAGCTGGGTGGAGAAGTCCCTGGTCAGAGTGCTGATTTGGACCGGAGGCTTCAGGTGGGCAAGGCAGCCTTCATGAACCTGGAAAATCACCTCATCCCTCCTGAATTCACAAGTCACATCTTCCTTACCATAAGGGCAGGAAGTGTACACCAGGAAGTTCCCCCCATGCCGGGTAAAAATCCTGTCTGGTGTTGTATTGTCCTCACTGTCACTGTCAAAACAGTCCTTGGGGATTGGTCCTAACAGTTCATTTCTAAGATCAATGGAGAAATGTCGGTCATCAACCGCCATTCCAATAATGGTGCCTGCGGCTAGAGTAATACTCTTTAAGTCGCTGTTATCCACCTCTATTGGAATGGTGTCATGTTCTATGTTGACTAATGGTGTTGGGTTTACCCCCAACCCTTGCTGTTGGAGAGAAGCATTTAGATGTATGTAAGCATCAGGGTTTTTCAACTCTTGTCCCCTTTTAACTTTCACTTCCAGGGAGAATTGTCGGGTCCTTTCTGGGATGGTGACTTCCTCTTTAACCTGAATTTCAACTGCATAAGGTAGCAATTGAGCTGACCTAAATGCTTTTTCTGGATCATCAAAGCCCATGGGATTATCCGCTAAACGGGACCAAGCTTTGAAGTTTATTAGGTCCAAACTAATGGCAAAGCGATTGAGAATGTCACTGCCTAAGTAAAAGGCGGCAGGGACGTCTCGCACGACCCAACAATGGTGGACTATGCTCTTGTTGCCAATGGAGATTTTGAGCATACACCTGTTTGGCAGGAGATGTTTGGAATTAGGTGCTTCCAGGTCCATTTCCCATTTGTCTATCAGTTTGAAGGTGGGAATGGCTGGATCTTTTGGGAGTTGGCGGAACATGGCTTCGCTGATGAAGCTCTTACCGTTGTTCACACACACTCGAGCGAGAACAGAGTCCTTCCCATCATTTAACTGAACAGGGATGAACAACTGCTCTCCAATTTGCTGAATATCAGCCAGGCTCTGAGCTGATTTCACATCTTTCTGGACTATAGGAGTGGGAGTTTCAGATTGTGGATTGGTATAGAATTTCAGAGTGTTTCCTTCCAGCGTGGAATACCACTTTAGACTGGAAGGAAGGTTGATTTTCAGAAATAGAGAGGACCCCCCATCACCAGTCTGTTGTCCTACTGCTATTACTGTCACGTCTGGAATCTGGTTATTCTGGAAGTGAAATTCTACTTGGTCAGATTTTTGTTCAACCATGTGGCAGGTGCCGTTTAAACTAACATGGTTGACACTCTGTTTTAATTTTATTGGTCGGCTAGTCTGGGTCCAGAGGACCTTGTTTACACAATCTATTAGGGGTGACAACCTTCTCAGGAGGTCATTCCCTAGTAAACAAGGGGTGCCCTCTGGGGTCACAACTATGACCGGGTGTTTCAACTTATGTCGCCCAATTTTAATGTCCAAATCTGCCGTCCCCTCGACGGGAATTTCCTTCCCGTCAAAGTTCTGCAGTTGTCCAGGAAGAGAGGTGAGAGGAATTTGGTAATTCTCTCCCCTTCCTGCATTCAGTTCATCAAAGGCCCTTCTGGACAGAAGGGTAGCTTGAGATCCAGTGTCCACCAGTGCCAAAATTGTACCCTGTCCCTGTACTTGTACCGGGGCATAATATCTTCCCTCCTTCTCCTCAAGGGGGCACAGATAATGTACATTTTTGGACAACTGGTGGGCTAATTTTCTGGTTTTGGACATCGCTAGCGAAGAGATTTGGGCAGAATTCTGTGGAGAGCCTTGGGTATCTGAAAGAAAAAGTTGGCAACTGGAGATCAGAGCCATTGTGGGTTCCCCTGGCTCCGGTTCTGGGCCACCCCCCCCTTTTTGGAGGCAGTCACCAGGATGGGTTTGAACCAGGGGATTTTCTTGCGGTTGGTTCTGGGATGAGATGGTGGGCGGCGGTAGCTCAGTCTCCACATCTCCCCAGTCTGGATTTGCATCCCTAGGGACCCATTTTTCTTTGGGAGGAGTTCCCCCCCTCTCTGAAGGAGAAGATCCTTTTCCCAGGATCCTCTGAGGATCCCTCTCCCTCAAATTGGAAGATCTGTACCTCCTCCTCAAACTGAGTCTGTTTGGGTCTTTTGTTTCTCCTACCCCCCCTCTGCTCCTTAGGAGGCAGACTTTCAGGGGCAAGAGATTTTGTTTCCGGTTCCTGGGTTTCCAGGGGCTGTTTACAAGTGAGGAAGGAAGCTTCCTCCAAGGCTTTACACCCCCCTTCCCTTTGTGCCTCCTCCCTGGGAACCGGTGAGTTATCGGGGTGCTGCCCCCGTCATTGTTCTGGAGCACCAGGTCCAGAGTTGGGTGCGTTCTGCGCCGGCACGCCCATCTGAGGGTTCTGCTGAGCCCTCAGTATGTGACCCATATCCCGCGCCATGTTTTGAACCTGGCGCTCTAACTGGGAAACCCGCTCAGGCTGATACGGGGCCCTGTTTTCTCCCCTGGGCTGATGCCGGGAAGGGTAGCTGTCCCTCCTCTGGTAATACCCCGGGTTGGGAAGATTTGGGTACCCCTCCACCCTTGGCCTCCCCTCTCCCGGATTCAGTGGTCTGGGCTCAGGGAATTGGGGAAAGAAGGATGGATGGTTTTGGGGCTGAAAGTCGGGTGGATATCTGGGGAAAAAGTTCTGCCCAGGGTTTGGTAAATTTCTGCCCTCCGGTGGGAAGTTAGGAGGGAAGTTCCCTGGGTTAGGTGCTTGGCTGGATCCCCCCCCTTGGGCTGGAGGAGTCCACACATAACCCAGGATGGGTCTGTTTCCCTTGTAACGGGGACTTACATAATCAGGAGAGCGAGGGACCCCATTTGTGGGGCTGCCTCCTTGGCTCCCTGCCTGTGACTGACCCGAGGACCTCCTGGGCCTAGCATTATTAGGTGCAGGTAGGTTTTTAGGCCCCCCCATCTCCAAATCCAAAGCGGGGGTGACCTTTACCTCTGCCACCTTTGCAGCAGCAGGGGTGCTGTTGGCTTTGGGGTTTTTCTGGGCATTACTTTTGCTATCTACCGGTTTCTGCACCTCATAGATCCGGGTAGCCTGTTCAATGACCCAGTCTAAAGATCTTTTCTCGTGAAAATCCCTCACGAGCTGGGTCATTATGTATTTGGGCAAGGCATGAAAAAACGTATTAATGAACTCTCTACTATCTGTGCGCACCCTTCTGGTGGTTTGCGCAAAAGCACGTTTCAGTTCTTGCACAAATTCTTGTGGGGCCTGATCCTCCCCACATTGCAAATTGTAGGCTGCCTTGCGAGCCTCTTGAGGATTTCTGTGAACAGAAAAATGTTTCAAGATGGCCGCCTTATAGGTGGACCATCTTAAATGATTTTGGTCCTCCAGCCCCGCAAAGAAACTGGAGTATTCCGGGGAGAAGGTCCGCTTTACATACTGAATACAGCTTTGGCTGTCCTTCAAATGGAAAGTCTCCATCATTTGTTCAAACAACTCTAAGTGCTCCCAAACAGAATACTTAGCGTTCTTATGGTAAGGCGTGATGACGCTCCTGATCGCCTTAATCTGTTTTAAGGGGTCCTTAAGCAAGGCCCTTTTTGCCTTATTGGCCCTTTTGGTTCGGGTAACCCTTGTCCATTCGTCCTCGGACTCAGAGGCACTGCTCCCAGAGGTTCCCGTCTGTTCTTCCAGGTTTTCCCGGATTCTGCGAGCCTGGGAATGGCTGGCAGAATGTGGGGACCTGGTCTCCTGTGCCCTGCGCAGTTCAGAGGAGTCTTCAGATTCCTCCTTGCTGCCAGGATTTGATGGGTACCCCCCCACTGACCTAACTGGGCAGAGGTTTTCAGGATGCCCTTAATGGGCCTATTCTCCCGGGGTTCCCCACTAAACTGTACTGTACTTGGGTGCCCATACCCGGATGCCCACCCCTCCATTCCTGGGTGGTACTGGCCTATGAGCCCCATACTCTTAGCTGGATAGTAATCTGCCATCCCTGTGGCCCTGTGCTCACGTGCGCCAGGGGACATGGGGGTGGCAGAGTCCAGGGACTGAGAGGTATGAGGGCCTCTGGTAGTAGGGCAACTGAGGTTATGCTCCGGAGTTTCCATTTCCCAGCGAACCTCATCTCTATCCGCCCCTGCTCCCTGTTTCAATGCAAGAGCCTGCATTTGTGCCTTCAGTTCCTCAGTTAAGGCCTTACTAGACTATCAGTCTCTCCTGCATCGCTACCTGTTGTTGGAGCCTATCATTGTGTTGACAGAGGGCCTCATTTTCCCTCTGTGCTTCCTGGTTGGTCCTGGAGAACTGGGCCAGTCTTTGCTGCAGGAGGTTTACCTCCTGAGCTGTGTCCCTATTGGCCTGCTCCTTTCTTGCTAGAGCATCCTCCACCCTCCTGGTGTGCTCTAACAAGTTCTGGTTTTCTTTTTGGAGGTCACCCAGCCCCTGGAGGGCCAGGTGATTTTCTTCCATTTTCCTTTTTAAATGGCAGACTTCCTGGCCTATGGCGTCTCTTTCCTGACTAAGAGCCTGCATTTGTGCCGCCAGGTCGTCCCTCTGCCTTTGGAAGGCACCAGCTTTCTGGCGCTCCTGATCAAACTCTGCCTGGGTATCCAGGTCTTTCAGAATCAGTTTATTGCTCTCCTCTTTCTCTCTATCTAGCTGGCTTTGCAGGGTGACTACCTGCTCCGCGCATGCCCTGTTGAAATTGATCTGTTGCTCCAACTTTTTCTGGTTCTGCAGTAAGGAGTCCAAACTGTCTTGGTGCTCCTTCTGCAGGGCCAGAAATCTGGTATCCTGGTCTGTCTTTTCCTGTTGTAGGATGCCCATATCCTCTTTTATTTTAATGATGTACTGCCTGCTGTCATTTTCTGACTCCTGGCTCCCCTGCAGCCTCTGCTCAGAAGAGACCAGGTCAGATTGGACCTTCTCTAACACCACCTGTTGCCCATTTGCCGGATTTTGGCTTTCAGCACATCTATCCTGCATGTCTCCCATATATAGGTACAGGTATGCTGCTATCCTGGCAATCTTATTGTGTTCCTCTTTGGCTTTAGGAGCCATATATAGTTCACTCAGGGCCACATGTAATGGACCCTGATCTCTCCATAAGTCTGACCCTGTTTCAGTGACCTGTCGCGTGATGGCCTGCAACCAGGCATCCTGGCCCTGCTCAGCCCATTCACCTCTCACAAATAGTTTATGTAAGAAGTGCTCTCTGGCTATTTTCATATCTACCAAGGTCGTCATTCTAGAGATTGGTCTCTGTCCTGACTTACAGAAGTTAGTATTTTATTTTTGCAGAACAGAACTTTTCTTGGAGTGTCCCTTTTGAGGAATGCTTCACAGCGTAATGCAGCGTGGTGATCCGACCGGATGTATGTATCCCGTCAGTTAGCACACTGTATTAAGCTGCACAAGTGGTATTCTAACCCAAACGTCCGGCTCGAGCCCCCAATTTGTAAGAGGATTCAATCCCGCACTACAGCTAAGTCAACGCCTAGTCTAGAATACTGAATGAAAACCCTTATTGATATATCTTTATGTCCAGTTCATGCGTTCTGGATGACTACCCCTATATAACACCCCTCTCTTGGAATCCTCCTGACCCCACTGAGCCAAGAAGTAGTTCTGTTTTGCAAGTTTAAAAGGTTTATTTGATAATTTAAAATATATATATATCACACTTTATAATAAATTAATAATTGAATATCACACAATCTGATTTGATAATGATTAGCAACGGAGAATCTGGCACTAGCACACTTCTTTATAATCACTAATGAGTTGACATGAAATGGATGAGATAGCACACTGGTAAATAGGAACAAAAGAAGAATAATGTGATAGAGAATGCTTTATAGAGTTCAAATGGATGGAACGTTGAATGAACGAAATGCAGTAGAGAAAATACTCAATATGATTTCAACAAAACAATGTAATCACTTTTCTCTGGCAATCCCCCCCCCCCCCCTTTGATGCAATGCAAGGAAATGGAAGGAAGCACACAGTTCTCAGAAATGCAATCAACTGTAATTCAGTTCACCCCAGCAAGCTTACACTACAGAAAACAGATAGGAGTTTTGAAAACACAGGCCCAAATGCTTTGATATGTGCTAGCAATGGATGAGAAATATGTTGGAAATGCTTTTAATTCCCTTTCAGAGGTTCAGGGTGAGTGGTATCTACTCTCTATGAATTCAGGATCACCTTAACAATGCTTTAGTAATAACTAGCAGGTAAACGAAGTTTTTGGCAAGGAAAAGCAAAACTGCTGTCTTTTTACACGTGAAGAAATTTGCAAATCGCGGCAAAATTCGCGGATGCGCCGAGCGCTATTACAGAGGAACCGCAAGGACTATCACGATCGTTTTGGGGTCCTAGGAAAGCCTAGGATCTCAGCTTCCAAATGAAAGTTACTGCAAGTCTCTAGCCCAAACGGTTACAGAGTTATGACCGATTTAATAGAGGTCGTTTTTGGTTTTGCAAATTTTAAAAGCTCAAAATGACAAGTGACAGATTTTGCAGCTAGAATGACAGGTGACAGATTTGGAGCTATCAGGCAGTTCTACTTAGGTTAAAATAGATTGAATTATATTATTTTAACTAAGAGATTTGTTCTGAGTTTTGCTGAGTACTCACAAGAGATTTTGAACCGGAAAGCGGCTTGGTCACGGACTTCAGTCTGGTCAGGTCTTCCCGGGTTCTGCTCACAGCGCCTGGCCTCTGGAATTGCTCACAGCATCGGGGTCAGCACTCCGGATACAATGGCCTGGTCTCTGCTAGGCACCGGTTCTCTGGGTCGGGTCCTGCCTTCTCTTTGGATATTTCTGTCACCGGGTTCTTGCAAAAGTTCTTGGCAAAATTCAGACGGCGTCAGCCGGCTGTCTGAAGAGTTCAGTTGCAAAAAGATTTTTAGGCCTGCTGACAAATACTCTTGCTGGCAGTGACCTTTTTGGTTAAGGTTCTGAAGTCTCTGTTTATCTTGGAGTCTAAGTGTTGGCTCTTTGAAGATTGATGGAGGTAAGTATGGATTTTTCCGGCAGAGCTTCCAGCGGCAGATGGAATTGAAGGTCTCTATCTGTCCTGTCTGTCTGCTTTTATGTGTTTTGAGAGTGGGTGTGTATGTTGGTCATAACTAACTTGCCCCTCTCACTTGTCATTGGTCAAATTTCCATTCCTCCCTTGATTGGCGAAGCTAAGTTGTGTCAGAGTGATGTCATTTTATGGCTTGCAGATAGGACACTCCTCTGTCAGATTGCACACATTCTATATTTGATAACAAAAGACATATTTCACAGTTACACAGTTGCTTGAAATGACATATACATGGTGTGGCTGAATTTAGCCATGTCTCTGTCCAAATCTGTTGTTTCTAAGAGCTTGCATTCAGAAATGGCACATAATTGACTTTTTAACTGATTTTTCAATTTCTGACATTGACCCAACTTTACATACATGTGCGCAGGGAGTATGGACATTAACTGATGAAGTTTCAGATTTTTAACATGCATACATTTAGAGTAATATCCACTTTTCCGCTAAAACCCCCCTGAACATACCACCGGTTCTAAAAACCTCTTAGACTGTGGGCAGAAAAATCACAAGAATTATGGTATCATTTATAAAATTTTCCCATGTCCGCTCTATGAATGATCCATCTTTTTAAAGTTATGTTCTGGCTCCAAAGGGGTGTGGTTTCCTCTCAGCACAAGGTAGAAATACTGGTTTATCCAGTTCTGCCAAGCCAGCTTCTGTCTCCAGTTTCTCCCCCTCCCAGTTTCTGCCAAGAGTAAGCCACTTTTACGACCCCTGCAATATAAGATTTGCTTGGGTCCTGAAAGGCTCATTGTTCAAGAGGAAGCCATTTATGATCCTCTCAATAAACCCTCTGCCTGGGTGAAGGGAGTTGCATTGTTCACTCTCCTGCAGAGCACAGGTAATTCAATTATCAGATAGATGGTATATTCTTAGTGTGGCCAGCAAAAAGGCAGATAGTCCTGGGAACACAGCTGTGACTCAAGTTTCACTCCTGATGGGGGTAGTTGTCAAGCAAAATCAAGTTCCTTAAGCCAGACTTTCAGCTAACTGTCATGTTTTTTGTTGCTTTTTAAATTAACTTGCAATTTTACACATGCAGCTAGAATGCTGATTCTAAGTGCAAAACTATGACATTTCAACAGTTACAAAGGCATGTGACACCAAACATAGGTCACTCATTTAATCTAAACATTTTCGATTTTAGTGTCTTTAAATCCAGTGCAACTTAAACTGCTGACTCCATAGCTCAGCCAGTTTTGTTATAAGCATTGTTCTGGGCTCTTCATTTCCCAGATTTTGTAGGCACTCAAAACTCCATTCTGCCAAATGTCTGCTGGTGTTCAGTGAATATTTTGCACATATTGTAATGTTTGAAAATAGGCATTTTGAGCCTGCCTTCAGAGAAACACAGGGTGGTTTTAAAACGCCGGCTTTTGGATAGTGGTGAGTACTGGTACTGCACCCATTTTTGGGATTTAACAAATGAATTCCCCACAATTCTAAGTTGCATTTGGCAATCAGCATTGCCATTCCCAATGGTTTCAGACTACTGTGCGGGTAGTCCAATGGTGGTTTTAAAGCGCTTTGAAGCTAACCGGCGCTACTGTTTTTCCTTTGGCAACCCATTTCCCTCATGGCAACCCGGCCTTTCATTCTCGCACTGGTGGGTGGCAAGTGAGGCAACCATTTTGGTGGGCGCACAAACTGCACAGCTTTCCTGGATTTCGGCGCACATGTGGGTTTTCCGCCATCTTGACTTTTCTAAGCCCACAGCACCAAATGTTGTGGCATGATAGCTTAAACGTGGGTCAGGACACCCAACACAACAATGCAGAGACAGACCATTCTCAAGCCCCGTGGAAGCAGGGCCGAGGGCCGAAGAGCAAAGAAATGCAACAACTGCTACTAACACCTCAGGAAGAACCAGAGATGGGGCTGTCTTTATGCAAAGGTAATGTGGGCTCTGGGAGACCCGGTAGGGGGGTTGGGTGGAGAAGGTTCCATCAGGAGAGATCTCCCTCATCACAGTATTTATAAGAAGGAGTACATCAGGAGTAATCTCCCTCGTCTCAGTGATTGCCAGAAAAGCAAGTCTGAATCAAAAAGTTATAGATGGCTGAAGGTCTTTGGGAAAAATCTCTTTAATCCAAATAACTATAAAGTTAATAACCCAAATAGCTCAACAAATAAACAAACAATATACAACCATCTAATGCACAGCTTCAAAAGTCACCCAGAGTCTTTCCAGAAGTGAGATGGACTATCCTGCAGCCCTTTAAAGATGGCCAGCCATTGGCAACTTTGCCATTTTCTAGAAGCCAGTTTACTTCTCAGATCTCCACTGATTTGCCCACAAGGTTTGGTAGAGCCTAGGGTACAATCACACTTGCAACATGGTCCCTCAGCATGGTGGACAGTGCCGAATTCAGCAACATTTCACCCACCCAACTCCTTTGGACTGCCCTTTTGAAGGCATTTATGAAATGTTTGATCATTCCATATGGCACTGGGACCAGAGGGGTTATTTATTTTACAGTGTTCTGTGTGGGATATATTGACCCACTCGACAGCATTTCCCCACATCACCAAGCTCTATTTGTGCAGAAACACCCAAATGGCTGCGCTGGCTCCTGTGAGTGCCATGGCTCCAAACTGCATTGTGCAACAACAACCATAAATGGTTGCACCGTCCTGCCAAAGCACACATCTGGCAGGATGGAACAACGGGGCCCATTGAAGGAGATTGTCAGTGGGTTCCGACATAAACAAAAGGACTAAAGTGGAAAAAGCAGCATTGCTTTGCTGCAAAAGCTGAAATCTCCATTGAAAAGAAACCCTTTTTCACCATTAAAAAAAATGCTGCTGTGACGTTAATTCCCTCTGTTCCTTAAAACCACTGTGATTAATAAGCCCTACCAAACCCTGTGTGTCATACTGTGCCTCAGCAAAACCAGGCATGATTCTGAATTGACAAGCCCTGTCAAACCAACTCTTTAAAAAAAAAAAAAACAACCGGGAACTTTAATTTTACTGACATAGGAAATGCGTTAATTTTCGTTGCAAAAGTATCCACAACTCAGCTGTTCAGAGAGAGACTAACTAGCTGAGCCATCCCTGTTTCAATGTATTCATGCTTCAGACCAACTCCAGCATTTCAAGAGAAAAACTATAGCTGCAAGACAGTGTGTGAATCTGCTGAAAAGTTGAATTGAAGAAGGAAGGCCAGCCGTACCACATGCAAAAAAAGTGGGCCTTCGCAAATCGAAGAAAAACAAATGCCTGTGTTTTGGAACAGTCCACTGGTGAATGAAAGCCTGCCAGTCTTTAGCAATATGAAGAGGTTTGTCGCTGGTGAAATCATATAACATGGGTTATTTTGTGCAACAGGCCCGTTTTAATTCTGGATCTAAGATCAGAAAATAAAGGTTAAAAGTATGGTGGCTGGAGCTGCAAGTTGAAAAGCAGGTTTTCTGCTTGGATGGGTGGCACCAAAAGGAGGGCTCTCCCTCAGCAGATACTAACAGCCCCCTGATAATTACAGGGTTGAACAGACTTTCGTCTCTGCTGGGACCCTGACAAATAAGCTCCCAGGGAAGGAAGTGTGAAGGGGCAATATAACTTCAATCAAGGAAGAATCCCCACCATGCTCTGACGGAAATGACAGTGGGCAGCAGTTGATGGAAAGAAAAAAAGAATGCACCCATGGACAAAGGGACAGCCATTTTTTCCCAAAGACTATTTCAGGAATACACTTTAAAGAATTCTTTATCCGCAGCAAGATTTTGAAAAATTGTAAATATTTTGCAGTTTAAAAGTGATATTTTTGTGCTTTCTTTTGAGACACGATAGAAGTCACTGATACCTTGGGGGACAGAAAGGGCAAATATTGAGGATAAATCAAAAAGTATCAATGTTGCAAATATACATTTTTGTACATACATCCCTTGGGATAATGCGCATCTGTGTATAAAGTTATGGAATGTTAGGCCGAATCTTTCATGCTCAAAATTACCGAAATGTAGCAGAAGGGCAGAACAAGGTCCCACAGACTTGAGGATTGGACTGATATGTACTGCACAAATATGTAACCTGTGTATATAATTTGCTAAGAGGCTGCAATTGTATAAATGTATGTTTTTGGCAAAATTGGATTTTTATTAAAGTAAATGTGGGAGTTTTTGGACATTGTAAAACCCCCATCATAAATCTGACATCATTCCCTTGGAAATCCAACCAGTTGAGAGCGAGGAGGAGATTAGAACCCCTGTCCAATCCAAGTAGTTTAGAGGTGTGCTTAGTTAACCGTGCCCAGCCTATACTTTGATTTCATTATGCACTATAAATGAGGGTCCACAACAAGACCCTAGACACACACCCTTCCCGATTTCCTGCACTGCGTTCCTGTTCCCGTCATCTTCCAGACCCAGACTCCAACCACAAGGCCAAAACATTGCTGATCCTGCTCCAGGGTCCACTACAAAACCCAAGCAGTGATGGTCCCATTCCCAGCAAGGCCTCAAATCTAAAAAGAAAAAAACACTAAATCTCCCATTAACCAGGGGAAAGCTGTGGTACCGTTTGGCATCCTTATCCAGCCTGGCTTGCTGCCACTCACTGCATGCTGCTGCCATCCTGCTACCCAGATGACCTTTAGTATCCAGTAACCAGAATTGCCCATCCAGTCCCTGCCTGCCGGCGACCAGAACCGCACAGCTGTTTGCCAGGTACCCTGCCGTGTAGTGACCAGACCCGGTTGACTGTCCAAAAAGCCCAAAACTGAAAAATGAATTGCGAGTACTTTATCCACTCATAGAAATCTATAGTATACCTTGCCATGTCCTTATTCCCCTCTATAAATCATCCTAACTTGTCCAACTATAATTCTTTGTGCAATTTGCCATTAATCTCCAAGCATTAGCGCTACTTTTATTTTCATTTCCGTCTTACATTGAGCATATGTCATTAGCGATATTTTGATTAAATATAGTAATTTTCCTTAAAGAAAAGGGGTACACTGCATGAAGGGTTACATCTGCAGCGTAACCTAGAGAATTCACGGGTGGCATTCCTCTTTTCTTAGTCCTTAAATCTAGTTAAAGTAAACAGTTTGTGAAAGGAACAAGTTACTTACCTGTAACTGTTGTTCTCCAGCATGGGTCTGGCATGGATTCACATGCTCATGAATATTCCCCATCGTCAGGCTGGGAATCCTCGGTAAAGAAAAATTCAGTATCAGTTTCATTTCTGATCTGTCTTTCTTAGTAGTAACCAATCACTGTCTCTGGGTCATACTGCCCCCAGCCAATGACTGCCCTCTACCTAAGCCCCGCCCCTGGCAGCCATCCTCAGATTTGGTAGCACGTAAAGTGGCAGTATGACCAAGTGAAGAGCCGCAGAGGGGTAGGAGGGAGGGTTCGCATGTGAATCCATGCCAGACCCATGCTGGAGAACAACAATTACAGGTAAGTAACTTGTTCCTTCTCCAGCATGGGGTCTGGCATGTATTCACATGCTCATGAAAATAAGAATACATAGCAGTACACACATGCACAACCACGGGAGGTGGCAAAGGCTCAACAATAAGCATTACATAAACTCAACATTAAGCAACTCTTACCTCCTCACCAGGCCCACCTTCACGCGAACAGGTTGCGCAGCACTGCTTGGCCGACCCTGGACTCCTCCCTAGAATCCCAGTCAACGCAGTAGAATCTCGTGAAGGTGTGCGTTGACCTCCATGTAGCAGCCCTGCATATATCCAGCAGAGGCACACCAGACAAGAACACCATGGTAGCAGCAATCGCTCTGGTCGAATGGGCTCTCGGACGGCCGGGCAACGGTCGGTTTGCCAACAGGTGACAGTGCATGATGCAGCCGGAGAGCGATCTGGAAATGGAAGCCTTTGAGAGGGCCTTCCCTTGGTTCACAGGTCCAAAGTTCACAAAAAGCTGTGATGTCTTCCGAAAACTCTTTGTGCGGTCCACGTAGAACTTCAGTGCTCTAGCTACATCCAGCGAGTGCAAAGTCCTCTCGGTTGGCGATGAAGGCGACAGGAAGAAAACTGGCAACACCAAGGGCTCGTTGAGGTGGAAGTCCAACGGCACCTTGGGCATGAAGGAGGGGTGCGTCCTCAGCACCACCCTCGTCTCGTGGAAAGTCAAGTATGGAGGCTTGCAGGATAGGGCCTGGATCTCTGCCACCCGTAGTGCGGAGGTGATGGCCACCAGGAACGCTGTTTTCCACGACAGGAACTTCAACAGTGCCGAATGCAGAGGCTCGAATGGAGGCCCCATCAGCCTGGTCAGCACCACGTTGAGCTCCCATGCCGGGGTTGGAGCCTTCACCGGCGGGAACGATCGGAACAGTCCTTTCATAAATTCCTTCAACAGGCGATGAGACCACAGGGATGACTGTCCTGCGGTCCTGGTGTATTGGGAAATCGCTGCCAGATGTATCTTGATGGAGGCGTGAGCCAGTCCAGCCTTGGCCAGCGACAGTAGGTACGGTAGCACTTGAGGGGCCGTTATCCGTAGAGGATTAATCTTCTGTGCATGGCACCAGACACAGAACCTCTTCCACATGTGTCCGTAGCACTTGAGAGTTGAGGACGCCCTGGCCTTTGCAAGAACCTCTCTGCAGTCTGCCGGGATATCGTACCCTCCAAACTCTAGTGCTGCAGGAGCCAGGCCTGCAAGTTCAGCAACTCCGGGTCGTGATGAAGGATGGCACCTCCTTCTCTGGAGAGAAGATCTGCGTCTGTCGACAGTTTGACTGGTGGGGACGCTGACAAGTCCAGACGGTCCGGGAACCAGATCTGTCTCGGCCACGCTGGTGCGACGAGGATCATCCTGCACCAGGACCTCTTGAGTTGGTTGATGAGTCGCAGTAGCAACGGCAACAGAGGGAACGCATACAGGAACAGGCTGTCAGGGGAACGAGAGAGCATCGCCCATGCTCCTCGGCTGGGGAAACCTGCTGGCGAACCTCTGGCACTTGGAGTTCATCGCCGTCGCGAACAGGTCGATCTGGGGTTTGCCACATCATTGGAAGAGTTGATCCACTTGGTCCTGACATAGTTCCCACTCGTGGCACGAGCGCAGCTCCCTGCCGAGTGAGTCGGTGATGGTGTTCTTTATCCCTGCTAGATGAAAGGGTACCAGGAACATCCCCTGGGCAACGGCCCAATGCCACAGATCCTGGGCTTCCTTGGATAGGGCTGGGGATCTGGTTCCTCCCTGCTTCCGGATGTAGAACATTGTGGTGGTGTTGTCGGTGAAGATCCTCACCACCTTGCACCTGAGGGATGGGAGAAACGACTTGAGGGCCCAGAACACTGCTCGGAGCACCAGGATGTTGATGTGGAGTGGCCTCTCCTCCAGGAGCCAAAGGCCTCTCGCGTGAAGATCTCCGGTGTGCACTCCCCACCCTTCCAGGGAGGCATCCGTCGTCACCATCACCTGGTGTGCTGGGGTCTGAAAGTCCATGCCTGCCGCGAGATGCGTGCGGGTGCCCCACCACCGAATTGTTTGGCGGAAAACTTTGTTAAGCGGCCTGTAGGGGACGCATCCGAAGCCTGCATAGGCGCACCAGATCGATGCATGAGGACATCATCCCGAGAAGGGACTTGATGCACCTCACCCTGGCCACGTCTGTGGCCAGCAGACGCTGCACCTTGCCCAGAATGGCCTTCGTCCTTTCCTCTGACGGTGAGGCCAATCGCGCTACTGTATTGAGCCTGGCTCCCAGAAACAGTGCGACCTGCGACGGAACCAGGTGGGATTTGAGGAAGTTGATGGAGAATCCCAGGTCCATGAGCAGCTGGACGGTCTTAGCTGTGTGCTCGACGGCGAGTTCCCTTGTTCTTGCTCGGATGAGCCAATCGTCCACGTAGGGGTAGACATGGATCCCTTGCAGGCGCAACCGCGCCTCCACTGGTGCCAGGCACTTGGTGAATACCCTGGGCACCGACTTCAATCCGAATGGGAGGGCCTTGAATTGGTAGTGTCGTCCTTGGACCACGAACCGGAGAAACTTTAGGTGTCCTTTTAGAATGGGGATGTGAAAGTATGCATCCTCCAAATCCAAAGATGAAATGAAGTTGCCCGCCTCCAGCTGGCCCAGCACGCGCTGGAGGGTGACCGTCCGGAACTTCTGTGCCTTGATGTATTTGTTTAATCGACGCAGGTCCAGGATGGGACGCCATCCTCCTGTCTTCTTTCTGACGAGGAAGTATCTGGAGTACACTCCAGAGCCCCGGAGCCTCTTTGGGATGAGCTTGATGGCTCCTTTCTTGAGCATCGCCCTTACTTCTAGCAGCAGTTGAGGGTCATGGTTTTCCTTTCTGGCCACGGGAGGAATGCGGGGGCACTTTTTTTAGAAATTCGAGAGTGTGCCCACGGGCCAGGGCATCCAGCACTCAACGGTTGGTGGAGATGGACTCCCACACACTGACGAACTTCGCCAGCCGGCCTCCCACTGGGGTGCCCAGGTGGGGGCCCAACGCTATGGCCGGTTCAATCTTGCTTGGCAGCGGCCTTGCCATCTTGGCCTCCCCGACGACGACGGCGAGATACACCTGACTTGCCTCGTCCTCTGTAGGCCTCTTGCGACGAGGAGTGGGCCGCCTGCCGGTACATTGAGGAGCCACCGCCGAATCCTTTGGAGGCACCTTGCTTGCCTCTGGAGTTCCGAAAAGGTGGCCGTCGTCGTTGCAAAACTCCCAAGGCCCGAGCCGTCTCTGTGTCGGTCTTGATGGCCTGAAGTGACTCATCCACTGTTTTCCGAACAGGTTGTTCCTGTCGAAGGGCATGTCCAAAACTCTGGCAGAGTTTGCACGTCCTGGCGGAAATCTGTTGCCTTGAGCCATCCCTGCCGCCGAAGGCAAACGCTGTTGCCCAACTGGCGGAAACCGGTGTCCGTGGCCACCGTTATGGCGAGGTCTGACGCCACCTCACCTTCCTGTAGGATCGGCAGGGCCTCTGCCCTTTTGTCATCCGGTAAGAAGTCCAAGAGGGGGACTCCCTGTCGTAGCGGGCCACAATCGCTAGGGCGTTGGCCGCCTTAATCGTTGTTGCCACAGACATGATGACTCGTCGTCCCATGGCGTCCAGTTTCTTCCCCTCGCTGTCCAGTGGGGAAGTTGAAGCCAACGCCACCGCCGCTTTCTTCTTGGCTGCCGCCGAGACGACCGAATCCGGGGTCGGCTGTGCCCTAAGGCACAAAGGGGCGGCATCGGAGACCCGGTACTTCTTCTCGTACCGGTCTCTCTTGGCAGGCATCATGGACGGGTTCTTCAGAAGAGAAAGTCCCTCGTCCCAAATGTCATCCAGCAACGGCACCGCGAGGGCCATCTTTCTCTTGGCCTTGCGCCATTGGTAGAGGAAGCCTTCCTTCTGCTGTTCGGGGCAAAGCTCGGATGCCCTGGCAATCATGGCGTGGAAGGAGCCAATTTCGTCGGGCGGGGAGGCCCGAGGAGGTGGTGATGGGAGGCCCATCCCGTCACCAGCGTTGTCATCAGTCCCTGTCGTGGCCGTATCTGTTCCCGTGCCATCCCCAGGGACAGGGGAAGGAGATAAAGGCTGAGAGGGCAGTGAGGGCTGAAAGGGCGGGGGTGGATGAACTCTCCTCCTCTTGTTTGGCGGACTTCCCGACGGCCTCGTTCTGCTGGGTCGTCCGTTGGGGGTAGGGGCAATCTCGTCCTTATCTCTGTGCATAAGGTTTGGATTGCCATCAAAATGGCCACCGAGCTGTCCTGTGGCTCGGGTTGCAACGGGCGTGATGGTTGCTCCTCCCCCACGGAAACCTCGTTGGCGCCACCGTCGCACTCTTCGTCCTCGTCGGGATTCCTCCCGTGGGACCGGACCTCCTCAAACTTCTTGTTCAGGCCCTCCACGACTTCAACCAGCTCCTCCTCGGAGGCTGCATCAGTGTCTGTAACGGCCACCGGCCCAGCCCCTCTTTTTCCACCGGGGTCTTCTCGATGGGCTGAAAAGAGGATTCCCTCAGCGGTGGCAGGGAAACTCTGGGCCCCGAGGTCGCCTCCACTGGGGTAGCCTTCACAGGCTTCGCCAGGGCCGTCGCGACTACCTCGATAGAGGCCTTAGCCGGGTGAATCAAGGCCTTCGCCACCTTGTGCACGCTTGAGGCCTTCACTTTGGGGGGGGGGGGGGGGGAGTGTCACCGCCTCGCTGCCCCTCGGCTGGTTCCTTCGAGATCGACCGGGGCCTCTCCAGAAGCTTAGCCGGGTGCTCAGATTTTCTCTTCCCCGAGCCAGAGCGTTGGCTCCTGGTTGATGGCGCCGGTGAAGGTGCATCCTGCCTGGCAATCGAGTAGCCCGACCGTTCGGTTCTCCCGGTGCCCGCGGACTCGCGGTGCTTTGCCTTTTGTTGGGCCCCTGTCGCCGGAGCGCCCTCACAGGACTTAGAAGACCGCTCGGACTTCTTCTTCTCACCTGCTGGGCTCTTTCCTTCCAGTCAGTTGGCGAGTCAGGTCCGACGATCCCTCATAGTCCGATCCGTTATGTTCATGCAAAACGCACAGTCCTTCTCCACGTGCGTTTTGTCTTCTTGAAGGCAGTAGAGGCATCTAGAATGCTTGTCCTCCTTGAACACATACTGTAACCCGCATCCAGGGCAGTTCCTAAACAGCTTGGATCCGGGTGTCGAGCCTTTTTCCTGGGCCATTTCCACGAGGTAGGCCTCAAAAACTTTGGGAATCCTCCAAGAAGCGTAACTCGACGAAAACTTCATCCTTGAGGGGGGTAAAAAATTCCGAACGGGTCCCCGTTGATCGGAAGTAGAAACGGTGGAGCTTGAGGCTCGATTGACTGAAAAAATGAGATAAAACTCTTTGAAAAAACGCAAAACGCAGTAAAAGCTCGAGAGCTAAAGCAAGAGGAGTCGCAACACTTGAACGTGCGGTAAAAATCTGAGGATGGCTTCCAGGGACGGGGCTTAGGGAGAGGGCAGTCATTGGCTGGGGGCAGTATGACCCAGAGACCAGTGATGGGTTACTACTAAGAAAGACAGTTCAGAAACGAAACTGATACTGAATTTTTCTTTACCGAGGATTCCCAGCCTGACGGGGAACATTCATGAGCATATGAATCCATGCCAGACCCCATGCTGGAGAAAGAACAGATTTCCTTTCCAATTTCACCCTTCCAAAGCGCACCTTTTTCTATCTTGCATAACTCTTTCAATTTACCAGCTAGAGACTTACTTTCAATTCCATTTGGTACATTTGATCTAGATCTATTCCCCAACATACAAACCGCACCACTCAAAATCAGTGCATTTCACCCGTTTTTATTAAAAACAGTTTGGGTATTTTTAGGCGGGAATTGCAAAAGTGTAAATTTTAAACACGTTATTTGAATGCAATCTGTTGTAAACCTTTCACTTATTTCTGAACTGTATGCTTTTGGTAACGCATTCTTTGTGATGGTTAGTATCTTTGCATTGTTGCATTAGTAAAGAATCGTATCTGCTCCAAGGTTTAACACACATTCATTATTGATTTATCCAGTGCCGAGTGTCATTTCACAATGTTGCAAGGGCTTTAAAATCTCTTCCCTCTCTTATTTGGGGAGGGAAGGACAGATTTAGATTCCGTTTTCAGTTTCTTATTCCAGAGTACCTGCTGCTTCAGAATTGATTACTTGTGGGTTTACGGAACCTTGCAGGGGGAAATTCTAACTTGGGTGCTATCTGTCCTAATCAAAAAGTGCTCCTATTCTGCTTTGCTGTGTAGGCTCCATCAAAAAGTCAAACCCAGTGCATTGCTCACATTCGCATTGTCATTCATCACCCCATTGGTGATTGCTGCCCCATATTAAAAGCGTGTGATTTCTTTTGAATTCTAAATAAATAATTATTGCATTTGATCAACCAGCCTAGTTCATGGTCCATTGTGACCCGGGGTATTTGAAAAAAGGGTGTATCATCCCAAAATTGAATCCACAAATAAGGAGAAAAACACCTCAGTTAGGCGCTACATACTAGGCCGAGACCAAGGTGTGCGTGTCGCCTGATTAAAATCCTTAACATCTAGTACCATTTACTTTGTTAAATCACCTCCATTCAAAGGGAGTAAAGGGGTGGGGGAACAGTCCATTAATGATCTTCTGCACATTGGGGATTGCCCACAGTGAGGAGGCTTCTTCTAAGACAGACCGCTGCTCCCGTCTCTGCCCATGGCGTTTGCATCTCAATGGGAAGACAGAGTATTCTTCCATTGACAGCAATATCATTTGCCAGAACTCATTGGTCTGAAAATATGAGCCGCCAATAGAAAGTCTCGGTTAGCTCATATATGTGCAGTGGCTCTGGGCTGGTTTGCTTGCTGGTGCATTTACATAGTTGCTATGCCCCTATGGGGGGTGGATAACCACATGAGGTCACAAATTTAAGTTTTGGTCACTGTGCAGTGGCAATCATTTGTTAGTGGGGGTCTTTGGAATTATTCACGTTCCTCGCAGCATTCTTCCTTTTTGTGTTTCGGATAGCTCTTCTTCCACACTCTTGAACACCCATATTTTTTCTCTGTCCATGTGTGTTGGCTAGTGTGAGGCTTCTGTGGCGTGCCTCCATCTTGATCCCTCTGTTTGCAGACTTCACGCAGCGCACCCTTTGTTCGATTAGCAATTGCTGATGGCATCTGCGTGCAGTTGATGCATTCTACAGCCAACATTGTTAGCGTTGATTTCTCTAGTGAGTGTCTCGACAAGTAGTCGGCAAGGTGGTATTCTTTTCCAGCTTTGTGCGTGATTGTGAAATCCTACTCAGGCAGTCTTAGAGCCTATCCTTCAATCCTCCAAGGCATCTGCCTTTCAATTGCTGTATATTGAGATGAGTGTCTTGTGATCAGTTATGCTGACCTGAACAGAAAACCTGGTGATGTTCCCACAATACTGCCAAGCTCTCTTTCTCCGGCCGGGAGTATGTTTAGTTTATTATGCTGCAACTATCGTGTGACACTATCTTTCCAAGTTCCTTCCTGGTTTATGTTGTGCTAGAATGGCACCAAGTCCTACAGGGGTTTCATCTGTCAGCCCAGTGCATTGCTTCTGATCAAAGAATGCCATGCGTTTGTCAGACAACATAGTTCCTTTATCTCTTAAACACTCAAATGGTTTGACCTCTTTGGTGAGGTCTTAGTGTTATTTTGGTGGTGGCATAGTCTCTCCAGGCGCTGTAGCTTGACAATTAACAGGAATGATCAAACGTCTCCTATGGCTGTCTGTCTCTGGGTCTTCACTATGACCGCCACCTTGCAAGGGTCAGGATGCATTCCTCTTTAAGAGACTATGTGCCGAAGACCATTTTCTTTTTTTTAATTTGGATTGGTTAGCATTAAGTGGTAGTTCTGCTGCCAATCTATTTTTTTTTTTTTTAAATGGCCATTACCTTATTTTGCAATTCTCCCATCCATTTGTTTTTCAGGCTTTTATCAAGATGGCTGCCCCTTTCTTGTTTCGGTCACTCAATGCTCAACACAACTCCAGGTCAACCTGACCCTCCTTCTGGATTGCATCCACAGTTCACTTGCAGTGCCCCTTCTTGGTTATGTTTCACAATGTGGCTGGCTTTCACCATTTTAGGTCTCCCTGGTCTTGGCGCAGTTGTCAGACCACACAGTCCACCCATCACAGGTCGTGCAACCAGGAACTCTAGGCTCTTCAGCCCACACAGGCTCTTCTTTATCTGTCCCTGTGTACAGATCTGCATTCACTTAGCTTCTCTTGGGCGGCCTCTTGGCTTTATGTGCAGATTCACACTCTCCTGGCTTCTCCTGATTAGCCTCTTGGCTTTGCCATAACGTGTCACATCTCATGGCAGTCTTGGCCCTTGCCGCACTGCATCTATTCACAAAGTTCACTCTGTGGTGATTTTCTTTATTCCCCACCTTTCTGTCATGCTCTTTCATACATGCACTCTTATTTCATATATTACTTTTAACTTTCATCAGCTAATGGGTTTGCCCGCATTCAGTTAGGGATTTTCAATTCGATTCATACAGCAAAGTTACTTATGTGTAGCCCCTAGGAGCACCCCAGCTTCGAGTGTCATTTCCCTGCACTCACCGGTCTTCGGCCTTCCTCTGGCAGCATCATTGCTTCCATTCTGCTTCTCAGCCCGGTCACTGCGAGCCCTGCTGGCACTCCAGGTGCTTCCTCACCCACACCGGCAGCTCGGCTCCTCTTCCACGGATGTGGACTGCATCCTCTCCTTTCTTTCTTGTCCGCAGCTCTAGGTGCTCTCTCCAGACCACTGAGACACACACCTGTGGAAGTCTAATGGCCCAACTCGTCCTGGACTCCACAGGTCCTCTGGGATTTCTGACGGCGTCCTGGCTTCCTCTCAGGTCCCTCAACGGCTGCTTTCTCCCCACACAGGGTCCCCTGCTGGTCTCTCCCATAGAGGCCTCCCTGTTGGTCGTCCTGCTGTTGTCTGCCTCTCCTCCTATACAGCTGCAACCACTTGACAGGTTGCAGATGTGACTTCTCAATTGGATTTGCCTGACTGTAGTTAGAGGGACATGCATGACCTTCACAGTACTTTTCTGGCATCTTCCTCGTCCCAGTACTAGAGTGGTGAAAGGAGTTACCAGTGTTCATTACTCCTACTCACCTCTTCCTCGTCCCAGTACCATCATAGGTAAAGTGTGGGAAAATGAGGGGAGAGGTTTTAAAATAGCCCACAAAGGCCGGGGTAGGGTTTGGTTGGTGTTAAATAGGGAAAGGGGAATACCATGTCTCACCTGTGGGTACCCCACTCCCAATCCACAAGGACCCTCCACCCAGGTGATGCTTCCACGCTTCTCTTCCCCCAGGGTCAGGTTTCAAAAGCAATGGTCATCCTCTGGCCACCTGAGAAGATCATCCAAGGGTAGAAGGATGAGTGAGGATACCCTCCGGTTTCTCACATCATCCAAAATGGCCCCTTCCCTGCTGAGGGATGCTCAAAATCCCAGATTACCATGTCCTCTTGCTGCAGTCTTGCGTGCAGGTCTCCCGAGATCTTCGGTCAGTATCAGTCCAGGTCCCGTCTGTACTGTGATGTGTACGTGGCTTTGATGTGCACGTGGCTTTGCTACATTTGGTAATTAACTATGCTGCTTGCCTTCTCAATGGGGCTGCAGGGGCTACTACCCCCCCAAACCCCCCACCGTCTTGATGGCACACCAGCACGCACTGCACCAAGTCAATATGTTAATGTTAAAGGATATTTGTACCGCGCACTATCACCACCGGAGTGGTGCTCTGGTGGCTCTGAAAAGGGAGAAAGGGGGGGGTTAGTTCGAGGGAATAAGCTGAAAAAGTGCAAGAAAGCAGTGATGTGCTGTTGGCAGGCTCAGTCCGGTGGGTTTGTTGGCTGGGTTTGGGGTGTATTACGGTCTGTAGTCGTTGTGTGTTGTTGTGCAAGTCTGTGTGGTTTGTTTTGTTGTTGTAATGTAGTGAAGTTTGTGCGGATTGCTGTATTTAGGCTTGTGGTTGTGTTTGTTAGAGTTTGAGAGGTGTATGCAGAGGGCTGAAGTTGTTAGTGCATTATTTAGTTGGCATTGCTGTCCTTGCAATTGTGTCAAGGTGTGATGCCCGCTATCATTCGCTATTCCATCCAGGTGTGGAATTTGTCATTCCTCACCGTTTCATTCAAGTGTAGCACATGCTAACATTCACAACTCTGTCTAGAACTGACAGAAGCTACAATTAAGGATGACATCTAAGTGTGGCACATGCTAACATTCATATTTCTATCTAGAAGTGACGGAAGCTAAAGTTAGGATGACATCTAAGTGTGGCACATACTAACATTCATATTCTATCTGGATGCGATGATGGCTAAAGTTAAGGATGAAATCTAAGTGTGGCACATGCTAACATTCACATTTCTATCTAGAGGTGACGGAAGCTAAAGTTAGGATGACATCTAAGTGTGGCACATGCTAACATTGTTACAGCTGTCTAAAAGTGATGCAGGCTAATCTTGATCATTCTCTATAGGTGTGGCTAGTATGTTAGTGTGTGATGGAATGCAACCTTTACGGTTCACCCAAGAGTGGATTTGGATTGGTGGTCACAAATCTATCCAAGTATGCATGATGTAAGTCTATGGCAGTCTACATTATGGAAGGTAAGGTAGAGTGGCGAGGGCTTTCTGGTGTAGAGTAATGGCTCTACACCCCACCCATGCCACACTTAGTTTTGTTGGTGTCTGTTGGCTTCCTTTGCGGACACCCGGAGTCACGTCTCGGAGCTGCCAGTGCAGGAGCCGCCCTTTTCCTTGGGGCCCTTAGCCGCAGGGCAGCCTGGCAGAGGAATGGAAGCTGGGGAACATAGGGAGTGAGGGGGTCTGGGGCCACAAGGGGGCACGAGCCTGGCCACAAGGTGGCAAGCGTGGGGCAGAGGGTCCTGCAGCTCACTTGGGGTCGCCGCCGTGCTGGTAATGGCGTTTCCCCAGGTGCAGCTGCAGGCCCTCCCTCAGTACAAGGCCCGAGAGGCCAATCACAGGGGGGCGGGGGGTGTCCGGGAGACAGGCAGAGGGAGGGGAAGAGGGAAGCCGGAGAACATAGGGAGCGAGGGGGTCTGGGGCTGCAAGGGGGAACGAGCCTGGCCACAACGTGGCAAGCGTGGGGCAGAGGGTCCTGCAGCTCACCTGGGGTCGCCGTGCTGGTAATGGCGTTTCCCCAGGTGCAGCTGCAGGCCCTCGATCAGTACAAGGCCCGAGAGGCCAATCACAGGGGGAGGGAGGTCCGGGAGGCGGAAAGAGGGAGGGGAAGAGGGAAGCCGGGGAACATAGGGAGTGAGGGGGTCTGGGGCCGCAAGGGGGCACGAGCCTGGCCACAAGGTGGCAAGCGTGGGGGCAGAGGGTCCTAAAGCTCACCTGGGGTCGCCGTGCTGGTCCAATATGGACAGGCCTTTAGAAGAAGGTGTGCTACTTTCTTGACCTCACCCGTTATCCTGTCATCCTGTCGTGGGACACAGGAATAAAGTCAGACAAATGCATGCAGGTGATTATCATCTTTTTATCGGTCATCTCTCTCGTAGGCCATTTGCCCTGCACTCCCCCCAGTAATGTGAGGCTGCTCCTCACATGCCATCGTTCTTGCTGCCCATTCTCTAAATGCACTTTACTTCCAGTCTATCCTTTTTCAAAGGAAGTGATGTCTGGTGAAATGGGCCTGCCCCTTTTTCCCCTTTCAGGCATGATCCCTCAGAACGTTTGAGGGTAGAACTCTCCAGCACCAATGTTCCTCCCATTGCAACTCACCTCCACTGCATCCCAGACTTGAACTCTCTGTCACGGGGAAATGTGAAAGTGCTTTAAAAGGACCCTTATTCATATGCTGCATATGGATCATATTCTTTCCTTCCTTTCGTCTCCCCATGCTTCGAGCATCCCCCATCCTACGAGCAACCTAGCTTTTTGAATCAGCCTTCAGCCAAGTTGGCACTTTCATTAACTATTTTTAATTTGACTTGGAATTCATGAAGATCTCTGCGGGGGCTCAGAAAGCAGTCTTCTTTCTTGCCATCTGACACCCAACATGTTTAGCAGATATTTTGTTTAGTCAAACTGACTCAGTGCTTCTCTGGAAAACGGGGGCGGCCATATTGGAGTGTTTGGGCCTACGTCAAGTGCAATGACCGGTTATTTCGGCCCCGCAAGTGATCGCAAATCTGGCCTTTGCCGACCTTTACAGCAGCATGGACATCACATTGCGCCGTACCAAAATAAAAGAGCATGACTTTCCAAGCCCCCGAGTGCCAATTTTGAAGATATGCTTAGGGTTTTATACAATCAATATGTCACCTGTCTCAATGAGTCGGTTATATAGATCAGTGGCGTAAAACTAAATGGAGGATGCCTGCAAAATGGGGACAGCACCCTGAGATTCCATTATTGGGAGACATACACAGGTCACTGGCGAATCTGTGGGGCCCTAATTGCTGGATGCCTCTTCCCAGAGTATCATGGCCACACCCATGGGGCCGATTAAACCGCCAATTGCCTCTTCGTTTGGGCCTCTGGGAGGATCGAGTTTTGAATGGTTGTGCTTGTTCAGAAGAGACATGTTCTGGTTCTGTAGCTGTGCACCACAGAGGACCCAGCGTAAAAGAGTGGAATCATTCTGGTGGCCATTTATGGAGCAGCTACTTTTTTGTTCCTACGGTGAACCCCAAGACTGAAAGTACATGCTCTTGATGAGAATTTTTCCTCGTCAACTAATCTGGTTGATTTTCAGATATGTCTGAAGTTTCTGCTTCCCTGTTCAGAGAGTTTTGCTAAAGTCCTGTACCGAATTTTGTAAGTTTGGGCTATTACCAGTGTTAATTTTTCTGCAGCAGCTAATCCTGGGCATGTTTTCCCGTTTGACTGCCCCTTTGTCTGGCACCCAGTAGCCCTAGCCTCTACTGGTGGCAGGAGTGCAGAAAACTGCATGGGGGATTGGAGCTCCACCTGCGGCTGTGACCTGCTTGGAAATAGAGTATCTGAAAACTAAGTGTAGTATAATAGTTGTAAGGATGACAGGAGGCGTTTTAGTGATAGTGATGTCCTTTATTCAGCATACAACATCAATCATCATATATAGATATGTAGGTGGTAAATCCCCTTGGGCTGCTTGCCTCTAATGTAAGGGGTTGCAGCTGGGAGGCTGTATAGTCTTCTGTTAGGCCTGTGGCCTAATTCTCGGAGGAGCTGGGCGGGGACGTCTTCCCGCGTCCTCTGCTGCTCCCGTAATGCGCGCAGAGCGCGCAGGGGCAGCCCTAGTGGCCGCGGCCGAGATCTCGCGAGAGTTGCGGCTCTCGGATATCTCTACACACCTCCCCCTGATAATGCAAAGGCAGTTCATTGCAATACATAGTCATTGTATCTCACCGGTCTTCTGTGTTCTCTTCTTGGCCGGTCACTTTTCTCGCTGTGGGCATCCTGATGTTCCAGTTCTCGTTCTGCTGTGGATGCATCCGGTTCCATCTCTGTTTCCTCCCTTTCTCCGTCATCATTCTCTGGCTCACGTTCTTTTTCTCTCTCGCAGTTCATTCCTCCTTCCGCTTCTGATCTCTCCGGGGTCCTTGCTCTCTCTTGTCTCTTCTGGAATAGGGCTACTCTTTCCAGGTTCCAAGTGCGCCCGTCTTCGGTGCGGACGTGGTTGGTTCCTCTGTGGATCACTGTTATGGGTCTGCTGTACCGAGAGCCCGTGATTTGATCCTTTGTCGGTAGTCGTATTTTGATCCAATCTCCCTCTTTAACGTCTGACACTTGTTTAGTTCTTCTTCTTCTGTCACTCCACGTTTTCATGCATGTTTTACTGTTTTCAATTCTCCACACCACCTCTGACATGTCTACTTCTTCATCTTCTCTTACTTTGGTCAACCATGGTGGTATAAGCGTTGAAGCTGCTCTCCTCCCTCTTAACATTCGAAACGGGAATATTTGAGTTGGGAGTAAGTCTGTGGGCCGCTATGGCCTCTTTGGTTGTTTTGAGCGGGTCCATTCCGGAAGCGGTTGCTAGCTGGATAGCACCTTTTATAAACCTGTTGGCTCTCTCTACCAGTCCATTGGCTTGGGGATGATACAAAGCTGCTTTCTTCTGGTGTATGTGGTGCTTCCTCAGGAATTGTTCCATGTCCCTTGAAATTAGTTGTACCCCATTGTCTGTTACCACTTTTCGTTGGGGAGTCCTTCCCTTTGAAAAATTTCGGTGAGGACTTCGATTACTGTCGCGGTGGTGATGTTTGGGACAAACTCAGCCTCAACCCACTTTGATAAGTAGTCCATTAGTACTATGCCATAGCGATGTTCGGGCGCCATCGCCTCCAAGGGTCCTATAAAGTCTATACCTACTTTTGACCACACCGCTTCTGGTACTTCTGTGGGAATCAGAGGCGCCTGTCTGACCTTTAAGCGCTTGTCGCTGTTGAGGCATTCATGACATCTCTCTATCATGGTGCGAATCTCTTGATCCATGGACGGCCACCAGTAGGCCTCTCTCACTCTGCGACAGGTCATAGTGTTCCCTAGGTGGCCCGCATGGGCTCTGCAGAGAATGGTCCTTATCATCCCTACGGGAGGGATTATCTGGTCCGTTTTCAATATTATTCCATCCGTTTCTGATATCTCATCTGCCACCTTCCAATAGGGCCTCATGCCTTCTGGCATCGCTTTTTCATTCGGCCACCCTTCCCTGATCCACTCTTGTATTCTCGCCATGGTTGGGTCCTTTCCGTCTTCTTCCAACCAATGCTTCTCACTGAGTTCCAAGTAGTCTGGTGCTTTGAGATCTGTGATGGCTGCCACGATGCATTCCTCTTGTAGAAACGTGGTGGCCTTGTCTTTGCCCTCTGGTAATCTTGACATGCAGTCTGCCTGCGAATTATTCCATCCTGAGATGTGCTGTACTTCAAACGTGTACTCCTGCAGTTGCCAATCTGGGTGTTGACACTTTGGTGCCTCCTGGGCTGAGCATGTGGATGAGGGGTTTATGGTCGGTTACCAACCTAAAATTTGTGCCCCACACGTATGTTCTGAAATGTTCTACCGTCCATGCACACGCTAACATTTCCTTTTCTATGGTGGAGTAATTCTGTTCGGCCGAGGATAAGGCTTTCGAGGCAAAGGCTACCACATGTTCCGTGTCACCTTTCTTCTGCGTTAGGACAGCTCCTAATTCGTACGCACTGGCGTCTGTGGTGATGACTGTACCCCATTCGGGGTTAAATGGTTGAAGACACGGCGCTTCCATTATGTGGCATTTTATGCTTTCTACCGCTTTCTTTTGGGGTTCTTGCCACGAGTACTCCGACCCCTTTTTGAGGAGTTCGCGGAGGGGTGCTGATGTTTCCGAGAACTTAGGGATAAATTTTGCGTAGTACTCCGCCAGTCCAAGGAATGACCTTACTTCATCTTTGCTGGTGGGTTCTGGTGCTTTAATTATGGCCTGCATTAAATTGTGTTTGGGACTTAAGATCCCTTGCTCGGATATTTTGTACCCAAAGTACTCGACTTCTTTCGCCTTCAATACGCATTTCTCGTAGCGTAACCTCACCCCCGCTTCTTGCAGCTTGGTTAGGACTGTTCTCAATGTGGCATCGTGTGTCTGTTCGTCCCTTGCATAGACAAGGATGTCATCCTGAAAATATGCCACATTTTTGACCTTCCGTAGTAGGACATCCATCATTCGTTGAAAAGCCGATGCAGCAGAAGATAAGCCGAATGGCATCTTGGTGAACTGATAGGTGCCAAACGGAGTGATGAATGCTGTGAGGGGCTTGGATTCCTTGTGCAATTGTATTTGGTGGTATGCGTTTCTCATCCAGTTTTGAGAATATTTTGTCTTCTTTCATCATAAGAATCAGTTCATTTATGCTCGGTAGCGGGTAACTGTCCGTAATGACTTCCAAGTTTACACTGCGAAGGTCAATGCAAACCCTTAGCTCTTGTGAGTTGGTGAGTTGGGTTTCTTTATGAGCACGACTGGGCTCAGCCACTCTGAAGATTCAATTTCTTCAATGACACCATCCATCCTCATTTTGTCCAATTGACTCCTGAGTGTGTCTCTCGCGGTTGCTGGTACCGGCCTCACGCAATGTTTGACTGGGATCGCATTCCTTTTAAGCATTATTTTGTGGACGAAGCCTTTGATATGCCCCGGCTCCTCCGAGAAGAGTTTGGGATAATCACTTTTGACTATTGGTACGCTCCTCCCGCAGACAGAGAGTACTTGATCTTCTGTGCTGGGATCCAGTTTGATTTATAATTTATCTTGGTCGTCCCATCCTAATACTGCTGGACCCTCTTGGCTGAAGTATACTCTGGTGGTGGTTTCCCTTCCTTTAAACTCCACCTTCCCATTGATATAGCCCAGCAGGTCAACTGACGCACCTCCAAAAACCGTGGGTTTGTGCCGTGTGGTGAGCACTCGAACCTTTTCCATCCCCAACATTTCTTTGTATGTGCGTAGGGGGATTATGGTGAGGTCAGAACCTGAGTCCGCCATGACTTTTGTTTCCATCCCGTCGATTTTGATTATGCAATGCGGTTTTTCTCTCCTGGCCCGTGTGCTGTTCACCATGACGACCGTGGGTCTCCCTTCATCTTCCGAGGACGACTCTCTTTCCGTGTTGCAACTCATGTTGACGTTTGTGACTTTCTTGTTTCTCCACCGACACACAATCGAGAAATGGCCAATACGTTTGCAGATAGAGCACTCTTTATCTCTGGCTGGGCACTCCCTGTCAAACGCCAAATGTTTCGTGCTTGTACACCTGTGGCATTTCAGTGGTTCTTTCGTGCTCCCTCTTTCTTCTTTCGTGTTCGATACTTGTCTCTCTTTCTTCGGGCGAAACGCCACTGCTTGTATTTCAGTGGAACTATGGCTTCCCGTGAGTTCTTTTAGTCTCCCAGCTGTTTCTTCGACTGCTCTGGCAATCTCCATTGCTTTCTCTAGCAGCAGTTCCTTCTCCATAATGAATTTATCTTGCACTTTCCTGCTGTTGGTGTGAACTACCAGCATGTCGCAGATGAGGCTCTCGGCATTGTTGCCAAAGTTGCACAGCGCTGCCATTTCCCGTAGCTTTGTGACGTAGTCGTCAACGGGTTCTGAGGCTTCTTGTCTGCGGCTATAGAAAAGTATTCTGTGCAGAACCGTGTTCTCTTTACTGGCAAACCTTTTTACGATTCTTCTTACCGCTTCCTTGAAGACGTCATCGTTGTCACCAACCACCGGGCCCGGGGTGAGACTTTCAAACACCCTCTGTCCTTCTACCCCTAGGGCGTTAAGTAACATTGCCCTGCGCCGTGCCGCCGAGAATCCTGCACCGCCCACCGCCTCTACGTATGTCGTAAATAAGGGGTGCCATTGCGGCCACGGGATGGCAGGTTTACCTGGAGTTTGTAGGAAGGGCGGAGGTGGTGTCGCGCCTTGCATGGTTCACGTGGGTTGTAGTGATGATCCTCGTCGCCAATTTATGTAGTATAATAGTTGTAAGGATGACAGGAGGCGTCTTAGTGATAGTGATGTCCTTTATTCAGCATACGACATCAATCATATATAGATATGTAGGTGGTAAATCCCCTTGGGCTGCTTGCCTCTAATGTAAGGGGTTGCAGCTGGGAGGCTGTATAGTCTTCTGTTAGGCCTGGGGCCTAATTCTCGGAGGAGCTGGGTTGGGACGTCTTCCCACGTCCTCTGCTGCTCCGGTAATGCGCGCCGAGCGCGCGGGGGCAGCCCTAGTGGCCGCGGCCGAGATCTCACGAGAGTTGCGGCTCTCGCGATATCTCTACACAAAGGCCCAATTTGCAAAGCGTGTTTGCAAATAGTAGGCAGACTCGTGCTTTGGGGTGTTTCATGCTTTTGTCTCAAAGGAGGTTGATTGAATGCACCCTCCACTGCATAGTACAGATGGGGAAGGTGGGATTGAAAAACAATGCTTTGGTAGTTGCCAAGCAACAGGGAGACGCAGGGCTGTGCTCATATGAAGATGGTCTCAGAGTGCATCCTCAGCTCCTGTAAGGTGGGGGCTGGATAGTTGAGGTAGGGCAGGTGTCAAGCATGGGGTATAGTAGTTTAAAAGCAAAGAAGCCATCCAGACCTCAGCAGGACACGCAAGCCTTGTGATCTGCTTCGCAAGCCGAAGAACAGCCTCAGACCTCTCCTGCCAGTGATCAGAGATCCCAAGCTTCAATGCAGGGCAGTGGGGTCCAAATCCTGGGTAGTGTGGTGGGTCGGAAGAAGGAGTCGAAGGACAGTCTGACTTTCCCTACTGTTAGAGGGATCCCCAGCCTATCTAAAAGGTAATAAAAGGTGCCAATTGGTCGTCAGGAAGTCCCAAAGTAAAATAGCCTCAATCCAAACCTAAGTCTACCTGACCCTTTCACTAATATAACCAATTCAAACGAGGCCAAGACAATGGGCCTCATTACGAGTCCGGCGGTAACCGAGCCGGAAAAACCGATAGGTTACCGCCGGACTCTCATTACCATTCCGCCTCCGTGATTCCCAGAATTACCGGGGCATTATGACCCCGGTGACCCAGGAATTCCGGAGGAGGAATTGTGCAAGTCCCCATTCCCATGGAGTCCCATAGGACTCCATGTGGATGGGGACAATGGAAACACCGGTTCAGTCTATGACGGAGCCGGTGTTTCCATTTCCGCCTGCAGGCACCCAGCACCCGGTGTTAAACCCACCAGGTCAGACCTGGCGGGAATGACACCTCCCGCCGGTAGGACTCGTTATCAGCCGGTCCGGAAAGAACGGTGGTGGCGGTTTTACCACCACCATTAGTTCCGGACCGGCAGGGTCGTAATGAGGCTCAATGTCCTTCTTCCCCCATGTCGTCTTATCTTCTGGTGTTTTAAAAGTCTCTTTCACTTCATGTGTGATCTTCTGGATAGCTCCGTAAGCTCTTGCAGCTCTTCCACAAAGCTCTTGGATCCGATCATCTCTTTACTGATATACTTGTGACAATTCTCTGAGAAACTTTCCCAGAGTCTCGTCTAGACTTGTAGATCTTTTGCAGTCTTAACCCAGGCTGTCTTAGCTTGGGCGGATCTTCTTCCAATTTGATAATTTCCCTGTCATTACAGGTTTGTATGCCCAGCTGCCTCCACTCTTCACCTTTAAACTCGTAGGGTAATTTCCCCTCCTTCCTTGGTATTTGTTTCCAGCCTTTAACTATTCCCCAAACAGGGTTGCTCATTATTCTCGGTATCTGTTTTCCACACTTTGAGTTAAACAGTTTGTTCGTGAATATCTCATCCTTATGACTAGGATGAGTTTCTCTCGTCATGTAATCTTGCCTCAGCGGCCTCTGGCTGTTCTCTTTCTCCCCGGTACCTCCATATATGCAGGGGAACATTGGGGGGCTTGGCCCTCACTCAGGCAGGGTCTCTTCGGATTTGGCTTCTCGTGCTTTGGGTTTGTCAGCTTCCAGTTCCTGGCTTTCCTTCTGGCTACTGCCATATACAGGTGCTGTGATAGGGAGCTGCTGGTGATATGATATTTATAACGCGCCTATACACAAGTGTTTCAAGGCGCGACGAGGCAAGGGAAGGGGAACAAAGGGAAGACCGACAACGATCCTACTAGGCCAGGTGACATTCAGATCGCGCAAGTGCATGGGAAGGGGAAAGGGAGAAGTGCGGGGGGGGAGGGAGAGGGCGGGGGGGAAGTGCAGTACAAGGGATAGTACAATAAAATAAGAAATAAAACGGTCAGCAGGTGGCAGTGTATGGTACGTGTAGAACATAAGTGCTGGTAAGGGGGGCTGTAAGGATACAGAAAAACAGTCCCCAGGTACAGGGGTTGCCAGGGAGGCAGTGCTGGTGGGCAACTGGCGGGCCTGGCCCAAGATCAGAAGGGAGGGTAGGTATCCAGTGCAGTATCTGTCAGGAAAATCAACAGGTGAGAGAGGGAGTGAAAGCAGAAGCAAAGAGGAAGGTTTTGAGGTGCTTCCGGAACCGGAGATGGTTCTCCTCAAGTTTCAGGGAGGCAGGAAGAATGTTCCGGAGGGAGGCCCCTGCCGAAGAGAGAGAGATCTACCACCAACTCGTTGCTTGGAGAAGCGACTGAGGAGTTGGAGCAGGAAGAGCAGAGAGGTTGAGAAGGAAGATATTTAGAAAGAGAGAGTTGAAGGTATTTCGGCCCCAGGCCCCAGAAGGCCTGGTGGACAATGCAGAGGGTTTTGAACTTAATCCTCGCAGCCACTGGGAGCCAGTGCAGAGATTTCAGTCCTGGAGAGATACGATCTGTGCTCCTCGCTGTGATGGTCATTGCTTGCACGAACATCTGATCGTGGTCATGCCATCACTGATGTCTCATGCTGGCGTTCACCTCCTCGAAAGTCGCAAGCTCTGCGGCTCATCTCTGCTCCTCCTCCCCCAGGCATGATCACATCAGGGGCTTCCCCTGTGTACGACACTCACGCTCTCTCGTTACTCCACTCGTCTCCGTTAAATGTACATTTCTCCTCAAGGAGACATCTTTTCCTTTTTCAAATTGGTTTGTTTCAGCATTGCTTTTAGCCAGATACACAGGGATCACATTATTCATCCGGCAGGTAGTCACATATTTGATGGTATGGTGTGTGGCCTAGGGAGTCCTTGTCCCCTAAGGGGGGGGGGGAAGTCTCTCCCAGTAAGGTCCCACTTGTCCAGACCCCTAGGGAGGGTCTGGCGGAGCAGACTCAACTCTCTAGACTTTGAGGGCGAGACACCCACTTAGGGAGAAGGAACAAATACACTTGATTAATCACAGTAGGTAAAAAGCGCAGCTAAAGCACAGCTAAATTGAGACGTGGTCCACCTTTTGAAGGAAAATCACCCCTAAAAGAAAAGGGCTTGCAACAATCTGCAGATGTTTGACTACGACTCCCATGATCCATCACCATTTACTATACAGGTCAAGGACTGATGAGGGTTGCAGCCCAAAATAAATCCAGAGAGCCAAAAGTTGCAGGCCCCTCAACTTGTGTCTCAGACGGCACTAATCAGACCCACCTGCCAGCAGCACATCCACACAGTCCTGCTAGGGCAGTAGGGTTCACAGCGTGGGGCTGGCCTCCTGGGAGATAAGGGGGGAGGCGAAGGATGTCTGAATAGAGAGGGGGCAGGGTGCGAGGGGGAGGCGAAGGATGTCTGAATAGAGAGGGGGCAGGGTGCGAGGCTCCTCCAAAGGGGAGTACAGAGACTACTTTCAATACTATATATAAGCAGGTACGGCAGCTGGGGTAAACCAGCAACAATATTTCTCCTATGGGGTGGGGAGATTGAATGCTTTCAGGCTATTCACTGATGTTCTAAAGCATCTGGTAAAAGAATTATCCAGCTAATATGTACTTGATAGATTATCCTACAGGGCAGCTTATACCTTCTCTCTCTTCCTAAATATCCTCCTTCTCGAGCTCTTCGCTCATCCGCCTCCAACTCTCTCAGGGTCAGCCGCTTCTCCAAACAACGAGTTGGGGGCAGATCTCCCTCCGCTGCAGGGGCCTCCCTCTGGAACAGCCTTCCTGCCTCCCTGAAACTTGAGGAGAACCATCTCCGGTTCAGGAAGCACCTCAGAACCTTCCTCTTTGCCTCCCCTTTCTCTCCCCCTCTCCCCTGCTAATACTACTGAAACTGCACTGAATCTGCAATCTGCAACTGGGCCACTCACCGTTCTCGGTCCTTGGCCCAGCTACTCTCCCCT
This sequence comes from Ambystoma mexicanum, assembly GCF_040938575.1. NCBI lineage: Eukaryota > Metazoa > Chordata > Amphibia > Caudata > Ambystomatidae > Ambystoma > Ambystoma mexicanum. The sequence continues at coordinate 131,429,715 of NC_090931.1, forward strand.
GCACTGACTCCACAGCAACCCCTGCACTACGGGACTGAGTCTGTATCCCTACAGCCCCTCTTCCCAGCACCTGTCTGCACTTACCTCGCACTTGCCACCAGCTGGCCCTTGTTATTTATCCTGTATGCTGTATGCTAATAACCCTGTACTGCACTTTCCCCTCTCCCTTTCCCCCATGCACTTTTCCCTTCCCCTCTACCCTTGCAGTATCTGAATGACACCTGGCCTAGTAGGATCGTTGTCTGTCTCCCCTTGTTCCCCCCCCCCTGCCTCGTCGCACCTTGAAACACTTGTGTATAGGAGTGTTACAAATGCCATATCATAAAAATGCCATACAAATGCCATATCATATTTCTGTAGGCGGTGACAATTTATTTTACTAACCAGTAGTTGCTTGACAAATCTAGAGTCTCAAAAATGTAAATCCCAGAGTACTCCTGCTGGATGGGCGCTAAGAAGTGGAGGGGGTGAGAATCTTGCTATTTTAGCTCACTTGTCTAAGTGGCCAACATCTGTTGCAATCATTAGAAACGAGGGGTGATGGCTAGTCCTCGCGCGAGTAAAGTAAAAGTCTGCATCGGCCTATTGCGTTTATGCTGGGTAAGTATAAGGTCCAGGCTCATCACATCCAACGTCCTACTGCTTGGCCTGTGGGAAAAGCACCCGGGTGGTTTAACGTTTAACCCATCAAAGATCAGAGGATCACACAAACACATATGCAACTGGGCACATTCACAGTGATGAGAGTCTGAAGTGGGCATGTAAGATACCAGATAAATAATGAACTGAGGAACCCCAGATCGTTTCGTTTTATCCCGCCATGCCCCATTCCCAATAGAGCTTAAACTCAGATCCTGGGCATGTCTAAAATAAACAGAAGTGATCTTTCATATCACTCTCTGATCATCACACCTTTGGGACTCATTGGACAACTCCATCTGGGCAGATGGCAGCCCATAGCCCCCTGCTCAAACAGATGACGCACAGAGGTTTCCAGATACAAATCGACCTTCACCACAAACTGGGACACCTACAAGGCTATGCTCAGAGGCTGCACCATTGCTTCCATAGAACACAGAACTTGGTAAGTACAGAAATATGTCAAGGTAGCGAGGGGCCGGGTTCCAGTATCGAACGCTCCTGTGCTTAGCTCCATTTGTTAGTTTTGTAGTCCTGATATTTCTGTGCAAGGTCACAGGTTGATAGAGGTGAACCCACACCTCTGGGAAGGCATAGGTGGATAGTAACTGCGAGGTAGTCAGGAGTATCTACCCAGAAATATATCGGAGAAGATCAAGGAGGTAGAGAGTTACCGCTGCAACCATCCTCCCCATTCCCATTGAGCCCTAAGGGGGCTCAAATGGGAATGGGGACATATCGGCTCCGGGTCCCGCAAAAGGGGAATTGCCGGGCCCACCGAGGTCGGAATGGCCCGGTAATTCCCCTTTCGCGAGACCCGGACCCGAGTTTGGGGGTAGCCATGCCCTTAATAAAGGGCATGGCTACCTCCAAACTTGTAACGAGGCTCAATGTCTCAGCTAGCAGCTGTACCCTCCCTACCCGCCCCCCCCACAGGAGTGACGAGTGGCTTTAGATATAAACTGTAGCATCAGAACGCCATCACCTAACAGGAGCTTTCCACCCTCCTAAAAGTGGAAGGCATATCACAGGGTGAATTACGAAGCTCTTGCAAGAATTTGACAAGATTCAATTACTCTCTTCTTAAAAAATAACCAAAGGGAGGAAAGCTCCAGCTTCCCAGTCAAGTGTCAGCAAAATCTGACTTCTGCTTTCCCGTTAACTCCCAAACTTGTACATTCAGAACCCTTCCTGAATAAATGCAGTCAACAAACCCTTTCAGAGCACAGGTCGAAAGAGCCAACAGCTAGCGCCTTGGCATTCCCAAGGCCTGCAGAGGTCTGCCGGCACTCGTCTCGTGCATCACTTGCAAAAATCCACGTAAACCCTTCACCATCAATATTATGGTGGGTTTGAAAAATGCAAGAAAAAATAAAACCTAGCTGCAATGGGATAGTCGAATCGGCCAGATTACCTAAGAAGCCACACATGCACAGCACCCCCCTTGTACCTATCATTGGAAGTTCACCTCCAGAGCTACACCCAATGACAATCCCCAACGAAGGAGAAATGCCCATTTATTTATTTTATTTTTTACATTTATAGAGCGCACAAGGCGGTCCTTGGGCATTGTGGCGCTGTTCCAATTTCTTGCTTACTTAGTTACAGATGGATACATATAATGTGCAGATATAACAAAAACAACAGGTGGTTGCAGTGTAATACACTAAGGGATCATTTTTGGCTTACTAGTTCCATGGTTACAGGGGGGAAACACAGTAGCCATACATACAATGGAAGTAACAAGAAGTTGGATTGGAGGTTACAGAATAGAATCATCGTAGAGGGGCAGACACAGTGGGACTGCATGACCTACTGGGTTAAAGGCTGGTGGTAGGTCAACCGTACAGGACACTGTAGTTAAACTCTTAACTGGGCAGAAATGGAGCTAAGAAGCTGAGGGGGCGTGGGGGGTAGAAATATGGGGGGGAAGGGGTCATTAGTTGAAGAGCAGTGTCTCGAGTGATTTGCGGAATACAGAGTATGAGGTTTCACCTCGGAGCGACATGGGCAACGAATTACAGTTTTTAGGAGCAAGATATTGGAAGCTGGTGCTTCCGGCGATGGCTTTTTTTGAAGAGCCGGACCTGTATCTGGTTGGCAAGATGGGTTATTTTTGGTCTAGATGAGGTAGCTCGTATTATTTTCTCTGATAAGTATGGGGGAGCTGTGAGCGAGAGGCACTTCTGTGCAATGGCACAGGTTTTGAAAAGGATGCATTCTTTAACTGGGAGCCAATGAGCATCCTTTCTAGCCTGAGAGAGATGCTCCCTTTTTGGGATGCTGAGAGCAGCTCTAAGAGCATTATTTTGTGTGTCTTGAGGTCGGTTGAGTTTTTTGGCTGAGGTGCCCATGAAGAGAACGTTGCAATAGTCCAGTTGAGCCCTAATAGTGACCTTAGCTATTGTGAGCCATTTTTTGGTCGATGGGTACAGTTAGATTGCATGATGATTTTAGTGGTCAATGCTGCATGAGGCGGCAATGGCACTCATTTGGCGAGTCATGGATAAGGCAGAGTCAATGTGGACCCCCAGTGATTTTACTGACGGCACAACAGTGATAGTGGTATTATCAATGTTGAATGTTCTGTATTGGGGTCGAGTTTGTTGAGGGTATCTTCAGTACCTACTAGGAGGATCTCTTTTTTATCTCAGTTGAGACACAAACCATTTGCCGCCATCCAGGCCTGGATGGCTGTATAGGTGACAGTGTGGCAGCGTCTTGCTCACAAGATCCAATGAGTGGGAGTAGGTCTCAAGTGTCGTCGGCATAGTTTGTGTAAGCTATGCCGCGATCATCCAAGTCATTGAAATGTGGTCGGTTGTTGCATCCTTCAGAGCACTCGGTCTTAAGTCGATTAATCTAGGCATAAAATATCACTGCCCCACACAACGTAATAAGTGTTTATTCATATGGTGCATAAAGAAATGTCTGCTAATTTGCATACCCAGAGTGCATTGCTGCGTTTCTCTGAATTACAGGAAATCTTGCAGTGATGGCTACCAGAGGGCGCTGCACATGTGTGCATCATTTAGCTGAAATTGCCCGTTGAACTATGGTTTGCAAGCTTGAGGGATAACTGACTTTCTTTGTAGCACAATACAAACACTTTGTGCATTGTCAATTATGCCATTTAGCACGTGTCAACTAGTTTTGCTCGGGATCACAATGGACTTTGGTGTAGTGGCCAAAGTGGACTTTCGTTTGGCCATGGGATAAAATAATCACCACTGATATGGCATGAATGGGCACACGTTTACAGGGTGATTTTGATGACAAGTCCTTACCCTTTAGGAAGAGGTTTAGGCCAGTATGCCCGTGGGGTCGGGGCAGAAGGCCACTAAGAGGGGAGTTTGTTTAATCATTCATCAAATCAATTGTACAAGGGATTCCCTGCATCCTAGTGCTAGGATCTCTGCTTGCGATGTAGCAACACGTACAGTGTAGACTGAGATGCCACAGAAAGTCAACCTAAGAGAGAAGGGGGCGAGGGGAGGTGGCATGCAGAAGAAAAGACACTTCACACTACCCAAGGGATCGCAGATGGCAATATGGCAGCTCGTCCAGAATGGGAGTCGACCCACTGGGTCTTGGCCCCCTCACGCACATTATGGAGGAGCCAGGCCAGTGAAATACGAGCACTCCCTCAGCAGTTTTTTTTCAGCTGTGGGAGTGCTCTTAACTGTCAAAGGGAGACACTGTTTCCCTTTAACAGTTAAGTTCCCTAGCCGTGCAAGGTCATGAGCCATGCAGGGCTGGGGGCGTTTGCTTCCCCAGCCTTGCATAGCTCATTGGAAATGCTGGCCGGGGAAGTACATGCTTGTATGTTCAAGGGTCGCTCCTGCGCCTCCTCGCACATACAGACAGAGCAGGCTGGGGTGGGGTGTCTTGTCACCCACACTCCGGCCCCTCTGCGTATGAGCAGAAATCAGGAAGCTTCCCCAATTACTGTTCATGCTAGCAGGGGCCTGAGCGCTGGTGAGGAAAGACCCGCGGCAGAATGTAAGTTTATGTCGGTTTAAAAAAAAAAATTAAATTAGGTGTATGGATGCGTGCATGCTTGTGTAAGGTGAATGAATGTATGATGGATGCTGGTGTTCATGAGACGTGATTGCTCTGTGTATGTTGTTTAAACGTGTGAGTTTTAATTCATTTGTTTAAATAGGTGTATGGATGTGTATGGATGTGTGTATGCTTGTGTTATGAGTGAGTGTATGATGGGTGCTCGTGTGAATGAGACAGTGCTTGCTGCGTGTATTTTGCGTAAATGTTGTTAGTTTGTGCTGGCTGCAATGATTTTGGCGAGTGGGGGTAGAAGTTTGTACAACAAAGGCATTTTAAAAATGCCTTTGTTGCACAACTCTCCTTCCCAGAGGCCAAAATCAGCTCTTCGTCTGAGGTGTTGTGGGGCCCAGGGGACAGCGTTGTTATTTTCTTACTGGACATCTATGATAGATGTCTAGAAAAAAATACCATCCCCGGCCCCTAGATCCCATGTGCCTGGCATACACACATAACCACATTGAGTGTGCGTGTGAGAGGAGCTCAAGACCCAGGGGACACGCAGGTCATCAGTAAAAATAAAAAATAAATACATGCCTTTACCCTGTGCCCCCCAGCGCCTCGGATACACGCAATCACTTTCATTGTGTGTGCACGTGAGGCACTTTGGCCCACAGGGCAGGCATGGCATTTTTTACTGGGTCTGCCCAGTAAAGAATGCCAGCCCAGTCCGCTGGAATTCCTAGTGCCTCACATGCAATGTCAAGTCTGACCCCTAAGTCCCCCAGCACCTCACATGTACACACAATTGATTATCTGTTCGTGTGAGGCGCTGGAGGGCAAGGAGGGAAGGGATGCCATTTATGAATGGGCATCTGATAGACGCACAGTAAAACATACCATGATTAGGTCCCTCAGCACCTCGCAGACCCAATCCCAATGTATAATAATGTTTATCCTGGGATTCCATTTGTATTAAACATGACCATACATCATTGAAAAAAAGTAATTGTTACCTTTGTTTTAATTTTTCAATTTGATGTTACGACATTGCTAGAAACATTGAATTGACCTTTCATTTCGTTGTGGTTCCAAATAGAACCAATTGATCATCAAATGACAATTAATCTTTAGTCGCTGTTTAGACTTACCTTGGGTTTTTTTCATGCTTTCTTCTCTTTTTTTGTATCATTGTTTTCATATATGTTTTGAAGGATTTTTCATCTTTATGATTGTACAAAAATTGTATTGTATATGCCCCCATATGTTGGGTTTTTAACTTATGCAATAATTCTTGATATAAAGATTTGTCTTAATTTCTACAAACTCTAATGTCTTCCTTGGTGTTTTGTTTTGAGATATCTACAATTATATGTAGAGGCAATTACCCATGTGGTGAAACAGGATTGGACCACGAGTAGGGCTTGAATTCATTTATGCCCCTCACAGGCCAATCGGTACACATACCAGTACCTTTTTGTTAATATTAGTCTCTTTTGCCCCCAACTGGTACGTGATCCCAGGGGCAGACCACAGCCACAACAGAGTGGCACCTCTTTTTGTTGCCTCAGCACCTCGCATGCATACCATTAATGTGCGCCTGTTAGGTGCTCGGGGCCTCAGTGGGTGGGCACTGCAATTTTTCCTAGGCATCTATGCCCAATACAAAATACCATGACGGTTTCCTGGGACCTGGGACACCAGCTCCTGACACTCATCTGCCCCCTATCCCCCTCAGCGCCTCGCAATCACACATAATCACATTCATCATTAATGTGATTATGTCTGACTGCAAGGCACTGGCACACCATGGAGCAGGCATGGCATTTTTGACTGTGCATGGTTGATAAAGCAAGCATGATAAGTGTTATTATGTAGCTAGACTTGCATTTTTATGCAGCCAGTCTAGCCATAACTTATTGTGGTATGACATTTTATATTGGACCGTTTTAATAATGCAAGTATGACCAGTGGTGGTTTTCTTTCTGTGGCATAAACGTTTGTATTAGGCATCTTTGGTAAAACAAGCATGGTAGGTGTTACAATGTAGCTCAACTGGCATTTTATTACAGCCAGTTTGAACATGTTTTCATACTTTGGCATGCATTTTTAATGCTAAAGCCAACTGGAGTATGTTCTTAACTGGGGATACTGCCATATATTGGCAGAACAAACATGGACATGTTTTCTTATAGTATCATTACTGGCATTATGCACAAAGCAAATAAGAGTATGTTCTTATTTGGGAATAAGAGGGTATAATGGTGCAGTCAGCATTGAAGTGTAGGGGCACAGCCAGTGTGAAAATGTTTTATACTGGCACATATTGTGGGAAAATGCATCATGAAAATGTGTTGGAGAAATGCTCCTGTGCACTGTTGGTGACTTGCATCTATTGGAGTTCTTTCATGAGTTACCCTACAATACCCGGTTGCAAAATGTATGGGTTTTTACCCAATTAATCTAAAAAAGTATGCCCTAAAATGCACCATTTTCACCCATCATTTAAAAACATTTCACAGGGGGGAAACCCCACATAAACCCCCTTTTGAGTGCTGCAGGCTCCCTCGCTACGCTCGGTCGACCTGGCCTATCTGGGACAATTATTTACTTCCCCTCCAGTTAAGAAATTCACCAGCCACCACTACTGTATGGTGTATGGACCAGAGATGTTAAGGAATGCCTGCGTCACTTAATGACCAACCAGCAGGCAGCTGCAGATTTGGTTCCATGTCATAATCCCGCATTTTAAAGACCGAACACAAAAAGGCTGATTCTTTTGGGCCATTTTTGTGCAGGCTTTAAAATGTGGCATTATTAGATTGAACCCCTCCTCCTTCTGTAACGCCTCCCCTCCCCTCTCGTCAATCAGAGGTTGTTTAACCGGCCCGAACCTCCCATTTCCCCTCAGCCCTCTACTCACATCTAAACACACATTCTCCTAAACACATACACCGACATACAGCTTCAAACTTACTTGTCACTCCCGCGTCGAGACCGCTGGGTCACACAGACCTGTCAGCCCCTGTGCGTACTTGTGTGTGGAAGGGCTTGACAGTCCAATTTAGAAAGACCGCTCCGTGTGGTCACAGAGCAGTCTTTTTAAATCGGTCTTTTTCCATTCGGAAAAAAGAGAAAAGATCTTTTGACCTAGGACCGTAGATTTGCCCCAAGGAAAGGACCAGCAGAGCCTTCATTCCTCACACAAAACCCATCTGTGCACAGCACCAGAGTGAATGAGCAGCAATCGCGATGAACAGCGAGGACAGACAGGGTCGGCGCATTGAGCTCCGAAAGCAACCAGGAATGGGGGCTTCCTACCAGTAACCACCACACTCATTCCACCAATATGCTCACTCTCCACTTTACATCAACAATAGAACACAGCTACACCCCTCGATCAATTCAGCCTATCTGCACACATACCTGCATTACACCTACAACACCTCAACAGCAGGAACGTCATTTCACCAAAATGCCTGAGGTAGCGGAAGTGACATCACACGACCCTTGACCTCTGATGAGATCACAGGAAGTGATGTCATTTGACCACACCCCGACGTTACATCACAGGAAGCGATGGAACACAACCTTTTACCCCTTGACAAAACAGAAGTGGCATAGCATTGTTCCCAAGTACACTACAAAAAACATGGTTACAATATCACTATAATATGATATCCATTTCATACAAGAATGGATCACCACTTGTATTTTTAATATCAGTGTGTATAGGCCCAGATTACCAAATTACTGTGAATGCAAGCAGACGTCCAAGGCATATGATAATGATGTGTTATTATATAGCGCGTAAGTGCTTTATATAGAACAAATACGAATACAATATCACCCAACCTGTGTTGGGACTCATTTATTGGCCTCAGAAGGATGAAAGGCTGAGTCGAGGTGCTTAATAACAGACTCAATCAGTGACTCACCCCCTGAAGTGTGCCTCAAATAAACCTGTAATGAGTCTAGCAATTATTGTATAGAATTCCAGAAAGACAAATTATGTGTTATTCCTATTCTGTTATTTAGAGTCACTGCTCAAAGTGTTACGTGTGTGCAACCCCTGGTTTGTTTGTTTTTTCTTCTTCTAGTGGTCTGACAAGAAAGCCAGCCACTCCAGAAACAAAGAGCCACATGACGCTGGCCACAGCCCAGGAGCTTATATTAACGAAAATAAAAAAATCTATTTTCTTTTTAGGGGTAGCAAGGGAGACCTCGGGGGTCGCAACTGCGTCCACTGGCAAACCTCAAATAACGTCCCTGCTCAACAGTCTGGTAGAACACAGCTACACCCCACAACAAAATCGGCCTAGCTGCACACATTCTCTTACACAGGCCCTACGACAGCCAGAATGCAGACTCTGACACCACCCTCCTTGCTGCACACATTACACGGATCTCTCACATCCAACGCACCTCACCTAGCATTAGAATGCAGTCAACCCTGCACACCCACTCTGGCTGCTCACATACCAAGTGCACCCAAGCACTATATGCTACACTCCTCTCTTTACTAACACGGACCACGGTGCCCAAGGGCGTTCAACCCACAGCGCTTTGAGATCATATCAGTGATACATAAGGTGCTAACCAAATGCACCATAACATTTCACTGCGGTTGGTCGCCAGTGTGGGACGGCCAGGAATCTGCCTAGTGTCAACATGGAATCAAGTTTCAAGAACGTTTAAGTCAAATACTCTCCATGCGTCTGCGAATCCAAGTAGTATGCAGGAGTAATAACGGAAGGAGAGGACTAGGTCACGTGGGAGATTATTGGGCAGATGTTTCACTCGCTTCGGGGGCAAGCAAAATATAGCTGTTGGATGGATTGATGGGGGAGGTTCTGTGGCATCTTAACGTCCCACCACACACACACACAAAAAGAAAGTGGTCAGCATAGAAAAGAATGGAGGCACCTTTGAAAAACACTGTGGGGGTGCTTGCAAAGTCACAGGTCTACAGCAGAGGACCAGTGAATATATTGCAGACTGTCTTGGTATCCATGTTAGCTCCAGCATCAAATTATGGTATACATACTAAAAATCAAGAACAGATGTGGAAGAAGGCAGGTGCTCATTAAGTCTTACCGTTTTGACTTCAGTCTGCATTTCTTCAGAGGCTACAAAGCAAAGAACACACAATTACTGATCTTTTTTTTATTTTTTTTATAAAAGAGTATGTTTAATTATGGGGTAATTGTGTGAGCGTGTGTGTGTGTGAGTGTGTGTGTGAGTGTGTGAGTGTGAGTGTGTGTGTGTGTGTGAGTGTGTGTGAGTGTGAGTGTGTGTGTGAGTGTGTGTGTGTGTGAGTGTGTGTGTGAGTGTGTGTGTGAGTGTGAGTGAGAGTGTGTGAGTGTGTGTGAGAGTGTGTGAGAGTGTGTGAGAGTGTGTGAGAGTGTGTGAGTGTGTGTGTGTGAGATTTGAAGGCTGTGTGGGTGTATGCATAAGTGCACAGGAAACGTGTCCCAAGTGTCACGCAAGAGGGTGTGGGTGTAGGGTAAGCGCAGAGTGGCCATCAAGTAGTGTGCTATACGGCACTTGTGTTTGATTGCAGGGTTGCGTGTGTGTGTGAGATATGAAGTATTGTACGTGTGGGTACAGAATGTGTAACATGCTTTGAATACATGGCCATCTTCTGTGGGTGTGTATGCGCCATCTGTTCTTATTTGGACACAGAGATAAAGTATGACACTTGTGAAGCAACACATGGCAAACGTGTCTGGCTTGTCATTTTAATGTAGGGGTAAGCATCAGGGATGCACGTGATTGCACACTCTTTGCTCATTTTGGGGTAAATGCGTTTCAGGAAGGAAGGAAAGACTCTCAGGAATTCACTAGTCACAATGCAATATTTGGTGGCAATAGGGAGAATGGGGTGGGGCAGGAGGGTGGACGATGTGTGAATATTATGCAAAAAGCGTGTGCATGTGATGAAGAATAATGTTTTTTGGAGCATGTGGCAAGGAAGTGTGTGGGACAGGAGATTAGGGTGTTCGGCTATGGGATGTGTACACATATGGAGAGGGATAAGTGCTTCATTGGCATGGACTCATGGGGAAAAGCAGGCTGTGCAACTGCATTGGTGCTAATACACATGTTGGATTCCATAATGTGAGAGGGTACTAGTTGTGGTTTTAGGGCTGTTTTAGGTTACACAAACCAGTCACCAACTCTTAACAGTTCAGCTTGCAGTAATATTAGATGCCCTTTGAGAACACTGAAGTCACACAAAAAACCCTGCGAAAGTCGAGTTAAACCTCCTTCAATGGTTAAAGCCTAATTTCAGTGATTCGAAATGAGGATCAAGGCGAGCTAAAATGTGGACATTGTTGGCCAGTCTACCTGCTAAACTCGTACATTAACAATTCAAAACGAAACTCCAGGGGAAACGATAGACCCGCCAATATTACATCTTTTTTTACACTTACTGGTACTAAACGGGTAATCAGACGAGGTTATGATGGCCATAGTTTAGAGGCAGAAAAGGCATTTTATAGCGTAAACTAGTCCTTTATAAAAGGAAGGTCTCGCACAATATACTCCAACACCAGGGCACAAGTAGTCGCAAACAGCCGGGTGTCGGTGGACGAGGCGGGGTGCCCTCGGCCACCGCTGCTTTATGATCAGTCTCTTGAACCATTCCCAAGGTCGATTCATCAGCAAGATAGTGCAAGGGGCATCCTTTATGAGAGCGGGTATTGAAAGCTACTTACCTTTGTGGGCAACATTTTAGTGTTATACCAGAGCTGCTCTATACCGGGAGGTCTGAGGGCCATGGGGGCAGGCTACACATTCAATACTGTTAAGACAGAGGCTATGCATGGTTCTCAGACAGGCCATAGGGTAATGCTGATGCTGCATGGAGGGATTTAGGTACTCCGGGTCATTAAAGGTTAATGAGATTGGGAAGGTGGGCTTTGTAAGTTAGTTGGCACTTTAGTCGGGGGAATAGTAATTCTTATAAAGCTGAACGTGCTCCTGAAGGTTCTGCGTGTTCAGATGCCCCCCTTTCAAGGCTAGTACAAACCATTTGGAGATGCTGCAAAGAGATGGGCTGAGGGGGGATCTTAAAGGAGTCCAGAGAGATATTATAAAAAGGAGGAATCTGATTTCCAGGCTTCAAGCAATATGATAAAGCCTGTTTCACAAGTCAGTTCTTGGAGGGCCCATGTTGCCAGGAAACAAACACTTGGAAAACAATAGAAGGCAGGATGTTAGTCCCCCTTACCAGACGGATAATAGGTTTGATGGAGGAACCATTCTCTGGGAAATATGCAGTACTCCTCAGAGAACTATCGGGTTTTGGCTTGGCTCTTTGGGGGGAGTTGGGACAGGCAGGGATGTGTTGGACCTCCCAATCTCGGGCAATTGGAAATTGAAGTGGAATGATGGAACATTTGGAAGCCATGGATCTGTTGTGGAATAACCTGGGTAGATCAGCACTGGCAGGGTGGGACTGGGGTAGAAGGGTGTGGAGGGGATGGGGGGGGGGGATGCTGAGCTTTTAACTCCTATGCTGCATATATACATTTTATGAAGCAGAAGTAACGCAATAGAAGCTGCTCAATGGTTGCCTAGTTGCTATTTGGACATACTCTTCTGGTCCAAATATCTGTTCTCCAAACATGTTCTGATTCCTTAGTACAAACAGGGAGGGAGGGGCTAGTTCAGCTTTTTGGGTGTAACTGGGATCGGGATGACAGCAGACAGTTCATGATGGAAACATGCTCTGTAAAACAAATTTAAGTGCCCCATGGATCCGACTGATGTGGTCTGTGTTTTCTTCTGTTAAACATTTTAAAAGCACTACATATTTTGGTGGCTAAAGCAAGTGAGGTAATTTGACAAGGATTGCCAAGCTTTGGCTAAGCTTCACCAAAAACACAGGTGCTTGCTACAAAAAGGTCGCAATTTGGCCCCCGGAACAGATCTGATCCCAGTTCTCACTTGGAAACTAGGCAGACAACACTGATCTGTGAAAGCTATAGGAATTAAAGAGCTAGCAGAGACATGTAATCAGTCAACGCAGAAGAGACTTGCATACAATGCTGTCCCGATACCCCAAGTTTTGCTCAGTACACAGTTTAGCCATCTTCAAAACACTGAGAAAAGCATGGCCGGGGCACCTGCAGAGAACACCCAGCTAAGAACACTTTTCATGTACTTCAATGAACTATGTATCACACACTTGTGAAATCTTGGAACAGTGTAGGCATTTTCCTAGGCAAGGGAGTTTTCCATTCTCATAGATCGGGTGCTTGTCACTTAGTGTGTTCATTTCCCAACACTCAAGTGGCATCTAGTTGCATTGGAGTTCGCATTTAAGATCAGACATGTTCAGTAATCGGGGGCAAGTTCCATGAAGAAAGAAGTGTAGTGAGTGATCACAATTTTACTTTCCTGCCATATTATTTTTCACCCTGCCAACACGCGTCTCCATAATACACGTAAACAATATCATGAAAAATGCCCATTACCCTTGACTACATTTGTGGCAGGCAAAACCCCTTATCTTCTAAAAAAATGGTGAAACCGTAGTCCGCTTAATTATCATGCCAAGGCTGGATTACTGCAATGCACTTCTTGGCGGCGCAAGCAAAGAGTATATTCAGACTCCAGATCATCCAGAATAATGCGGCGAGAATAATCTGCAACATTCCTAGAAGGGAGCATATCTCTAGCTATAGGAAAGATCACCAATGGCTGCCAGCGGCGGAGAGGCTCCGGTTTAAGATCCTCGCTCTAGCTCATAAATGCCTATTTGGCAGGGTACCTACATACCTCAGACAAATGCTAAACAAACCTGCTTGTAGTTGCGCATGTACAAAAAGAGCAAGAGGCAAGGGTTAACACCTTTGTGGTTAAAGCCCTCCCCAAGCCCTATAGCAAGGAAGAACATTTCGTCCAATTCAGAAGGAAGTTCAAAACATTTTTGTTTAACTAATGCATGGCCCCTCACCACAAAGCTGTATGTGTGTTTACATAGTAACTGGATGGACAAATGAATGCTGTAATCAATTATGTTAAACACAGTTTTGAACTACTGCTGTCCCCTTAGTCCATTACATATATTGCCACTGTAGCCTAACTGAAGATCACCATGCCTAGTCACCGCTGCCTTGGCTGGACACGCATGTACGCACAACTATGTTTAATGGTTCTTTCTCCTATTCTGCAAAGTGTAGACTGTTTTCCAACATGTATCCACACAGTTCTTATGTTGGTGAAGTTGTGGGAGATATTGCCCCACATCACTAAGCTGCATTTGCGCAAGAAACAGCAACCTGGCTGCCCTGGCTCCTGTGCGCACCAGGACCTCAAAACTGCATTTTGGCAGCAACAAAAAATAAATGGCTGCAGCATCCTGCCTAGCACACTTCAGGCAAAATGAAACCGGGGGACACCCTGAAAAAGTATGCCAGTGTGTTCTGAAACCTATCAATGGAATCAAGCGAAAAAACAGTGTTGCTTTGCTGCAGAAGCAAAAATCCCCTTCAAAATGAAACCTTTTCACCCATTCAAAATGCTGCTTTGATGCCAATTCCATCTGTCATTCTGAAACCACTGATTCAAAAGGTCCCGTCATGCCCAGGATATTTCACTGTGCTTCACCAAAACCTGGCATAATTCCTGAGTGACAGGCCCAGTCCAAACAGATCTGAGAGAAATCAAGAAGCAACTTCATCTTCACTCACACGGGAACACGCGTTTATTTCTTTCCAAATGTATCCAGGTGCAGCAGTTCAAAAGACTAACTCTCTGAGCCAGGTCAAGTGTAAATGTATATATACTTTAGATAAAACTCTGGCATTCAAGGAAATGACTACAGCTGCAAAGACAGTATGGGCAGCAAAACTGAATTTAAAGAATGAAATGCTAGCAGTTTTAACATGTGGAAAAATGGGCTTTGCTGACTGAAGATAAAAATTGGCCCATTTAAAAGTAAATTGTTAATGAAAGCCTGCTTACTTAGCAATGTAAAGGGTTTATGTTAGTGGTGATAATGCACCCATAGGCTATCTTCTTTCCCAGGTTTGTTTTTATTCAGGACCCACAATAAGAAATTTAAGAGTTTAAAAACACATGGGCTAGATTTGCAAGCTCTCAGAAAAACCAGTCATTCCAGTTGCCATGAAACTCCCCCCAAGGAAGGGAGACACACCATAAATCCAGGACACGTACGTGAAAATTGCCAGCTTGAAAAACTGGGCTAGGACAAAGAAAGTTCACACGCTCGTCAGACATTCGTCTGTGCTCCAGGCTGGGATAATAGAAGTCCTAGGACACTAACCTGTCAAGTGTAAAGGGCAATAAAACCTTCAATTAAGATGGGAAACCCCCTTGCCCTGACAGGAAATGAAAGTTTCTTGTAGTTGGAGGAAGAATGAAAAAAGGGATCTAGTAACAATGGACTGCCTGTTGGTTACAAAGACTATTCTATCCAGAAACCTTAAAGACTTTTTATCTCTGCAGCAAGAATTAGTAAAAATGTAAAAGGTTTGCAGTTTCAAATCTAATTTTATGTGCTTTCTTTTAAAACTTGGTAGAACTCATTGCCGCATGGGGAACAGAAGTTACAGAATATGACAGATTCCAAGGAAAGTATTAATGTTGCAAACATAAAATGTTGTACATACATCCCTGGGGATAATTAGCATCTGTGTATACAATTGTGGGTTTTTAGGACAAATCTTTAATGTGTAAAATTACCAAAATGTATCAGAAGGGTGAAACAAGGTTGCACAGACTGGAGGATTTGACTGATCTGTGCTGCACATAATATTTAACCTGTGTGCATAATTTACCAAGAGATTGCAAGTGCATAAATGTATGTTTTTGGCAAAATCAGATTTTCAGTAAAGTAAATGTGGGAGTTTCTGGACATTGTAAAACTCACCTCCTAAACCCGACACCATTCCCTTAGAAATTCTACCAGTTCAGAGCAAGGCAGAGACTAGAACCCCTTCCCAATCCAAGTAGTTTAGGGGCGTGCATAGTTAACCCTGCCCAGCCTCTACCTTGATGATGTCATTTTACACTATAAATAAGGGTCCCTGACACAACTTCCTGATTGTGCTGCGCCGGTGTCCTGTTCCCGTTTCATCTATTCGGACTCCAGATCCCAACTACAAAGCCAAGCATTGCTGATACTGTGATAGCAAGGCCTCTAATATACTAAAAAAAAACACCAATCTCCCATTAACCAGGAGAAAACTGTGGTACTTTAGGCATCCTGATCCAGGTTGGTTTACCGCCACTTACTGCATGCTGCTGCCGTCCTGCTGACCCATTTATCCAGTAACCAGAACTGCCAGTCCAGAAGTACTGCCCAGTAACCAGTCAATGCCCAGCTGAACTGTCCCGCCGATTTTGTCTGGCTGTCCTTTGTTAGACCAGATCCATGTGGTGACCAGAACGCCGACTGTCCAGAATCCAAAAACTAAAAAGTGGACTGTGAGTATCAATAGGAACCATAGAAAACCATAATGTACCTTGCCTTGCTTTGTTCCATCCCAATCTCTAAGCTATCCTATTCCGACCACCATATCGCCGTTTGTTGACCAGAACGCCGACTGTCTAGAATCCAAAAACTAAAAAGTGGACTGAGTATTAATAGGAACCATAGAAAACCATGATGTACCTTGCCTTGCTTTGTTCCATCCCAATCTCTAAGCTATCCTATTCCGACCACGATATCTTGTTAAAATTGTCAGCATTATCTGTGAAACCCTGCCTTTGATTCCTTTTGTCAGCGCCGATTTTCTCTTCATTTTCGTTTTGCATCAACATAAGCCATTAGTGATTTTGATTAAATAAATTAATTTTCCCTAAAGGAAACGGGGTACACCACGTGAAGCGTTACAACGGCCACGTAACTGGAGATTCACTGGTGGCATTCTCTTTTCCTTAGTCATTAAATCCAGTTTAAGTCAAGTTTGCAATCCTTTTTAAAGCCGCTTTTCTCTGTTCTTTTTTCCTAAAAATGAACCTCACTAACTTGCATAACTCACTCAATTTTCCAACTAGAGACCTAATTGCCCTTCCATATTGTACCTAGGATCTATAGCTACACCTCAACACAAAAACCGCATTGCGATTTACAATATTTCACCCGCTTTTATTAAAAACCGTTTTGGTAAATTCAGGGGGGAATTGCAAAGTTTGGTAATTTTCCAACGTGTCATTTGCTGAAAACATGTTTTAAAATCTGTCACTGATTTTCGAACTGTATGCCCTTGCTTATACATTGCTTGTGATGGTTTGTACTTTTACATTGTTGCTTTAGTGAAGAATATTTGTTTCAAAGTTTTTACACACATTCATTAATTTATTCATCCATTTCCGAGTGTCATTTTTAGCATTGCCAAGGTTTAAAATCCATATTTCTCCCTTGTTTGGGGAGAGAAGGTCAGATTTCAATTCTGTTTAGTATTTGTCATTCCTGATTACCTGCTGTTTCGGTTTATCCATTTAGAATTGATCATTTGTCGGTTGAGGGAACATTGCAGGGGGCAATTCTAACTCAAGTGCTATCTTACCTAAAATCAAAATGTGCTCCTATTCCCTGGTGTTTTGTAGATGTGTTAATAGAAGGTTAAAACTAAGTGCATTGCTTCCATTCCTATTGTTCTTATCACCCCATTGGTGATTGCTGCCCCATATCAAAAATTGTATGATTTCTTTTAATTTTCAAAATAAATATTATATTTTATCAACCATCCTGGTTCATGGTCCATTGTTACCCGGGGTATTTGAAAAGGGGGTGTGATATGAGTGGTACATCATCTCAGTATTGAATCTAATCTAAAAACATAAGCATTTCAATTGCACGCTGCATACTGGGCTAAGGTGTGCGTCGCCCGATTGAAATCCTTAACAAGTTATCAACTGAGTAAGCGCAATGATAAAGAGGAGGTTTACACCATAAGGTTTACACGGGTCAATATTCGAGAAGAGAAAGATAATGGAAAAATAAAAAGGAGGAGACGCGGAGGATGAACAATCGGTAGATGAGAAATAAAGTGGAAGGAGAGGCAAAAGAGAAGTAGGAGGGTGAGGAAAAGCATAAGAATTGGGAGAAACCAGTATAAAGAAGACATGGGAGGAGAAGCGGTCAGGGGGGAGGAGAAGAGGGGAAGGATGATGAGGAGAAATGAAAAGAGAAAATAAGCAGAAGACACTGGCGAGATGGCAAACTCAGAAAAAAGAGGACAGGGAAAAGAATCAAAGGAACAGGAGGAGGGGGAGGACCAAGGATCAGAGGGGACAAAGGAGAGGGGGAACTTGCACAGTTGGTGCAGAAGAAGCAGTACAAAGAAGGAAAATGCCAGGAGTAGTACATGACAATTTATTAATAGAAGAATCAATAGAAGGAATTGGAGGGCTACCCGATGTTCATCCTGATTTCTCCTTTGCCTGTGCGTGAAAACATTCTGCAGGAGCATTTCACACACGTGTTGTTCTAAACCCCCTCCACACCTCTGTTATTTCAGGTAAGACTACAAGCAGAAAGGGAACAGCTGGAGTGTGTGGCAATATCCCTGGGGTCTCCAAGGCAGATGTATTCCTGCCACCCCCAGACCTCCCCATCTCATGCTTTCTCCTTCCCCACCCCCCATCACCTGCCACCATTCAAGAGCTGCCCCAGGTTGACAAAGAAAATACCAATACTGGACAGAAGCAACTCACCTTTCTTTTTGCCACATGGACAGCTCCTGAAATGAAGAAAAGAAAGATCTAAATATTTTGCTAAGCAGGTTGAAAATCGGTCACTCTGAATCTGCCTTCAGCAGACATCTGAGGCAGGTGGGCATTTGATCAGATCATGAAATGGACGTTTTTAGAACACAGTGACCAATTACAGACATCCGTACATCTTATGGAAGGCCCCCACCACTTTCTGGATTGGACAACCATTCCAAGGATGGTTGAGCAGCTCCCCACAAAATAACCCCGTCTAAGGCGTGGAACTAAACTCTGAGTCTAATTAGATATTTCGGTTCCATGTGATATTTTCGCTGCAAAAATATTGCTATGCAAAAACATTGCCATATTTTTGCGGCAAAATAACACATGGACCCTGCGGGGGACACCCCCCGCAACCCCTGCATAATTTTTTTTATGTGCGGGGGACACCCCCGCACCTAATATTTTCGCCACCAAAAATATCACCTATGGCCGTTCGCGACGACCATATGTACGGCAATATTTTTGCTGGTGAAAATATTACCCGATACCGATATTTCGACCAAAGGTGTGCGCACTTTGGCATCAAGTTGTACTTTTGAACATTTACTGACAACTATTTGTGCTTTCCTTTTAAGAAAAAGTGTGACATTTCTGAAGTCCGGGAACTAACATGGCAGAAATAATTGTAGGATTATTCACATTGGCAAAAGAAAAAAAAAGAAAGAAAAATGGCAACTGACAACAAATGTACAGTCGAGGATTTTAATTTAACCATAGAAGCATCATTGCTGTTGGGACCCCGGTTCACCTTACTAAAAAGTCTGCAGCCCTTGCCTCCAGATGCCACCCGACACAGTCCCCGCCACCGCCACATGGCCCTCCGGCACCTGTGCACCATGCAAAAAGACAGTTTCCTGGTTCCCGACATGCGCAGTGGAGCTGGAGCACCACCACCCCAAGCCTTAGACCTCCTGAATGTGTGAGGAGGTTTAGGAGGGCCCTACACATACATTTAACCCGCAGTACCCCAACCTGCATACACAAATTGCCATGAAAGATCGGGGAAAGCAAAAATGACCCATCTTTCAATGGCTCGTTGGACCTGCATGCCAGGATACGACTGTCAAAAGTAACTGGTTAGCCTGCACAGTAAAGTCAGCCCAGGAGCACATCTTGAGCTCCTTCCTGCAGCTGGGGAGGGGGGTGCTGTGTTTTCCTGGGCTCGTGTGCCTCCATTATGAGTCTTGGGTCTGCACTATGTCCTACATTATGGACAAGCCGCCCCTGCCATCATTTCAAGAACTGGACTATACTAATGCGCTGGGAGAGTTTGTAATGAAAAAAGGCAGAGGAATGGACGTTCACAGTAAACATGGCATCCATGTGCGATAGCCCGGAACACCAAAAAACCAAAGTGCATAAAGGGGATGTGCCTCAGGCCAGCAGCAAAAGAAAAAGTAATCAAAAGAATAACAAATAGGTAACAAAGGGAAAACAAATGCAATTGGACCATATTGTAGATTTAGGAGTTAGCAACTTTTTGCACGGTCAAAACATTTTGCCATAAATTTGGTTTGCCATTATTGCAGGAAGTCATTCGGGAGGCCATATAGAAAAATACTGACTTGGCACAGAAAAGTTGCTAATAGGGACAGGGAGTTCAGGATAGTGCCACAGATAGTGGGAATTTGAAGTAAAGAGGCACCGATTATAGAATGGTGGCAGATGAAGTTGTGTGTATAAAGGATAACTCATTTATTTAAATCATGGTTTGAGTCTTGTGAGAGATTAGTGAAGGGAAAAATAGCAGATTAATACAGTCTAGTATAGTATAGCTCAAGGTAAATGAGATATCGGGCTATTTTAAAGCAGAATTTAAACATGAGCATTGTAATGAAAGGGACACACGTCATCAAGCATGGCAGCATTATTTGGAGGCCTCACCAAAAAGGCGTTGATCAGCAGGACTCGAGATGTCTACATTTTCTATGAAAACAATATCAAATATACACTTGACATCTGAAGTGTGTCTCATGCCATTAAGTGCAAAACATGAACAAAAGATTACCTGTTGTAACGAAAATTGTGCATTATTGGGGGACGCAACATGTTTGAAACCAAGTGGTTGTCTCCCATTGTCCTAGTTTGCAAGACGAACAGCTTGATTCGGTTGCATAAAGACAAAAGGTCCCGTAACAGAGCATTCATTTTAAAGATGCCTATGTACTGCCTAAGCACAGTGCGTTACCCAATTTCACCAAGGCTAAAGTATTCACCAAATAGGTCTTATTGCCTCATCGTGTGTCTAAGGAGGAGACCCTGTTTAGAAAAAGGGATCTTATAATACAACAGAATTTGGTTCAGCATCTATGGAGATAGCGTGCAAAAGGTAACGCATAAAAAAGGTCATGCGATTGATCCAAAGCAACCAATACATTTAAGAAAATATTTTGATGAATGTAGCAAGAACAGAGCAACGTCAGGCTGAGCATGGTACTGACCGCATTAGCAATTAAATGCAATTAAAAAGGAAAGCATGCCCATTTGTGTGGATGAAAGGACCTTTCTGGGTCATGAACATTCCTACAGATGCACAAAGCATACAACTGCCTGAACACTAAGATATGTTTGGGGGAACTAGAACTTGCTAAAAATAAAGGAGGCAGGGAGCAGTAAGATTCCCTTTCCTCTTTCTTTTTAGTCAAACTCCCGAGTTACTTCTTTTCAGAAAGTAGTGCAGGGAAACCTAATGAAATATGGAAACAGTTAATGAGGATACAGTTATTTGGTTTCTAAATCTAATATGTGATGCGGTGTGCAGTCATAACATCAAAAAAAATGTCGAATTACACAAAAATCAAAAAAATAATGTCGAAAAAAAGTCGAATGATTTATTTTTTAATTTATATTTATTTTTTGGGTCCCGCATGTAAAAAAAAGGTAAAAGCAAAAAAATATATACATAAATCAAAGGGGGTTGGGGGATCCCCCCCATTTCGAATAAAAAAACGTACTAAAAAAAGAAATTCGACTTTTTTCAAAATTAATTTTTCGATTTTTTGACTTTGGACATTTTGGTTTTCGATTTTAGGACTATAAACCATGTGCTGCTCTAGGGAATTGTGCATCCATGTTACCGATGAAGGGTACAGAGGAAAGCGAATTTGCTGGCAGTAATGAAAATAAATTGCCACATTTTGCTATAAGTAAGGCTTGTTACTGAATGAAATGTTATGTTTTTTCTTTCTCTTTTCATGTTTTCTTTATTGTAATATGTGAAAGGTTTATATGAACGACATCACACACTAAAATTAAATTAATTAAGTTACCGGAGAAGATTTAGACCCGAAGACTACCAAAGATGTCATACAAATAACCTCAGAGAAAGAAATTCCTACCTTGACTAAAATTATTTTTAAGGGGTGCTTGAAAAGTCAACTTGCAGGATAAAATGGCAGAAAAGTGTACAAAAGGAAGGGGGGCTGCCTTTACAGGACTGTGATAACATTTAACGGACAAGATTGTAAGGAAGGTCATGAGGACCATTTTGGTATTTAAAGAGTCAATATAGTGGTAGACGGCAAGTAGTATATTCTCGGAGGGTGGAGTGGAAGAACACGGTTTTGGTGATGGTTAAAGCACAGTGTGGCCATGTAGTCATATCTTTTGGCTCATTTCTTGGACATGTCCACAGTAGATGACAAAAGAGTAGCGCTCATAGATGTTGGGCGTATCCAAATAAAACAATTGAAACACTAAAACTCTAAAGAAAATTGACAGCAGGAAGGTTGCCAAAGATTTCAGCAATACAGTAAATTCATAATTAAAGGCTGAAATGCAAAGTAAAACAAATAAAGAAAAAAGGTTTGTATGACCTCTCACAAATCAATTAATGCAATAGGTTAGACATGTGGTTGCTTAAGCACATTTCCCATTTCAAATGTAAACCTTTAATAATGTGTGGATTTAATCCAACAGTTCCTCTAACAACCCATGTGCTCTATGCAATGCTGTGGACCTGTCCATGTTGGTTGCATAGGAAGTACCGGCAGGAAATTTAAAATCTGCATTCAAGAACATTTTAAGTCCTTTAAAAAACCCTGACACCAACCATCTGTTGGGGGGGGGGGCACAATCAGAGAACATGCAAGGGAGAAACTCAAGAACAAAGCGCCTAGAACTAGAAGGTGAAGTTATAGAGCTGAAGTGGGGTCATTTGGGGCGGGATCAATTCTATAGGCACCTGCCATACAGGCCTTGATGAACTGTGCGTGTTTTCATGATAACTATAACTGCATAAGAGGCTTGTGTCTCCAATGTATAAGCTCCTTCTGTGCATGCAGATTTCGTAACATAACATGTGTATTTGTAAAGCGCACGTTTCCCTGAAGGGGCATCTTGGCGCTAATAACAGATGTTGGTTACCCAACTTAATGGTACTCATTTTATTGACCTCAGGATGAAAGGTTGAGTGGACCTGCAGGGATTCGAACCTGTGACCACAAGGTAAACACAGACCCTGTAGTGGATGCATTAGTCCACTGAGCCACAGGCCCTACAGCCTCTCTCAACAAGGCCAACACATGACCGAACCCTGCATTAACCAAGCAACTGGAACGTTTGGTTAAGTGAAATAATTCTGGTCTACCATAGGGGAAGCCCAGATTGGCTTCCTGGTCAATTCCTAAAATGGCACAGATAGTCAATACAAAGATCACATTTTAAAATGCATTTCTAAAATAACTATGGCCATAAAGAATGATTTTTCTTCAGTAACCCGTTTGATTTCCAACTATGTAGGTCTGGTTAATAGTGCAGATTTCCTGCTCACCATGTGGGAGGTCCAGCTTGGAGTCCTGCCATTACCCTAAACAATATCTATGGCACCAATGCACTGGATTCCGTTTCCCCCAATCACTGACCATCTAACAAAATAACTAAACATTTAATTTGATATTTGGAAAATATTTCATACTCAGAATCTTTGAGGCAAGATGAAGACCATAATTGCCAGTGCAGCTCCTGCCACTCAATCAAGTTACAAGCAAGCTCCTTTCATGCACGACTGCCTACGGGTTGCATGTGCGCTTTACAAAGGAAAAAAATAAAATAAATAACCCACTCATTTCACGGAACCTTAGTCTTATCCTTCCTGGGGAGGAAGGATAGCTCAGGGGCAACACGTTTGTCTTGGAAACAAGAGAACACAGCAACAGTGGTTTGAATACAGATCCCGCGCTTGGAAACCACTAGCTGGTTATGGATAATAAAAAATAAAAGATATGTAATTCAGAATATATACAGTGCTCAATTTCCCTAGGACAGAATCTACACAGAGTAGACACACACCATTCTAGTATGGTGTCCATCCTCTAAGGCTAACATGTGGCCGAGAAGGGCATGCACCGCTTGGTAGATTGGCAAGCCGGGGGAGAGCGACACTCTGATCCAAACCCAAAGGTGTCCGCTTGTTTGCTGCTCTTTCTCATTTATGGATTTAGAATTATAATAATTGTTTATTTATAACACGCTTAAAACCCAGAGGTTTCCAAGCGCGGACCTGGGGATCAAACCTGTGTTGCTCCACGTCGTCTTTCTTCCAAGACAAGCATGCTGCCCCCGAGCTATCCTCCCGAGAAAGTTGTGTTGCCACAGAAAAATGTGTAGATCTCAGTCTTTATCACTGTGGCCACAGGTAGAAGAGTTCAATTCAAGATCCATTTGCTGTCAAACAATTTTCGTTTTTAAAAAAAAGCAAACAAATCATTTTTTGGGGTCAACAAAAATCCAAGCCTGGCGCTTTGGTTGCTAGGAAACCCCAAACTATATCCTTTGTGTTTTTTGTTCAAGAACCATAACTAATAAATGAACAAACGTGAGGAATCTGAACAACCGTATATTTCAGAACTGGAACTTAGCCGCTTTACCTCCGGCACTAAGAGGGTCAGTGTGAATCTGTCTTCTTCACCCTTTTGTTTAGAATATATATTTCTGAAACAAAGGGCAATTCTACCCACTAATAGCACATGACAGTGATGAACATTAACAGGAACTCGATTTGATAAATATCCCAGTATTTAAGAATATCCATGCATCCTATTTATTGAGGAATCTTTTCAAACACTGTCAACTCTGTATTTTAATGAGAGTGAACGTTTTCCATAGTCTCTTACCTTTTGTGACCCAAACATCCTCCTTTGATTTCTTTTAGATGTTGCAGACCAATAGTATAACTTTCAATAAAGGTTTCCCTGGAGAAGCTGCTGTTGCGTAACACAACACTAGCCAAGGTGTCAAACAATGATCTACTCAAAAAGGCAGCCTCAATAATTGTTTTCTCAACAAATACGTTTCACAATATTACCAAGGTCACAGCAGAATGGAAACTTAATGCATAAAAAGTACATGGACGTTGGAAAACACGAACCAAATAAGAACGTTGGAGTTGATCTACAATTGATTAAAGCCCTCTGTATGCAATATTAGAAGAACATTGCGCTAAAGCAATCTTGGTCTTGTTTAACATTTATCCTTCTGAAGGCCGATGCAGAGGGGCCAGGGCGTAAGGCTGCAAGCTGACATTTCTTTACAGCAAAACTCATTTTGCATGGGTGCAATTCCTAATAAAACAACACTGCATGAGAGGTTTGAATAGCAGTTCAGGCTATTGTAGCTCAATGAAAATGAATGGTGAACAGCAGCAGACGCTGCCAGCACTTTAGCACTGCTGTACATTTGCTCTTTATAAAAAACAAACTGTGTGGACTAATTTTGAAAAAAACATTTCGATAGAGGAATCTTAAAAAGGTTAAGTTGCTTCCTGCACACATTTTTGGCCACCTAATGAAGATGCCCTGAACTCAGATTGCACAAGTAAAAAAGAAAGTCTATAAGCATCCCCTTCCACCCCCCCCCCCCCCCAACATAAAAGCCATGTGGTTGAAAATGCCTCCTGCAACGGGTCTGTAGGGTGCATTCAATCCTTATGCAACTTATATAGCGGTGAAGCAACAGGGCACTGGACGTAAAGGACGCCCCCATGTGGTTGCAGGTAGGAGGAGGGTTGTTCGCTGGAATGGGTACAAGGAAGCGGCGCTGGCAACTGCTCCGCAGGGGGAG
This sequence comes from Ambystoma mexicanum, assembly GCF_040938575.1. Taxonomy (NCBI): domain Eukaryota; kingdom Metazoa; phylum Chordata; class Amphibia; order Caudata; family Ambystomatidae; genus Ambystoma; species Ambystoma mexicanum. The sequence goes on from NC_090931.1 coordinate 131,455,173, forward strand.
AAATAGGCTTGTGTGGAGTGAGCAGAGATGAGCAAGATGTTTTTTCTAGAGTAGGGTGTTTAGGTCCTTCCAGAAGAGTATTGTGGAAGGGGCAGCCTTATTTATACCGACAACAATCTCAAAGACAGGGTGCACAGTAGCAAGAGGCTTGCATTCTAGGGGGTTCCCTTTTGTAGGATCTGGTTTCCAGTCTGGTAATGTCATGGACTATGGTCATGCATTCACCCAACGGGAGACGCCTTAGCCGGGTAGAGTGGTGCTTTTGTTGCTTTGCAGGTGATGCACATCATCTTGAACATGATTGACGTTTGAAGGGATCAGCCGGTGCAGGAACGTGAGGCACGCTGCAAGGGATCAGCCGGTGCAGGAACGTGAGGCACGCTGCAAGGGATCAGCCGGTGCAGGAACGTGAGGCACGCTGCAAGGGATCAGCCGCTGCAGGAACGTGAGGCACGCTGCAAGGGATCAGCCGCTGCAGGAACGTGAGGCACGCTGCAAGGGATCAGCCGCTGCAGGAACGCAGCCGCTGCAGGAACGTGAGGCACGCTGCAAGGGATCAGCCGCTGCAGGAACGTGAGGCACGCTGCAAGGGATCAGCCGCTGCAGGAACGTGAGGCACGCTGCAAGGGATCAGCCGCTGCAGGAACGTGAGGCACGCTGCAAGGGATCAGCCGGTGCAGGAACGTGAGGCACGCTGCAAGGGATCAGCCGGTGCAGGAACGTGAGGCATGTGCATGAGGCACACTTCAAGGGATCAGCCGGTGCAGGAACACGATGCACGCTTGAAGGTATAAGCCGGTGCAGGAACATGAGGATGGAGTGATGTGTGTGACTTTCATAGTCCTGTGATGAAGGTTGCTGCAACGTGCTGGTAGGCTATAGGAAAGGCTACTATGGAATCTGTGGTGAGACTGGAGTCTCCACCATTGAGATGGAAGCTGGCCAGTGCTTGGACAACTGCCTCAAAACTCGGGGCAGGGTTGAAAGGCTTGACTTTGTGGAGTAATGGAAGAAACGATGCTTGGGTATTCTTGAAGATGTTATAAGAGGCCATGGTAGATAGTCAAGCAAAGAGAATTTGCAGTAGGTAAAAGTTGAGGTGTGAATCTGTCGAGCTTCATGTCAGTCATTCACGTCTTGACATCAGGCATGAGTGAAGGGGGAAGAGGGGCTTCTTAGGAGAATTATGTTGGCCTTTGTCATGTTGAGCTTCAGGGAGGCGCTTGAAATCCAAGGTTGGATGAGTGATTCTCTGCTTTTGGTGAGCGTTTGTAAAAGCATATACTTCCAATTTCCCATCATATCATCTGTAATTATTCGGGGTCCCTCGGCTTATTTTACATGAACTTAAAAGGCTAAACATCTCCCTCCCTCATTGAGCCAGGGTGCAACATTTCTAATTGGAAGCTACTAGCCTCGGCTAGAAGTCTCTTGCACTCATTGTGATTAAGGCCGGGGTAAGACTAGGGATGATAATAAAGTATCCTGCATCCTGTTCTCAGGCTTAAGCAAGCAAAGCATTGACACTCGGGTGCACCCAAAGCAGAATGCATGCATGTGGTTCAAGGGCTGCTGTGGGGGTTTGCTCGCTCTCGCGATTAAGGCTTGTGAGAAACTGATGTAGGAGGACATGCTCAATTTAGATCCCAGAGAAATGTGATCCAAACTCCCCCCTCACATTACGAAAAGGTGATCCTGGGCAAATTCTGTTCTCTTTGTTCCTCGCTCCAAATTTTGTGGCAACATTTGGAGCTTATATTAAGTGCAATATAAAACCTAAAAAAAACAAAATAAAGAAAAAAAATAAAAGGGTCAATAAACAAACGCTCTCTTGGGCCCAGACTTCTTATTGCTGAATTGCAAATCGATAAATCAGAAGCCTGGGCCTAGATTTTAAAAATGCATTTTATTGTGCATTTGCAAGGTGCTTAATACAGCAGAATTTTGTTTAAAAGCACCACAAGGCTAATGGGAAGAGAACAGGGGAAATAATAGCAAAAACAGTAAATATACAGTTGTGGTCCTACTAGGCCTTATGGCATTGAGACGTGCCGGGCATTGAGGAGAAGGGCAGGGGATGGGGATGGAAGGGGGAGCGGAGTAGTGGATAAATGCTGGAGGAGGGCCGGGGAGGGAAGTGCTAGGGGGAGCCAAGGGGGAGAACCTCAGGCTAAGTGCTAGTACAGACGACTCTCAAGGGTGGGATGTGGCGCCGCCTAGGAGGCGCCCACAAGGGCAGAACAGTGGGTGCGAGGGGTGCTGGCATTGACTGGGAAGAAGGGCCCGGGATCCTGTGAGGTTCATGAGGATCAGGCCACCCGTCACAGCGGGTGCTTAGCAGGGAAGGGAAAGGAGGTAGAGAAGAGCAGAGTTTTTAGCAGTTTCTGGAATTTCAGGAGGTCCGACTCAAGTCTGAGTGGGGCAGGGAGGCTGTTCCACAGGAAGGCCCCAGCCGAGGCGAGAGACTTGACCCCCCACTCTCTGCTTGGAGAAGTGTTTGACAGCCAGAGAGTTGGAGTTAGAGGAAGATATATGGCTCTAGAAGCGGACTATTTAGTGAGGAAAAGTTAGAGATAGCGTGATTCCCGGCCCCAGAAAGGCTTCGTGGACAATGCAGAGGGTCTTGAATTTGATCCTTGCAGCAACCAGGAGCCAGTGGAGAGATTTCAGGACTGGAGAGATACGGTCCCTGGGTTTGAGGCCAAGGATAAGTCTTGCAATCCTGTTCTGGATTAGCTGGAGAGGGCATAAGGAGGAAAGAGAGATATTGAGAAAGTTTGTTCCAGTAGTCCAGCCTGGAGAGAGCAGAGCTCTGGATACATTGAGCTTCTGAGGGAAGGTGAGACAAGAAAGAATCCCTCGGAGGTGGAGCGAGAAGTGGGACTTCTTGGTAAGGTCCATGATGTGAGGGTTGAAGGCGAGAGCATAGTTGAAGATGACCCCAATGTTATTGGCCCCACAAGATGGTGGGGGTAGAGGGTCCAAGAGGGTGGCCAGAGTGTAGAACGGGAAAAAGGGCACAGGTGTCCCGATTAGGATCTCTGTCTTACTGGCATTAAGACAGATCATTCGCTGCACACGATGCCTGAATGGCGGACAGACAGTCTGGGATCAGAGAGGAGGTAGTAGAGGGAGGTTTGAAGGAAAGTTGTGTATCATAACACTGCAAATGAGGAGAAAAAGAGATCAGATCAGGTGAGCAAGAGGGGCGAGATGGATATTTAGGGCCATGGTGATAGGATAGAGCCCTTTGGGACGCCACAGGTAGAGAGGGTGATGGTGGAGGAGAAAGGGCCCAGTTGCAGCTGGGAAGGGTGGTCAGTGAGGAAAGAGGTCCACCAAGTCAGTGCCGGCCAGCGATGCATAGGGTGTCACAGAGTCGTTCTAGGAGGATGGAATGGTGGACTGTGCCAAAGGCAGAGCTGAGATAGAGGAGAATGAGAACAGCAGGAGAGTTGAGTCGAGATTTGCGAGCATGGTTTCACAGGTGTTCAAGAGAGCAGTTTCCGTGCCTCTGCATGCCCGAAATCCAGATTGAGGGTCATGAAGGCAACCAACAAGATCCGTGTGGGGGGTCAGTTCGGCGAAGGGTCAACTTTTCCAAGAGTTTACCCAGGAAGGGTGTAGTAGAGATGGGGCGATAGTTAGCCGGGCAGAAGGCGTCAGCAGATGGCTTTTTTAAGAGAGGTTGCAAGGGAGTGTTATGCTCGAGACATAGAGGGAAGTTGCCAGTGGCAAAGGAGTGGTTACAGAAGATTCCCCACTTAACTAAATGATGTGATCCTGGACTAAATAGTTTTCACGCACTGAGGGTCATTTCCGCTGTTCGCCAAATAAGGGATTGGCTCGGGTGAGCTACACTGAATTAAAGTCACTGACTTGCAGGATCTTCTCCAGAGAAGGCTTTCTAATGGGATTGGGAATGGTCAAGGGTTCAAAACTCTGGACAGGGGCCAAGGTTGGGGCCGCTGCTGAAATGTAGCTGAATAAGTAATGACCAATTATAATCGGGGGTTGGTGGGTGTAAGTGGGTGAAACTCTACCATTTGTAATATCGGAAGGACGGGTAAAGCTGGCCTTGGATTATACAGCTGCTGTGCGAGTTGTAACCAAGCCATGACGGCTTTCCTATGCGCAGGTACTTAGCAAGGTACCTGGTGGGGTCAGAGGTCAACTGATTTCACAATAGGTATTTCTACCTTGGAATCCAAAACTTGCAGGTCAGGCACACAGGTATGGACCACCACCCAATCTGCAAATGACCATTGCTGTTGGGGATGAAGTCCTAAAAATCCAAGGCCAAAAACGTGAAAGTCATTTCATGTTTTTGGAAGTCAAAATAACTCCATGCGGAAAATGTTGTGAGCCACAGTTAGGTAATTAGCATTCCCCTCTGGCCTGCTCTTCAAGTTTGCAAACACAGCTAAAGAGAGAACGCTGCGTCTGGATTTGCAAATACCCAGATCTGGCCACGCCAACTGGAGGGAAGGACCCGGGGAGAGAATCGTGGGAAATAAAAATGCATTCTGTATTGTTAGGAACGCTTCTTAGGCTAGGCTACTGGAAGTCACATCTTAAACACGGCGCAATCTGTGGAGGACTGACTCTCCTGTCCTCCATTAGTCTTGCCCTGAAGTTACCGGCAGCAGTGGGTGAGCCAGTGAGTGCAGCAAGTCGAGCTGGTGGAACAGCCTGCCGTCTGAAAACCCCTGAGGCACCGCAAGCAGGTGGACGAGCAGGGATGCCTTCGGCACAGGTGGCAACAGCGTCTCCATCACAAATCCCAGTGAATGGCCAATCAGATTCCTGCTCTACACCAGCCTGATGGGGCCACAGCTTCAGGCAGCCCAGCTATAATATACCCCCCCCCATAACCCAGAAAGACACCAGGCAGCTCAATGCCTACCTTACCCCTGGGGTGGTGTGTGTGGGTCGAGGAGCTGGGGTGCTGTCAACTGGTGCTTGTACTGACAAGGTAGAGCAAGCAGAACCCTACAGTGGCAGTACTTTTCAGCTCATTCCCCAAAATGGCAGTTACTAGTTTGCCTGGTCTTCGTGCGCAGCGCACTCTTCCGAGTCATGCTGCCCAGCTACACCCACCAGTAGGGATGTGTTATGAAGGGTGCATTGCTTTGGCTCGTGGTTCTACACTGATTTTGATGGGCACTTGCCTCACATGAATAGATTGTAGCTCACACTTTAGTTACAGCGCCTAAAAGGAGCGTCAAGGAGCTACTTTAAAACAAGTAGTTGGCAGGGTCGGACTGGGGCATAAAATTGTCTCGGGCACCAATGAAAAAAAAAGTGGCCCACAGTTGCAAATGGCAATTATTTCTTCAAAATACCGAAATCGATAAAAAAAAAAAAAACACAATTGAATGGTATATTTGATCAATTTCGGCCAAATGCACCATTCGATCACTGCCGAAAATACTTAAGAGCTAGGGTTGCGGGGGTATCCCCCCGGTCTCTATGTCGGTATTTTCGGCTTCAGGGGTCGCAGGTGTTTCACCTAATTCCTCAACATTGGAGGCGGGGGACCGAAAAAAAGAAAGAAAGAAAAGGGACAGGAGAGGCAGTGAAAGGAGATAAGTGGGGGATTTGTGGGTGTACTGGCGGTTTTGGGGGGGGGGGTATGGGTTTAGTTTTTTAACCGAGGTTAAAAACGTATTTGTGGTGAAAATGACAGACTCCATCAGGGAAGTCATCCCCGCCCTGCTAGCGGCACCACAGACTCCTCCATTGGGCCCCGGTGCAGCTGCCTCCTCCGGCCCCACAGCCAACTCCGCAACCTCCGCCGCCTCCTCAGCCTCTGGCTGCGGTCCCTGTATCCCAGCCTCTGGCGCCATCTACTCCTCCACGATCCTCCAGAGCCGCAGGATACGGATGAGGAGGATCCGGACACGCCTTTGATCAAAAGTGAAGCAAAATGTGCTTTAAAAAAATATTTATTCAGCCACACTGGTCAAAACTACTAGCCGCATGTGAAGTAACTCATCAAACTGGCCCGCATTGCCCCAAAAAGTGGCCCACTTGGACAAAAAAATAATAATAAATAGAACAAACCTGGCCCACACAAGCATTTTGCGTTTTTGGTCCGGGCACTGCCCTATTGGCCAATCCGAGCCTGGTACTCAGCCCATTTAGGGGCTGCGTGCACAAGTGGCTTTACAGTAGGTCATGAGGGACACGGGACACTTCACACACAGATTTTGTATGTGAAGGGTGAGCACATGGGCACGCGTGGCGATCTCTCTGGAAATCACCCCTTCCCAATCGCCCAGATGAAATTGTGACTCGTCAATTGCGAATGGAGGGCTCTAATTTTGCAGACTGCGGTTCATAACGGGGCAAGAGTTCATGACCAGTGCCCACCGTCAGGATTTACTAGGCGTACGTTTCTGGTTGAATCGGAGCCTGAACATATGGGTTAACGGATGAAAAAGTAGACATCACCGGCCCCTAGTCCTCAAGCATGACCTCAGGAGGCTAGAATTCAGTGATAGGATGGAAGTGGAAACAAGCCAGCCAATTGCAAACTTCAAACAACAAAATATTGGTCTTACACTCTTCGTGGGGCAAAGGCTGCGTAGTTATGTTAGAGGTAGAAATAAGATGTTTCAGCAAGGGTCTTTTTCAGGCCTGGGGCCAGGTTACAGAAGGTTTGCACCGGTTCAAGTGCAAAGTTGCACGGTATTCGCACTAGGGTAAAGTTTGCCCCATTTTTAAAAACAATGGGACACATTAGAAAACCATTGCTCCATGGCAAGTGCAGTTTGGCATGGTATAAGCACTAGTGCAAAAATGGACCTTGTGCAAAAAAGATACATGGTCACTGCACTTTTGCACCAGGGCAAACTTTGCCCTAGTGTTAATACGGAATGGTATTAACACCAGCGCAAACTTGGCCCTGGTGAAAAAAATGCATCGAAAATGTGTTTCCACAGTTTGGGTTGCGTTCTTCCTAAATCGTGCTGATCGCCCTGCGCCCGGTTTGAATAATGTCCCATCAGGAAGGGTAAAATGACAGGGGTCTGGAGGTACCGGGCTTCTCATGCCCTTTACCACCCTGGCTGGCAAATGGCCAGAACAGCAGCTGCCATGTGGATCATGGCGCTGATCACGACAACGAAGCCCTGCACAACTTAGGCTGAAACCCACAGGGATTCGAGCCTCGGTCCGCCTTAAAATCCTGATGCGGGCGCAGAAGCCGTTGGTTTACCCTGTACGGTGATGGGAAAAGCGCCCGGGGTACGTTTTGCCGGTCCGCCAGGGGGAACCGTATGAAACCCATAATGATCGGGAGACCCCAGCGGCAGGCACCGCTCAGCCTAGTCTTACCATTTCCCGCCTCAATTAAGAGGAGGGTCGGCTCCTTATTTGCCTCAGCATCACTTTGTGTTTTTTAAAAATCTCATTTTTGCCAAGTTATGTATATATCGACTATCAATTAAATTCAATATATGGATATCTGCTATCGTAAATGTTTAGGAAATGTATTTCTTTTTTTTTAATTTCAACTTTATTGAATTTTTGTAAGAGGATCACAGTTCACATATAAGACATTGGATCCGTAACCCCGGATCTACAGCTACACAACAGATGGAAGAAAAAGAAAACGAACTATGCAAATGCATCCTTCAGTCTACCCCCAGCTCACTCCTCCCCTCCCCTCACTTGTTAACCTAACGGAAGGAGGGCTCTCCCTTGTTCACCGACACTTCGTTACACCTCAGGCTCCTGGGCCGGTGTCCTTTCAGGTGTGTGTGTGCGCGCGTTAACCTCGAGCTTGGGGACGTCTTAAACAAAGGAAGATGGTACAATGAAAATCAAGAAACCGTAATCGGAACCTGTGCTTAGAAGATGGAGGAGTCTGGCGGGAGGCGCCATTAGTTTTGCAATGTTACTATGGTTTTATACTGTGCCAAATCACCACCGTAGTAGTTTCAGAGCCCGCAGGCTGGTCTGTGGAGTGGCACACTGTGCCCCGGGTAGGGGCATCCGGACATTGTCTCCTGGAAAAAAGAGTGAGGGAGTGGGAGACACGAGGATGGGAAAGGGGGGGGATAGATGCTGCAAAGAGGGAGGGTAGAGCTGGGTAAGAATGTTTTACAGCAGCGTAGGGGCCTTCCAGTATTGTTACGTGGACCACATTCTCTGCACAAGCGAGAAGGCGGATGGGCTCTAAAATGCTGTTGATTGGGTTGAGTTTCTACATTAGATTTAGAGAATTAGAAGTTAGTTCACAGTGTAATGTTCTCTATTGCTGCCAGACCCAGAGACTCTAGTGGGTCAGCATTATATAAAAACCCCAATTTGTTTAGTAATTACTAATCTTATTATTGCAATTACTCTTAAGTCTTGAAACAGCACCACCATTGCCAATGAATTCTACTTCCATTATAACCGTGTTGTTCTTTCATAATGCGTTTTACTTTTAACAAAAGGAGAGGACAAACCAGATGGCTGCAGTGAGAATGCACTGTAGGACCTATGCCTTTGCCTCGCTGACCTGAATCCATCGTTATGGAGTACTGTCTGCTGTACCCATCGAGTGAGCCTGGTGAATTGCCAGTGACTCTCCCACAGACTTTCATGCCATCCCCAGACATTGTTCCTCATAGCGCCGAGACGCTACACCAATCCGAAGGAAACGGCCAGGGGCACAGACTTTGGGTTTTCCCAGCGGGGGCCGGCGTCAAAATAAATAAATAAATGCATAAATAAATAAACAAAGAGTGCCATGCTAAGTATAGGGACTACCCACAATTGGCCTTTCCTAGGGGGTGCCTGGCTACCCACGTACCCTGTGCTCCTGCCAAGGGCAATACACGAAACGGGCAGCAGCAGGACAATATCCAGGCTGGAATATCAATCTCTATAAGATAACAGGACTTTTGTGAAGGATAGTGAAACCAATTTAAAATAGGGCTTTTACTAAGGAAAACATAAATAAACACTATCCTGTTTTAATGAACACTTCAATTACAGAGAGTCCTACTTGTTATAAGGAGTGCAAGGTTAGCTGGCAATGCTGCCTCATGCACTGGTCATTTATTGACCGTCAATCGTTGCAAAGCCGAGTTGACCATACAGCCATTAGATTATTATGATGTTTATTGAGCACAGACCTAGCTTCGAGAAGCAACGGAGCGCTTTACAGAGGTAACTGATCGGCAACGGAGCGCTTTACAGAGGTAACTGATCGGATATACAGCAGGGGTAGGAAACAGAGGGGTGCAGAAGAGGGGTACAGCTGGACAGGGGGAGGAGAGGGGCAGACGGCAGGAGTGTTGCTAGGTCTGGAAAAGATCCAGGGCTACACTGTCAAGACTGTTGGGACGCAGGGCTAGCTAGCCTTTTGGTTGTACCTTCTGAGCTTCTATCCGGGGCTACAACCAAACGACCTGGGGCTATAGCCCCCTAGCAACTCCTCTGGCGGACGATTTCTAGCAAGTCAGGTGGCGCAAGGGGCAATTTGATGGCTTGGTTGTTGAGGTGAGACTCCTCGACGAGGTCGCCCTTGGATTGTAGAGATTGTGTAGCTCGTACACAGATCCCTAAAGAAAGCGCTTAGCTAGCTGCGTGAACTGAACTTAGTAGTGGAAGATTTTGCGCCCCCCAATTAATACGGGTACATTTGTTGTAATGTATTCGTAATAATGCTAGTGTGGTTACTATCAATGGTGTTATTAGCATTTCTGTTGACTAATTCTGCAAGTCTAATGTACGGTGTCCCCACAGGACTTGCTAGGGCAGGGCTAGCATAGTGATGGGATCAAACTAAGGTGGCAGACATGGCCCATGCTGTGATCTGATGCATCCTCGTCCTCCTTTGAGGATTTGCGCCTCACAGCTTAGCCTCGCTACAGTGATCAATCCCTGGTTTATGGAGTAGTTTCTGCTGCACCAATAGAATTGCCACTGACTCTTCTCCAGACCCTGGTCCTACCCCCAGACATCATTCATCATAGCGCCGAGAAGCAAACAAGCATTGCGTGCTTCGCGTAACTAGCCTCCCATGAATATTATCCAAATATTGTTTCCAGCAACCTATGGACAGTAAATGCACTGTAGAGCCTCGACCGCATGTCTTGCTTTTCTAGAGAGGATTTACATGTATGTAAATCTCTGTAACGCACGGTCGGAATTTCCCCTAAACCATATGGGTTATGAACTGCCTAGGAACGAGAGCTGCAACTCGAACCCTTTCCAGGAAAATAAGGGGCGCAGGAAATGCGTTGAGTTCGTCCTCCAGAAACTCCAGAGAACAGAGCCAAACAAGGCAATTTAAAGGACTTAATTCCGAAGTTATTTAGGCCAGAAGGTCACGAGCTATACAATATAGTTAGTATGATAGCTAGGCAGTCTGAATTAAATATTCCAGAAGATTCCATAAAACAAAATCTCAAACCACGCCTCCTACTCCACAAGACTCACTTGAAATCCAGCATTGGTGTAAACTTCTGGATAGGTCGTTCTCGTCCCTGGTGAAGCAGATCACATCCATTTGCAGCCAGCACATACACATCAGTAGGCATGTTGGTGTCCTGAGTGGCTGCGCGCTTTGGGGCAGAGATTACGCGCATCCATTGGTAGGTTAGAATCATTTGGTTAATGTTACACATGCATCATGTGTGAGCCACATTCCAAAGACACATTCATTAGTTGGAGTAACTTGTATCTCTACCTCTCTGCGGGATGTTTTTGGGCATCCACTGAAAAGAACAATGATTTGCACCCAGCATAGCATGTGTGTTTGGATATGCACATACAAGGTCTTTGCCAAATGGGGTGAACGTTCATGAAAGACAGGCCCGATGCATTATTTATTCACATTTTCCCATTTGAATTCGGAATCCATATTTGGAACACATTGATAACATTGCTGGAGTAACTTCCCGTCTACTGCGCGTGCCCAAATTACGGTGCATGGTCTCACCCCATATAAGTGAAACCCTCAGGTTTACTGGATTTTTAACAGTTTTCTGGCAAGCAATAGATCCGTTTATGGGCTACATAAATGTCGAAAATGCTGAGAAACACGGACGACTACTTCGAAGCACATGCCTGAAAGGATGTTTGTTAGGGGAACACAGATGCAGCCGGGAAGGATGAATAAATAAATAACGATGACATCGTTCATCAAATTTCACTCAGTTTGGCACGTGTGATTGGATGTGGGCAAACTGATATCACTGCCTAATCTAAACGTTTCAGGTACAAAGTCCAGGGCGGGAGGATAGCTCAGGGCCAATTCGTTTTTCTTGGAAGCAAGACAACGCAGAGCAACACAGGTTTGAAAAAGAATTAAAGTCAAAGGTTTGAGGCAATCCCTTCATATAATTTCAGCTTTACAATGCTTTCAGATCTCAGAAAAGACCCATCTGAACTTCACATGGGTCACTCTAAATGGTTGTCAAACTCCAGGGCTGGATCGAGAGGCGTTGCTAGGGGTGTGGGGGGGGGGTTCAGAGGGGTATAGCCCCGGGTGTTTTGGTTCTAGCCCTGGACACAATCTCAGGGGTAACAACCAAAAAGACTAGCTAGCCCCCTGTCCTGACAGTCCACAAATTAGCATAGCACTGGATCTTTTCCAGACATAGCAACACCCCTTTCCGGATCCTTGTTGGATTTTCAGAATGCCCCTCATCACTATTCATGAAATAAATGTGCATACAATAATTCTAAATGTATGCAAATTTGTGCTCATGAATATTAATATGGCAATAATCGCCGAGCCGGCGGGCTATTACCACCTAAGGTAATGCCCCCAGGGCCCAAAGTTACAGGCCAGAGCATAGCCTTAACGGGGGCCCCGGGGGCGAGGCGGTTATTGCTTGTCATTAGTATTCTGGGGTTTGTAGTCCCGGGATACTAATGTCGTAGCGAAACTTTTCAAGCAGAATTTCTTTTGCTGTTTGAAAAGGCTGTTGCAGCAGTACGCGCTTGTTCTAGAACACTAGAACGCGTGCACTGCTTCATTGCTACGGAGCAATAGGGCACCATTTTGGGCCAAGTTGTTCTGTAGTAATGAATGGAAGGAATGTTTTTAAACGTGCAATGCATTCTGCACGTGTAAAGGCAGTATGTGAGATGCAGTAATGTGCATTTTACAGATTGGCACACACGTGCAGAATGCATTGTACGTGTCAGCTGTAGTCGGGGAAATGGCAGGCGTGCAAAGGTAGGTTTCAAAACAACAGTGTACCCGACGCGCGATGCACGCAAGTGCGTCCACGGGATTACACTGTGGTATGACTCGGAAACGAGCCAATCCACATGAAGTGTACCCCGTGGATTCGCCGCGCCGGGTACTAATGAGGGATAGACTGTAAACCGGTCAGGTTTCCGGCCCTCGAGTCCTGGAGCTGGAGTTGGACAACCCTTCCTAAAGCGTGGGAGTGATGTGAGCTAACAAACATGTCAAAGTGAGTGTTGCGGTAGTGGTGTAGTGCCAGATCAGGTCTGATTTGTAGTGTGAGGGACTTGGTTTATAGTTGGGAAGTAGTTAAATGGGGCTTAGTGTAGTAACTGTCGCTTGAAACGTTTAAAGACTTTATAGTTGGCAATCTAAGTTTCAATAATATAGTTTGTTTCAGCGACTTCCCTCTCTTTGTGGGAAAAGCGGTAGGGTCTGTGGCTTTTGCCGTGTTCCTGGATTTTTTCGTTCATGCTTTCTGAATAGGCATGAATTACACGTTTATTCTCCCTGTTAACCCGTATGTCCGTACGGGTTTGCATTTTTTTGTTCCCGCTTCTTGTGCACATACCTAAATTGTAAGGATGATTCACAATGAGCTATTTGGAGTAGCTTCTACACACTCCTGGAGAGACTCGATTCAATTCACAAGGAAGTTAGATGAGTGAGTGACTTACTCTTCTCTTTCCAGGAGTAATGGCAGAAGTGGGGCAGCTACTGACGCTACCTCCTTGCAACTTGAATAGTCGCTCTTCAAGAGTAATGCAACATGGACCCTGGGAACTAGTTTGTAAATATGGTCCCATGTAATTGGTCTGCACTCTAGTACTAGTCGGCGGCTGCGTTGTGTACGAGTTTTCAAGTTTTCACGTTGGGCATATGTCCAGATTGCGGGTCTTCTAGATTTTTTTGACACCACTTGGCGTCGGTGCCTGCGTTTCACGTTTTCATGCTCCTTTTCCAGGAACACCTGAACTTATGTCGGTTAGGCATGGCGTCTGTTTTACGCTTCTGTTTGGCCCTGCATGTACATCTGTGCATCACGCAGACTCTTTACATCTATAAGCACACATACACCCCGTAGGGTAATGTGTACGCATTTTACAGCCACAGTTGGAAAGCGCGTATGGCAAGTATCTCAGCAGTTCTGCACAGGGTGCAGGTGAACACCAACAATCTCAATTTTTCCGGAAAACTTTCTTCTTCTTTGTGGTCGGGGGTGTTGAGGGGAAAGAGTACCAGCACCACATTTTAAACATCTTTTCTGAGATAAAGACAAGCTCTTGTTTGCACAAGAGGACAAGCCCAGGGCCAATGCGTTGAAACAAAGGAACATTTTGAGCAAATGAAAAATGTTAATTTCTCAGGGAGTTGCAAAAGAGGACAAACACACTTTGCTGACATACAATCACTCTAGGCTGTTATTAAAAGGGTGTCCTGGTGTACAATCTGCAGAGTTTCGCATTGTTCATGCCCGTTTTGGCGCTTGTTCACTTCTGTTGCGTGCACACTTTGGCTGGCTAGCTACCTGGCAGTTCAGTGCGGATCTTTGCCAGGTTCGGAGTGGGACAAGAAATAGGCCCGGTCACCCACAAAAAAGTGGCCCACCCTTTGCTTCAAAAAAGTGGCCCACCCCTCGCCTCACGGCCCTTGACCTCTGATGATATCACCAGAAGTGATGTCATTTGACCCCACCCGAAAGTGACATCCCGGGAAGTGATGAAACACAACCTTTCATCCCTTGACAAAACAGCAAGTGGCATCAAATAACATTGTACCAAAGTGCACTAAATTACTGTGAATCCAAGCAGATATCCAAGGCCAAATGATAGGTCATTGTATAGCACTTACGCTTAAGCTCTTTTTTTATAGAACAAATATGCATACAATATCCCCCAACCCTTGTTGGCACTAATTTATCGACCTAAGAAGGATCAAAGGCTTTTTGAAGGAAAAAAAAATGTGAAAAATTAATTGTTTTTTTTCAATTTTCTTTTCTTCCAAACCGGCCCAGGCAGGGCCAGAAACCGGCCCCACTCCCCAGGGACGATTTTGGCCCGGCCACGGGCCGAAAGTCCAAGGGACCAATCCGACCCTGATCTTCGTATGCACTTGTGCTCACATTTTTGTCTTGCAGCCTAAAAGATGCCCTTCCTGCCACCCAGTCCTACGGGGTGGCCGTAGTCACACACCATAGCATAAACACGCCAGACTAACTGCATACACAAGGACAGCCATCCGGCCTGTCTCTCACGACCTACCCGGTGTGGTCTCACAAGCTCCTTCACCTTTCACAGGTTTAATGCACAGAGTCTGCATAGGAAGCTCAGGCTATACGTGCTCCCTATATAGGGCTGAATAGTTCTAGAATCTGATAGCCTACTCCCAAGTAAGGCACCACCCTGTCTCAACAGGACCTACAATAAAATCTAGCCCGACATGACATAGCACAAGGTCCTACTAATATCCGGACATGAAGGAGCCAGGCTTTTAGAATGTTACCAGTCTAGTGTGACCTCTCTATTCCATTACCAACAACACTTCCCTTTATACGCAGTCTATTCTGGAGCATGCCAGGCTTGGCAGCCACAGAATTAAACTTCTGGAGTTTGACTTGGAGTACAAACTATAGAGATGCCCGGGCAAATGAACAACCAAACTTCCAGCACAGCCCGAGCACAGTGTCGAGCCCCACACACATCCAACGTTACATTGTGTATTAACTTACAATTGTCCAAATATTCCTTGGAAACACAACCAGTTATCACGCCACTTTAGGCCCCAACCGCCTCCTCCCTTTCGTAGAAATATTTATTTATTTTGTTATTTATATCGCGCGCCTAACCCAAGGGCATCTGGGAGCTTCATATGGCCCACCTAACAAGGCTGGCACGTACCCAGGCGGTAACAAAACATCTGCCCGCACTGCATCGCTGCCCCACTCCCTCGCAGCATCGATGGCATATATTTCCCGCTTCCCCATCCCACTTTACCTTCGCTCATTTTCCTTTTGCCAGCAGACTAAGGTCTGGATACCGGGGAATGGGGAGTGGGGCGGGATCCACAGTGTGCAACTCCACGGGTAGGCCCAGGTGCACTGAAACTACTACGGTGGTTCTTTCGTGCGGTATGGAAGCCCATTAACAGAACATATTAAGTAAGAGCCATCTTGCTGTGCCTTGGTAGAAGGGGGACCCTGGGGGGGGGGGAACGCGAAGCGTTTCCCCCCGGGGAAGTTTTTGGCGCTGCACACGGCCAGCGAGTGGCCGTGGGGGCAGAGCGCCCCTCTGGGGTATTTCAGGGGGCAGGGAAGGTTCGGGAGGCAGGCGGCGGTTGGACTTGGCGATTGTCAACTAAGGCCCAGCTGGAGGGGGCGGTGGGGGAGGTCACGGGTAAAGGAGAGACAAGTGGGGGTAGGCCGCAGCGGAGAGCGGCAGCTGATGGGGCTCTCGTGGCGGTGGTGGCTTGCACCCCCGCAGCGGGGAGAGGGGAGGTTTGGGAATCCAGGGGCAGGAAAGTGAGGAGGGAGATAGACAGGAGGGCGTCCGGGGAAGAAAGGAATTCGGGTGGGCAGCCACGTGGGGAGGGAATGAGGGATAGCACTAAGGGAGCAGCGAGTGCGCAAATGGAGGTGGCCCAAAGGAACCACGGTGGGGCTATGGTTGAGGTGCAGAAGGGGGTGCAAGGGCAGCGGGGAAGAGGGGGGAAATACCTACGGAAGAGTGCGGGTGGGAGAAGGAGAGGGAGGTCCCCATCAATTGAGGTGGATAGGGCGGGGTGCGGAACGGCCCCCCCCTGGTAGGGTGAGTGAGGGCGGAGGGCGCTGCGCAGCCCCCGCTGGTCAAATGAAAGTAGAGGGTTTGAGAGCGGCCCCTACTCGGTCAGCGTACAGAGAGCCTAGAGGGTGCAGCACGGCCCCTAGCAATGAAGACCCCAGGGTGGAGGTCGGAGCGCCTCGCCCGAGAGAAGAGGACCAGGCAGGGGTTTCCACGGCCCCGCCGAGAAGACGTCAAAGGAGTGGCGGGGTGGACACCCCGGGCTCGCAAGAGGATGAGCAACTCGACTGGGGCACGAGCTCGCAGCCACAATGGTATTTGATGGGTGATGAAATGGGTTTTGAGGATTATGTAGGGCAGTGGGAGGTGGATGGTTATAGGACAGCGGGGGACAGGGGGGAGGAGAGAAGAAGTTGGGCTTGGGATATGGAAAGACAGGCGCAGGGGGGTCAGGGGGCAAGCGGGCGGGGGAAAGGTTGGCTGGGTGAGTCTGCCGACATGTTTTGTCCCCGCAGTAGGAGCCCGATAAGGAAGGAGATGAGGAGCATTGGTGTGGACGCAAGGCAGCAGACGGCAGGTGCAGAAAGAGGTGAGCGGGAAAGGGAATGGTCATCTGCATGGTAGAGAGGAGTCCCAGGAGGGGGGACGGGAAATGAAGGGTCGGGTTTGCAAGGGCTAAGGAAAGAAGTTGGTGTACAGGCCATTGGAGCCTTGGGGGTTGAGAAGAGCATTTGCTCAGTGGAGATTCAAACGGACAAGATGGTGGAGCCGTTGGGGCTCGAGGTGCAAGGGGGAAAAGAAAAGGAGGTTGAAGTGAAAGGAAAGGAGAAAAGATTGCCATACATGGGGATAACAAAACCGTTGGGGTCGCACTTGATGGCGGCGACCAGGGAGAAGATTCAGGCGGGGGAATTTGTAGACGTTTTTAAATTGCTCCATAGGGAAGTGAGAGCTAAGGAGGGGTCTAAAGAAGAGGAGAGGGAACTGGCTGCGCGACCAAGGGTACCGGTGACCATTGAGAATTGGACGTCAGCATTTATCATTTATGCCAGTGTTTATTGTGAAAAATTTCCTGTGCGTTGTGTGGCCCTACTTAAATATATGGACGTAATTAGGGAGGCTTTCACGAGTTTTGGGGGTTTTGCATGGGTGAGGTATGACGAGGAATTCAGAGCGAGAATGGCGGAGGACAGTCAAGCGGTCTGGGGGGAGATGGACATGGATCTTTGGCTGCAATGGATGGCTCCAACGAGGCCTGCCCCGACATTGCACACAGCAAGCGGGCTGCCGGTGCCCTTCCGGCCCTTTCTTGGTCGCCCGCCCATGAAGGGGCGGGGGGAGGCGGCAGAGGGCAGTCCTCAGCGGCATGTTGGGCGTTCAACAAGGACGGCTGCACAAGGACCCTGTGTAGGTTCAGGCATGAGTGTAGCAAGTGTGGTGGAAAACACCCGCTTACGCAGTGCTTCCAACAGGAGACAGGGGGAGAGGTTCGGGCAGAGGGGTTGTGGGGAAAAGCTTTTAAGCCAATTAAGGTGGGGGTTCTGCAAAAATGGTTGCAATTTTATCCGGACAGGGATGGGGCGAAGATTTTGAGTGAGGGGTTCAGTCAAGGTTTCAGATTGGGGTATCAGGGCCCAAGGGTGCGCCGGTGGGCTGAAAATCTGAAGTCATCCAAAGAAAATGTGTAAGTGGTAAGGCAAAAATTGAGCAAAGAAATAGCGGCGGGAAGGATCGTGGGGCCATTTGATGACCTGCCGGGTGACCTAGTCATATCCCCATTGGGGGTGGTGCCCAAGAAAGCTCCGGGGGAGTTTCGGTTAATACACCATTTGTCTTGGCCAGAGGGCATGTCGGTGAATGATTTCATTGCCCCGGAAGAATGTGGGGTTGTATATGCAAGTGTTGACCAGGCAGTGGAGCTGGTAAGGAAAGAAGGGCGGGGGGCCTTCATGGCCAAGTGTGACATCAAAGCGGCGTTCAGGTTACTGCCGGTGCACCCAGAGGATTTTTGGTTGCTAGGTTTGCAGTTTGAGGATCGCATATACATAGTCTTGCCAATGGGGTGCGCAATTTTCTGTGCGCTGTTTGAACGATTCAGCTCATTCCTACAGTGGGTTTTTTCATTTAACTCGGGTTGGGAGAGTGTGCTGCACTATCTGGACGATTTTCTGTTCATTAGCGTGGCAGATAGAGAGGGTGAGTGCAGAGGGATGCTAAAGTTGTTTCAGGAGCTAATGGAGGAGTTGGGTGTGCCGTTAGCAGAAGACAAAACAGAAGGGCCTGCAGTGGTATTGACATTTTTGGGAATTGAACTGGACTCAGTGGCTATGACCTCACGCTTGCCAGACGACAAGGTGAGCAAACTGGTGGTGTTGCTAGAAAAGGCATTGGGGGCCAAGAAAATGACGCTGGTTGACATGCAGAGATTGGTAGGGCATCTGAATTTTGCATGTAAGGTGGTAGCCCCAGGAAGGACGTTTTGTAGGAACATGGCGAGGGCTATGGCGGGAGCAAAGTGCCCACATCGGATAAGAGTATCGGGGTCAGTGCGGGAGGACTGCAGAATTTGGCTGCGTTTTTTGGAGAAGTTTAATGGGGTGTCAATGTGGTTGCAGGGGGACCCGGTGACATGGGAGGTACAGATATTTTCGGACGCAGCAGGAGCGGGGGGTTTCGGAGTGTTTTGGGGGGGAAAATGGTGTGCGGAGAAATGGCCTGAACTGTGGTTGAAGGAGGGAAGGGAATAGTTTCTTACCAGTAACTCCATTTCTCCAGCATTGGTATCTTTCATAGATTCACATGCTTAGAATATTCCCCGTCGTCAGACTGGGACCCCTCGGTACACCTATATAGCCTTTTCCTATAGGAAAACTTCCGACACTTTTGTGTCCTATCTACGTCCTTTTAGGACCCGCCTACGCCTGCTCCGTAGGCCGTCCCAGTATAAGAGGCCCGCCCCCGCGGCTCCCCTTCAGATTTCGGCCCCTCCAAAGTAGGAAGGGTTAAACTTATCAAATACATTACATTCCGGGGAGGTTGGCGGGCGCATGTGAATCCATGAAAGATACCAATGCTGGAGGAATGGAGTTGCAGGTAAGAAACTATTCCCTTCTCCAGCATTGGATCTTTCATGGATTCACAGGCTTAGAATAGATTGTAGAGCAGTAACACTTGAGACGGCGGTGAGAATGTAATGTAATATACCCTCACCATACTACACAATGCATATGTACAGTAGGAATAAGTTAACTCATATAACCTTACCCACATAAACGCACTGTCATTAAAAAGGTAGACAACTGATACTCCACAGCGTGGAGCTTACCTTACTGACACAGATGGCGCAGGACAGCTCTTCCCATCTGCACCTCGTCCGCATGCTGCCTGGCAAGGCAGTAGTGGCGGGTAAACGTGTGGGGCACTGACCATGCCGCAGCTTGGCATATGTCCGTCAGCGGAATTCCTGCCCATAAAGCTGTTGAGGAGGCCATCGATCTTGTAGAATGGGCTCTAGGATGTCCTTGCAGTGGCCTTCCGGCCTTAGAGTGACAAAGCGCAATCGTCGATGAGACCCATCGAGCCAATCCTTGTTTAGAGATTGCTTTTCCTCTCGTCGACGGACCATATGCGACGAACAGTTGTCGAGTAGACCCGAGTTCCTGTGTACGATGTAGGTAAAATTTCAGAGCCCTCTTAACGTCCAGGGTATGAAGAGCTTTTGGGATGTTCCAGCTACAGGTGAAGCAGGTCGGAGAACCACGGTTGCCTTGGCCAGTATGGTGTCAGTAGAATTACCCGGCAATTGTATCTGCGTATCCACTGTATTGTCCTCCGTATGAGGAGGAACGGGGGAAAAGCATAAAGGAACATGTCCGTCCATGGGAAGGAGAATGCCTCCCCCATGGAACCCTCTTGGGGCCATCTGCTTGCGAATTGCTCGCATTTCTTGTTGTCTTTGGTCGCGAAGGCGTCCAGAGGGGGGTGACGCCATTTCTCGAACACTTTCATCAGGTGAACTGTGTCCATTTCCCACTCGTGTATCTGGGCCATGCTTCTGCTGAGGGAGTCTGCCTGGGAGTTCCTCACTCCTGGTAGGTGATGAGCCACGATGGAAATTTCGTGCTTTAATGCCCAATGCCATGTTTTCTGGGCTTCTATGGAAAGAATTCTTGATCGCGTCCCTCCTTGTTTCCTCAGATAAAACATGGCCGTTGTATTGTCGGTCAGTACTCGTACTCGCGAATCCTTGATGTGTGGTAGGAATGCCTTCAAGGCCCATCGTACTGCTCTGAGCTCTAACACGTTTATGTGTAGGAGAGACTCCGTTGGAGACCAGCGACCTTACGTTTGGAGAGCACCCATGTGAGCTCCCCATCCGGTTAGGGACGCATCCGTGACTATGGTTTGCTGAAACTCCGGCTCCGGTAGGGGTACACCGTTGTTCAGATTGTGGAAACTCTGCCACCACTGAAGGGTCCGAAGCAGCTTGTCGTCGTCTATGGTTATCTTGTCTGACCACGATCCTTGAGCCTGTGTCCATCGGTCTACGAGGAATTCCTGGACTGGCCTCATGAATAGGCGACAGTTTTCCACCAGATGGATGCAGGATGCCATGGCCCCTAGGACCAAAACGTATTTTCTCACTGAGATCCTGGTGTTTCGCCGTAGTCGGCACGCTTGTTGATTGAGTCTTGAGGTTCTGTCGAGAGAAGGTTTCACTAGCCCTAACTGGTTCTCGAACTGTGCCCCCGGGAATACCAGAGTTCTCGATGGCCGCAGAGAGGATTTTTCGAAGTTTATGGCGAACCCTAGCTGTTGCAGAAGCTGCATGGTGGCTTGTAAACTTGTGTTGGTCGACGCTGTGGAGGATCCCCTTACCAGCCAGTCGTCGAGGTATGGGTATACATGGTGGCCTTGCTTCCTTAGCCAGGCCGCCACTGGAGCCAGGCATTTCGTGAACGTTCTGGGGGAGGCCTTGAGCCCAAAAGGAAGAACCGTGAACTGGTAGTGAGTCCGCCCTATTACAAATCTTAGGAATTTCCTGTGTTTCCGACACATTGGAATATGGAAATACGCGTCCTGTAAATCCAGGGACGCTAGAAAATCCCCCTCTTGAACGGCGCGGATCACTTCCTGCAGGGTGAGCATTTTGAATTTTAGGCTCTTTAAAGACTTGTTGAGATCGCGTAAGTTTAAAATGGGATGCCATTTGCCGTTCTGCTTTTTTACGACGAAATATCTTGAGTAGACTCCTTGACCTCTCTGTGATGTTGGAACTAATTCTATCACGCCCTTTGCCAACATGAGTGTTACCTCTTGTTGCAGTATCTTCAGATGGGAATGAGCGGTGAACGCAGGTGGAATGTGCGGAGGGCTGTATTTGAATTGTAGAGAGTCTCCGTTTCTTATAGTATCCAGCACCCATTGATCCGTCGTTATCCGTTCCCATTCGTCGACATATGCTGACACTCTTCCCCCCAGAACGGTGTGTTGTATGTCACTGTTGATCTTTATTTAGCTGGTCTCTCGACGACGACGGATATGATGGTCTTTTCCTGGAAGTCTGGAAGTTCCGGCGACGGTTTGCCGTTTGGGAGGCACGTCTGTATCCCTGGGAGGGGTAAGCCGATCTGCCAAAGGATCTGTCTCCAGACGCAGAGAATCTTGAATTACCTGAAGCCCCTCTAAAGGGACGAAAAGACTTGTAACTTCGGCCACTCTGGAGGGCACCCAATAAACGTGCCGTGTCCGAGTCCTCTTTCATTCCCTTTAGGGCTTCATCCACCTTCTCACCGAAAAGAAGGTCTCCCTCAAAGGGCATATCTAAAACTTTGTATTGTACTTCTGGCCTGAAGTAGGTACACTTAAGCCATGACTGTCGTCATAATACAACCCCATTATTGACTTGCTTGAAGCCTGACTCAGCGAGGTCCACCGCAATGTTTATTGCGTGATTTGAGGCTTCCTCACCCTCTCGGACAAGTAACATCGCTGCCTTCCTATGCTCTTTCGGAAGATGATCAAGCAACAGAGCTACCCTGTGCCACATCTCCCTATCGTATCTGGCTACAATTGCCAGAGAGTTTGCGGCCTTTACTGTGGTCGCTCCCACGGATAGCACTTTTTTGCCAAAGGCATCCTGGCGTCTCGCTTCGTTTTCAGGCGGAGTCGTGCATTTGTGCTGGGCCTTCGCCTTCCTCGCCGCCGACACCACCGAGTATGGCGTTGGTTGGGAGGATAAACACTTGGGGGTAGACTCTGGAGCCTTAAACTTTTTTTCCAGGCGTCCTTTCACTGCCGGCTCTGAAAACGGGTGACGCACTGTCTGCAACCCCTCCTTCCACACATGGTCTAGTATTGGTATCGAGAACACAGACCTCCTTCTCTTACCCATGTGGTCGAACAAAAAAACAGTCCTTTTTCTGTTCTTCTTGGGACAAACCAAATTCTTTGCATGCCTTCTCCATCATAGAATGGAACAACGCAATGTCGTCCGGAGGGGACGGGTGAGCTGGGCTTCTAGGGGTTTCCAACTCCACCTCTGACTCCCAGGTTGGATCCCTGGAGGGGGATGATGAGATATCCGACATGGTTCCCCTGTCAGACTCCGAATCTGGCAGCTCACCTTCCTCTTGTGCCAGTGCTGAGATTGGCGTATGTAGGTGCGTCAGTTGACGGGACGGGCCCGGCTCGTCGACGGGTGACTGTGGCAGGTTTGCCTGAGGTAGTTTCTGGTCCAACGACTGTAACAAAGACTGAAGCGTGGACAGAATTTCCAACGACAAAATAGATTGAGGATCGAGAAGAGGGGCAAATACCGGTATAACGGATCCCCTCGTCGACGACTTGTCAGCCACTCGTAGCCCTAGGTCTGCTGGGCCAGCTATTCTCTCGTTCTCGTCCTCCGAGGACAGCGACACAGCCTGTTCTTGTAGTAAAGCATCCGGGGGGGATCGGATCAAAAACTTCAGGCCTCCAGGCCTCCTGCAGAACCCCCGTCGACGAGGCCATCGTCGACGCCGTTGTCGGTGGGACGGTAGATGCCACCTGCGTAAGTGGCAGGGTGGAGGCCGATGACTGGACCGCCATCGACGACGGTGACTTAGCAGGTGGTTTTGGCGGTCCCGCCTTTTCCACACTTTGCTTGCTTTTACTCGATTCTCGACTCGTGGTCGATCTATGATGATCGCCCGAGGAGGATTTCCTTTCCTTTTCATGCTTTTTCGATGAAGATGATTTCTTTGACGAGGAGTCTCTAGTTGAGTGACTTCCAGACGACTCTTTTTCCGTCGGTCGAGATTTCTTCGCCGGTGGTTCTGACGAGGTAGCGCGGCGTGATGTTTTCGCCGATTGTGTGGAGCCTACCTCCGAAGGGGGGTATGCCCCCGCTCCATCATTCAGCCATGCCACCAGTCGTCGACTCCTGTCTTTGAGGGTTTTTTGAGAAAACCCTTTGCATATGTCGCAGTTATCCGCCGAATGATGAGGGGTGGAGGCAATATATACAATCCATATGTCCGTCCCCCTCGTAAACTTTTTTCAGGCCACACGTCGCGCATGGACGGAACAGCGCTTTTCCTGACATGGAGGACATTTTCTTTACTCAAATTCCAGTAATGCAACCTTTTACAAATTAGTAAGACAACGCGAGGAGATCCCACTACTTTGGAGACGGTTGTAATCTGAAGGGGAGCCGCGGGGGCGGGCCTCTTATACTGGGACGGCCTACGGAGCAGGCGTAGGCTGGTCCTAAAAGGACGTAGATAGGACACAAAAGTGTCGGAAGTTTTCCTATAGGAAAAGGCTATATAGGTGTACCGAGGGGTCCCAGTCTGACTATGGGGGAATATTCTAAGCATGTGAATCCATGAACGATCCAATGCTGGAGAAGGAGTATAGCATTCCTTGAGTTTTTCCCACTACTGGTGGCATTGGAGCTGTGGGGGGAAGGATTTGCGGGATAGGAAAGTGAATTTCAATGTGGACAATGAATGCATGGTCCACGTGGTAAACAGGCAGTCAGTCAGCAAGGGATCAGAGGGTGGCGAGACTCATGAGGGAGTTTGTGCTGAGATACATGGAACTGAATGTGGTGTTTAAGGCAACATGTGCCGGGGAAGGATAATGGCATCGCTGATGCATTATCTCGTTTTCAATGGCAGAGATTCCATGGATTGGCTCCAGAGGCGGATCAGGAGGGGCAGCAGATTCCCGAAGAGCTCTGGAAGATAGGAAGATGAGAGCGCTGGCTTTGGTGGAGGGTTCATTGGCCGGGGCGTCTAAGGAGGCATACAGGAGGGCCTGGGAGGATTTTATTGGGGGGGGGGGGGAGCGCGTAGTTGGAAGGGCAGATGGGATGCGGAAGAGAGGAGGAGGGACGATGTCGTGAATTTCCTCCTGAGGTGTATGGACAGGGGCTGGTCAAGAGCGACTATAGCGGGGAAGTTAGCAGGAATTGCTTTTTACGGGAAGTGGTTTTAGGGTTTTCAGCCGAGTGGGGGGGAAATGGCGAGTAGGATGTTGGAAGGACGGGCAAGGGAAAGTAAGAGGGACAAGGACAGGAGGAGGCCAATATCGGCGGAATTGCTGCAGAGGTTGGATAAGGCAGTAGGGGGCATTTGCTGGTCGGTATGGGAGGGGGAGCTGTTTGCGACATGTTTTACGTGGTTATTTTTCGGGGACTTTCGGGTTTCGGAGTTGAGGGGGGGGGAAAGGGGGATCTGGGGTGTCTGCAGTGGGAGGATGTGCACATTACAGAATTGGGTTTGGACATAAGGATTAATAAGTCTAAAACAGACCAGAAGGGAAAGGGTTCCTGGGTTTTGTTGGGGCGGGGGAGTAAGGATTTATGCCCAGTGCTGGCAGGTAGGTTGTGGAAGGAGCGGTGTGGGGTGAAGACAGGCTTGGTGTTCAAGCATGAGGATGGGTCATCGGTTTCAGCGGCACAAGTTTTGGGGGTACTGTGGAAGGCTCTGCGGGTGTTAGGACAAAAGGGCGAGGATTTTGGTACACATTCATTCAGGATGGGCGCAGCATCGGAGGGAAAGAGGTTGGGTTTCACGGAGGTTAAGGTGAAAAGTTTGGGGCGGTGGAAGTCTGGGAGATACAAGGGGTACGTCTGGGATTTTCATAAGGGGGATTGTTTAAGGAAGGGGTAAAAGTGGGCTGACAACAACGTGGGGTTGGTATTGTATTGTGGTGGTAATTCTGTAATTTCTTTTTCAGATGCTTTGCGAAAGGAGGGGGAGTTGGCGCAAGTGTGGATTGTCGGCCATTCAATTGCGAAATGGGCTGGGAAAGAAGCGGAGAAAAGGGTTATGGGCAGGCAACTGGGGTGTAGCTTTAAGGATGTGGTGGTAAGATGGCACGGGTTAGGGGGCCTGCGCTGGGACCAGTTGCTGCCTATGCTGGCGGGGTTGCGGGAGCGCTATGGGGCGCCGGAGGTGTTGATTATTCACGCTGTGGAGAATGACTTGGTGAGGGATACTGGGGTGGCCCTGCTAAGGAAAATGAAAAGGGATTTGGTTTGGGTGCGGGAAATGTGGCCTCAAGCAGAGGTGTTGTGGACTAAGTTGTTGCCGCGTAGAGTATGGAGGGGAGCGAGGAGCGAGGGAGCTATAGAGCGGGCTAGAAAGGGGATCAACAGAGAAATGGTGAAGTTTTGTGCCTCTGTGGCAGTACAGGTGATGGAACATAAGGAAATAGTGTATGAGGGCTTTATGATTTTTAGGAAGGATGGGGTGCATTTGTCGGTTTATGGGAACAATCACTATTTGGCGGACTTGTGCTGTTGGCTGGGAGATTGGTTGAAGAGTTGGAAATAAAGGAAGGTGGTTGGGGGGGTGGGGCAGAAAGCACACCTCAAGGGAGGGTTTTTCTGGTGCCGGGGGCATGGCCCCTTTTGATGCGGGGGGAGGGAAGCACAATGGGGGAATGACACGGGAAAGGATGGGGTGGTGCTGTTTGCACAAGCGGGCCACCCCGGGGTAACAGGTATTGAGCCTGGAGGGGCATGGCCCCAGGGAGAAAGCGGGACGCCTGGAAAAGGGGTAAGGAGATGGTAAGGTCCAAGGGACAGTTAGGGAGGAAATGGCTTTATTTAATTATTTAATTGTTGGGGGAAATGAAAATGTGTAATTAGTTAATTGGTTGTTTAAATATTTCGTTAGTCTGTAAGGCCATGGAGCCAGGTAAGCGTTAATTGTAAGCTTTGGCCTGTCACATTAAAGCGACCTTTTCCACTTTTAAATGAGTCTGGGTTTTTGTGCAGTAAGCCAAAAGGGGGGCTCCAGGGGGAACGCGAAGCGTTTCCCCCCGGGAAGTTTTTGGCACTGCACACGGCGAGTGGCCGTGGGGGCAGAGCGCCCCTCTGGGGTATTCAAGGGGGCAGGGAAGGTTCGGGAGGCAGGCGACGGTTGGACTTGGCGATTGTCCCGCCCTCCCACTTCTTCATTTTGGTTTAGGTCTGGGGTTTGGTTTATTAAAGGAGATGGGAGGACCATTGGAGGTTGGTTTGGTTGGGGTTTTTTACGTCCCAGGGCGGTTTGTGAGGGAGTTTTTTGGTAGGTTAAGGGGCGACTGGCTGGTAGTTTTGTGTGACAGGTCTGGGCTCCGGGGGCATGGCCCCTTTTGATGTGGGGGGAGGGAAGCACAATGGGGGAATGACACGGGAAAGGATGGGTGGTGCTGTTTGCACAAGCGGGCCACCCCGGGGGAACAGGTATTGAGCATGGCCCCAGGGAGAAAGCGGGACGCCTGGAAAAGGGGTAAGGAGATGGTAGGGTCCAAGGGACAGTTAGGGAGGAAATGGCTTTATTTAAATATTCAATTGTTGGGGGAAATGAAAATGTGAAATTAGTTAATTGGTTGTTTAAATATTTCGTTAGTCTGTAAGGCCATGGAGCCAGGTAAGCGGTAATTGTAAGCTTGGGCCTGTCACATTAAAGCAGCCTTTTCCACTTTTAAATGAGTCTGGGTTTTTGTGCAGTAAGCCAAAACTGTTGCCATATAGCCTGGTGCTTGAGCAATGGGGTGCGACATGAAACCTGCCTGTGGGCACAGGCTCCAGTCAAAGGGCTGCCTGCCATGATCAGACACCTTTTCTTGTTACTGTGGAGACAAAAATAACCACACAAGTCTCTGTCTGTGCCGGCCTTTGCAGAAGTAAAAAAAAAGCTTTGTGGCGAAACTAGTGGTTGTGATGGTGCTTTTCACTTAAAACAGTAGTGCAAAGCAGTGAGCGTCTGCACAGAACAGCCTTTCTAAAGAGTGAAGGGAGTCCTGTTGTGCTGCATTTGCGGGTCATGTGGTTTGCATTTGCCCGATCACATTTGCACCCAAAGGAACCATGGTCTAAAACTAGAAGAGCGGGTTTGACGGAGAGGACACGTGAATAGATCAGATTTGCGGCCACTGGGAAACTGCAAACAGACCAGGAAAACCAGTGTCTAAATTCATAATCGCCCCACGGCGGAAGCAGGCCCTTCCTGCACGATACTAAGCGTGACCGATTCCTACCCAGACGTCCCAGGCTTTTATATTGCAAGACAGCCGATTCCACTGTAGGACAGTCTGTTCCACCATTCACAAACGATTGAAAAACACGTGGTGGTGGCTGGAAGGTTTAGAATCAATCTTAAGGGGGCAGGGGGAGTTCATTCAGGCATGTTATTATCCCAATGGATAGGGCATGTATTATATAGCATGTGTCGATCGATCCTAAAAAAAAACATCCAATGCATTTTACCGTAGATTGTCACACTTACACATGCAAAACTCGTGAGTTGGTAGCCACCATCTTGTACTAATCGTATCCGTTGATCCATCACCCCAAGTTCAAGTGCCCCCGCAGCAGTAAAGCACAAGACTCACCCCTCAAGCTGACTTTAGAAGCTTACGCCCCTTGTCACAAGGCCAGTGCAAGTCAACGTCTTCCATCCGCAAACCCACAGAGACCAATCCTGCTTAGCTTCACGGCAGAGTCAGACTGGGACAAGAAATAGGCCCGGTCACCCAAAAACAAAAAAAGTGGCCCACCCCTCGCCTCACGACCCTTGACTTCTGATGACATCACCAGAAGTGATGTCCCAGAAAGTGTTGAAACACGACCTTTCACCCCTTGACAAAACAGCAAGTGGCATCAAATGGCATTGTTCCTAACTACACTAAATTACTGTGAATCCATGCAGACGTCCAAGGCCAAATGATAATATGTTATTGTATAGCACTTACTCTTACGCTCTTCTTTATAGAACAAATATGCATACAATATCACCCAACCTGAGCTGGTACTCATTTATCGACCAAAGAAGGATGAAAGGCTTTGAAAAGCCCAGGGACGATTTAAGGGACGAGGGGCCAATCCAACCCTGCTTCACGGGCAGTAGGGTCGAGCCGGTGCAGGCTGTAAAGCCAAATACGATCAGCATTTCATCCCAGCACCCTGAATGCCACTAATCATTTGGCGACCTTGAAGGAGACCGCAGGGGAAAGTTCAAGCTTAGTGATTGCTGCACATGGTTGGCCAACATTCTACAGGTTTTGAATGAACTTCCCCACAAATTAGTCCATGTGTGTACTGAAACCTGCCAACTGCCTCTGGTAAACTCAGGCTCTAACCAGTCCGCTAGTGGGTCTCTAGAGCCAGCCATGAGCAAACTAAATATAAACGTATAAACCCAATCCATGGGCAGCAATCACTTCACTTAGTATTTCCGTGGCGCGCTCGCATCCTCAAACCAACCGAAGCCGATTCTGCTTAGTTTCACGGGCGGCAGACAAATTATGGGGGCATTCAGGATGCTGTGAGAAACCAGAGGGCATCCCCACACCTCCTCCCCTCGGATCCTCTGCTCAGGTGGCCACAGAAAGGCCATCGCTTTTGGATCCGGACCCTAGTGGTGGAGATGTAAGGGAGGAACACCTGGGTGGAGGGTCATGTATTTACGGTTTGCTTGTTAGGCGCTTGGGGAGAGTATGCCTGTAGACGAGACATGGTATCCCCTTTCCTTTGTGAGAGCAAACTTCACCCTCCTCCTACCTTTATAGGTTGTTGCCAATCACTTCCTCTTATTTCCCCTCAGTCATATCGCTCTACTGGGACGAGCAAGAGGCGACTAGGAGTTGTACACACTAACATGCAGTTACACCACTCGGGAACTGATACAAGGAAGAGGCCTGGAAACTATTTTGAGGGTCAGACATGTCCAGATGAAACCAGTAATTGTAGTCAAACAATTGCACACAAGGGCTCGCACCTGCAACCCGTGAATAGGTCACAGGTGCATAAAAGATGCATCCGACAGCAAGGAAGGAGAGACCAGCAGGAGAGACGAGCCCGAGAGGCGTGAATTCCTGCAAAGAAGGGGGCTGCTGAGGAGGGTCCTAGCTGGAGGCCGGCTTTTGCTATAACGAAACAGAGTGGGGCCTGAGCGGGCCGTGAAATGATCATGGCTGACAGAGTCCCCTCTGCCTGGTGGCCACAGCCAGACCTTTGGGGCACAGAGCACTCAAAAGTTCTGCAGCGAGAGAGGCAGAGCTACCGGCAACCCGCAGCAGGCGAGCACTGCTCGCAGACACGCAGAGAAGTATGCACAGAGCCGAGAAGAGAGAAAACACGCACGGAGGAGCCGCAGAGTGAATCAGAGGGACTACTCATACCAGGGCGCTCCTGGGGCTATTGCAAGGCATATGGTGATGCCGGTTGAAAGGAAATGTATGTGCAAGCGTCCACAAACCCAAAGTACGTTTTTTTTTAATACTACAAACGCTAAACTTTAAAGTGAAAAATATTAAATGAGAAGCATGTATTGTTGAGTACCAAATTAAAGAAAAGCTTTACGGGCATCATTGACTACCGAACTGAAGAAAAGCTATGAGAAGCCCATGAATGAAATGGAAACCGGTGTGAAACACACGTCATGAACGTTTGAAGGCAAAGAAGGAAACGTTATGAATAAAGTGAAAAGCAAGTGATGAACACTTAGGAAGTTTGTGAAAGCAAGGTGGTGGAAGAGAGAGTGCATCACAGAGCGAGTTGTGTGGAAGAACGCACAGTGGAAAGGAGAATTCGGAGTGAATGCAAACTTAAGCACAGGTGTAGTGAAATAGAAACCTGTGTGGGCAAGAAACCTAGGGTTATTGGTTGTGTGACCTGTAAGGGGCGGACCGTGCGGTCTGACAAATGGCCCAACAATCAATGAGAGCTGTCTCTCCTCGATCTCGCTCTCCACCTACCAGGGCTCCATACTCTTGCTGTGTCTCCAACATTTACCTTGCCCCTCTCACCCACATGATCTCCACCTTCTCTACTCATTTTCAATATTATGCTGACAACACAGCTCTCCTTTAAGCGTCACTCCTCTGCCCCCTCTCCTCTCATTCCTGACTGCTGTTCAGGCATGACGTGCTTCTAACTATCTCTGTCTTAATACCAGAAAGACGAGATCCTTCCCATTGGGACTTCTGCCCCCTCTGTCCCTCTTACTCTCGGGCCACCCTCCTTGGGACCCATCCCCTCACCCTCATGTGAGGCAAAAAAACCTGAGTGTCATCTTCAACTCTTCCCTCTCGGCACATCGCTGATCATCAAGAAATCTCATGTTCAGCTTCACCTCATCAAAGGCCTTCTCCCTTTCCTCGCCTTCCCACAGTAACTCAATGTCACCAGAGCTCTGGTTCTCTAGAGGCTGGACTACTTTAATGTTAAGACGGATTTCTGAACTCTGTCCTGGTGGCGCAGAAGTTCAGAAGGCCAACCTAATTACTTGGAACAGGGTAACCTCTGGACGAGCCAGACCAATCAAGGTAGCGATCGCGGCGGTCAAGACTAGGTCTCAAGAGGGGTGAGGGTGACTGAAAGCCCGCAATGAGCACACAAAGCAAGATCACTTACAAACTACTCCAAACAGTTGTTATATTAAAAATATATACACATTTATATCAAGGCCTTTAAAACAATGACCGTAGCGAGAAAATCACAATATAACAATATTAAACCAACACATACCATATCAACACAATATATATACAAATACGACAGTCGCAAGCGTTATATGCACGAAATGGGTAGTCCACCTAAAAGGGAAGGAAGACAGGCAGTGCGAAATAATGCTTAGACCCAGTTCACCTTCAGAGGCACCTAACTAGATGGAAGTCCGAGCCCTGCGAAGAGTGGAGCCTTGTGCTCAAAAGTACCTGCACGCGCTGGTGCCAACGGGAAAAAGGAGAAGCTCTTCGAGGGAAATCAGGCAGTTCAGTTTAGTGCACAAAAGAAGAAGAACAAGTTCCGCGACTCAAGCGCAGCCTCCACAGTGGGCAGAAGCAGAGCGCGAGTACGGAAAAGGGTGCTGTTTTACACAGCGGGGAAAAGCAATGAGCTCCTGCAGGAGGGCGACCAGATCCTAGCTATGCTACTCACCGGTCCCCGATGCAAGCAGACCCAGGCTTCTCCGCGTCAGTTTCAGCAGCTGGCAGGTTCAGAAGAGCAGGGAATGCCTCGTCGTCGTGTTGAGTAAAAAGACGTCCCAATCGAAGAAACCCGCACAGTTTGTTACCACAGCAGGGCAACGGAGCGGCCGTGTGTATCTGAGCCAAATGTACACTTCTCACTTCAGACCTGGGAACGCCAAGTGTACGAAGCGTGTGAGAGTGACAAGGACTCGAAATACTACACAACCTGGCGGCGGTTACAGAGCAAGACTCCCGTGTAAGCTGGTCAGTCAGCTGGATGGCCCAGAGACGCTTCCGAAGGCTTACTGGCAGGAGATGGTGAAGATGCCGAGAATAGCTGTTCCCGCTATTCCAAGGGTCGAAGTACCAGTACAGGCCTTCTGGTTCGATCAAAGGTGAAAAGGGTTTCACAAGGCGACAGCGGTGCAGAGGAGAAGTCCTTCAGCAGGTCACCAGCGATTCCTCGGTCCAGCCTCTTGGTTGCAGGATACTTGGCTCCTGTATTTCTTCGTTCGTGAGAACTCAGGAGATCGACATGGTAGTGGTGTTTCCAGCCCCCTCTCATCCACGGTTCCCTTCGCGCCAAAACGGAGGGGACCCAATGGGAGATCCGCTCATCAACACTCACACCATTCGTGGACCAATCACGGACCACGGTGGTCCCAGGCATTCACACCACCCTAGACACTCTGGCACCCAGGATGTGTATTGGGACCAGACATCCCAGCCCACATCCTGGAGGCACACACAAGACATGTAGAAGCCCGCGAAAGCATCAGTGTTTCGCGGGAAAGTACATGCCCAAATAAGGAAGGCCCCGGGTCGGCTCGACCTGGGGAAGGTGAAGGGAGCAAGACGGTCAGCGAACAGGACAAAGGAGCCTCGTGGTCTGGCCATTTTGGGAGCCAGGCCACCATTTTGGGTTAAGCGAGAGAAACGCGCTTAGAACGCCAAAAGGAGCTCAAAACACAAGAAACGATCGCTGCCACCATTCCTGTCCCTGAATCACTTGCACCGATCAGATACAATCCTAAACGAGTATCTAGGGCCTGTAGAAGGCTAGAGACCCAAGAGAGCTGTAACTTAGCTTACAGTGCCCTCTGGTGTCATGTTGCACAAAAGCCGCAACATGATAAAAGAAACTACGGGAAACAGCGTTCCCCGGTACTGACTGTCTTAAGGGCATGTCAGTTTCCCCGTAAGAAAGGAGCGAAAGCCCAGAGGAGTGCGGCAGAAGGCTGCACTTCTCTGGCAAAGTCAAGAACAAGTTGAAAAACAACAGCAAAAAGTTTCGGGGTTGCCACATGGAAGGAAAATTACCTACAATTACGAAATCTTTCCTAACATTTAACAACCTCTTTCTTAATCTGGTTCCCTTTCCTCCTTCCAAACTCTTCAACTAATCCAGAATAGGGCTGCAAGACTTATCGTTGGCCTCAAGCCTAGGGACCGCATTCTCTCAGCCCTAAAATCTCCCCACTGGCTCCCTGTGGTTTCAAGGGATCAAATGCAAGACCCTCTGCATCATCCATAAGGCTTTCTGGGGCATGGGACCTCACTACACCCAGCTCTTTCTCCCTAAATACCTCCCTGCTAGAGTTCTTCAGTCTTCTAGCTCTAAATCTCTGCAGGTGAGATGCTTCTCCAAGTAGAGAGTGGGAAGGAGGGTTGGGGGGGTGATCGCTTTCTTCGCAGGAGCCTCCCTGATCCTGTCCACCTTGAGCCGGATCTCATTAAATTCTGGAAGCTTCTCAAGACCTTCCCCTTCTTCTCCCGCGCCTGCTTGTTCCACCCGCCTCTCTGTCTGGTTGCCTGGATCCCCCAGGAGCCTTACCGGGACCAGACCTTCCTTCCACCAGTCTCCCCCCCACCCTTCTTACTTGCCCCTCAGGCACCCTTCCCAGACTAGCTTACTGAGTCTGGTCCATCCCCCTCCCTCGCACTAGCAGAGTCCCCTCCCTTGTTCCCCGAGCACTTGCCCTCCTGGTCTCCCTTAGTACTTGCCCAGCCCCTGTCCCCCCTCTCTTTTACCCCCTCTCCCTGCACTTCCTGTCACTGCACTCGCACAATCCGGAATGTCACAAGGCCTAATAGGACCATTACGGTTTTATGCATTTTATTATTCGCTGGTTTGTCTCTTATACAGGAAGTAAATACTGTTTCAAAGCACCCACAGGGCACTAGGGAGGGGGATAGGTGATGAGAAACATTTGCAATACAAAAATACATTTCAAAAACAGTGCGGAGGAGAAGACAAACCTACTCTACCTTGTGAGGGTTTAGAACATGCAAGTGCAGAAGGGAGAGGGACTGGGAAAAGTGCTGGTGTGCTCAAGGAGAGCAGGTGAAGTGCAACGTAAGCAATGCACTGTTATTTTCTGCTGTCACCCCACGCCCCTGTTGTGTGGGGCCTGGAATCACTTTTTGATGTATAGGCGCCATACACATGTTCAATAAATACATAAAACTATGGCTAAACCAAGGAGACCCTGTCTGGAAAAGTCAGGGAAAGTCCAGATAAAGAATCTTCACTTGTGACGAAGATAGCTGAAGTGAATGGGAAAGACGGGAATCCGTATCAACTGAACCCGAAGGATTATAAAGGTGACCTGGAACTGGTTGTGGGAATTAAGAGACTTGAACTGATTGCACATTGGCAAGCTGCAAGAACGGTCGCCTTTAGGAAGGGAACCCTAATGTCCATATTGGAACTGTGTTTACTTGCGGAAGGGAACCCCAAGGTTTGTTGGAACTGCTTTGAACATAGGGAAGGGGAGCCGAAAAGTATTCCTATAGCTGGAAGAGGCTCAGAGCTTTATTTGGAACACCATTTCGTTTGTTGCCGACATCCCTCACAGTGTATAGCTTAGTTGTGAGGGCAAGTATAGGTTTTGGACACAGACAGACACTGAACTTACTGACTTGGACTGTCCTTAGTTTCTTTAGGTAGGGAACTCCCACCTTAGCATAGGGCAAGTGAGGCCTTACACCATCCTGACGTTTCAGTTAATAAATACATTTTGTTTGAACAGGTTGTCTCGGTCTTGCTTCATGATGCCTTCACAGTGCTGAGATGTAGCACTGATTGTATTCAGCTTTACAGGCTGGATGGCTCCAGAATGCCACCTTTGAAGCTATGCAGGATCGGCCTCGGTGGGTTTGCAGATGGAAGATGTTGACGTGCACTAGCCTTGTGATAAGGGGCTTACGCTTCTAATGATGTCAGGTTGAGGGGCGGGTCTTATGATTTACTGCCACTTGAATTTAGGTTGATAAATCAATGGATGCGATTAGCATAAAATGGTGGTTTCCAAAGCGTGAGTTTTGCATGTGTAAATTTGACAAAATCTAAGGCAAGATGCATTGTATTTTTTTTAGGATCGATCGATATATGCTAAAAAAGACATGCTCTATCCATTATGACAATAATATTCCTGAATAAAATTCCTGAACTTCCCCTTTAACCTCTGGCGTTGCTCTAGGCAACACTCCAGACCATTACAGAAGAGGAAAGACCATATGCCTGCTGGGCCTAGAGACCCAATCTACTCCTCACTGATTTGGCCCAACACGGCTGAAACATGTCTGGGGATGCTTGTGGTCTCATGCGGAAGGGATGTGACCAAGCAGTTCAGACTGGACTTTCATTTTGGGGTGGGGCGAAGCCTGATTTCCATATGGTCTTTCCCCTTTTGTAAGGGCTTGGCAGGCGAAGAACGATGGTCTGGAGGGTTACCCAGAGCAATGCCACAGGTTAAGATTAATTCTGAATCTTCCAGCCATCACCTCATGTTTTGCTGCAAACAATTGAAGCATTCCTCGCATGCTACCCATGCAAGAGTCTCTGGTACAACCAGATTTCCCTTCGCAGATTCTATTTTTCCTAGGTGTTATGTTAATTAGCTTTTATACTGAGCACATAACCACCGTAGTGGTCTTAAAGCACCTTGTCCGTGTGGGTGAACAGTGACCCCACCCATGGTGTAAACTAGATGTTCCCAGGACATCTGTCAGACCTTCCTCGGTTCTGGATTTTAGCAATCTAGATTCCATGACCCGGAGCAGCGGCCTTGTAACAGGTACTGGAACCTTCAAGTCCCAGAATGTCAATTGCTGCCGATTACTTGGGTGAAACTGGCAGATCGTCCCAGACGAGACATTGGGGTAATCCGGCAGTCAATGATTTTTGAAGATGATCAATTGTTTGTACACTGACTTTGATTCATTTTTATTACTTGATTAATTACTGTTAACAGAAAGCGCAGGAGGTGGTTGTGAGCAGAGATGCAGAAATATGGATTTACCTGATGTGAGGTATCCGAGGGCATCCTCACTTCTTTCCCCAATATATCCTTACCCCATTTGGCCAGGGAAAGGCCATCACTTTCGGATCCTGACATTGGGGGTGGATAAGAAACATGAGCGGGCTAGTTGTTGGGCACATTACCATGGAGCCGGGAACTTTAAAACAAGCTCATCTGAGAGGTATCAGTAGAAGCACAGCAAGCACGAAGAAGAGTTCCAGGAAAGAAGCTGCGTCAGCGAGCAGGTACCTTCCCGAGAGGCTGGGAGTTTTATGCAGCACAATCCTGTGCAACGAGTGAGAGGGGCTCGTTGGCAGTCTGAGGCAGAGCAGAGAAAGCAATGCGGTACAGAGCAAAGGTACCACGAGTGTTGGAGAGGCTCCTGACCGCTCACCAGTGCAGGACCGCCGACTGGAGCTCTGCAATAAGCAGCTGGGAAGCGAGGAAGCTGCAGAGGATGCCGAACATCAGAAGGAACCAGCGCAAGCAGCCCGTTAACAGAGACAAGTCTCCGGAAAGCTGCCGAAAGGTGAAATCGGACCGTAAGAAAGCTTGCGAGTACGCCTGGGTGAAAAGGGGGCCTCCGACACAGTGGATGGGCAGTTTTGAAGCCAGAGACAGTTGATCTTGAATCACTGAATTGAATAGAAGAGAAAAGTAAATGGAAAACAAGCATTGCCAAGAGTCAAATAAGCCGGCATTAATGAGAGTCAAGTAAACTAACCTTGTTGAGAGTTCAATGATCAAGCATTTCCAAGAGACAAGAATAATTAAGCACAAGAACTAAAATAGTAGCAAAACTGGTATGCAAGAGAATATGTTTCCTAGCAGGTGAGTGTACTGGGAAGCTTATGCTTGATTGTGTAACCTGATCTATAACAGCAGCCGCCTTTCCTAGCAGGAGAGTGTACTGGGAAGCCTCTAAGTGAAAGCTACTGAAGAAGTGAATGTTCATGTAATATATGAGAATAAAGCTTCAAAGGCGGTTGAAATCCTCATTTTGAAGCTGAAACAGTGGCATGAAACCCATGGAACAGAATCAAGCAAGGGGCATGGGTTGCATGACCTGTAATGCTGACAACTGCGCATAGACCGAATACCCCCACCTAAGGAAAAGCCACACTCATTACATGAAGAAAGCCTATGTGAACTGAAACTGATGAGCTGATCTTGAAATTGGTGACAAGTAACCAAACTTGAAGAGCATGGGCAATATCCCAAGGAATTGTGTCATGCTGGAACCTGAAATACCCCATGGAATTGGTTTGAAACATTGGAAGACTTGAAAGCCAGGGGAAGGGAATTCCTTTGGTGAACTATTCTAATCAAGGGGAAGGGAAAACCCTTTTCCACTTAAGAGCTGGAAGAAGCTCTGAACTATTGTTTGTAACACTTAAGATTTGATGCCGACATCCCTAAGCACTCTTTTCAGTTCGATGTGAGGGCAAGTATAAGGTTTTGATACAGACAGACATTTGCTTTGGACTTCCTGATACAGACTATCATTAGTTTCATTTCGGTAGGGAAATCTCACCTTAGTTTAGGGCAAGTTAGGCATTTCCCAGCCCGCCTTTTTAGTTTATATAAGTGTATATGTTAAACTTCTCTCGTCGTCTGCGTCTCATTCATGTTGCTTTCACACTGAATGGACGGAGGCCTTGAGAAAAGAAATCAACACCCATTTCACTGCAAACGCTACTGTCTTTGCCTCACCAGAGGCACAGGTAAAAAGCACAAGATTATCAGTCATGGCTGAAGTTTGTGTAGCATTCATTAGAAAGGAATAGGTAAAAAGCACAAGATTATCAGTGATGGCTGAAGTTTCTGTAGCATTCATTAGAAAGGAATTAACGGAAATTAGAATTCTTGGAGATAGAGTAGTGGTAGGGCATGGTCTTTGATGTGTCAGTCATTGAACCAAATCCTAGGTCCTTGCTGTAGCCAATGTCTGATCTTCATTGCATTGCACCCAGGAAACCAAGACTCCGCTCTGGGGAGATATGAGACACAGAGGTGTTCGTGCTCTTAGGAAAGTAGAGCGGGAACTATGAGATTTCCTTCCACTGGAGAGGGATCAGACCTGCTGATAAAGAATAAATCCGGGATTGCTGATCACTGCAATGGAGGAGACGAGAAGAGCCTTTGGCTAGACACTGCGCAATTACATTTTTATCCATTACTTCGTGAACACCTTTAAAATATTTTTGAAAATGATGTTTTATTAAAATTCTAAATCCTACCATCCAAGTTTTGCCTTTATATTGTTGTTCTAATTATTGAAAGACTAAGTCAATTTGCCTTTGGGCCTAGTGTGTTTTAGGCGTACAAAGTAGCAACACAAATTTTGATCCTTCAAAACACAAACGTATGTTCAGCAAGGAGCCCCAGACTATAAACTATGGCACCCTCCGCTGCCGTGGCTTAAAGTGAGTAGCAGAGAGATAAGGGATATTAAGCAACATCCCACACAGTGCATGTACATTGGAGGACTGAACTAAGGCAATTATGACCAGAATCTCTCCAGCCCCCCCACCACCCAACGGAGCGGAGGATAGCTCGGGGGCAAGGTGCTCGCCTTGGAAGCAAGACGACACAGAGATTAGAAACATCTGGGTATATCATATCAATGAAAGTGTGATTAAACATCAAATTGGCCTGTCCTTGAAGTCAACTGTCGCAACCTGCATTGCCCCACAATGAGCATCAGAATAAAGGGTCTAGGTTGTCATGAAAGCTTGAAAAGCAAACCACTTATGCACCGTCCTTCCAAGATTGGCGTCTAAAAAAAAAAATAATACAAAAAACTGCTAGTAACCAAACTGTACAAAAAAAAAATAATGGTACAGGCATTTAAAATTCCCCTGATTTTAAAGCTATTTGTACGAGACAGGCCTTGATTACTCTGAATGATCAAACATGTATATATTGGACCATGTCGGTACCGCACCTAGGACGTACCCTATTCAACATTTTCACACATTTCAAATCTCAGGTAATTCAATCAAAAATGTTTTTTAAAAAAGAAAAAAAAAATGTAATCCTGCCCGACTTGCTCTTTTGCAGTTTAGACTAATGCTCATGTCTACCTCACCCTTGGGGGCGCTAGTGCATCGCCTTCTCGGGGCGACAGAGGAAAAAGTTTGCCCCAACACTAAACTATTCTAGTAAATGCATCAGAACTTAAAAACACATGTCGTGCTCTCTACAGCATGTACGTGCTGTCTGACAAATGGCGTGGTATCAAATGTATTCTTCTCCTATGTCAAACAGAACCAAGTATCTAAAAAATGTTGGTGGACTTCCTGCACCTGGTGTAGTGTGCCACCAACAGGTGACCGAGCTTTCTCGGATTTAGAAACCCCTTACACTGCCACAGAGTTCAGAGTTCTTTTTGTTCTCGGTGTAGTGTTACTTGGAGTGTTAAAAAATACATCCCCTTCTGGTTGTCATTAGGGGTTAACTCTTCGGCCTCTTATCCAGTTTTCCTGGTAAATTCCTTTCTCTTGGGCCGAAGTGGGCCTACCGGTTTCAGTGGTGTGACCAGCGTGTACCACTTTCTTCAGGGCCAAGTCGGAGTAGTAAAGTCTTGAGATACTGATACAATGTTAATAAAATTGCTGCTTGTAGCCTAGCTAAGGGACCCCACACTCAAGATTTTCCTTTCCACATTCTATCGGTCTCAAACCGGAAGGAGGCAGCTTCACTTGAATAAAAACTTTTCTTGAAGTTCGGGTGCTTTGCATGATGTGTTCCGAGTAACCTAGCAAGGTGGAGTGCAAAAGACAATCTACTCCATCACGCGTGTGTCCGCGGTGTCCTGGGGTTACGATTATGGTAAAGTTTTGTTCTGGGTGCGCCGCATGAAGTCAGCAGCCTCGCATATACTGGCAATTACTCTGAGCCAATCAGTACTAGGAGTGATGGGAGTAATTCCTTATTGGGCAGATACAAGCATGTCCACTAAAATCTCCCTCAGTGGGAATGGGCGGAATCTTGCCCTAACTGGATGCAAGTTTGGTACATACTAGAATCCCCAATGGCCCATTATATGGCTCACCGAGTGAAACCTTGGCTCATTTCTTTTCGATATATCGGGTTAACCTGACAGCAAGGAAACGTTACCCAAGGAAGTCGCGCGGCCATGGCCGAATGTATGTATTAATTAATGCGACATCTTAGCTGTACCCTCAACCTGCAAATATCTGGTGTGGGCCGGGACGGTAAGACAGAAGAAGGTACAGGTGGCTTGTTAATGTTATTACAAAATGTTATTCTACTGCAGCTGTTTTTTTTAATCTGGTTTTAAGATTATTATAATGAACTGAACTGTAATGTGATGTTAATTATTTGCTTTCATGAAATTTTCTTTGTCGAAACGAAGCATTGAAATTGAACTGAGATGATTAGAATATCAGTCACATGCCTTATCTGTTGAACTAGGACCACGCTACGGACGTGAGCATCCCAATTCACTTTCATGCCATTTATAAAGAACTACAAACCAAGGGACATTTTAGCACTGGCCATTCAGGAAAGTCCCGACAGGAACTCAAGAGAATAGGCTTCATTATCTTTCTTAAACAGTTGGTCAAGGTTATGCACACAACCTGGTAGACAGTTCCATAGTCTGGCACCAACGACTTACAAAGGTCTATGGTGATTGTTTGATCTTTCAAAGTAAGAACGCTTGACCACCCATTTCTCTGGAGCATACTTGTCTTTTGGGACAGTGCCCGTTAACTTTATCTTTTAGGTGAGCAATTGTTGCAATATCTCCACAACAGAAAACCATCTTTCAAAATCTTCACTAAGCAAGCTCAGAAAAGAGCGGGAAAAATGTTGGAGGAGCTACTTAATGGTTTGGTGCCTTGAGGAGCATTCAAGGGATAAAAAGGCGGGCACTTCTTCCACAGTGCTCATATCAGGAACAGCCTCAGATGAGAACAGTGATGCAGACCCAATGGCTGAACATTGCAGTTGTCTTGGAACCCCCTCCCTTCTCACACACAGGTGTTACCTGTTTTGCTTGATTCTTCTACCCTGCTCCCCCCTGACCTTCCTCAAGCCCACTTCTGCAGGAGTCTGTCCTGAAACATTCTGGTTTCACCATCACCGTCTTGTGGCCAATGCTGGATTTGACTTTTATGGACTTGATTCATTCACGGTACGTCACTCTTTCTCAACTCTCATGCTGGACTTCCTTTGAATCGTGTACTCCCATCTTCATCTTGTATCCTGGCTTGCAACATTGTGTTACTACTGACTTCTGCAATTGTATTCGCTCTCCACTCTTGCTTCTCCACTCTTTTTGACTGCTTACTCTCTGTTCTCTCCTCCTCTACCTTTCTCCCTTTTCCTATCTCCTCCCCTTACTTTCTTCTATGCACTTACACTATCAGAATTGTCCCTGGACCTAATATGATAGCAACCTCGTCTGTTTCCTCCACCCTCCCATTACTGTTTTTTTCCTCCCCACCCCCCCCTCCAGCACTATCTGAAATGTCGTCAGGCGTAGTATGATAGTCGCTTGTTTTGTTCCTCCCCTCCCTTTCTGCCCCCCTCTCCCTCCCCTTTTGTTTTCTCCGGCTCTACCAGAAATGTCGTCAGGCCTAGTACGGTAGTCGCTTGTCCGTTTCCATTTCCTTCCCACTCTCCCCCTCCTTCCTTATCTATGTCATAGCTCTTGCACTATCTGAAATGTCGTCAGGCCGAGTATGATATTTATTTCACATCCTTACTGTTCATGGCCTGTAAGAATGTCATTGTATTTTCCCTTGTTCCCTCCCTTGCCTTGAAGCGCTTTGAAACACATTGTGTATAGGCGCTATATAAATAAACTATCATATCATATATCATATATGGGGGTACTGGGCATTGCACGACATTCAAGATTTCACAGGGAAACCAGTGCAGTTGATGAAAACAGGGAATTTGGGAGCTCCCATTCCGGTGTTCTTGGCCACTCCTGCTGCCGTGCTCCAGAGGATTAGAAGGGGTTGGGTCATTTTTTTGATCGGTTCCAAGCAAGAAGATATTAAAGTAGTCAAGATCGCCACCAATCACAGCCTGGGGAATAGTGGCACAGTTGTCCTCCAAGGGAAGAGAGTGAATCTGGGCAGCAGCATTTGGGAGTAGTCAGAGGAAATGTCCATGGCATAGGTTCGTGCCGCCACCATAAGGGCATATATCCCAACAGGACTCTAAGCAGCCTTGCCTGCTTACGTGTGCCATTAGAAAGGTCTGCTATGGAAAGGTGATTCAAGGCCAGGTTTGTTTTTTCTTGAAGGTGAGGAGTAGCCAGGATGAGAAATTCCATTTTTTATTTGTTATTTGACCTGTTTCCACCAATTTTGTACAAGTTAAAAAAAATGCATTGATGTGACCAAGGGCACTGACTGAGTTCCATGAGAAGTCGAAACAAAGGTGTTCATCATTCACATAATTATGGAAAGATACATCTCCCAAATCAACAGGCGATTTGTAGCCCTCATATCGATACTTCAAACGGAACAAAGCCAGGCAAGACCCCTGGGGGACCCCACACGAACAGGAAGAAGCATTCAAAAGGGTCCAGTCTCATCCTGGAAGATCTACCACCGATAAATAACCATTTCCCCGCCAGGTCAAAAACTGCATTCCTCAGCCTGTCCAACCAGATGAAATCATCCGTAACATCCCACCATCGTCCACCAACAAGTACAGTAAATTATCGTTCACATCCAGTAGTGCCGTCTTGGTGTCTCCATTTGATCTAAAATTGAATTGGAGGTCATCAAGAAGCTCATGCCCCTTCATGTGGGATTGAACCTGGACCATTGCAACCTCACCTA
This sequence comes from Ambystoma mexicanum, assembly GCF_040938575.1. NCBI lineage: Eukaryota > Metazoa > Chordata > Amphibia > Caudata > Ambystomatidae > Ambystoma > Ambystoma mexicanum. Next base: position 131,497,735 of record NC_090931.1, read on the forward strand.
TAATCTATGCCACAAACAGCACATTAGAGATGCGTCTACAGTTGGCACCTAATAGGTTCCATCAATGGCTTCCACAAAGTGATATCCTGGGCCAGTTTGATAGCTTCAGGGACATGGCCTTGTGCAAGGGAATAAATTAGTATTTTGGAGGCAAGCATGACTAACTCGCGTGCACACTCATTGCCTCTGTGGTGGGGAAAAAAGAGTGCAGGACAGGAGGTTGGTTTCAGTTTCTTAAGAATACTTTCTATATCCTTTGCACCCACAGGTTGTATGGCAAACGGAAGTACCCACGACGTTTGCACCTCAAATTAACCCCACGTCTCTTTGCTAAGTTTCACCCTGTAATCGTAGCTGGGTGGACCCTAATACCTTTGTAGCTTTCTCCCAGTTCCTGGGGGTACACTACAGAAAAGGATATCAGGGCCTGGTAGAGCATCAATAATATGCAGTGGATATAGTTTAGGATTCTCTGCTCTGTAAACCAACGAGTCCTACCATGGGCGAAAAATATCTACAAGATTGATATAAACCTTAAGCTTTAGCTTAAGCAGGTCCTTAAAATGAAAGGCACACTCAAGACGCTTGAACCCCAAAATGTAGAAGTTGGGAGGGAGGTCGAACCTTCACCCTACATGTCACCAGACAGTGAAACAAGCTCCCATGCACATTTATAGGTTTTGTATAGGGCACACTTGTACGGATACAGCAATGAGAAACTGCTCAAAGATCTCCAATACTGAGGCCCCTCCTGCCCAGGGGGTTTCCAAGGATGAGGGACTGTAAAACAAAAACTTGGATGGCCAACGAAACCGCACATTCTGCTTAGACTAGCCTCTCCGGTCGAGTCAATCAAATGACAATCTATGCAAACAAAGGAACATTCATTCACCTGTTAATCCAAGACAATGTCGTCTAGGGCAGCGGGTGGCGATTGTCTACAAAATACTCTATGCAAGTTTCCTAAAGTGTAGGTTGATCTTTTGGTCTAGAGCATTCAGTCTCAAAGCCAGCACATTTCACAATCTTTGGCACTTCTTCAGGACCGTCAATAGGTCACGTTTTGTCTGCGTTTAGCAAAGTGGTGACGTGTTGTACATTTTCATGAATGTCAATTCGATCCGCCTCTAATCAACCGTTAAAGGGTCTTCTGTGCCATTACATCTCACTGCTCATGCAGGCACTCAATAGACAGCACCCCGAGGTGTGCTGCGTATTGCTATGCCAACGACCGTAACATCACACCCAGCGGCTGCCTTCACTACCCTCTCTCGCTGTTCAGCAGTTGCAAGATGGAGAACTGGCTGGACAGGTCTAGTGCTGTCACTGGAGTTTCAGAAGAATGAGGGTGGGTTGTGCTCAACAGGATTTGCCATCCTCCAGAGACGACTGGCTAGTACCTGAAAGGCTTTGGCTTCTGGAAGCCACATAGGACTGATGCTAAGTCGCTTGTCTGAAAAGACCACTAAAGGCACTTAGGTAGTCTCCAGAGTACTCTAGAGCACGGTGCGAAATGTGCACTCAACACTAGCCATTGGCTAATATTGGAGTCTTGGCGAGTAAGAAATGGTGCGCTCTCTGTAGATGTGAGGTGGCAAGTGACTTTATGGCTGCCTAGTAGCTTGGAACTAGAACATCAAAAAGCACAATCTTGAAGAACTTGTCACTATAGCCTCCACTTAAGTGCCGCAACTACTGCAGAGAGTAGAACTGACTATGTCTTGGGATCATCGTCCACTCTTTCACCTTTATTTTCATTGAGGAGCCAATAGGCAACCATATGAAGAGAAAAACGAGCACTCGTTCAGTTCAACAGCATCAGACTCCATGGGTCTTTGCCAAAAAGTGAAGCTATACATCACCATTGTGTAGAATCACGCACTGAAGTATGATCTTTCAAACACACACTTCCTGTTACACCGGTCCTAAAATCAATTAACCCTTGCTTACCTCACCGTGGCCTCTATAAAAACAAAATACAAGTTAATAACTGCCTGGCCTGTGGATAACATTAAATGTGCCTTTGTCAAAAAGGTCGACACGAAAAAAGTCGACCTAAAAACGTATTAAGCAGAGCTGAAAAGGTTAAATGGGGGGTGAAACTAAGCAATGAGTGAAAAGTGGGGTAGGTGGAAAAAAAAGTTGGAACTCCCCACCGTCTTTGAGGAGCAAGAAAAAAAAAATAATACATTTAAAAAAAACGGATAGTCATTTATAAAAATGCAATGATCACATGGATCCATGCAGGCACCAACATGACATCGACTTCCCTTCCTCCCCCCGCAGATGGAGTGGAATGTGGATGAGGCGTTCCACTCCCAGACAATAGGTCAGATTGGCCTGGCAATTTTCCCTACCCAAAACTAAAAATCGAGGTCACAACTTGCCCTCAACTATGAGATCTCAAAATTGGGGTGTACCCTGCCTGTTGATGAGCTGAGACCCAAGCGGGGTGCCAAAACTGTTGAATGCAAAGCTGCCCTCCAACGACCACGGGTAGGCTGCCGCTTGCTCTGCCATGGATGCCTGCTGCTCAACATCCTCGACACAGTTGGTCATGGCAGACTGCGCCAGCCCCCTCCATTGCCAGCCCCATCACATTAGACCTACTGGTCTCGATCACTACAGTGGTCGAATGGGATGTGTCCATGGTGGCCCCATGTTGCTCCTTCATGGACCCCCACAGCAGCTATCCCCACAGCACTGCAGTCCCCCTTCTTCCCTTGGCATTTAATGACTTTGGCAGAGAGGCTGCAATATATCGATAATGCATAAGGAACGAACAGAGCCTGATTATTTACCCAAAATAACCTCATACGATTTAACCGCTTGACCCCCCCTTTGTTTATTTGGTCTCTTCTTGTAGGAGAATGTGTTTTGCTTTATGCCAGCCAATCGCTGTCTGCCTAGAAGTGACTGGTCCTTCCTCCTCACGTCCCGTCTATCCCCTGGCAGAGGCAGTGCAGTCCGATGTCCACGCCGCAGCATTGGGAGGATGCAGTGCCTCAGTGTCAGTGTACCTACACAGATGTAACAAGGAACAGAACCCCAGGCATCTTTGCCCTCTCACTGCCCTCTAACAATCACATGTCCATCATTCAAAGAGGATCTCTGGTGGAATTCTAGTTCAGATTAAAATATGCCACCCCCTCGACATGCAAGTTCTCAGCGGGCAGGTTGCCCTCAGATCGGCCATGCACAGACTATGGGCGAGAGACCGAGTTTACTCAATGACTTCGCAACAAGCCATTGCAGAGAAGCCTTGCAAACCTCCTCCAGCAAGTCAGGAATGAGAACGAAAGTGGTCGGTGTTTCTGATGTGCCCTCTCCCATAGCAACATGGAGAGTAGATCCAGTGTACCCGAATGCGGAACTCTGTCAAGCAAGTGGGTGAATGGCGAGCAGCGCAACTCTGTTGTTTGCTTCCTGGTTATGTGCAGAAGTGGTTCCGGGTCGGGAGGTAGGTGGCCCCCACCTGGTGGTAGCCATGGGGACAGTAGGTTGGGTGGGGAGGGCAGGTGTGCATTGGAGGGTTGTGTGGTGCTGTCCGGTGGGTGATAAGGGTTGGAGGGTGGAAAAACAAAAGAGATGCTGCCAGCGGAGAGGTCAGGGCACGTGCCAGAAGAAGCTATGGGTGAGCAGAGCACCCAATTAAATAGAACTGGCCGGCCAAGACTAGTGTCAGGGGACAAGGGAGAAAAGGCAGATTCATGGAGAGAGAATCCGTGAGGGGCGGGACTGTAAGGGGGATTGGCCAGATGGAATAGACCGTGGCAAGAAATTCGACTAGCACGAATTCGACGCCAGCACAGATACTTCTGGATTTCGCACTTTGAGTAGAGGAAAACAAGTTCATCTGTGCAATGAAAGGTTTGTTTATAAAATTCAGCAAGATGCAACAAATTTAAGAACACACATCGGCATGCCCAACTATGACTTTTGCTCCCCCTCCATCTCAAAATAAAACATGATCTGCAGGCCCTTTGGTCTCATCCTGAGCCCAAACCAAGGCTTGGGGTCATGGGGTTGAGGCCAATAGTCTACTACAATGACCACCATGGAGGTACAGCTTTCTTCTCTGCCTCAACGGACAAGTCCACTAATGCAGAAACTGGAAGCATGAGTGTGGAAAAATGCTCTGTAGTCGACATACTTCATCAAAATGAATGAGTGGCGTAAGTGACATCACAACCCTTTCAGAGATACAAGGACATTACTGGGAGTGGCATTGTGTGACTGTTCCCTGTTCCCCCTTCGGTTACTTATCATTGTACTTTACAGAACAAACATGGTTCTAATCTAGAGGCGGCAGTAGGCTTATAAATGGGACAAAGAACAAATATCTAACCACTAAAATTAGCAAAAGCACAGGTCAGACTAAAGATCGGGTGCTGGGTTCCAAAGCAGACCATTGTGGCTGCACCCAGTCCTATTAGTAAACTCTGTACATGCCACTTAACCAACAAGAGAGGATTAAGAACACTGCACACACAAACCTAGGAAACCACGACAAGCATACTACCTGGAACCTCTAGCCATACAGGTCCATGGAATCAGTGGTGCCAGCGGGGCAGCACCACAGGAAGGTGCTCTACTATCCTTTGCATCCTCCATCACCACTTTCAGAAAGCGCCTCAAAACATACCAGTGTCCCCACACATAACCCTGCCCTCCTACACTGCCACCACCTGTCTAGCCTAATCTTCCTGTCCTTTCCTGAAAACATTTGGAAACTTCTTTATTCAACTCCCACCTTTTCAATATTTGAACCACGTAAGGTGCTCAGAGTTCCTCTGGGTATTGGCAGCGCTAAACAAAAATTCTAATAAATAAAAAAAAACATTTTCATGTCTGCTCTGAAAAGGTACTTTGAAGGAAAAAATGCATCTTTAATTTTGCATGAATTACTAGTTACAGAGAGAGTTAATTTAGGTGCCTGAAACAACCCTATTGGGAATGGGGATCACTTTTTTGAAACTTACAAAGAAATGATTCTACTGCGAACTTAAAAATAGGGAGCATGATATGGCCAATTCAGAAAACGTACCTGTAACCCTTGCTACACCAAACTACGTGTCCCCTGAGCTTTCAAATTCCATACAATAGAGTTAAAACGTATATAGGCCAGTGCTGGGCAACTTGCAGCCCTACGGTTGATTTAGCCTACAACTCCCATGAATCCTCACCATTGAATATGCTGGCAAGGGGTGATGAGATTTGTAGGTCAAAACATCTGGAGGTCCGCTGGTTGCCCATGGTGCAGATAAAGATTAAGAGGCAGTGGTCTGCAACCTTTGACTCTTCAGATGTTTCCGAATACCTCGCCCATCATTAATTGCCTGTGCGGCCAAGGAGTCGGGAGTTGTAGTCCAAAACATCGAGAGCCACAGGTTGGTGAATCCTGTAAAAGAGCAACTCAAACCATATCTTTATCAACCGTAGAACAAGTAAAGAAGAGTGTACTCATTTCAAACTGGTGAACTGCAGGATACCACAAGCTCTTTACCCCAATGAGTTAACTTATAAACTGACTGGATCCACCAGCCATTATCTGATGAGCTTAAGGCACCTCCAGTGCTTATTAGAAGACCTACCAGAATCCCACCCTGACCAACTGTCTGGTCTCACTCAAGAGCAGGGGTCTTGCTAGACCTGGAAGATCCGGGGCTACTCAATTTTGGGACTCGGGGCTAGCTAGCCTTTTGGTTGCAGCCCCTGAGCTTCTATTTGGGGCTACAACCAAGATAGACCCCCATACCCATATCTGGCAACACCTCTGCGCAAGAGCTTCACAAGTAGGAAACTGTTGGGTAATGTCCCTACTACAGGCTAACTATGGAAATAGGCGCTCAGGCATAGAGGCCCTGCACCATACAGGGGACGTGCTGCCCCACCAGCCAATGAAAAGGCATTTTCCTGCAACATTGGGCACGCCTTTAAGCCTGCCGAGTCAGTAAACCAAGAGCGGTATCACTACATATTATCCCCACCAAAAATATCGCCGTGTATATATGGTCGTCTGGAACGGCCATATGCGATATTTTTGGGGGGGATCATTTTTGGGATTTTTGGGAGCAGGGGTTGCGGGGGTGTCCCCCTCTCCTTTAAAAATAATGGGAGGGTTGCAGGGGTGTCCCCGCAGGTGCCATGCCTTTATATCGCTGAAAGAATTATGGCGATATTTTTGCGGGGATATTGACACATGGAACCCCAAGATCTAGACTCAGAGCTGGACATCATGGTTAAATCTTCCTTTGGGATGGTGATGCGACTTTGGCAAGAGGGCAGAGAAGTACCAGTCATCTCGTTGACCTGGACTTGTAGTGGCAACGCAACATCCAGGACCACTTGCGTTTACTCTTGCCTCAAATAAAGTCTGCCTGCAAAATAAAGTCTGCTTCTACCCATCAGACTTCCTGGTCAAGCATTGAAGACTGGAACTGGCTTGGTGAATTCCCTAGGTAGTACCTGTAAGTGTTGAGTCGCCCGGCTACACGCCCAAATACTTCTGTGTACCACTGTTGGTGGTTGACGTCAGCCCAAAGTCATAACCAGATTATATAGAAACATTTGAGGATTAAAGAAACCCATATTTAATGGTAGAGCAAGAGAAACTAAATAGCCCCAGCTTGGACAGGGCAGGGGTACAGCTGTACCGGGTGTCAGGGAAGAGAGGGGCCAGCTGCGTCTAGTGAGTCAGGTGGCGCGAGGGGTGATGCGATGGCCTAGGTGTTGAGGATGAGAGACTCCTTGAAGAGGTGGGTCGCAAGTTATTTTCTGAATTGTAGGAGTGTGGGAAAGAAGAGTCTGATGCCGACAGGGAGTAGGTTCCATAGTCTTGGGGCGTAGGCAGAGAAGGCTGGAATCTATCTTGAGTTATAGCTTTGTGTCATCTGCATATTGGTGGATGTGGTGTGTGGCTAGGAGGGCTCCCACCAGCTCCATGTATAGATTGAAGATCACTGGGGAGAGGATGGGACCCTACGGGACTCCACAGGTGCAGGGTAGCACTGGTGATCTAGATGAATCCATATGAACAGACTGCTTGAGATTGGCGAGGTAGGACTTGAACCAGCATAGTACAGTGTTGCTGAACCCCATGCACCAATGTAGGGTGTCCGGAAGTACTGTGTCGGAAGCAGCTGAGATGTCAAGCAGAACCAGGAGGCAGGGGTGGCTGTCATCAAGTTTGTTGAGGGCGTCATCGACCACCTGTATGGTTGCCGTCTCCGTGCTGCATCTGGGTCTGAATCCGGACTTGTAAGTTTGGAGGAGATTGTTTGTGTCAATGTGTTGCTGCAGTTGTGCGGCTACCACTTTATCGATGATTTTACCTAGGAAGAGGAGATGGGTGATGCTGCGATACTTCGAGAGTGTGGTGATACAGAGTGGGTTTCTTCAATAGAGGGAGGATGAATCTTGTTTTTAGGTTTGATGGGAAGGTGCCTGGGGTTAGGGAGCAGTTGATCTCCAGGTAGGGCAGGAGTGCTTCAGTGGGGAGGGTTGTCAGGGTGGTCAAGAAGTGTCCCCTTTATTACGAGGGATTCATGTTGCGCACACAATTTTTATGATGGGAGACGACAGCAAAACTGGGAAAGTGTCACAAATCCATATGAATCACATAGAAAGATACAATATTAAAAC